>NC_134213.1:85170000-85795000 GCF_965140235.1 Caretta caretta
GAATGCAAGAGAAGTAGAGGACTTCCTGAAACACAGCGAGAGACATGGGCAGCCCCATGCACTTAGCAAGCATGCCTAGATCCATCCAGTCTCACTTCTCATAGTCCAGGTGACAAAAGCCAGGACCAGATTCCGAAGCACAACACATTCAGTCATGAGGAACCGTATTGACTGTCCACATGGATGATCAGTAAGTCTGGAAAAGAGGAGCTTTCGATCTACAGCCCTGACCTGTATCACTTCAGCTAAGGAGCAAATGGCAGCAGAATGAGCTATTATCCCTTATATGGACCAGCTCCGAGAGGGGGACATGACATACTTTGCCAGTGGGTAACTATTTGTGAGATGGATTCTATTTCTGGCTCTGGGCACAGAATATGGTTAGAGCAGTACTTACAGGCAGGATAGCAGAGTCCACAGATTTAGCATAGTCTGAAAAATAGTGTGGCTAAGTGGGTGAGACCTTGGCTCGGTCGTGTTAAAAATCCGGGTTCTCCACTGCCGGACGTGACCCTGTACAACCTCTAAGGGCAGCATCCGCACAGCTGCACCAATGCAGCTGCACTGCTGTAACGCTTTAATGATGCTCTATACTGACGGGAGAGACCTCTCCCTGTTGGCATGGTTAATCCAGCTCCCTTGTAGTGACATCACTCAGGGGTGTGGATGTTGAGAACCACTGCTCTAGACTAGAGAAGTTACACTAGTACAGCTATATTGGCTAGGCAGATGATTTTTAAATAATATAATTACAGTGGTAAGCTCCAGCTTGGATGCAGTTACACTGGCATAAAGGTGCCTTTTTCTAGTATAGCTTATTTCATTTCCTAAACCAGAATGAACTAGATCACTGAGCACTTTTATAATAGTATAACTATGACCACAGTAAAAGGGTTTTGACACTAACTAAACCAGAGTAGTTGAAACAGCAAAACTTCCTCGCGTAGACAAGCCCTCAGAACAAGCCCTGCAGAGAGACAAAGTTCTTAGGAGTTTAAAGGTGCAGTACATAGGAAGCAAAAACACCCATTTGCACAGTAACACACATCACAAAAATGTAATAGTTATTATTAAAATACTCCCAGGTATGAGTTTTAATGGTCCATTAATACATGCCTTGAGTGGCTTCACAGTGCTACTAACATGTGTATTAATGAGCCAATAAAACACGCCCTGTCATTTCTTGATGCTATATTATCCCATCATTTTGGTAATGAAATGCTCTTAAATCTGAATACTCTATAGAGATGGAAGGAGATAAAACCACGGGTAAGGAAAAGGTTGAGAAATGGCAAGAAACTAACATGAAGTTTGGTTTCTGATTTTTCATATTAAGACTTCAACACCAATCACTGGGGAATAAATTCTCATCTTAGACCAGCTCAGCAGGACATTCCTTTGCTATAAACCTGCCAGGCTTTCCATAGCATAGGTGTAAGGTATCAAAGAGAATTTTAAAGGGGAAGAGATCCAAGACCGCTGTTCCTATACTATATCAACATGCAAGGAATGTGTCATTAAAAGAAGAAAGCGGGAGTATAAATATTTCACTCTGCATCCCTTCTTCACTAATTGCTGTACCCATGAAGTAAACAACTTTTTCTAGTTATTTCCAACTGCTTTTTGAGGAAAGTCTCCTCGTCTACACCTTGATTCTTGTTGACTGCGCTAGGGTTCAGCCACCCATTGTTAATGCAAAGAAAATGTGTCTGTCATAAGGAGCTACCTGCTTTATTTTACTTAGTGAGGGCAGGGCTACATTTAAAAACGTTGCATCAGCACAGCTGCGATGCAGCTGTAGCACATAAGTGAAGAAGCTCCTATGCAGACAGGAGAGCTTCTGCCATCAAAGTAGTTATCCACTTCTGCAAGAGACAGGGTAGCAATGTCAACAGGAGAAGCTCTCAGGCTGAGATAGCACTGTCTAGACTGGGATTTAGGTTTATGTCGCTCAGGGATGTGGATTTTTCACCCCCCTGAGTGATGTAGTTGTACTGATATAAATCTGTAGCGTAGACTTGGCCTAAGATTCTCTTCATGGTTGTCCCCATGGCACACTCAGCAGCACATCACATGCATTGAGTAAGTATGCAAAACTTACCCCCCTTTTAATGGGGATTGCTTTTAATGGTAGTTAAAAAAAAAAAAAGCCCTGCAACTCAGCCAAAACTTTCTCCTGAGCTTTGCTTGTTCTTGGATTCTCTATCTGTCTCTGCCCCTGCTTCCCTCTTTCTCCTCAAAGAGGGGCTCTGGGGATGGATGAAATGACTCAATAGATCATTTTCATTTTCAGGGTTATACAACTACCCTGAATAAGCATGTTTGCCAAATTATTTTGCTAAAGTGATCTCTAGCAGAATAGTTATCAATATTTTAAATATAATTATGCCTGGTCTCCATGTAAAGTTTGTGAGGGTGTAACTATTTTGGTTACAAATCCGCACAGACACACCCCTGGAACCCCGACCTGGGATATTCTATCTACTACCCAAGATCCATAAACCTGGAAATCCTGGGCGCCCCATCATCTCAGGCATTGGCACCCTGACAGCAGGATTGTCTGGCTATGTAGACTCCCTCCTCAGGCCCTACGCTACCAGCACTCCCAGCTACCTTCGAGACACCACTGACTTCCTGAGGAAACTTCAATCCATCGGTGATCTTCCTGATAACACCATCCTGGCTACTATGGATGTAGAAGCCCTCTACACCAACATTCCACACAAAGATGGACTACAAGCCGTCAAGAACACTATCCCCGATAATGTCACGGCTAACCTGGTGGCTGAACTTTGTGACTTTGTCCTTACCCATAACTATTTCACATTTGGGGACAATGTATACCTTCAGATCAGCGGCACTGCTATGGGTACCCGCATGGCCCCACAGTATGCCAACATTTTTATGGCTGATTTAGAACAACGCTTCCTCAGCTCTCGTCCCCTAAAGCCCCTACTCTACTTGCGCTATATTGATGACATCTTCATCATCTGGACCCATGGAAAAGAAGCCCTTGAGGAATTCCACCACGATTTCAACAATTTCCATCCCACCACCAACCTCAGCCTGGTCCAGTCCACACAAGAGATCCACTTCCTGGACACTACAGTGCTAATAAACGATGGCCACATAAACACCACCCTATACCGGAAACCTACTGACCGCTATTCCTACCTGCATGCCTCCAGCTTTCACCCTGACCACACCACACGATCCATCGTCTACAGCCAAGCTCTGCGATACAACCGCATTTGCTCCAACCCCTCAGACAGAGACAAACACCTACAAGATCTCTGTCAAGCTTTCTTACAACTACAATACCCACCTGCAGAAGTAAAGAAACAGATTGATAGAGCCAGAAGAGTTCCCAGAAGTTACCTACTACAGGACAGGCCTAACAAAGAAAATAACAGAACGCCACTAGCGGTCACCTTCAGCCCCCAACTAAAACCCCTCCAACGCATTATTAAGGATCTACAACCTATCCTAAAGGATGACCCAACACTCTCACAAGTCTTGGGAGACAGGCCAGTCCTTGCCTACAGACAGCCCCGCAACCTGAAGCAAATACTCACCAACAACCACATACCACACAACAGAACCACTAACCCAGGAACTTATCCTTGCAACAAAGCCCGTTGCCAATTGTGCCCACATATCTATTCAGGGGACACCATCACAGGGCCTAATAACATCAGCCACGCTATCAGAGGCTCGTTCACCTGCACATCCACCAATGTGATATATGCCATCATGTGCCAGCAATGCCCCTCTGCCATGTACATTGGTCAAACTGGACAGTCTCTACGTAAAAGAATAAATGGACACAAATCAGATGTCAAGAATTATAACATTCATAAACCAGTCGGAGAACACTTCAATCTCTCTGGTCACGCAATCACAGACATGAAGGTCGCTATCTTAAAACAAAAAAACTTCAAATCCAGACTCCAGCGAGAAACTGCTGAATTGGAATTCATTTGCAAATTGGATACTATTAATTTAGGCTTAAATAGAGACTGGGAGTGGCTAAGTCATTATGCAAGGTAGCCTGTTTCTTCTTGTTTTTTCCTACCCCCCCCCCCCAGATGTTCTGGTTTAACTTGGATTTAAACTTGGAGAGTGGTCAGTTTAGATGAGCTATTACCAGCAGGAGAGTGAGTTTGTGTGTGTATGGGGGTGGGGGGGATGTGAGAAAACCTTGATCTATGCAGGAAATAGCCCTACTTGATTATGTAAAGAGTTGTCACTTTGGATGGGCTAGCACCAGCAGGAGAGTGAATTTGTGTGGGGGGTGGAGGGTGAGAAAACCTGGATTTGTGCTGGAAATGGCCCACCTGTTGATCACTTTAGATAAGCTATTACCAGCAGGACAGTGGGGTGGGAGGAGGTATTGTTTCATATTCTCTGTGTGTATATAAAGTCTGCTGCAGTTTCCACGGTAAACATCTGATGAAGTGAGCTGTAGCTCACAAAAGCTCATGCTCAAATAAATTGGTTAGTCTCTAAGGTGCCACAAGTACTCCTTTTATTTTGGTTAGGGCTGTAATTATTTAATCGAAACAGTTCTATCATTACAACTCCTAGGGTGGATACAGGTTTACTGGTGCAAAAGTAGCTTATTCAAGAAAGGATGCAGAGGTTCATCCATCCTTCTGACCGCTACCCCATGCTTCTCATCCACATGGGCACTAATGACCCTAAGCAGATCAGCAGTGACTACAGTGTTCTGGGAGAGAGGGTGAACGGATTGGGAGTGCAAGTTGTGTTCCCGTCCATCCTCTCGGTTGAGGGTAAGGGATCCTGGAGACGAATGCATGGCTGCACAGATGGTGTCAACAGGAGGGCTTTGGCTTCCTTGACCATGGAAAAGGAGGTCTGCAGGGAAGAGATGGGATTTACCTGACAAAGAAGGGGGAAGAACATCTTCACACACCAACTTGCCATCCTAGTGAGAAGGGCTTTAAACTAGGTTCAAAGTGGACAGGTCAGAAAAGCCCACAGATAAACTCACCTTTTTTATGTTTAATAGAAGGGTAGATGTTTGTAGGAGGATGAGGGCATGGAAAACTACAACAGGGTCATAGGAGCAACAAGAGTGAAATCAGTAGCAGAATCTGCTCAAAAACCTATATGTCCATAAACAAATGCAAGGAGTATGGGGAATAAACAGGAAGAACTGAAAGGGATTCATACATAGTTAAATTATTATTTAATTGGCAGAAGACTTGGTGGGATAAATCTCATGACTGAAATATTGGTATAGAGGGATGTAGTTTATTCAGGAAGGACAAATGGGACCGGGGAGGAAGGGGGTGTTGTATTATACATCAAGAATACACTTCTAATGTCCAGAAGGAGATAAGAGGCAGACCAGCTGAAAGCCTCTGGGAGAACTCTCTAGATCCCTTCCAGCACTACATTTCTTTGATAACTCTCCTGAAAGGTACAAATTCTTCCTATATTTTCCTCACATGACAATTTCTTCCACCCCTTATGCATTCCATAACAAAAAAGTATAAATTAAAAGGAGTCTTACTGATCCCATCAAGTGTGGAAAAATGGCAGCTATAACAACTCAAAACTCAGAAGACTGATCCTGTACATTTGTGTAGCACATTTCATCCCTGAAGATGTAACCATATACTCAAGGGAATGGCTTCATCCACCACTCAAGTACAGCAGCCTGCCAAACTACACATGATTTTAGGACAGACAGCTGGGAAGAATCACACACTAAATTAAACTGCAGGGACCACAGAGCTTGCTGAGAATCCTCTGTACAGAGGGATCCTCTCATATGGAAGGGAGCCACCAGCCCTGCTATGTTCCCTTCCCTCTGGACACTGCACAGTGCTCTCCATGGGTTGAAGCACCACATGGAGGAGGAAGCAGGCAGTGGGTGGGCCAGGATGAGCTGTAAGGCCTTTCCCACAGAACCCTCTCCATTATGGGAAGTCCCCATTCACTCCCTTTACAAACACAGATCCCAGCGGGATGCCAGGGACCCAGGATCAACATGGATTCACAGGTCCTCTACATAAATGGCCCAACGTCCTGCAGATCCTCAGGAGCTGACAAGTGCATGGGCCAAACCTATGGCCTATTCTGCAAGGGGCGGGGGGGAGGAGGGGCAAACACCACACCTCAGACAATGCAGAAGTTTGGGAGGAAATATCTTTGAGCCTTCCCTTGCAGAGTTTCTCTCATGGAAGGGACAAGTTAGAGGGGCAATATGCTATCATCCAAATGGCAAAGACACCAGGACTTACTCCCTTTGACGACCTTCAGCTTTCTTGCCCCCTTTAAACAAGCTTTTACCAAGTTGGGCGGTTCAGTAGATTGAGCTCGGCTTTGTTATTTTAGTCCCAGGTATAGATTTAGAATTTGCCTGCAGATATTAGCACTATTTATATTACAACAGGGGCTAGAGGCCCTAAACAGGTCCAGGCCCCATTGTGCTGGGCACTGAACACACATGGTAAGAAGACAGTTCTGGCTCAAAGAGCTGACAGTCCAGATTAAGAGGAGATTCTGCCTGGGGGGTTAACCAAATAGACTGAGGGAGCAGTGGCAATAGAAGAACTTGGTTGCAGAGCCTAGCTATGGCCCTGTCAAGGTTCCTCCCCCACTCTGAACTCTAGGGTACAGATGTGGGGACCTGCATGAAAACCTCCTAAGCTTACTTTCACCAGCTTAGGTTAAAACTTCCCCAAGGTACAAATTAATTTTATCTTTTGTCTTTGGAATAACCACTGCCACCACCAAACTCTAACTGGGTTTACTGGGAAACGTAGTTTGGACACGTCTTTCCCCCCAAAATCCTCCCAATCCTTGCACCCCACTTCCTGGGAAAGGTTTGGTAAAAATCCTCACCAATTTGCATAGGTGACCACAGACCCAAACCCTTGGATCTGAGAACAATGAAAAAGCATTCAGTTTTCTTACAAGAAGACTTTTAATAGAAATAGAAGTAAATAGGAGTAAAGAAATCACCTCTGTAAAATCAGGATGGTAGATACCTTACAGGGGAATTAGATTCAAAACATAGAGAATCCCTCTAGGCAACCTTAAATTACAAAAAAGACACACAGACCGAAATAGTCAATCTATTCAGCACAATTCTTTTCTCAGCCATTTAAAGAAATCATAATCTAACACATACCTAGCTAGATTACTTACTAAAAGTTCTAAGACTCCATTCCTGTTCTATCCCCAGCAAAGCAGCATACCGACAGAGAGACACCCTTTGTTTCTCTCCCTCCTCCCAGCTTTTGAAAGTATCTTGTCTCCTCATTGGTCATTTTGGTCAGGTGCCAGCGAGGTTACCTTTAGCTTTTTAACCCTTTACAGGTGAGAGGAGTTTTCCTCTGGCCAGGAGGGATTTTAAAGGGGTTTACCCTTCCCTTTATATTTATGACAGGCCCCGACCAAGCAAAGCACTTGAACATGCTAGGCACATACTTAAGAGCTTGTCTACACTTACTGCACTGCAGCAGCACCTCTGGAGCGGACTTCGTGAAGACTCTACTTACACCAATGGGAGAGCTTCTCCCACTGGCATAGGTACTCCACTCATAGCTATGTCAGCCCTCCCATCAACAGCACTGTTTATACCAGAAATTCGGTCAGTTTAACTGTGTCGGCTCAGGGGTGCCGGTTTTCCACACCTCCGAGAAACAGGGTTATACTGACATAAATCCGTAGTGTAGACCAGGGCTAAATGTGCAAAATTTGACTTTTTAAAGGAAGTTTTAAACAAAAGCTAAGGATATCAGGAATCCCAGCTGGCCACCTGCTTAGCCTGCCTGCATGCCTTGTGAGGGGAAATGTACTCTCACATTTTGCCTTTGCACCATGTAGAAGTGATGTCCTCAGAAAATACAAATAAATACAGGATTTTACTCGGGACAGGTTTCATTCTCAATTTCACATACGATCACTGGGCCAGAACCGCCTTACAGCAATCAAAAGGCATGCATGAAATAACCTCTATTCACTGTATTGTAAATGTGCATCATATACCAGTAGGGAGGAAACCTCTTTCTAGATTCTGTATTTACTCTTTGCTGCATAGTTGTCCAGGACCAGAGCAGGTCCTAGGCCCACACCATGTCTGGGACAGAGCTTTGTGACAAATTCTACTCTATCAGCCCTGCCCACTAAAAATAATAATTGTGCCATGAAGACAAAACACATACTCCCATGGAAAGAGACAGCTTGGGGAGAGGAATGGAATAATCAAAAAAAAAAATACCCCCTGATTTCCCCCCTTCAACCAATCTGCCTACTGTTAGGCATGTAAAAGGCTAATGTTCATGTTAGGTTATTTCTTAACTTGCTTTAAAATATTACAACTCGACATCCTCCGCAGGTGATGTCAATACAGAATATAAATAGACGTCAGTAAACATTTGTATAGTCATTCTTTTAGCACTTTCCAGTGCAAGGCAAGCACAGATGATGACCATTCTCAAAGTGAGCAAAAATTGGGGCTTGTCTGAAGTCATTTCCTTTATTTGTTTACAGGGCTGACCATTAAAAAGTCAACATTTACCAACAGTTGACACAGCAGACGCTGTGGTCTCTAAGACCTCACAAGGATAAAGAGAACTTTTTAAATGGCAACCATTAAACCTATCCAGTGTTCATTGCCACGGCATGTGGGAGCCACAGTAACAATTAACCACAAGATAAACTGGTTGTATCCAAGACAGACTAGGTGAGTGAACGGTAGGTCTGCCATGGATTTTATTTAGAGCCCTGCAAAAAAAACAAACATCCCTTGTGCTGTGCCCTACAACTCAGTAATTATGGACTCTGGCAGATCACTAGGAGGTGCGAGCATTGCTGTGTCCACTGAGATAGAATGCCCCACCGCTGATCTGAAGATAAAGTTTCAGAAACCCTCAGCAGAGACAACCCACCAGATCTTAACTGATGTTACAGGACAGACAAAGACGTAACAAAACGCCTCAGATTATTCATTCAGTAAGTATTTACACTTTAATTACCTCAATATTTGTAGCATTCAAGGTATTTCCTATAGTATGGATAGTAAAAAGGGAGGACTCGGTATCTTTTTAATGTATATGAAACTAGCCAGTTTCTAATAGTCACCATTGTCCTTTGTGCTTATACAGTAATTTGGATCAGAGGATCCCAGTGTGCTCTATAGACATTAACCAAACCTCTGCACCCCTCTGAGGCAGGTGTTACTCCAGCCTTCCTACAAACTGAGGCAGACAGTTACATGAGTTAGTTGCAGAAAGTCACAATCTGTAGCATAGCTAACATTAGAACACAGGCATCCTGACTCTCAGTCCACTGCTCTGCCTGTATACAGCTCTCTTTGAAAATCCACCTCCACAGGACAAGCAATCCTCCACCTACCCCACCCCCCCAGACATCAGGGTACTGACTACAATGGACCAAAAAAGCTATAGAACATAAAAACCAAAAAAGCAGGGTACAAATGGGGGCAGGACTGGGGTAGTTTCAGGAAAAGGGTGTAGCTAAGTGCAACTCACAAGTTTGGTACATATTCTGAGTTTCATCATCATGTTAAAACAATTTGTGAAGTCCCTTTATGGTGTCTACTACTTTCCTTTTGTGCTAGGTCTGAAAAATCCTACTCATGTGATAAAGCAAGTGTTTATGGTTTGGAGGTTGAATGAAAAACTTGTATGTTGAAGTGAATAATGAATTATTTCTCTCTCTAGGCAATTAGATTATTCATTTAGCTCGTCTGGCTGGAAGAGTCACGTCTGCTTTACTGCAATCCTAATCGCCACATATCTCTTTCACTTTTTATCCTCACACCTGCCTCTTTTAACAAGATTAAGAATTAGACCAGTTGTCTTTAGAGAGCACTAGCCGTTCTGTGGTACCCATCGATTTAAATTTAAATGATCAGACCCCGGTGGAACTCAAGGGGTTTGGAAAAGCAGGATTATATGATAAACAGTCTATAAAGGAAGGCTCTGCAGAGATCAGATGTGTGCAGATTGGTCCTGCAGAAGGGGAAGAATGCTGCCACCCAGGGTAAAAGACCTTTGATTCTTCCTGCAAAGGGGCCTGCTTATTCACGTTTCAGGCCAGAGGGCAGAAGAACTTTCCTAGTAGTAAGAAAAAGTAGTGAAGCTAGTGATCTAAAATATCATATTCTGGATGGGTGGCAGATATGACTACCGATGACATTTAAGAGCAAAATACGTATTTTTATCTTAGTGAACCCAGGCCCAATTGCGAGAGCTTATGTGTCAAGTCCCATGTCTTAATTTATCAAATCACTTCTTTCAACATTGCCTGTTCCTGGGAATTAGTTACTGGGACACTTCAAGAAGAGATTTCTGCACCTGAGGCAGCTTTCAACATATTTATTAATAAAAACTGCAACAAGCTACACGTGCATGAAAGCAAACTAAGACACAGGCACATACTGTTTTACAGAGGCGCTGGGGCAGGGAAAAGAAGGACAATAAGGGGGTTGGTTGTTCTTTTAAGAAAAAAGTTCAGATGAAAAACAAAAATCATCATATGAATGTCATTCTTGGAGAAACAAGGATTGTTAGTATTTGAAGAATATTGTAAGTTCAATATTTTCAGTTTAGCAACTTTGCAGATATTTTGGAGAAAGCTGCTATCTCAGGCTGTCCCAAAGCTTGATCAGTCCTTTGTTAGAGGACTAATCAAATTGAAAATAAGGGATCATTTGCAGATGGGTCAGCATGCCATGCTTTATTTACTTGGTTGAACGTGCCATGCATGTGTTTAAAATGTAGGTGTGGAAAAAGGTGGCAGACTGCAGGTCAATGAGACCCATCAGCTTCTTTATCTTTAAACCATGGAATAAAAAACACAAGTGTTCTAATAGTGACTCCCCGCTGGGGAAAATAACGTAATGAAACAAAGATTCATGGTTTTTATCAGCTTGCACTTCCACCTCGTCCCATCTGATTCAGTTCTTCTGTAGTGCTATAGAGATGCTCCCATCTACAAAACATATTGTTTGTGAATACTATTCTCTTAGTAAAGAAAGCAGCTGGGAAGAAAGTATCTGACAGGAAGATGTTAGTGCAAGAGAAGTTTCTGTTCATATTTGTTGGCATTTGTTGGGAAAAATCCTTAAAATAGTGACCCTAATGAGTGCAATTTGGCTCTAAAATGTAGTAGCATATGGCTCCTACGTAAATTCAGAAGGGGAGTGTGCTTAACGAGCAACTTGGTGCAGCTTTTGTAAGCCTGCAAGCTTTTCTTTAAAGCAGTTAAGTGCTGCACGTTGTGGAAAGAAAACAGCTTCCCCGATTTTGTCTTTTGTATTGTAAGTCTGTTTCCCTCATGCTATAGCTCCTGAAGGATTTCAGCTCAAAGTCAACTAAGACAAGACAGAGCCCTGCACCCCCTTCCTATTACTCTGCACACAGTCCCTTTCCCACTAGCTGATAGCCTGCAGTTCTAACAATGCAGGGAACAAGGAAAAGAATGGCAGAACAGGGAAGCAGAACACAGCTGTGCGTTTCAGAATCTCTCCATATTCATTTGCCAAACAAAACCAATACTCAAAGAGACAGCTAAGATTAAGATGCAATAGGACCACATTGAATCCGTGCCTCAGAGCAGCAAGGGGCTCCTTTTAACAATGCATTCAAGCAACAGATAGAGATTTACCTTCAAAATGCAGGCCATGTTCTTTTTCTATCCTTCCTACCACAAAGCAGCAGGATTCTACTGTGTCAGAAACAGTTCCAGTGTGAGGCAAAAGGCTCGTAGAGCTGCAAAACTGCTATAGCCTACATTCCTGAAGATCCAAATAAGGGTACCACAATTCTAAGATCCGTTAGTCCTATTAGTCTTTTCATGCCCTGTTTGTTCCACCCATCAGCTTCTGCCACTGGCTAGAAGCCAGCTCAGTACCTCCCCTTAGTCACATGACTGAATTTGACTCATGATTCTAGCATGTATTTTTTTAAGCTCTTGGATGCTTTCTATCATATGATATATACCAAATGGCAATTTTATAGTGTGCAGATCTCTGTGGCATTTGAAAAGCAAGCTGCTCATTTACAGGGAATCCGGATTAGTCTCTCTAAACGGATCAACAGCAAATATTTCTCTCAGTCATGTCAGAAGAGTCCAGAGTGTCTCTCTGTTATTAGGACTGTAAAAATCTTTAGGTCGGTATGTAATGTTTGTTTGCATTCTCAACCCTCTTTATATTACTGGAGTTTGCCTTTTTCTGAAACACTGAAACTACCTGTAAAAATGAGCCACTCACCGGGAGTAACCACCATAAATATCCCATGAGAAATCCTTCTATTGTGCTGTAAAAAGAAAAGAAGTACTTGTGGCACTTTAGAGACTAACAAATTTATTTGAGCATAAGCTTTCATGAGCTACAGCTCACTTCATCGGATATGAAGTGAGCTGTAGCTCACGAAAGCTTATGCTCAAATAAATTTGTTAGTCTCTAAGGTGCCACAAGTACTCCTTTTCTTTTTGCGAGTACAGACTAACACGGCTGCTACTCTGAAACCTATTGTGCTGTGTGTATCACTTTGTATTATAGACTCATGTATTACTGAAAAGAATAGGAAATGATTTTCATTTGGGTAAGTCTGATGACAGCTCTTTGAACTGTCTCTGGCATTTGTTTGAGCTTACCTGGACTGCAGAGAAAAAAAAAAGGAAAGATGTTGTTGAAGTCATCTTCCTCCATCTGAACACAGGCTATTTTGCTACCCCTACTCCATCAGGTTCAGGCTCCTCTCTCAAATGCAAGGCTCTACATAATATTGTCCCCACCTTCACCTTTGCTGTTTCTGCCCCCAATACTCCTCCCACTATTTATATTCTTCCCAGGACTTTTGCCTTACTTCTCCCTCTCTTCATTTTGCACCTTTCCATCTGGATTCCTCTACAGGTGGAACAGTCTCCATGTTCTCGTCACCCAAGCAGCCCCATTCCCATTCTAATCCCTTGTTAAACCCACCCCTTTGAGAAATCCCTCTGACTGGCTTCCTCGTCAATCAGTAAATCCTAGGTCTTCCATCACCTGAGCTTTTGTCCAATCTTATCTCGCGTTTGTCTAACACTGTAACAAGCTGCCATGTTTACCTGAAATAAGCCCTTCTAGGCATTGATTCTGCTGGGAAACAGTAAGTGCAGACACAGGCAGGTAGCTCTTTATTGCACCTGGATGAAAGGGAGATGGGAATGGCTATCTGGAGAGAAGATCTAGTGTGTGGACTGAGCAATCTGGAAGGATGAATCTTCGGAGCAGCCAAGCCTGGGAGAAGATTCGAGCTCAACTTTGTTGACATGTTGGTTATAAAAACCCAAATCCCAACAAGGGAGCAAGTTTGGACTCTACACAGTGTGTGGCCTGTGTCTGAGAACAGGTTGGAAAAGCACCTGCTCATATGTAACACTGACAGACCCCGGTTGTCGGCAGGCAGAATCAAACCTGGGACCTCTTGAGGTAAATACATGAGCCCAGGGCTGGATTACCCAATAGGCAGACTAAGCATGTGTTTAGGGCACTAGCAAAGCAGGGGGCACCAAAAAAAGGAGATTTTTTTGGGGAAAAATTTGATAGTTGATATTTCAAAAAAAAGCATCAAAGTAGTCATCATGGGAAAAAATCAGAACTTTGTTAGAGTTCCTTACACTCCACTACGCACTCTTCCCCTGTTTTTCTGTTCTCTTTTTATTACTTATCCCCACCTAAACCACGGGGGCATCCTACTAATGAAGATGGAAATAATGCGAGGAAATCCGATCCTGTCATGTATTGCAATAAATTTGTTTTATTATTGATATATTCTTCTGAGTTATATATACTTGATTCGGTTTTTTTCTTTCTTATATTATATATTGTGATAGACCCAGGCCAGTTGAGTACAGCAGAGTAGCCCCTTATTGGGATCCAGGAAGTAGGTGAGTGAAGCCCACCAGCTGCTAAAGGATCCCCCCCAGCCTAAGAGGGGGGTCCACAGGACCTGGAAACCAAATAATTACAGGGGACAACTAATGAAATAACAGGAACAGGAGTGCGGTCAAAGGGTCAAACGAAGGGAACCAGATGGGGACACAGAGCAGAGAACCCTGGACAGCGCCCACTGCTCCTCAAAGGCATCAAGGGAGTCAGTGGACGCCGCCCAGAGGAACTCTGCCCAGATATGTGAACGGATGGAGGATCAGAAATAGGCCCCACAGTCACAGGAGACTCCAACCTCCTCACCCTGGTTTTATAGATGGCCACTTTAGCCAGGGCCAGGAGGAGGCTGACCAGGAGGTCCTGTGACTTAGTGGGGCCACGGATAGGGAGTACATAAATAAGGAGGTGAGGGAAAAAGTGCAGCCAAAATCTTAACAAAATATTCATGAGGAGCTGGAATAGGGGCTGCAGCCAGGCGCACTCCAAGTATGCGTGTGCCAGGGTTTCCCTCACACCGCAAAAGGGGCAGGTGACTGGGATAGGGGTGAACAGTGCCAAGTACACATCCGTACTCATGGCCCAGTGAAGGAGCCACCAACTGATATTTCCAGCAGGCCTCGGGACTAGGGTGGAGTATAAGCTGGCCCACCGGGGCTTCTCACCCTCTAGAGGTGGCAGGAGGTCCCGCCACTTTGTGTCGGGGCAGGATGCGAGAGTGAGGACATGAAGGGTGTGGAGCACGAGTGTGTATAGATGTTTCCTTGGTCTGGAAGCGGACCGACTGCAGATCGTGCAGCCAGTTCACAGTGAAGGGACGGGGGCGGGGGGATGTCAGTCGGGTTCACGGGGCAGGGCCCCGATGAAAAGTGCCAGAGGACCTGGGGTGGAGGGTGGGTGGGGCGCACCCTCTCTTAGGACCCGGTCGAGGTAAACCCGAGCAGCGGGTGGCAAAGCAGCCCTCACCTCCTAAAGTACACGCCGGGGAGTACGAGGCCTGGAGAGACCCATGCACCGAGCGAGCGTCAGGGGATCCAGCCAGTCTCCTTGGTCATAGTCCAGGGGGTCTCCGACTCTGGTGACTTCTGCCAGGACCAACCTCTGGCGCACCGACAGGGACTCCGCCAGCTGCACACAGAGCAGGGGGTTGTGTAGCAGGGGCTCCGCGAGGAGATCTGCCCCCACGGTGGCCGCCACAGACTTGGTCGCTGAGAACAGATTCCAGGTCCGGAGGAGGTCCTGGTAGAAGACCGGCAGCCTGGAGAGGTCTCGCAGAAGACCTCTCGGATGGAGATATCGGAGCCCTTGGAAGCGGTGCACGAAGGCTTGTGCCAGCACACTCCACACCGGACTACCTGCACCATAAAGGAGCCGCTGCAGGGCCTGGAGGCGGAAGACATGGACCTGAGTGTGTAGATACTTCAGGCCCTGCCCTCTCTCCTCCAGGGGTAGATGGAGAGCCCCTGCAGAGACCCAGTGCAGTCCTAACCAGAAGAACTCCAGAATCGATGTCCGGAGGTTGGCCAGGAAACCTGGGGCTGGGACCAGGGCGTTGAGCCGGTACCAGAGCATGGACAGGACTAGTTGATTAAGCACCAGTGCTCTCCCTCAAAGGGAGAGGCACCGGAGTAGTTCTGTCCATTTCCGGAGCTGCTCTATCACCCTGCCCTCTAAACTGCTCCAGTTCTCTGGTGGAGATGGATACATGGCAGAAAGATAAACGCTGAGATAGAGCAGCTGACTTGTGCTACACTGGATGGCCTGAAGCGCGGGTGGGAGGAAGCTCGCCTGCCACCTGTCCCCTACCACCAGCCAGAGCTCTTGACCCAGTTGACTTGGGTGGAGGAGGCTGCCAAATAGATGGCTTGGCAAGCCTCCACCCGCGCCAAGTCACCCAGGTCTTGGACCACAAGGAGCACATGATGTGATAGAGGGGCAGGCAGGGGAGAGGCCGCCATGTCCCCTGTATAATGAGCAGGGAGGGAGGGGAAAACACCAGAGAGAGGAGGGGAGAGGAGGGGCAGGTCGACCACTCCTCCCTGCTAGGCTGCAGGCAGGGGAGGAGGGCGCCAAAAGGGGTGGGCTTATGATGAAAAGGGCTCAGTAGACTGTATCCCTGGGCCTAAAGAGAGAAGGGCTACGTGGAGGGTTGCAGTGAGTCTCTGAAGCTAGCGTAAGCTACTTGGAAGCGCGGGACCCACAGGGACAAGGTCGGAGCTCTGCCACAATATATACATAAAAATAGTGTATGTTGTGTAATTTGTTTTCTTTTTTAAGTTCAGATAACTGAGATAAGGGCCAGGATGAAACGTAACCAACTGAGTGGAGCACAGAAATGTAAACTGGCAGAAGAAAAGAAACACAAAACTAATGACATTTTCCAAAATCTTCCAAAGCTGACATTTTTCAAAGTGAATCCATCAGAAGCAATATCTTCTCTCAGTAGCACAGACATCGTTCCAAAACCTGTAAGTGTTTCAGAGACTGACTCTTCTTCTGTTGGTGAAACAAACACCATTCCAGAACATGTGGATGTGCCAGAGACTGTAACTGATCATCCTACTCCTGGTGATAAAACGGACATTGTTCTAGAAGGTGTGGATGTGTCAGACTGCACCTGCTCATGCTGTAAATAATAGAAGAAAAGATCCCGGTATGTGGGTTGATTTCAGTACCGATGATGTAGTTTACTGGATAGATCGTGGACCAAATGACTGTCAACACCACACTGGGCCATTTGAGAAGTCACGTTGGACTTTTACCAATGGCAAACAAACAAGATATTGTCCACAAAAAATATTTTTCGGCATGAAAGCGAATGGTGAGAATGGTGAGAAATACACTACTGTATTCACCATCAACAGGGTCTGTGTACTGTTTAGTTTGCAAACTTTTTGCATATAAACCTTCAACATCCTGGTTTGCTGCAGATGGTTTTAATGACTGGCGGAATACTGTTTTAATTAAACAACATGAAAATAGCGCTACTCACAGAGATTCAGCGTTGACATATTTAAATCAAAGATAGGGCTTTAGATTGACACAAAAATTGGAAGAACAAAATAAAGGGGAGCGTGAATACTGGCGACATGTTTTGCAGTGTGTTATAGCTGTTATTCAAACATTAGCTGAATGTGGTCTGCCTTTCCGAGGATCAAATGACACATTTGGATCAGTGCGGAATGGAAATTTCTTGGGATTGATGGCCGCAGTGCTCAGTCTTATTGGCCGCAGTGCTGTTGGTTGATGTCCGGTGGCAGTAAGTTTTTTCTCAATCGTCCAGTTACTCTATACATTTTTCTCTGCCTCAACACACCGATGGGCAGTTCTTTAAAACATATTTGGGCAATGATCATGTGTTGAAATCTCTTTCTAATACTTGCTGGGAGGCATATGCAGTGGCAACAAGTACTATTCTGGGAGTCCTACTCAAAGATTGTGGATGCTTTAGAAAGTATAGCTGAAGACCAATCACAAAAAGGGAGAAACTATACAAGAGGCAGAAAACATTGCAAACAAGATGCAAGAACTAGAGTTTGTATTCATGTTGACCATGTGGAATGAAATTTTACAACACTTTTACCACACAAGTCAAGCTCTCCAAGAAAAAGAATTGGATTTGAAAACATGTGCAGACCTCTGTCAATCATTAGCAGACCACTTACACACTTTGAGAAATGATTTCGAAAGATCTGAAGACATATCAAAAGATATCTTGCCTGATACTAACTACAAAAAGAAAAGGAGTACTTGTGGCACCTTAGAGACTAACAAATTTATTTAAGCATAAGCTTTCGTGAGCTACAGCTCACTTCATCGGAGTCGCAGCCGTGTTCGTCTGTATTCGCAAAAAGAAAAGGAGTACTTGTGGCACCTTAGAGACTGTCATAAATATAAAGGGAAGAGTAAACACCTTTAAAATCCCTCCGGGCCAGAGGAAAAATCCTTTCACCTGTAAAGGGTTAAGAAGCTAGGATAACCTCACTGGCACCTGACCAAAATGACCAATGAGGAGACAAGATACTTTCAAAAGCTGTGGGGGAGGGAAAAACAAAAGCTCTCTCTCTGTCTGTGTGACGCTTTTGCCAGGGACAGAACAGGAATGGAGTCTTAGAACTTAGGAAGTAATCTAGCTAGATATGCATTAGATTCTGTTTATTTAAATGGCTGAGAAAATAAGCTGTGCTGAATAGAATGGATATTCCTGTCTTTGTATCTTTTTGTAACTTAAGGTTTTACCTAGAGGGATTCTCTATATTTTGAATCTAATTACCCTGTAAGGTATTTACCATCCTGATTTTACAGAGGTGATTCTTTTTACTTCTATTAAAATTCTTCTTTTAAGAAACTGAATGTTTTTTCATTGTTCTTAAGATCCAAGGGTTTGAGTCTGTGGTCACCTATGCAAGCTGGTGAGGATTTTTATCAAACCTTCCCCAGGAAGTGGGGTGCAAGATTTTGGGGAGGATTTTGGGGGGAAAAGACATTTCCAAATGGCTCTTTCCCAATAATAAACCCGGTTAGACGTTTGGTGGTGGCAGTGAAAGTCCAATGGCAACAGGTAAAATAGTTTGTACCTTGGGGAAGTTTTAACCTAATCCTGGTAAAAGTAAGCTTAGGAGGTTTTCATGCAGGTCCCCACATCTGTGCCCTAGAGTTCAGAGTGGGGAAGGAACCTTGACAGAGACTAACAAATTTATTTTCGAAAGCTTATGCTCAAATAAATTTGTTAGTCTCTAAGGTGCCACAAGTACTCTTTTTCTTTTTGCGAATACAGACTAACACGGCTGCTACTCTGAAACTAACTACAAAGAAGCCCAGTCCCGCAAGCAAATCAGGAAAAAACAAGCAAACGATGGCAGTGTAACAGAAACAGCATTGAAACCTAGAGACAAATTTCGCATATCTACTTCTACACTATAATTGAATAATCATATGAAGAGGAGAGGTGAAGTGTACAAAAGTATCAAATAGATTTTCTTTTCTAATGATATGGACTTATCTGACTAACAATATTCACAAGGTTCCCAAAAGCTAGTTGATTCATACCCTGTTGACTTGAACATGAATCTCTGTGGAGAAGTACAGCAGTTCCACTGTTATATGCGCGCAAAGTTTAATGAAACAGGAAAAATGAAATTCAGTCACATTGATCTTCATGACACAATATTGAAAGATGAAATACAATGTGTATTTCCAAATGTAGAGATCGCACTATGTATTTTTCTAACATGGATGATTACTAACTGCTCCGCAGAACGCTCTTTTTCTCAGCTGAAAAGAATAAAAAACCCTCAGAGAACAACAATGTGTCAGGACAGACTTGATTCACTTTCCCTATTGTGTATGGAAGTGGACATGCTTCAGCGAGTCAGCTTTGATGAACTTATCCAGAATTTTGCAATCAGAAAATCTAGAAAGAAGCTATTTTAATTTCAGCATACATGTAAGCTTTTTTGTGTCATTTTGAAAAATAAAATTTTATTTTATGGTATAGTATTGTTTTTATTTTGAATTACACATGGGGGGGCACTATAATCTTTTCAATGCTTTTCAGTACTTAGGGCCTCTAAAGGTCTTAATCTGGCCCTGTATGAGCCTCTACTGCATGAGCTAAAAGCCATATGGCCCTTAATTAAGGCTGTAGAGCAGACTCATTAATCTCTAAGTGGTCTTGGTGCCACTAAATGGAATAGAACACCATACCCAGTTGGTCTGTGGGTTACATATGCACAGAGAATAAGCTGTCTAGAGCAGAGAATATATCAATCAAATTTAGAAAGTGCCACGTAAATGTATTACTGGAGGGTCTGACAATAACAGTTAATCATTGAAATTCAAGGACTGAGTTTCCAAGGGAAGGGTGGTCAGCGCATTAATCCCAAAACGCTGCATTTCAGCCCACTAAAGCTACAGTAAAAAGTCAGTCAGTCAGAGGACAATGACAGTCTTCTGGCACATCCCGTTTGCTTTTAAAATCAACAAAGTGCTTGTTTGGTGTGGAAGGGAGAACTTCCAGCAGCTGCAAGTACAGGAAGTAGAAGAACGTTTAAGGGGATTCTGAGCCCAATAAAACAGGTTAGTTTTTCCAGTTCGCCCTTTTGGGAATCACTGTTTATATAAAAAAAGACAGTGAAAAAGCCAGTCAACCCTGAACTATTTACATATAACACAGCGTTAACAGGCTGCTGCATTATTCAGCTTTCACCTAAGTTCACAGGGCTCTGGTTTATAGCTTAGAGTATTAGTATGGTGGGAGGGTCCTGGGCCAGTTCCTGGTCACATTCTGCTTCTTTGCTGTTATAACACCTTCTCTTCTCCAGCTCACAGTCCCTCATTCACCATGGGGCTGCCTTTCTGTGCTCCCCCAAGAGCACACCAATCTGCATTGACCTTCAAACCCCTTATCCAGACTGCTAAGGTTCGATATGAGCCCTGCAGCTTCTCCCTCTTGCAAACTCCCCAGCCCTTTTGTACCTTCACTAGCAACCCGACCCCCTTCTCGCACACTTCTCTTTTTCTGACCACAATATAAGCATCTTTTGGCTGTAACCCTGTAAAGAAGCTTTGATTCTTTGACACCACAAGCGTTTCATTCATTCTTTTAACATTTGATTGCCCATTTCCCTCTCCATCCTTCAAGCATCCACTGGCTTCTGGAATAGAATAATTCTTTTGTTAGGCTCGGCTGAGGAAAGTCATATCTCCCAGAACCCCTTTGTGTGGGTTGGACCCTCTTGTGTGTGTCTGGGCAAGAGGAGGAGTGGCGAGACTCATGTGGACACCTCCTCCATCATTTCATTCATTATTCCTGACACTCTGGAGAGAACAAGACATTGAACATGAGACCTTTACAATTTACCTTTGATATAAAAATGGCACTAAGGATCTATGCATTAGATATGGGGATCTCCTCGCCCACACCATGACTGGAGCTGGTTTGGTTCAATGCTCCAAACAAGACAGCTCCACAAATAAAGACTATTGACTTGCCAAAAAAGCATGATTTTTCAGAGGACAGATACTATGTGGTACAAAGCACCAAAAACAATAATAATAATATGGGTTTTAGAATAAATTCTGTCAGAGGATCTTCTAATGTACCTATGAAGTGGAGACAGTGCATGCCCTTAAAAAGTTGCATTTTTTTACAATTAAGGATGGCAATTACAGTACTGGAGGAGTCTTGTGTACTCCATGAGGACCATCACTAAGGCTAAGTTTTAGTCATGGATATTTTTAGTAAAAGTCATGGACAGGTCAGGGGCACTAAACAAAGATTCACGGCCCGTGACCTATCCATGACTTTTACTATAGACCCTGACTAAATCTTGGGTGCTCTGGAGGGGGGACTCCAGGGACACCATGGGTGGTGTGAAGCAAGGGCTGGCCCAGGGGCACCGCTGGTGCTGGGAGGGGGCAGCGGTGCGTGGCCCGGGACTGCCGCTGGTGCTGGGAGAGGAGGCAGGTCGGGACTGCCACTGGTGCTCCGGGGTGGGGTGGGGTACAGCCCAAGATCACCGCTGGTGCTCAGGGTGGGGGTGGGGCTGAGATAACCCCAGTAGTGGCCAGTGTGGTTGCTGCAGAAGTCCTGGCGGTCCCAGAAAGTCACCGAATCAGTGACTTCCGGGACAAACTCGCAGCCTTAACCATGAAGCAATAAGACTAAATTCTACAGCAATATTAATTTATTCTATTGCCATGATACACCCTTAATCCTTCTCCTACCTCCCTCATCCCATCCACACGGCTATGGCTCATAGCTGAAGATACTTAATGATAAACTTCATTGATTAATTTTTAAAGCTGGGTTGTCTCATTAAACTCTTGAGGAAGCCAGGCTCCATTCTCCAGGTCTCAGCTCCAATGGCATTCTTAAAGAACTTCATTCCTCCCCCTTCCCCCAGGTATGTCAGAGAAGTTGGGAGTTTTAGCCAGTTTCGGGAGTTTATAGCCAGTTTCAGCAATTCATCTCCCCAGATCTCCCAGCCTTGGCTCCAGGGCAGTTCTCCAGGCTGTACTTTTGATGACTCCTGCTCTCCACCTACAAGATGGTCTTCTGCTCTCTCTGAAGTATGTACTATAATCCAGTTATTTCCCCTACTGTGAAAATCTGGAGAGCAAGATGCAGCTGCAGATAGGTCTCAGCTAGAACTGGCAAAAAAGGGGGAACCCCCTTTCTACAATTTTTTTTTTCAAGTTTATGAACAATTTTTTGCCCTGAAGTTGGACAAAACTTCAAACACATCCAAAGGCAAGATTTTTTTTTTCAACTAATGAAAATTCAGATTCTGGAGCACAATTTTGCACCAAGGTGCACGTTCTTTGGCCATAGAACTGGGCCCACTATTATTAATGGAATGCTATATATCAAACCTTACCCAACAGCAAGCAGGAAAATGGTAACTCAAAGGGTGCCTGTGGTGGAGATGGAGCAGCTATTTATAATAATTTTATGTATGTGACCTGATCACATGAGGTAGAGTGGCTATCAGACTTTCCTGTATGGATGTGTTGGTCTAGTTTAATAGGGGGGCTGTTAGAGGAACAAGCAAATAGGCAACATACTGGTTATAGATAAGCAATTTCCCTGTACAAAAAGGTCGGGGCCGGGGGAGGCAATTGCAAGACAATGGCCAAGCTATTAGCAATGAAGATGACTTCCAGGCTCTGGCCCAAAGCTGCACAGCTGCTTTGCCAAGGCTGTGACAGAGATAGAAATCACAGGGATGCTCAGTGGTTAGGAAGACTCTCAGGAGAGAGAGGGAGGGGAGCTGTGAGGGAGCTGTTCCTGGGGAGAACAGACTGACACGGATCACAGACACTGGTCCTGTGGGAGTCTCTACATTGGTTGAGGCCTTTCCCACCTTCCAGGGAATGATGAACCTCAGGGAAAGACAGGAATGTACACAGTCTGTTTATTGTTTTAAGATTGATTTTCTCTGCAGTGCTTTGGTTCTATAAATAATACTTTGCTTTAACAGGCTGTCTGGTCACTATATTAATGAGTCATTGGTTCCAGAGGGAACAGAACTGCAGGCAATGAACAGTCCTTGGCCTGCTGAGGTAATCATGATTAGGACCTGGGGACTGCAGCCCAGAGCCCTGTTTGAGAGTGGGAGAATCACATGACTCCTCCCTGAGAGATGTGACAGCTTCAAGGCCTGAGAGCTGAGTGGGGCTGCACACAAAAAAGACCAGGAGGGGTCAGAGGCAGAGTTAGCCTGGTAACAGCAACAGCACCATTGTGGTTACTATTATCCCCATTCTAAAAGACACACAGTAGTTAAAGTGATTTGCCCAAAGGTCACACAGCAGATCTACAGCAGAACTGAGAATGGATCCTGGAGCTCCTGACTCTGCATCCATTAACCAGAGGAAACCTACCCACCAAGTCCCATTAAAAGAGGCAGAACATTTTAAACTCACTTTTTTCAGAAGACGTTGCCTAGAAAATCATGAAGCACTTAATATAAGTTTCAAATGCCCTTGAAATCTGCCTTGGTTTGAATTCAGCCTGCATTTGCAAGCCAACAGTGTTTACTCAAATTTCACTCAGGTCTTCAAGCTTTCCCTCAAAAGGGATACAGACATTTTTGCCCTGTCTGGATGTCAGCGATATTTTGGGGCTGACCTCGGAGTCTGAGCCACTGGGAAAGACTGCACAGCTAAAGTCACTATTTCCAGTTTTGATGACAGAGCTCCTACACATGTATCGGTCTAGATCAAACCCTGCCTTTTGGTTCACAAGGAGATAAACGTAGAGAAACTGGGATTGTTTGAACTGAAACCATTTCAGAATTTAGGCCTTGCAAAATGGTTCTGTCCAAAACATACACACCAATCAGCCATAAGCCTGGGAAGAACTGAATGTGGAAGGATTTGCTCTGATGTTACCTCTTCAAGCTGCACAATGTCAATATTCAAATTAGTGTCCCTCTGTAGTTCTCATCTCCTGTACACTGATCTCTATATGCAGTGCTGAACCCTGCCAGCCCGGCTGATTCATTTGTGATTGTTGATGAGTGTCATGGCTGGGTTTGCTATTTTAACTATTCTATGAATTGTGTGACAGAATATACCCGTTTCCACTATTGTAATAATCTTTATACACCATCTGCCTTACGCGTTATCATTTGAAAACTCAAGCTGCTGATCACTATTGTCCTGGTAAAATATGTGTGGCAACACTGAGTTATAAGTTTCCACTATATGGTGTTACTAAAACATGTTCCAAGCCTGGGGGGTGGCCAAACTAGTTCCTCAGAGACAAAGTGCAAGATGATGCCTCAGCCAGGTGTAAACAAGGCGAATGGGCCATTATCTGCTAAGTGGTTATTCTTTGGCAGGAAGGGGACAGGGGCAAAAAATCTACATCTTAGCAAAAAACCCAGCGTAAGTTCCCATCCACACAGTCAGTCTGTTGCCCTGCTCCCAGCTGGAAATGCTTCTCAAAGGGAAGAAAGGACTATAAAAAGAAGAGATAGACACCCCAATATGCCCCCTCCTCTTCACTCTCTCTGTCCATAGAACAAAGGAAGCAGCCATTAAACAGAAGAAGGGATCCTGGCCTAAGAGATTTGGCTGGTAAGACTGTTCAGATCATGTGGTAAGAAAAACTTAGCTTCAAATTTAATGGTTTGTTAAGTTAGGCATTAATTGCATTTTATCTTTATTTTTCTTGTAACCATTTCTGACTTTTATGCCTCATCACTTGTGTTCACTCAAAAGTCTCTCTCTTTGTACTTAATAAATTTATTTTATTGTTTTATCTAATCCAGTGTGTTGAACTGAAGTGTTTGGGAAACTCCATTTGGGGTAATAAGGTTTGTGCATACCATTTCTATTCATGAAATGACAGACTTTATATAAACTTGTATTGTCCAGGAGAAGGCTGGGCAGTACAAGATGTACATTTCTGGGCGGTAATGTCTGGGATTGGGAGTGTGTTGGGGTCACCCTGCAGAATAATTCAGGCTGGTAAGACCCTAGGTGTAACTAGCAGGCTGCAGGTGCACACAGACACAGCTGAGAATGACTTGCATGCTGGAGGCTCTGAGCAGTCCTGACTGGAAGCTACAGTAGCAAAACAGTGTAAAGGGTACCCCAGGTTAGAAGTCAGGGGTAACACAGCTACTCACTGGTCTGGATTGTACCCTGGGTATGTCACAAATTGTTAATTTTAAGAGAAAATGTTAAATCACAGAACTTCACCTCTAATATAAGTCTAAATAAATACTTTTGATCTCTCACTTTAATTCATCTTATTTTTTAAATAAGAGCATAGCCTACAAAGTTGGTTTGATTAAATAATCTGCTCACTGTTGAAAATGACAAAGGGAAATGGATCCCTAAAACAGCCCAACTCACCTAGTAAAACTATTTGTGCCAAGCCAACAAGTATGGGATAGTTTATTTTTCAAGTTTAGGGTTTTTTTGTTTGTTTGTTTTTTTAAAGCTCACCATACAGCAAAAGATACAGAAAGATGGAATTTCTCACAGTGCAGGTATAAGGTGAATGGGTGGTGAAGCAGCAGAAAGCCCTTTAATACATACCAGATCTCATTTTTTCCCCAGTTTACATAATTACTATTAAGTGCAAATGATACAAACTACTCAATAGTCCACCAATGTGGCAGAGGCACAGGACAAGATGGCATGAAGGAAGAGGCAGGGGACACTATCATCTGGGTAGAAGGGCGCCCCAGTTATGGAAACATACTCACTGACATTAGAACAAAAATAGCCCAGAAGAGAGATGGTTCCTTAAGCCAAGCCAACAGGGTGCATTCCAACGAGGAACTCCTGCTGACACTGGTGTTTTAATGAGGGAGCTGAGTGACCTAAGGAGGAGTCCACATAAACGCTAGGGCTCTGATCCTTGTTTGGGATCTGCTAATGCAGCCCTCTGTTTAAATTATAACCAGAATAGAATTTAAAGAAAATTCTTACAATTTTAAAGGAATGGGAAGTATGGATGTTGGTGAATAAGCCAAAGATGGGTATAGCCTTATCTCACTTATTTCTCTTTAGTGAAACACTGTGTCCAATATTTAAACCTCAGTTGGCAAACTACAGCAATACTCTGCTTCCTTCCCCACACCCGAAGAAAAGCTCTGTGTAGTTCGAAAACTTGTACCTTCCATCAACAGAAGTTGAGTCAATAAAAGATATTACCTTACCTACTTTGTCTCAGAACAACAACATAGCAGACAGCGATTGGGCTGCAAAGAACCTCCTGGTAATAAAATTACAGAAAAGACGAGATGGCTTGAGACTGCTATTGACATTAGAAATGTAGCTCCCTGTCCCATTGTTATTCAGTTTCAGGGTAGCAATGTAGGTTGATCATACAGCATTTCAGGCCTGACATGCTCCGGTTTAATTATGCTAGAATGCTTTGTGAACAGAGCAAATTTAGAGATTTCTTTTATTTTTAAAATGATAAATGGAAGGAAGTGACGCAACATGTCTGCCTTGCAAGTATTCATCCAGGAAGCAAAGGAGCAGAGAAAACACCCTTGGAAGAAAAATAATGTATACTTTTAACTTTCACAGTACTTATCCTCCAAGGTTTCCAAATGCTTTATGAACACAGTGTGAAGCAGATTTATTGATATGTTTTATATTTATATATGGGTCACCCCACCCACAGCCGAAGCATACCCACTCCTAGGGGGGAGTGTTGGCTGGATTCAAGATCTATTGACGTCAATAGACACACTCTTATTGATTGGATCAGGCCTGTGCAGAACACAGGAATACTATACAATAGCAACCCTCAGACGGATGTTATCGCACTGACTCTGCAGGAAGAATTAGGTAGACAATATAATCAGAGAAACTCAGATATTCTGAACCCTGATTACTGGACATTTGGATGGTCTAGAAGTTGGAGATGGGTCATGCAATCAGAATTTCGTTTTCTGAAGTTAATTTTTCAAATTTCAGATTCACCTCTGGAGCCATTTGGCTAATGAGGTTTTACCTCTATCTGAACTGGAATTTTGTCATGATACAAGGAGGATTAAAATCCCATCTCTTACAAAGACCAGCATGGCATGTTTGCAGGGCAGGCTCTATACCACCTGTCTCTGATTAGGCCAGAATGGAGCTCCATTGGTGCTGGTCCAAGGAAAATGCTTATGAGGATTTACTGACTTGGGAACAATATGCTATATTTCTGTGCACATTCTTTCTAGGTAGAAAACATATACCCAAAAGATTTGGCAATTCACAGATTCATAAATATTAAGGCCAGAAGGGACCATTATAATCAGAATTAGGAAGAGAAACCAGGAGTCCAGACACCCAGATACCCTGCTCTAACCTACAGACCAAACTCCATGCCAGAGCTAGGAAGAGAAATCAGGAATCCAGACACACAGCCCCTGCTCTATTCACTACACAATTCTGCTGTTCTGCTTCCACATGTTAACCAATTTTAAAACCAGGGTAGAAGCCAAGTTAGAGTATTGCAATAGGCATGTCATAAATATAAAGGGAAGGGTAAACCCCTTTGAAATCCCTCCTGGCCAGGGGAAAGCTCCTCTCACCTGTAAAGGGTTAAGAAGCTAAAGGTAACCTCGCTGGCACCTGACCAAAATGACCAATGAGGAGACAAGATACTTTCAAAAGCTGGGAGGAGGGAGAGAAACAAAGGGTCTGTGGGTCTGTCTATATGCTGGTTTCTGCCGGGGATAAACCAGGAATGGAGTCTTAGAACTTTTAGTAAGTAATCTAGCTAGGTATGTGTTAGATTATGATTTCTTTAAATGGCTGAGAAAAGAATTGTGCTGAATAGAATAACTATTTCTGTCTGTGTATCTTTTTTGTAACTTAAGGTTTTGCCTAGAGGGGTTCTCTATGTTTTGGAATCTAATTACCCTGTAAGGTATCTACCATCCTGATTTTACAGGGGGGATTTCTTTATTTCTATTTACTTCTATTTTTATTAAAAGTCTTCTTGTAAGAAAACTGAATGCTTTTTCATTGTTCTCAGATCCAAGGGTTTGGGTCTGTGGTCACCTATGCAAATTGGTGAGGCTTTTTATCCAACATTTCCCAGGAAAGGGGGGGTGCAAGTGTTGGGAAGATTGTTCATTGTTCTTAAGATCCAAGGGTCTGGGTCTGTAGTCACCTAGGCAAATTGGTGAGGCTTTTTACCAAACCTTGTCCAGGAAGTGGGGTGCAAGGTTTTGGGAAGTATTTGGGGGGGAAGGACGCGTCCAAACAGCTCTTCCCCAGTAACCAGTATTAGTTTGGTGGTGGTAGCGGCCAGTCCAAGGACAACGAGTGGAATATTTTGTACCTTGGGAAAGTTTTGACCTAAGCTGGTAAAGATAAGCGTAGGAGGTTTTTCATGCAGGTCCCCACATCTGTACCCTAGAGTTCAGAGTGGGGGAGGAACCTTGACAAGGCACCACATACAATTGCCCTTACAAATGGACACTTTTTGGCCAGAGAGCTGCCTCTGACTATTTATTAATTAACTGTTGCAATTTAGTCATGGCAACATGTTGTTTATTACCTTGTGAACTTCCAATAGGTTTTTAAGATTGGAGTATCCTGACTGTGGAGAGTAATTTTATCACAAGGTGCAAGTATTAATAAGCTTAGGCCTATGATACTAATACTACAAGAAGTGGTAGGTGAGGTCCCATGGGAAGAAAAAACAAGGGATAAAGGGGTTCAGGAGAGCTGGCACTTTCTAAAGACACAATTGAAAACATCACCTCCATATTGGTGGACATAACAAAATTCATTCCACACGTGTAGGAAAAATTAGAGGGAACATTGACCATGACACCAGCTCCAACCTAGCACTGGACATAAAAGCCTATCTAGATGTCTTGAGAGGTCTGCAACCTTCACACCTGGCAGGCGATTCACCATACAGTTCTCCCCATCATCACAAATCCAACTATCTATATTTCTAATAATAAAATCCCCCATAACTATTACCTGTCTTTTCCTAATAATTGGGGTTCCCTCATCCAGAGGGGTATCCAAAGTGCAAGAGGGTACCATGACATCATGTTCCCTAATTGAGAGGGGTCCCAAATATAGGATTGTTTCCTTCCACGATTGAAGATTGATGATCTTCTTTCCTGACACTTTCATCCTCCTCAACAGTACAGAGGCTGTCAAAATGTGGGTGGGACTGCTCTGCTGTGTCCCTGAAAATCTTGTCTCTGTTCCTCTTCATCTCCCTTAGCTACTTGTATTCAGCCACTCTGGTCTCAAGAGGACAGTCTCGGAAGACCATGAGTTGTTTGCACTGAATGCACACACACACAACCTTCCCTCAAGGCAGATAATCGTACATGCTGCATTCAGTGCAATAACCTGGATAGCCCCCACTCTGCTGCTGGACTTCTGCCTGCACTGTTTCATCGTTGCAGGGGTTTTGTTTGTTCATTCTTGGTTTGTTTTTTGCGGAGGGTGGGGGTGGCAGGATGATTATTAGCCTACAGTTGATCCATTACTTAGTGGGGAAGGAGAACTAAACTGATAACAGCAAGAAGGTGGAGGTGTTTAATGCCTGTTTTGCTTCAGTCTTCACTAAAAAGGTTAATCGTGATGAGATACTTAACACAATTAATATTAACAGCAAGGGGGAAGGAACGTAAGACAAAACAGATAAAGAACAGGTTAAAGAATATTTAGATAAGTTAGATGTAAATTTACCAAAGGGTACTTAAGGAACTAGCTGATGCAATCTTGGAACCGTTATATGTAAGACATGGAAGGTAATTGTCACCTCTACTTGGCACTGGTGAAGCCTCAGCTGGAGTGCTACATCCAGGTCTGGGCAACCTACTTTAAGAAACACCTGGATAAATAGGAGAAAAATCTGAAGGAGAGCAATAAAAATTATAAAAGATTTAGAAAACCTGACTTATGAGGAAAGGTTGAAAAAACTGGGCATGTTTAAAATCCTGAGAAAAGATGACTGAGGGAGGACCTAATAACAGTCTTCAAATATGTTAAGGGCTGTTATAGAGGATGGTGAGCACTACATATTTCTCCTGCTAAACTGGGGTATTGTGCGGTAATCACTTTACATTTTGCTACAGATTTGGCTGTTGTAGAGTAATAAGAAATCCTGTTTCACATCTCAGCTATTTGTAAATATACTGTATTAAGACCATTGTAATTTGAAAATGTAAGAAAGAAGCCATGTTGCTCAAACAAAGAAAACATTGTCCATCTTCCTCAACGGCTTTTGTCCAATTAAAAACAGACCGTGCAACTCTTCAGAGTGCTGTGCTGTGTATGCCACCAGCTGTTTTGCTCTACAGAAACACTAAGGAAAACCAAATTTGTAGCTTACTGTGGCCTCTTTCCTAGAAGGAAATGTAATAAGATTCCTAAAGGGATTAAAAAGCCAAATTCTCTCATTACCATTTAAAAAATCACAGCTGTCTATATGATTTGGTTAGAAAATAGGTACCTCTTAGAAGCTCCTTGAGCTAGAAATATGCAAGTGTTACTTTGGTTTTTCCTTTAATAACTTTTCACTTATTTCATCCTTAGAAACGGCTATGCCTATTCATCCCCTGTTTAGATTTTATCTCAGAGAATAAAACACTCCACACAAACTGGAGCTAAAAAAAGGAACTGATGACTATTGCAAACAAGCTATTTTCAGTCCTAACTAAGAGGACAAAATTTAATCTTGCATTTCACGCCAATTAATGAGAACTCCATCTATCTCCTGATTGGCCACAAGGCACATGGGCATGACCCTATAGCTCTGTAGTTAGGGCACTCACCTGAAATCGTGGGAGACCCCAAGTTCAAGGCCCTGTTCCAATGACAATTTAATTATGTAGACAGAGTAGAATGGCTTCAATGGGAGAGACAGAGGGAGACCTATCACAGAACATTCCATATCCCTATAGTTAGGGCATTCATCCAGCAGGTGGAAGACCTAGGTCCAAATCAAGCAGAGTGGGGACTTGAACCTGAGTCTGCCACATGCTGTAACCCGGGGGTTCTCAAACTTCATTGCACCATGACCCCCTTCTAACAACAAAAATGACTACACTACCCCAGAACAGGAGACCAAAGCCTGAGCCTGCCCAAGCCCAAGCCCTGAGCCTGCCCTGCCCTGCCCAAGCCTGGAGTGGGGGGGACCAAACCCAAAGCCCTGCTGCTCTGGGTCGGGGGGGGGCAAAGCTGAAGCCCCAGGGCTTCAGCCCCAAGCAGGGGGCCTGTAACCTGAGCCCCACCACCCAGGTGTGAAGCCCTCAGGCTTTGGCTTTACCCTGCGTCCCAGCAAGTCTAACGCCAGCCATTAAAATGGGGTTGCGACCCCCTTTGGGATCCTGACCCATAGTTTGAGAACCGCTGTGTCTAACCACTGAGCTAAAGGTTACAAGTGCAGCACAGGCCCCACCCCCTCCTCCCATTTTTGGGAGAAAGAACGTAGGTGCCTAACTCCAGGAGAGGGTTAATGGCTGTGAATCCTGAGGGGAGATAGGTGCCTCCCTCCCACCTCGACTTTGGCATCCAACTCCCTTTGAGGGGTGGGCCTTTGGACCCAGGCCTCTCCTCAGCATTTACTAAGGGCTAGCTTTGGCCACTCAGCTTGCTGGTTTCTATGAATCCCATTCTCGGGCGCCAGCTTCCCCTTGCATTGTGTAAGGGGCCTGGACACCTAACTAAGGGCTGCTGATTCCATTAGGCAGCAGGGTGCCTGAAGTTAGACATTGCAATGTTGAGCCCAGTCCTCTTTGTGGATCAAGCCCTGTGTTTCTGTGCCATGCTCTGTCCATATCCAATAGCTGGTGTTAATTATTTGATCCTACTGAACCGAAGCAATGCCTTTATTTTGCATTTGGGTGACTCAACTGCACAAAAGAAAACCCCTTGCAGACTTCATGCAATGTTCTCCTTCCAGGGAGACCTTAAAGCAAGCAGTAAAGATAGATTAAATTAATCAAAAACTGCAACTGGCAAAACAAAAGCAATTCTAGAATTCCTCCCTTCCTAGTCTGTAAATTTAACTCAGATTTTTCAGTTCTCTATAGTTGGAGTGAGCCTCTTTCAACCTAGACCAGTCATTTTCAAACTTTTGTACTGGTAACCCCTTTTATATAGCAAGCCTCCGAGTGTGACCCCCCCCTTATAAATTAAAAATACTTTTTTATATATTTAACACCATTATAAATGCTGGATGCAAAGCGGGGTTTCACTTTTAGAAGTGCTGTGTGGTCTTGTCCTTCCCACCTCCACCACCCCTCCTGGGCTACCTTGGTAGTTATCCCCCTATTTGTGTGATGAATTAATAAAGAATGCATGAATGTGAAGTAACAATGACTTTATTGCCTCTGCAAGCGGTGATCGAAGGGAGGAGGGGAGGGTGGTTAGATTACAAGGAAGTAGAGTTAACCAAGGGGCGGGGGGTTTCATCAAGGAGAAACAAACAGAACTTTCACATTGTAGCCTGGCCAGTCATGAAACTGGTTTTCAAAGCTTCTCTGATAGGCCCCGCGCCCTCCTGTGCTCTAACCGCCCTGGTGTCTGGCTGTGCGTAACCAGCAGCCAGGCGATTTGCCTCAACCTCCCACCCCACCATAAATGTCTCCCCCTTACTCTCACAGATATTGTGGAGTGCACAGCAAGCACTAATAACAGTGGGAATATTGGTTTTGTTGAGGTCTAACCGAGTCAGTAAACTGCACCAGCACACTTTTAAACATCCAAATGCACATTCTACCACCATTCTGCACTTGCTCAGCCTGTAGTTGAACAGCTCCTGACTACTGTCCAGGCTGCCTGTGTATGGCTTCATGAGCCATGGCATTAAGGGGTAGACTGGGTCCCCAAGGATAACTATAGGCATTTCAACATCCCCAACGGTTATTTTCTGGTTTGGGAATAAAGTCCCTTCCTGCAGTTTTTGAAACAGACCAGAGTTCCTGAAGATGCGAGCATCATGTACCTTTCCCGGCCATCCCACATTGATGATGGTGAAACGTCCCTTGTGATCCACCAGTGCTTGCAACTCTAGTGAAAAGTACCCCTTGCAGTTTATGTACTCGCCGGCTTGGTGCTCTGGTGCCAAGATAGGGATATGGGTTCCATCTATGGCCCCACCACAGTTAGGGAATCCCATTGCAGAAAAGCCATCCACTATGACCTGCACATTTCCCACGGTCACTACCCTTGATATCAGCAGATCTTTGATTGCGTGGGCTACTTGCATCACAGCAGCCCCCACAGTAGATTTGCCCACTCCAAATTGATTCCCGACTGACCGGTAGCTGTCTGGTGTTGCAAGCTTCCACAGGGCTATTGCCACTCGCTTCTCAACCTTGAGGGCTGCTCTCATCTTGGTATTCTTGCGCCTCAGGGCAGGGGAAAGCAAGTCACAAAGTTCCATGAAAGTGCCCTTACGCTTGCGAAAGTTTCGCAGCCACTGGGAATCGTCCCAGACCTGCAACACTATGCAGTCCCACCAGTCTGTGCTCGTTTCCTGAGCCCAGAATCGGCGTTTCACCACATGAACCTGCCCCATTAGCACCATGATGCCCACATTGCCAGAGCCCGTGCTTTGAGAGAAGTCTGTGTCCATATCCTGATCACTCACATGACCGCGCTGACGTCGCCTCCTCGCCCGGTATCGCTTTGCCAGGTTCTGGTGCTGCATATACTGCTGGATAATGCACATGGTGGTTAATGTGCTCCTAATTGCCAAAGTGATCTGAGCGGGCTCCATGATTGCCATGGTATGGCATCTGCACAGAAAAAAGGCGCAGAACGATTGTCTGCCGTTGCTCTGACCGAGGGAGGAGCGACTGATGACATGGCTTACAGGGGTGGCTTACAGGGAATTAAAATCAACAAAGGGGATGGCTTTGTGAGAAACAGAATGGCCCCCTCAAGGATAGAGCTCAAAACCTCAAGGATAGAACTCAAAACTGGGTTTAGCAGGCCATTGATTTCACGGAGGGAGGGAGGAGAAAATGAATACAAAACAAATCTGGTCTATTTCTTGTTTTGAGCCACTTCATCTATCTTTATACATCTTGCTGGCAGCAGACTGTGCAGTACGACTGCTAGCCATCGTCATCTCCTGGGTGCTCGGCAGAAGATGGTGCAGTATGACTGCTGGCCAACATCTTCTGCTGGCTGCTGATTAAAAGACAGTGCACTGCCGGTAGGACTCAATCACCATGAGACGAAACTTAAAAGGGAAATGACCTGGCTGAGTCACTCTCATGTTTGCCCAGGTGCCCCTTACCTAATCGAGGTCAGTTAAAAGAGCACCCAGGACTACGTTGACGATGGCTACCAGTCATACTGCACTGTCTGCTGCCAAAAGGCAATAAACTGCTGCTGTGTAGCAATGCAGTACTGCGTCTGCCAGCACCCAGGAGACGTACGGTGACGGTGAGCTGAGCAGGCTCCATGCTTGCCGTGGTATGGCGTCTGCACAGGTAACTCAAGAAAAAAGGCACAAAACGATTGTCTGCCCTTGCTTTCACGGAAGGAGGGAGGGAAGGGGGGCCTGACGATATGTACCCAGAACCACCCACAACAATGTTTTAGCCCCATCGGGCACTGGGATTTCTAACCAGAATTCAAATGGGTGGTGGAGACTGTGGGAACTGTGGGATAGCTACCCACAGTGCAACGCTCCGGAAGTCGACGGTTGCCTCGGTACTGTGGACACACTCCGCCGACTACATGCACTTAGAGTATTTGTGTGGGGACACACACAATCGACTGTATAAAAATGCTTTCTACAAAACCGACTTCTATAAATTCGACCTAATTTCGTAGTGTAATACATACCCTCAGTTTTCCCCCATCTCTTGATCTGATCTCAAAGTCCCCTCCTCCTGGCCCCTTCCCCCTGGCTCCCAGCTCCCACCCTACAGTTCCCTCACCGGCTACCGGCTCCCAGTCTCCTTGCCCAACCTGTCACAGTCTATCCCTGCCCCAGCTTCCTGTCACAGTTTCTCTCCACCCCACTCCAGTCCCCAACTACTCTTTCCCCCCTTCCCTCCACCCCATCTGACTTTTTCCCCTCTCCATTCAAGTCAGGCAGCTTTCTCCTCCACGCTGCTAGGTGACATCAGGGAGGACACGGAGAGCACAGGAAAGACAGGCTCCCTCCTCTCAGTTCCAATGCATGGCCCCTCCCCAGGCAAGAGCTGCAATTACAAGTAAAGTCTAAATTTGCATCTATAGCCCTGGGAGGGAGCACGGTCAGCTGCTCTGTGGGGATGGCACATCCATAGTCCTGTCACATGTGGTCACTGTGAGAGCATGCTCAGCAAAGATGGGCTTTTCAGAGATTTTAGCTGCTAAAATCTACTGAGCATGTGCAAACTGAGGGTTATTTCCTCTTCGAAGACTGATAATTTGGCCAAATTTTCACAGGAGCAGCAAAAATTGCATTGCTGACACTATGGCCACTTCGCAGCTAAAATGTCAAGACCCTGCACTAGAGCTTCTCAAAGAAAAAAAAAAAGTCACCAGAGTTATTTTAACATTGCAAAACAATGTTTTTGCTCCAGCCTCATTTTCAGAAATGGCTCAGATAATTTTGGCTGAAACTTTCAAAAATAATTCAGCCTATCGGAGACATCCAGCATGGAAAATTTCAGCCCAAAAGTTAAAACAATTGAAAATAGGGTGTTACAATACAAAGTATTGCACAACCGTGATAACAAACAGTGCTATCAGGTCTGTATATAATCAGACTGCAACTCATGTTGTTTGCATGAATTGATCCTTTTCCACCAAGAAATTATTGAAATAATTTATGACATTTATAAATGGCAGCACAGGCAGAACATTTTTGTTTCAGACATGGTTTTAACCATCTCTAAAAGTTTATTTAAAAATAAGAGCACATAAGAATTTCAGAGTTTGTAATACATCTTCAGCATCACCATCATCAGAAACGGAGATTTTTCAAATTAAAGTAGAGCCTTTCTGAAGTGTGATGATTTGTGAAGGTCGGTAAGGAATTTTTCACTGGCTGTGAAATGCTTGTTTGGTATTGAGAGTTGACATGAGGACAACTAGACAGAACATACATGCCTAGATAATTAGCTACACTTGACAGGAGTATGGCTGATTGAGTTTTTGATTATTTTTAAAGGCCCAATTTTGTAAGCAATTTGGGCTTGTTCCAAATCCCTCTGACGTCTATAGGAGTCTTTCTGTTGACTTCAATGATTATGGATCAGACCCTTTTATGTGGGCTAGAGCAGTGGTTTTCAAACTTTTTTTCTGGGGACCCAGTTGAAGAAAATTGTTGATCCAATGGAGCTGGGGATGAGGGGTTTGGGATGTGGGCTGCGAGATGGGCCAGGAATGAGAGGTTTAGGGTGTGGGAGGGGGCTCTGGGCTGGGGATGAGGGGTTTACGGTACATGAAGGGGTTCCAGGTTTCGGGGGGCTCAGGGCTAGGGCACGGGATTGGGGTGTGGACTTACCTCTGACGGCTCCCGGTCAGTGGAGCAGCTGGGGTGCGTCGCAGACCGCGCTGTGCCCCAGAAGCGGCCAGCAGCAGATCTGGCTCTAGGAGGAGGCACGCAAGCGGCTTTGCGCAACTCTCGCCCGCTGGCATCGCCCCCCCCCCCCAGTTCCCATTGGCTGGTTGTTGGCCAATGGGGGTGCGGAGCCAGTGCTTGGGGCGGGGCTAGTGCATGGAGCCCTGTGGCCCCCCTGCCTGGAAGCTGAACCCCCTGGTGGCCACTTCCAGGGTACAGCGTGGTTCGAAAAAGGTAGGCACTAGCCTGCCTTAGCTGGGCAGCACTGATGAAGGGACTTCTAACGTCCTGGTCGGTGGTGCTGACCAGAGCGATCCAGTGCCTTCCATACCACAACCCAGTACTGGGTCGTGACCCATTGTTTGAAAAACACTGGGCTAGAGACTTTAGCATTTTGGAGACCAGGAAGAATTTAGCTTGCAACGTTTTATTTGAAGACAACTGCATTTGCATAGGAGATTTCTTCTGTGTTCACATCACTTTACCACTTACATCACAAACTTCAATATACATCCAGGGGGATAGACACCTTTATTTCCCCAAAGTTCTTGTGCATAATATCGTACAAGAGAACAGCCTCAATACGACTTCAAGATCCCTGTGAAGGTGCTATTATAGAAGTGATTTCTTACATGCCTATTAAAATTCCTCTGTAAATTCCCAACCTAAACTACACTATTATTCAACAACAAATGAAATAAAACAGCTTTTCAGTCTGATATAAAAATTCTCAATGTTGAGAGTTTAAATGACACATATTATGGCATCCAAAATGCCCAAATGTATGGGTCTGTTGGTTAGAAAAGAAATATATTAATTGTCATGTAGTGAGTTAAGTTCCCTGTTTAATTCTTCCCCCCTCCCACCCAGAGTTATTAGGATAATTAAATGTCATAATCACTGTTAAGCTACAGTAAATCTTTCAGCTCATCAGAAAGTATCAAAGTTAAAAACAGCCTGTAATTTGCTGTAGGTACTGAAGCACACTTTTGTAAACTATTTTTAATTATTTTCAAGCCTTCCAAATACTTTTCTTATCAAGACCTGAGAGCAGCGTATTGGTGCATATAACAAAATTCATGTGGCAGGGTGAGGCCAAGGGTTTTGGAGTGTGGGAGAGGCTCAGGGCTGGGGCAGAGGGTTGGGGCGGGGGGTGCGGGCTCTGAATTGGGGCCAAGGATGAGAGGTTTGGGGTGTGGGAGGGGGCTCAGAGCTAGGGCAGAGGGTCGGAGAGTATAGGCTCTGGCTGCAGGCCCTGGGGTGGGGCTGGGGATGAGGGGTTTGGGATGTGAGAGGGAGCTCAGGGCTAGGGCAGAGGGTTGGGGAGCATAGGCTCTGGCTACAGGCTGTGGGGTGGGACCGGGGATGAGGGGTTTGGGATGCAGGCTGCCCAGGGGCTACGGCAGGGAGAGAGAGGACTCCACCCAGCAGCACCTCGGCCTGCGGGGGAGGAGAATCCCCCCTGCTGCGGCAGCTCCGGCTGGGCTGGGCTGGGCTGCAGGAAGGGCTTCTCTCCCCAACCATGGCAGCTCTGCTGGGCCTGGGCCAGCCCAGACTGTGGGAGGGGCTCCTCTCTCTGGCCGCTCCGGCGGGGCTAGCCTGGACCAGGGGAGGGACTCCTTTCTCCTGCCCCCGGTAGCCTCAGCGGGGCGCCTCTCCCTAGCTGCGGCAGTTCCGGAAGGCCTGGGCCTGGCCAGGGAGGGGCTTCTCTCCCCAGCAGCTCAGGAGGGGCTGGGCCGGGGGACCTGCGCGGCCCTAAAGAGCCTGCTGCATGGCTGTGCAGCTTACAGGGAACCTAGCTAAGGTGACCAGGTGTCTGGTTTTGGACCGGAACACCCGGTCAAAAAGGGATCCCAGCAGCTCTGGTCAGCTCCACTGACCAGGCCATTGACTATCCGGTTGGCCGCACTGCACAGCGAGGCTGGCAGACACCCTGCTAGCCGCCACGCTGTGCGACTCCCAAGTCAGGAAGCACCCGGCACGTCCAGCTCCTAGCTTTAGGGGCAGCCTGGGGGACCCGTGTGCTGCCCTGCCCGCAGGTGCGGCTCCCATTGACTGAGTTAAGGCAGGGGAGGGACTAGCGCAACTCGCACTCCCATCCCCCCCGTCACTGCATCTCTCCCGCATCCCATCCCCCACACCTACCCATCCCAGCCTTGTACCCCTTACAACACTCTCCCACCCATCCCCTCCACCTTCCAGAGCCACCAGGTCCTTCACCCCCCCACAGCTCTGCACCCCATTCACCTCCATACACTGCTGCACTCCCATTATGTCCCTGTATACCCGTGCCCCCCACATCCTCATGCATATGTAGCCTTCTGCCTCCCCCTGCATCCCCATATACCCCCAAACTCCCTCCTCTCTCTATCACTGCCCCCTCTCATCCCCCACCCTGCTCTTGTCCTTGGCCTCTTTCCCTCCCCAACCTCTCTCCTCCACCCTCCCCATCTTTTCCCCTCCAACCCACCCTCCTCCCTTCCCAGCTGGGTAAATTAGGCAGCCCCTGGAAAAGTTATCAAAAAGTGTTTGTGTAGGCAAGTGTGCGCATTCATGCACTGCATGTGTGTAGAGACTGTGTCTTTGTGTAGGGAGGTGTGTGTATTGCCCCATGTGTGTATACCTGTGTGAATAAAATTTACAGCCTAACTCTTTGACTTTTATTCCTTTTGCTGGCTTGCACACACAAAAATACACACACATTTTATGTTATCAATTCATTTCATAACACGCTTTTAAAAAAGAGAAGGAACTCAAAGAAATGTCTTATTTCTTAAAAAGTGAATGTTGACTAGTAATTGCAAAAGAGCCAATGTATCATACATTTCTCCCCACCTTTGTCTAGCTACATTATAAATTTTGTTGCAGACTCTTTCTTTTTGTGTGTATGTCCAGCATCTACCACCTGGAGCCCTGACTTTAGTTGGGGGCTCTCGGCACTAAACAACAAATTGCAATAATAAACAATGTGGAAGTATATATGTTAGTGCATGCTAGATGTGTACATATGAATACATGTGTGTATCTGCATGTAGGTGTGGGAGTCAGGTTCTCCAGATTTATTTATATAGGTATCTGGACAGGTGTGCATTTCTATGGTTGTGCTCTATGGATTTGTATTTGGGCTTTAGGAGTGGGCCTTTAATGGACCCATCGCAGGTGTGATAATGTGTGGTCCTAATTCCACACATAAAATTACAATAACTTTAGTGAACAAAAACCATGGAGCTGGTTATGAAAAATGGGAAGAGGAGAGGGAAAGAATCATGAAAACCTTTGTGAAATTTCATTTTTTTAAGTTACGCTTTTTGACTATTTTGCTGCCAGCTTTTGGCTCCTATAACAAATAAAACCTGAACTTAGCATAATACATCTGTCAAAACAATAAATATGCCTGTTTGGGCCTTGCAGTGAAAATAAGCATTGGGGGGGCCGAGGGCAAGGTAGGGGGATGGAGTGAGTGCGGGTGGGAGGCCTCAGGGAAGGGGCGGGACAGCGGGCAGGGCAAGGATGTTTGGTTTTCTGGAATTAGAAAGTTGGCAACCCTAAACCTAGTCCAGGTGTTCCATTCATAGGCTAAAAATCCCTTTAGCCTGGGTCCAGCACTTCCCCCAGTTCAGTCTTTGTTCCTCAGGTGTTTTCAGGAGTCTCTTTCGGTGGGGAGTCAGTGAAGAACCACGATGACACCACTCCCCTGCCTTATATAGATTTTGCATATGACGGGAACACTTTGTTTCAAAGCTTGGTTCCCACACCAGCCAGTGGAAAAACACTGATATTCCAAGATGGAAATACAGAAAATGTCTTTTCATGTGTTTTACAATTTTGGTGTGTGCCTAGCATGATTTTGTCATTTGCTTTGCATAAACTGAAAGATGTTACAACTCATTCCATCAGTGGTTTTACATTGGTCCTTCCCATGTACAGGAACTCCTCGCTTAACATTGTAGTGATGTTCCTGAAAAATGCGACTAAGCGAAGCAATGTTAAGCGAATCCAATTTCCCCATCAGAATTAATGTAAATGGGGCAGGTTAGGTTCCAGGGACCCTTTTTTCCACCAGACAATCCTTGAGGGGGCCATTTAGGGATCTGGGGCAAAAAGTGGGGATTGGCCCTGCTTTGAGCAGGGGGTTCGACTAGATGACCTCCTGAGGTCCCCTCCAATCCTGATATTCTATGATTCAAAATACTGCTTTGAAGGGTCCATTGTTACTATTCTCATAATATTGGCACAGTAATTTCTTACAGCAATTGTGAACTTCTGCCAGTGATAAACCCCAAGGACGCCCCATAAAACCATGCTGTGGTTTAGGTTTCCCCCACTTATTTTTTATTTTGAATGTGCTTTATATTGTATATACGATTGGTTTCCTTTTTTCTATTTGTTCATAATATGAATTGTTTATAAACATTTTTATCTCTTTTCCTTCCTTAGTTTATAAGTTTAAAATTGTTAAAATTCTGCCATATCCTGTTAACCCCAAAATAAAAGCTGATGGACTTGTATGTCTATACCCAGGCTGTATTTGAGTCATAATCCCCTGCAGATGCTCTCTTTTGTAACTCTGGTCTACCTCTGAACAAAGTTATAAAAAAAAAATAAAGATGGAAGACAGGTGAGATTCCTAATAAATTACAGGCATGTTTTGGTTACAAAAGGGAAGAGAAAGCAAGCATCGTGTGTGTGCATTAAGACAAACTTTATATTGAGAACTCTGCTTTTATGGTTCTAAACCCAAGAAACCCCTTTCACATGAAACTCATTCATTAAGAATGAGTGTAGGAACTTACAGAAGAGCAATAGCAGCAACCAAAAGAGAACAAGCTAAATCTACTGTTTGAAATCCCCATCTTAATAAAAACAAACAATGCTTAAAGAATTCACTTTAAAAAGGAAACTAGAGGCTTGACTTTTAAAGATGGGCATAAACAATTGCGAGGCCATAGTTTAAAAAGACTAAGCACAGAATAAGGGGTCAGGACTTTCAAGTTTTAACCACAGTTCAGCTACAGACTCTGTCTGGGGGGCCTTCGACAATTCACTTCATCTTTGGGGACAGTAACACTTTCCTATCTACTGCTAAGGGGAGTAATGAGGATTAGGGAACATTTGCACAGTTCTTTGAACATGTGACGTACCAAGCCTTATTGTTGTGTAAGCATAAGCAATTAGTTCTCAAATGGGCATTGAAGGTGCAAACAACCAGTTAGTCATGTACTGTCATGGTATTTGCACAAATGAATTAAATGCACACAATTACAAGGGCCCACCATCGAAAAAGCAAGCCTTGAAACTTGAAAAGTCTAAAATTTAGCTTGAATAAGAGCAGGCATTTAGTCATACTTCCTCCTTTTTGTCCTAGAAAAAGCCATAGTACTCCAAATCTAAGAAGGCTGCAATACAGGTAAGGTTCCAGCTACTTAGATCTAGAACAAGAAGCCTAAGGCATCATATCTCTGTGGCTGTAGACCCATCCAGACCTCATTCCATCATGCCGATCTGCTGTGTTCTTACAAATTTTAGTATTCTGGTCACCGATGACAAATCAAAGCAAAGCAAAGATATAGTGAGATCACTGACCAAACCTGCAAAGGAAGAGAGGAAGGAGGAACCCATGGTTACAGCGTTCACCTGGAACATTGAAGATCAGGGTTCAATTCCCTGCTCCACCACAGACTTCTGGTGTGACCTTTGGCAAGTCGCTTAGCCTCTATGCCTCAGTTCCTCATCTATAAGATGGAGATAATGGCACTTCCCTAATTCACAGAAGTGTTGTGAGAATAAATATATTAAAGATTAAAAAGCACTGAGACATAATAATAATAATACCCAGCCCTCATCAGTAATGAGCCAGAATGCAGCTATGTTGGTTTTAGCCCTACCAGACTTGTCAGAGTCACTTTTACTATCTCAAAGAAAATGCAGAATGATTAGTGCATCACTGAATGAGAGGAAGTGACGACAGTCCAGGAAAGTTTGTTTTAAACTACAACTTTTAACACATTGTGGTTGTTTATTGTATTACTACTTCTGCTTATTTTTAAATCTCACAGTACATTGTGTGAGCAATATCAACAGTTTCTCCAAGGAGATGCTGACTTCCTGGTGGAAATGTAAACAGCACAAGATTGACATATCACTTAAACAGAATGGCATCGGGATTGGGTCTGTGGCTGAGAAGCTGACAGATGTGTGTCCAATCCCATTGGCAAACAGAGTTGGAAATGGCAAGCATTTTCTTAAGGTGAAATTTTGTATTTTTAACGGGGCCCCCTGAGAATATGCCCTCGGTAGGCAAGTACAACTGCAAATCTTCAAAGCGGACTCTCAAACCCAGTAGAGATTTCAGTGACATTTACATTTCTATAGCATGCATGCTTTGTTTCTGTTTGATTTTCAGAGCCAGCCCTTCATTTGCATTGCTTGAAGCATTCTATCTGCACAGTACAAACACTGTTTAAAAAGCCAAGCTTAATGCAGGGATAGGAGAATTTAGCTTTGAACATTTCATACACTAACTGTATTGAGAAGTTTCATTTCGAACCAAGCTTTTGTGAGTAGGATACTGTAGCACGTGTCTCTTCTAGAATTACTCTGAAGACAAGAAGTGGGATTGCTGCCCAGTTCCTTTCTCTCTGAACCAGCCCAAAGCAGAGGGAAGTGGTAAATTACAGGGTCAGGGTGAATGTCTCAGGTCTAGAAGTACTGTGGAAGTTCCATAGGTAAGCTATGGTAGTGCAGGGTATATATTCATGTTAATGTACTTACGTAAGGTGGCATGCTGATAAATAAAAATAAGTGACTGAAATGCTTGGAGATACCAAAAACCTTGGCAGAAAGAGGCCCAGAAAGAGAGGAGACCTGAGGAGAAAATGACTTCAAGGCACCCAGAGCAAGTGGTCTGAAAAGCAGACATGCTAGCCGTAGCAGTCCACAGGCACACAGAAAAAAAGGCTGTAAGAGAATGAGACTATGGGATCAGAACATTAAGATCCTGAAAGAAAGATCTTTGAGAGAAGAGAGACCAAAAGAAGGGAGAGCAAACTGCTGGGTTCATACCCACAAGACATGCCCAGATAACAGGAGTGAGAATCTAAAGCATCTCTTTTCATTGACTTTTTCTTCTCTCTGTAAAGTTTTATTTATTTCACAGAGCAGCAGTGACTCTTTATAAGCATTCCTCAGCCACTGGTAGAGAGCAAGCAGCTCACCGCAAGAGCTTTCTGGAAATACTTGATTAAAATTTTAGATGCATTTACTGCATTATTTTATGTATTTATTTTTTGGAATGCAAACAGTGGAGTTTCACCAGTACAAACATTTGCAAAAACGAGTTTCAAAAGTACACATGCAGTTATTCATGGGAAATATTCTGACTTCATACATGCAAACATGTATGTTCAAAGTGCCAGTTGTTTCCGACCAGGAAACAAACATTACCTTATGGTTTATCACACCAAACCTAACTACAAGTTTGAATATAGAATACTCAAGAACTGTTCTTTTGGGGGAGGGAGGGAAATAGGAGGGAAAGAACATCATCTTACAATATTTTAGCAATTTTGAATTGTGACATTTGAATAAATTGGGATCTGCTCACAGATATCTAGGAGCAGAAATAAAGAGGCTAATTCGGTGGTTAATTTTGTTGGAAACAATTCAGTCAGCTAGGGTCTTTTGGAACTCACTTCTAGGTTGGCTCTTCCATTTCTAGCTCTGTGCTCCAATTTCTACATTGTAGTAGGACTGTCGATTAATCTCAGTTAAATTATGCAATTAACTCAAAAATTAATCACAATTAAAAAATTAAACAATAGAACAACAACTGAAATTTATTAAATATTTTTTGATTTTTTCTATATTTTCAAATATTGATTTCTATTACAACACAGAATATAAAGTGTACAGTGCTCACTTTATTATTTTTATTACAAATATTTGCACTGTAGAAACGATTAATAAAAAATAGTATTTTTCAATTCACCTCATACAAGTGCAATTTCTTTATCATGAAAGTGTAACTTACAAATAGAGAATGGCGGTTGAAGCATGAAGGGACATATGAATCTTTAGTGCATTTGGCATGTAAATTATCTTGCGACGCTGGCTATAACAGTGCTATGTGAACGCCTGTTCTCACTTTCAGGTGATAATGTAAGCAAGAAGCAGGCAGCAGCATCTCCTGCAAATTGTAACCAAACTTGTTTGAGCAATTGGCTGAAGTAGGACTGAGTGGACTTGGAGGCTCTAAAGATGAGAATTGTTTTATTTTTGAATGCAGGGTTTTTTTGTACCTAATTTTACATCTGTAATTTCAACTTTCATGATACAGAGATTGCACTTCAGTACTAGTATGAGGTGAATTGAAAAATACTATTTTTTTTGTTTTTTACAGTGCAAATATTTGTAATAAAAATAAATATAAAGTGAGCACTGTACACTTTGTATTCTGTGTTGTAATGAAATTAATATACTCAAAAATGTAGAAAACATCCAAAAATATTTAAATAAATGGTATTCTATTATTTTTAACAGTGTGATTCATTGCGACTAATATTTTGTAATCACTTGACAGCCCTACATTGTAGCGGTAACTTTTTAGATCAGACACTCCAAAACAATACATCTAGGTTAAAGAAACAATCATCATCACTAGTCATGCCGCTGAATTTTTTCTTAAAAGTTTGTGTTGATCAAGTTGCATGCAGGACACTCGGACATATTGTTGATATTCATGAAAAGGTTCAACAGGAGTAAATGCATAATAAAAATAGTGACATAGCAGCTTCACTCCCTAAGCTGTTATTTTCTACAAAAGCTAGTAAGTGCATCAGCCATCCCTGAATTGCAGTTCCTCTTGGTGTAAAATGAAGCAACTGTTAAATAATGCAATGCTATAGAATGCTTTGACAGAAAGTGAAGATTACGTTTCACAGTAAAAGTAGAGTGGACTTTGTGCCTGGAACACAAAAATTACAAAGTAAATATGCTGGCTGGAATAGCATTTATTCATGGATTCCAAGACCAGAAATGACCACTGTGATCATCTCAACTGATCTCCTGTTTAACACAGGCCATAGAACTTGCTCAAAATAATTCCTAGAGCAGATCTTTTAGAAAACATCCAGTCTTGACTTAAAAATGGTCAGTAATGAAGAATCCACCATGACCTTTGGTAAATTGTTCCAATGGCTCATTACTCACTGTTAAAAACGTATGCCTTATTTCCAGTCTGAATTTGTCTAGCTTCCACTTCCAGCCATTGCATTGTGTTACAGCTTTCTTGAAGAGCTCATTTTCATATATTGCTCCACACACAGAGTGCATATAGACCTTAATCAGGTCATCTCTTAATTTTTTGTTAAAATACATTGAGCTCCTTGAGTCTATCACTATAAGGCATATTGTCTAATCCTTTAATTATTCTCTTGGCTCTTCTCTGAACCCTCTCCAATTTATCAACATCCTTCCTGAACTGTTGACACCAGAATTGGACACAGCATTCTAGCAGCAGTCACACACCAGTGCCAAATACAGAGGTAAAATAAGCTTTCTACTCCTACTGAAGATTCCCCTGTTTACGCACCCAAGAACTGCATTAGCCCTTTTGGCCACAGCATTGCACTGGAAGGTCACAATCAGTGGATTATCCACCATGGTCCCCAAATCTTTTTCAGAGTTGCTGCTTCCCAGGATAGAGTCCCCCCATCTTGTAAGTATGGCCTACATTCTTTGATTCTAGATTTTCATTCCACCATATTAAAACACATATTGTTTGTTCGAGTCCATCTTACTAAGCTATTCAGATGACTCTGTGTCAGTGACCTGTCCTTTGTTATTTACCACTCTCCCAATTTGTCTCATCTGGAAATTTTATCAGTGATAATTTTGTTCGTCTTCCTTAATAAAAACATTAAATAGCATAGGGCCAAAATCTGATCCCTGCAGGACCCCTCTAGAAACACAGTGATGAATCCCCATTTACAATTACATTTTGAGATCTATCACTTAGCCAGCTTTTCTTTCATCTAATGGGTGTAGTGTTAATTTTATATCAGTCGGGTTTATGTTGTTGAATCCTCTTAATTAGACTCTCTTTGTGGACAACCTGTTGTCCTAAGAAGCGAATACCCCAGTTAAGAAAAGATACTATTTTGTATCCAAAATGATTCTGAGATTCACATTGTCCCTTCCCTCATCCTCCAGGGGACACTGCTGGTTCCTAAGGGTGGCAGAGCTCCTTATTCCGCTCTCCTCAGGAGCTCACTGACCCACTTAGGACAGTGGGCCCTGTGTTCTTTGTACTTGGTACTGCCACCTACTAGCCAGGTAAAGAAATGTTTTATTCAAGGAAAAGATAAGGGTAAATTAGAAGAAAGGAAGTGGAACAGGCAAGGGAATCAAGGATATCAAATAAATGAGACCCATCCTGCAGCAACACCATATATTGCCTCCTTCAACAGTACAAAAGCCCACAACCTAGTAAAGCCAAATTATACAATGGCATGACTGTAATACCACTGGGACAATGTAATTTGTAAGCAAAATACCAAGGAAAAGTACAGACACAAGAGCCACTAAAACGAGTTATTTTGTGAACCACACCTGGGGTTAAAAAAAAAAAATCCTACAATAGACGAGCAAAACAAAAGACATATCCAGAATAGACAACACACTGTGGAACCCTGCAGCAAAGCTGTTAAAGATTACCAAGACGTTTCTTATGGACTGATGTCTTCCAGGCCTATGGCCCCTGAAAACAGATAAGATGACTCGGCCAATACAGCACCTACCTAAAAGACTATCCATTGCATTAAGAGAAAAAGTAATGGGCACAAGAAAATAAATGGAAAAAGGCATCATAAATGGTAAAGTCACGATGCCCACAAGATAGATAAGCAGCATGGTAGCCATTGGAAAACCCATCAAGCTGTGTATTTGCATAGACCCAAGGAACTTAGACAAAGCACTAAATGCTCCCTACCAAATGCCTACAGTTGAAGAAATATTACCTGACTTAGCAAAATCAAAAAAAGAAAAGGAGGACTTGTGGCACCTTACAGACTAACCAATTTATTTGAGCATAAGCTTTCGTGAGCTACAGCTCACTTCATCGGATGCATACTGTGGAAAGTGTAGGGGGTGGGGGGGCGTGAGAAAACCTGGATTTGTGCTGGAAATGGCCCATCTTGATTATCATACACATTGTAAGGAGAGTGATCACTTTAGATAAGCTATTACCAGCAGGAGAGTGAGGTGGGGGGAGGTATTTTTTCATGCTTTGTGTGTATAAAAAGATCTTCTACACTTTCCACAGTGTGCATCTGATGAAGTGAGCTGTAGCTCATGAAAGCTTCTGCTCAAATAAATTGGTTAGTCTCTAAGGTGCCACAAGTACTCCTTTTCTTTTTGCGAATACAGACTAACATGGCTGTTACTCTGAAACAAAATCAAAAAAGGGTTCTCAGTACTCAATGCCGGAGATAGATTTTGGCAAGTGCTGCTGCTACCTTACCACATTTTGGACACCGGTGGTTAGAGAGAGAAGATTGAGAATGTCATTTGGGACAATATCAGTCCCAAATGTGGAAGACTATGAATACTGCCAACAAGACATAGTAACAGGACTCACAGGGATCTGTATCGTAGCTGATGGCATTCTGGTGTCTGGATGTGGAGACAGCATGGTGGAAACTGTGACAGATTGGGACCACTGCCTCATCTGTCTGCTAGAAAGAGCCTCTGTGTTAATAAATACCTGCCCACTAGGGGTCTCTACAGCATGATTCCATCTAGTAACTTGGAGAACTCTGCTTCCAGGAGATGCTTGATGAGCGAGAACAGCATACACAGAGGAAAGAATAAAACCTGAATGTTGCACTGTCTTGGCTTACTCCCCTTTAATGCTTGAACACTAGGCTCTGCAGCAGAGGGCACTGAGGAGTTGTGCCTTCTCCTGCTGCTGGAAGCTGGCTGCAGGGAGTTGGGTTCTCTCCCATGCACTGTCTCCTTCTGTTCACCTATCAGGGCAGTCCCAGCCACATGCAGGCTACCTAGGGCCTTTGGTTGCCCTGCTTACAAGTTAGGCTCCTGGTCTGGCCCCACAGTCTTTTTGCATTCTCAAGCACAGGCTAGACAGGAAGCCTCAGTTTTAGTAGCGGTGTCTGTAAGCTGCTTCTTTCAAGCCCCTGCCTGGCAAGAAGGCTACAATTATACATGATGGCTCAAAAAACCCCCAACAAAAACAAAAGATGCCAATCAGCTTTCTGAGAAGTCTTACAATCCTCCCATCCTGAAGAGAACTGACATCAAATAGTGTTTGAAAGGGTCTGTTGACAGCATCAATGCCCAGTTCCTCTACTGACCTGGCAGATGACCTGGGGCCAGTCACTTCACCTCTGTGATGGAGAGACTGCAGAGACTCATCAAGCCCTCGGATCGCTACCCCTTCCTGCTTCTCCACGTGGACACCAATGATACTGCCAAGAATGACCTTGAGTGGATCACTGCGGACTACGTGGCTCTGGGAAGAAGGATAAAGGAGTTTGAGGCGCAAGTGGGGTTTTTGTCCATCCTCCCTGTAGAAGGAAAAGGCCTGGGTAGAGACCGTTGAATCGTGGAAGTCAACGAATGACTATGCAGGTGGTGTCGGAGAGAAGGCTTTGGATTCTTTGACCATGGGTTGGTGTTCCAAGAAGGAGGAGTGCTAGGCAGAGACGGACTCCACCTAACGAAGAGAGGGAAGAGCACCTTCGCAAGCAGGCTGGCTAACCTAGTGAGGAGGGCTTTAAACTAGGTTCACCGGGGGAAGGAGACCAAAGCCCTGAGGTAAGTGGGGACGTGGGATACCAGGAGGAAGCACGAGCAAGAGAACGTGAAAGGGGAGGGCTCCTGCCTCATACTAAGAAAGCAGGACAAACAGCAAGTTATCTCAAGTGCCTATACACAAATGCAAGAAGCCTGGGAAACAAGCAGGGAGAACTGGAAGTCCTGGCACAGTCAAGGAATTATGATGTGATTGGAATAACAGAGACTTGGTGGGATAACTCACATGACTAGAGTACTGTCATGGATGGATATAAACTGTTCAGGAAGGACAGGCAGGGCAGAAAAGGGTGGGGGAGTTGCATTGTATGTAAGAGAGCAATATGTCTGCTCAGAGCTCCGGTATGAAACTGCAGAAAAACTTGAGTGTCTCTGGATTAAGTTTAGAAGCCTGAGCAACAAGGGTGATGTCGTGGTGGGAGTCTGCTATAGACCACTGGATCGGGGGGATGAGGTGGACGAGGCTCTCTTCCGGCAACTAAGGGAAGTTACTAGATCACAGGCTCTGGTTCTTATGGGAGACTTCAATCACCCTGATATCTGCTGGGAGAGCAATACAGCGGGGCACAGACAATCCAGGAAGTTTTTGGAAAGTGTAGCAGACAATTTCCTGGTGCAAGTGCTGGAGGAACCAACTAGGGGCAGAGCTCTTCTTGACCTGCTGCTCACAAACTGGGAAGAATTAGTAAGGGAAGCAAAAGTGGATGGGAACCTGGGAGGCAGTGACCATGCGATGGTCGAGTTCAGGATCCTGACACAGGGAAGAAAGGAGAGCAGCAGAATATGGACCCTGGACTTCAGAAAAGCAGACTTTGACAACCTCAGGGAACTGATGAGCAGGATCCCCTGGGAGAATAACATGAGGGGGAAAGGAGTTCAGGAGAGCTGGCTATATTTTAAAGAATCTTTATTGAGGTTACAGGGACAAACCATCCCGATGTGTAGGTAGAATAGTAAATATGGCAGGTGACCAGCTTGGCTTAACAGTGAGATCCTTGCTGATCTTAAAACACAAAAAAAATGCTTACAAGAAGTGGAAGATTGGACAAATGACCAGGGAAGAGTATAAAAATATTGCTCGAGCATGCAGGAGTGAAATCAGGAAGGCCAAATCACACCTGGAGTTGCAACTAGCAAGAGATGTTAAGAGTAACAAGAAGGGTTTCTTCAGGTATGTTGGCAACAAGAAGAAAGTCAAGGAAAGTGTGGGCCCCTTACTGAATGAGGGAGGCAACCTAGTGTCAGAGGATGTGGAAAAAGCTAATGTACTCAAAGCTTTTTTTGCCTCTGTCTTCACGAACAAGGTCAGCTCCCAGACTACTGCACTGGGCAGCACAGCATGGGAAGGAGGTGGCCAGCCCTCTGTGGAGAAAGAAGTGGTTCAGGACTATTTAGAAAAGCTGGACGAGCACAAGTCCATGGGGCCGGATGCGCTGCATCCGAGAGTGCTAAAGGAGTTGGTGGATGTGATTGCAGAGCCATTGGCCATTATCTTTGAAAACTCATGGCGATCGGGGGAGGTCCTGGACGACTGGAAAAAGGCTAATGTAGTGCCCATCTTTACAAAAGGGAAGAAGGAGGATCCTGAGAACTACAGGCCAGTCAGCCTCACCTCAGTCCCTGGAAAAATCATGGAGCAGGTCCTCAAGGAATCAATTCTGAAGCACTTAGAAGAGAGGAAAGTGATCAGGAACAGTCAGCATGGATTCACCAAGGGCAAGCGATGCCTGACTAATCTAATTGCCTTCTATGATGAGATAACTGGTTCTGTGGATGAGGGGAAAGCGGTGGACGTGGTGTTCCTTGACTTTAGCAAAGCTTTTGACACGGTCTTCCACAGTATTCTTGCCAGTAAGTTAAAGAAGTATGGGCTGGATGAATGGACGATAAGGTGGATAGAAAGCTGGCTAGATTGTCGGGCTCAACGGGTAGTGATCAATGGCTCCATGTCTAGTTGGCAGCCGGTATCAAGTGGAGTGCCCCAAGGGTCGGTCCTGGGGCCGGTTTTGTTCAATAACTTCATTAATGATCTGGAAGATGGTGTGGATTGCACCCTCAGCAAGTTTGCAGATGACACTAAACAGGGAGGAGAGGTAGATACGTTGGAGGGTAGGAATAGGATACAGAGGGCCCTAGACAAATTAGAGGATGGGCCAAAAGAAATCTGATGAGGTTCAACAAGGACAAGTGCAGAGTCCTGCACTTAGGACGGAAGAATCCCATGCATCGCTACAGACTAGGGACTGAATGGCTAGGCAGCAGTTCTGCAGAAAAGTACCTAGGGGTTACAGTGGACGAGAAGCTGGATATGAGTCAACAGTGTGCCCTTGTTGCCAACAAGGCCAATGGCATTTTGGGATGTATAAGTAGGGGCATTACCAGCAGATCGAGGGACGTGATCGTTCCCCTCTATTTGACATTGGTGAGGCCTCATCTGGAGTACTGTGTCCAGTTTCAGGCCCCACACTACAAGAAGGATGTGGAAAAATTGGAAAATGTCCAGCAGAGGGCAACAAAAATGATTAGGGGACTGGAACACATGACTTATGAGGAGAAGCTGAGGGAACTGGGATTGTTTAGTCTGCGGAAGAGAAGAATGAGGCGGGATTTGATAGCTGCTTTCAATTACCTGAAAGGGGGTTCCAAAGAGGATGGCTCTAGACTGTTCTCAGTGGTAGCAGATGACAGAATGAGGAGTAATGGTCTCAAGTTGCAGTGGGGGAGGTTTAGATTGGATATTAGGAAAAACTTTTTCACTAGGAGGGTGGTGAAACACTGGAATGCGTTACCTTGGGAGGTGGTGGAATCTCCTTCCTTAGAAGTTTTTAAGGTCAGGCTTGAAAAAGCCCTGGCTGGGATGATTTAGTTGGGGATTGGTCCTGCTTTGAGCAGGGGGTTGGACTAGATGACCTCCTGAGATCCCTTCCAACACTGATATTCTATGATTCTATGCCTCCGGTTCCCCATTTGCTCTTTCAGTCCCCACTGACAAGATAAAGTTCTTAAGAGCAGGGGCTGTCTCTCACTATGTGTCTGCACCGTATGGTGCACAATGGGATTCTAATCTCAGCTGTGGCCTGTTACGTGGGTATTACCATGTTACAAATACTAGTCCTAAAGCATTTTGCTTTGCTGAGGCGCTGTTGACAGAAGGGTTTTGATGGAAGGTAAAGAATCAGCAGTGTCCAAGCACCACCAAGAGTGGCTATCCCAAGCTGAAATCATTTACCATCTGCAAGCATCCCAGTTACTATTCCACTAAAACATCCATCTGGGCTCTTCAGTATTATTAGGGTTCATTGGCTTCCTGAGGTGACATCCCAATTTCAGACTTCCCAATTAAGTAAGTACTGATTAAATGGATTGTTTTGCCTTCTTTCTGTAAATAGTTTAAAATGCAGCAGTCATTTGAAGGTTTCTCAGAGTACCTTATTTTTATTGAGAATGCGCCATTCAGTAAAGTGTTGCCTTAGTAAGGCTTCACAGCATGACTAGCCAGCAACGGGAGCCCCTGAGACAGTAGCAAGAGGCCTCATTTGCATCAACAACAAATAAGAACAACGCTGGAACCCAAAAATTAACGTATTCCATGTGAGCTGTAACAATGTGGGGTGGCTCACAGAGAGTGCAGTCCAACTGGAAATGGTTAGGGCCCAATCCTGCTCCTAAAGAAGTCAAAGGCAATGCCACCCGTTGGTTTGGTAGAGGTCGTAGGCGCAGCATTCAGAGAGGCTGGATGTGCATCCAAGAGGGTGAGTAAGCACACTCAGGTACTCCTGGAGAATCAGGTTACTATTATCAGACCTTCCAAGTGTGTACAAAGTCAGCTCAGACACAGCAAAGAGTGCATGACCATGGTCAAACAGAGCTGCACCCAGGCACACCTCCCTTCACAGCCAACATACATTGAATAGCTAACTTGGTAGAACAGTAAACAGACCACTGTACTTCTTAAACATCCGTCCCACCTCCACCAATGCATTCACTGCTTGTACTTAACAGTGACTCTCCCTGTGAGAGGATAGGGTGACCACTGAGTCAGCAGAATTGTTTTTACCTACTCCTTCCCCATAGATCAGTGGTGGCCAAACTGTGGCTCGCAAGCCACATGAGGCTCTTTTACCATTAAAGTGTGGCTCACAAGCTCCTTCTGACCCCTCATTCTCTGCCTATCAGATGGGGCGGGGGGGAGGGGACATGAGCTAGGGACCTCTGCCTTGCAGTAGGGTGGTGGGGTAGGAACTTCTGTCCAGTGGGGAGAAGGGTTTCAGGGCTTCAGCCGTGTAGGGCGCATATGCCAGGGCTCGGGGCTTCAGCAGGAATGAGACTGAAGCCCCAAGCCCCGGCTCCTGGCAGGTTTACCCCAGCTCTCGAACTTCTGATGATTGTTGTATGCAGCTTGGAGGGCCAGTAAGTTTGGTCACCCCTGCCATATAGTCCTGCTACCCTCCTTTCCAGCTTGCCCTCAGGCCCCTTTTCATTCTGACAGAAATGAAATAGCACATGCACTAGAAGGGGAGGGAAGGACAGAGAAATGCTGTGCTGTTTCCGACTCAGCTGTACAGCAGTTTTCAGTTCCTATTGTGAATACTTCATCCACTGCTAGCAAAAGTTCACCCCTCAGCTTACTGCTCCGTGCCGACTCACCGCAATGTGCTGAGTGAAAGATGAGTCAGCGTTCTAACTTGGGAGTACTTTGTATTACCTTTTAATAAGGGAATAACAGTGTCCTGGGCTAAGAACCTCAGGCTTGGGTTTGGTCAGCACAGGACAGTTATTACTCCATAAACTGAAATCATCATCAAGTTGAGGATAGCACAATTTGACAGTAAGGAGTTGGACAAATGCTGTTGAGGTGATACTCTACCCCATCCCCCATGCAAACGTTGGCATCACTGGAAAGAATTGGTCTGTTTTCATAACAAAACAAGCTCACTGTTTGCTGGATGTGGGCCATGTGTTGCACTTCCCAGGATCAGGTCTGACCAATAAAAGAGCAGACTTTACAGGCCCACCAGAGAGGCCTAGAAGAAAACATCATGCTCTCCAGGTTCGCAGCAAGAGGAAGGGCCTGGATAGGTCCAGGTGAGAAGTCTCTGGTTTCTACAAACAAGGGGTAGGGGGCAGCGAGATGAAGGGGAGGATGCATGCAGATAATGCCGAGTTATAGATAATTATAGCCTATCAGCTCACAGGAACTAAAAGAGCCTGTCTCCTACCTTTTAATTACGGCTATGATTTTATCACGGAGGTCTCTGGAACTCATGGAACCCATGACTTCCAAAGACCTCCGTGACTTCAGCCCCTGTAGCTGGGAGCTGCAGGGTCCCGCTGCCTCCTGCAGTGGCGGGGAGCTGTGAGGTTCCCCTGCTGGCACTCCACAGCTCCCAGCCACCATGGGCAGCGGGGGCACACCACAGCTCCCCTCTGCCAGCATGGGCAAGGGGACCCTGGAGCTCTGAGCCTCCACAGGTGGTGGGGGCCCTGGAGCTCCCCGCCACCCCGCAGTTGCCCAGTCCCTTCCCATTTTTCATGGATATTTTTAGTAAGTCAAGGACAGGTCACGGGGTTCCGTGAATTTCTCTTTATTGCCTGTGACCTGTCTGTGACTTTTTAGTAAAAAATATCCATGACAAATCTTAGCCTTAGCTATGATTAAAGAAGAAAACACACACACCACAAATCAGAGTGGGTTGGAAGCCCTGCTCAGAGCTGCATCCTTTAAAACATCCCAGTTCTTTTCCCTTTGTAGATTTCTGCACCCAAACTACATTTCTCACTCAAGGAAACAAATTCATATAATCCTTTGTCACCTTTATATCCTTTTCAACACACTTAAAATTGCTCTCTTGGTTTTTCGAGGCTCTATGGAGTTGCTCTACTCTGCCCCTTAGACATCATATTTACTCACTCACTCAGACTTTATGCCCCGGCTGCCTCAGCACCCTAAAATAAATCTCTGTGGTGCAGTCATTCTTCCTTGTATTTTATACGAGCTGATGCCAGTTCCTCTTCTTGACTCTTGCCTTAACACCTTCTTTCCTAGCTTAGGACTGTCTATCATTAAAACAGTTTGCAACACTGTGTATAAAGCACTCTTAAGAAAATTAGATTGCACTGTATTTCACATGGGTATACATCAGTGGCTTGTCGGCTGTGTTCTTCATTGCACTGAAGTCTCTCTTAATTTCAGAACTGACCAAGACTGGGCTCCTGGCTGTCACTATGAATAAGTTCCCTTTTCCCTGGACAGCTAGAAAGAGAGGAAGATTTATTATGAATCCCCTGCCTCAATCTCCCCATTAAACTACCTCTCTTCATATACATTTAATTCACACAGGTCTTCACAATACAAATTTCAAATGATTGTTTTTCTGACATGTACCATAATACAAATATATGTGCAAGTCAATCTAAATATCTGATATGGCTGTATTCTGAGCCAGGTAATTCAATATTAACGGAATACTTATTAATGTAAACACAGATAGCTAAAACTCATGTTTAGTAATTTAATGGTACAGTGGCTGCGAATTGGACATCCGCTGACAGTGCTGGGAAGCAATTGAATAATAGCCTGGCATTGTAATAAGTAAATGAATGGAAGTAGTATAAATTCATATCCTAGTCAAATCTACTGAGCCTTCCTGCATAAATTACAGTGGTTGGATATAGCGATCTTCATATTTCTTCTGTGAATGATGTATGGTACCTACTTACCAAAGGGTTTGTTTGTGAGCCCTGCCTGCTTCTCCCAGGAAAGCCAGGGGAGAACTCACGTCAAGACAACCCCACGTGTAGGGCCCTACCAAATTCACGGTTCATTCTAGTCAGTTTCATGGCCATTAAATTGTAAATTTAAATCTGAAATTTCACGGTGTTGTAATTGTTGGGATCCTGACCCAAAAAGGAGTTGTGTGTGGGTGGGGGGGTTGCAAGGTTATTGTAGGGGGGTTGCGGTGCTTCTACCCTTATTTCTGCGCTGCTGCTGGTGGCGGCACTGCCTTCAGAGCTGGGCAGCCAGAGAGCGGTGACTGGTGGCCGGGAGCCCAGCTCTGAAGGCAGCGCTGGGCAGCCGGAGAGCGGTGACTGGTGGCCGGGAGCCCAGCTCTGAAGGCAGCGCTCGGCAGCCGGAGAGCGGTGACTGGTGGCCGGGAGCCCAGTTCTGAAGGCAGCGCTGGGCAGCCGGAGAGCGGTGACTGGTGGCCGGGAGCCCAGCTCTGAAGGCAGCGCTGGGCAGCCGGAGAGCGGTGACTGGTGGCCGGGAGCCCAGCTCTGAAGGCAGCGCTGGGCAGCCGGAGAGCGGTGACTGGTGGCTGGGAGCCCAGCTCTGAAGGTAGCGCTGGGCAGCCGGAGAGCGGTGACTGGTGGCCGGGAGCCCAGCTCTGAAGGCACAGCTGCCACCAGCAGCAGCACAGAAGTCAGGATGGCATAGCATGGTCTTGCCACCCTTACTTCTGCACTGCTGCCTGCAGCACTGGGCCCTCAGTCAGCAGCCGTCACTCTTTGGCCGCCCAGCTGCGAAGGCAGCAGCACAGAAGTAAGGGTTACATGGTATGATGTTGCCACCCTGACTTCTGCACTGCTGCTGGCAGGGTGTTGCCAACAGCCGCCGCTGTCCAGCCACCCAGCTCTGAAGGCAGCGCAGAAGTAAGGGCGGCAATACCGTGAACCCCTAAAATAACTTTGCAACCTCCTCTGCAACTCCCTTTTGGGTCAGGACCCACAATTTGAGAAACGGTGGTCTCGCCTGTGAAATCAGTATAGTATAGGGTAAAAGCACACAAAAGACCAGATTTCACAGGGGGAGACCAGATTTCATGGTCCGTGATGCATTTTTCATGGCCACGAATTTGGTCGCGCCCTACCCATGTGCGACAGCGACTCTAGGTCAGAAACTTCCACCCCCAAAGCTTTGCAATTGGAGCTTTGGTTTCGTGCTGCTGTTGGCAAAACAAGGAGAGCCCGCCGGTGAGAAAGTACCCTGTGGAGGCTGTAGACACGTTACATGTTTTGTAAGGCACTCCGGCTATGTCTACACAGCAGCTGGGAGCAAGCGTCCCAGGCTGAGCAGGCTGACTTGCAATAGCTCTGCTTGAGTGCGCGTGCTAAAAATAGCAGTCTGGACACTGTGGTATGTGCAGCAGCTTCAGCTCGCTGCCCACGTCCAAGCCTGCCCAGCCCCCTGGGTTTGCGTGCAAGCGGCTGGCCCAACTGCCGCCCATCCCACAATGTCTATACTGCTATTTTCAGCACACTAGCGAGAGCGGAACTAGCATGCATCTCTCTGCCTGGACTGAGAGGCACATACCAAGCTGCAGTGTCACCATACCTACAACTATCACAACAGTGGGCACCATACAGAAACCTGGAGAGACAGAATTGTAATTTTATCCATTTGGTACATTCAAAGCATGCCAAATTACTTGGCTTAAGAAAATCTATCCTCAGAAAACATCCTCAAAGACTGAACAGTTACAGTGTGAGTAAAACTATGCTTGAAAGGTAATACAAGGATACCTTCAAAACAGCAGCACTGCTATGGGTACCTACATGACCACACAGTATGCCAACATTTTTATGGCTGACTTAGAACAACGCTTCCTCAGCTCTCGTCCCCTAACGCCCCTACTCTACTTGCGCTATATTGATGACATCTTCATCATCTGGACCCATGGAAAAGAAGCCCTTGAGGAATTCCACCATGATTTCAACAATTTCCATCCCACCATCAACCTCAGCGTGGACCAGTCTACACAAGAGATCCACTTCCTGGACACTATGGTGCTAATAAGTGATAGTCACATAAACACCAACCTATACCGGAAACCTATTGACCGCTCTTCCTACCTACATGACTCCAGTTTTCATCCAGACCACACCACATGATCCATTGTCTACAGCCAAGCTCTACGATACAACTGCAATTGCTCCAACCCCTCAGACAGAGACAAACACCTACAAGATCTCTATCAAGCATTCTTACAACTACAGTACCCACCTACTGAAGTGAAGAAACAGACTGACAGAGCCAGAAGAGTACCCAGAAGTCACCTACTATGGGACAGGCCCAACAAAGAAAATAACAGAACACCACTAGCCATCACCTTCAGCCCCCAACTAAAATCTCTCCAGCACATCATCAAGGATCTACAACCTATCCTGAAGGACGACCCATCACTCTCACAGATCTTGAGAGACAGGCTAGTCCTTGCTTACAGACAGCCCCCCAGCCTGAAGCAAATACTCACCAGCAGAATACTCACACAACAGAACCACTAACCCAGGAACCTATCCTTGCAACAAAGCCCCTTGTCAACTGTGTCCACATATCTATTCAGGGGACACCATCATAGGGCCTAATCACATCAGCCACACAATCAGAGACTCGTTCACCTGCACATCTACCAATGTGATCTATGCCATCATGTGCCAGCAATGCCCCTCTGCCACGTACATTGGGCAAACCGGACAGTCTCTACATAAAAGAATGAATGGACACAAATCAGATGTCAAGAATTATAACATTCAAAAACCAGTTGGAGAACACTTCAATCTCTCTGGTCACTCGATTACAGACCTAAAAGTTGCAATTCTTCCACAAAAAAACTTCAAAAACAGACTCCAACGAGAGACTGCTGAATTGGAATTAATTTGCAAACTGGATACAATTAACTTAGGCTTGAATAGAGACTGGTGGATGGGTCATTACACAAAGTAAAACTATTTCCCCATGTTTATTCCCCCCACACACACACACACCCCCACTGTTCCTCAGAGGTTCTTATCAACTGCTGGAAATGGCCCATCTTGCTTATCACTACAAAAGGTTCCCCCCCCTTCCCTCCCCCCCGCTCTCCTGCTGGTAATAGCTCACCTTAAGTGATCACTCTTGTTACAGTGTGTATGGTAACACCCATTGTTTCATGTTCTGTGTGTATATAAAATCTCCCCCCTGTATTTTCCACTGAATGTATCCGATGAAGTAAGCTGTAGCTCACGAAAGCTCATGCTCAAATAAATTGGTTAGTCTCTAAGGTGCCACAAGTACTCCTTTTCTTTTTGCAAATACAGACTAACACAGCTGCTACTCTGAAACCTGAACTCAATCGCTTCCCTTTATACTCAGTTTCATTTTGAAAATCCAAAAATATTAATATTTCCTTAAATAAAAGTTAGCTCATTGTGGATTGCGAGCCATTGAAATTCCCACCCTGGTCTCAACAGAATATGCAGTCTAAACTTACCCCTTTTGAAGTTTGGCTTTTTTGGTAAACCTAGCAGAACTATGCTTTATCTCCTATGCTTTATCCTCAAGTTTGGCCATTCCAAGATTTTCCATGCAGGATCTTCCCCATTCCAGCCACTAGTTACCTCTCCCGTCCAGCCCATGTCCTAGTTGGAACTAACGTGATGCACATGCTACTATGACTCAGAGTGAAAATAATATTTAAGTGGTATATAAGCCTGTGCTAAGCCTCCACAAAGCCTCTTTCCAACAGTGAAGATTTCGTCCCTAGTTTGGAGTTTTCACTTTATTTCAGAGTTTAAACAATCCTCTTACATAGAAAATACATGACCATTATTGACTGCTTCTCCACAAATCAATTAGAAGTCTGGTAAGTAGCAAGCATTTTAGGTTTCATGCTGGTGAAAATTACAGCATTTTCACTATATTTTAACCAGAATTTGTATAAAACCCTTATCTTCAATCTCTCTCCAAAAATGTTGGCTTTGTAAGCAAGTTTTTGGTTTCTTTTACAATCCTTTTAGGACATTCTAGTCTCAGAATTTATTACAGGGATTATGCTAAATCAGTTCAATTGTGGTAAAATATTGTTATGGGAAACAAGAAAAGTTTCACTGTAACAGAGCCAAAATATTTTTTCCAACCTCATAGTTAACCACAGAATCAAAGAGGTATAAGATATCACATTTATGCTGTCTAATAATGTGTAACATGTTAGAGAAGCAGAAAAAGTGTCTGATGGTATCCATTTAGACTCATATTAAGATCCTTTAGCCTTTGTTAAAATATTACTGGTGGTAAACCAATCGTTGTCAAACAAGATCTACAGTAGAAAATATTCAGAAACATACCAAAAAAAAAAAATAAAATCACATTTACCATTTTGCAGTCATGAAGCTTTCCATCATATTTTCATTATGTATTATACTTGAATAGAAAACACAGCAAAATCAATGGCAAAGAAAAAAAACCTCAAAGATATTTTTAAGTGATGACCACTGTATATAAAATGATAAATGCTCGGCCCCAAAAAGACATTTCAAAATTAACATGTCATGTTTTGTGATAACTCAGTGACATGTGATCACTACAGTAGGATATTCTTTCTGTAGAAATTTTAAGTCATACTGTATAATCCTGCTATAGAATTCTACCAAATTATACAGAAAGGTTATAATTCTCTGTTCAACTCTGTAGGACTTTTCCATAAGGATATGTTGCTCTGTGCTGCCTGGTCTTCTGTGTTCCAATGTAAAGAAATCTTATTCTGCTACACATAGTTCAATAACATAAAAGGATATGTAAAATATGCTTGAGGTTGCATCAATGGTATCAGAAGCAGCCATCTCAGCCAGGAGTCAAATTAGGCTGGTTTACGGTGATCAAACAAGTCCCGGGCTGCGACTGCTGCTTCTATCACAAACCCCAAGGTTTAAAAAACTTCTAAAGGAAGTATTTCATTCTGTGTTGAGTTCTACAGGTTTTTAGAGTAGAGTAATGTCTATGAAACAACAGTTTCTGCATATTCAGTTCTACAGGGTGTGTTAAGAAGTCTTTCACACAGTTTACTGTTAACATTTTGGGAAAGTTAAGTGTGACTTTCATTTTACCTTTGAACAACAGACTTAACATTATCTAACGTGTTGTTTCTAAAAATTCAATAAGTTGAATTTCCTTTGCAGTCTATCTTTGAATCTTGACATTTGCACAGCATTTTATATCTCCAAAGCACTGTATAAACACTTAGCTAATCCCCAAACACTCTCAAGACCCACAGTTGTTCAGTAATTTGCAGCAAAGGGAAAGATATTTCTACCAGCAGGGCCAGCCTTACGGGTAGGCAACGTGGGTGACTGCCTAGGGTGCCATGGTCAGAGGGGTGCTGTCTGAGTGCTGCAAGCTGGCAGGCCAGGGCTGATGGCAACAGGAGTGGGCAATGCCTCCTGGAGCTGCCAGCCTGGTGGGGAGGTGCAGACGGTATCTGCAGAGGTAGTTAGCTGGAGCCGTTTTCCCAAAGGCTGCCCCTTTCTATTGGATACAGAAAGCAAAACAGTTCTTGACAAAGGGGAAAAAAAACCCCAGTCTGTAGCACATTCACTAGGTTGAGGATCTCAGTCAATTTTATTACAACAGTGGCAAGAGTACTGTCTGAGGGTGTGACTTCACAGCGGTTAGCTTGAGTTAGAACAAGCGGTGCCCCTACCTCATCCCAGGTCCACACACACAAGTCTCTAGTTTGAGGTGAGTGGTGCCTTCAACTCAAGCTACGTAGCCTGTGGGGGTTGAAGCTCCAGTGAGCTAGTAGTGCAGTGGGGATGTGACAGCTCAAGTTACAGCTCAGCAGCAGCTAATCCAACCATTCTGTGCCACTAATCAAATCACTCTGTGTAATTCCAGTGTTGTTCTGAAGTGTGGTTGCTCTCCCTTGAGCTGGGCTGGCTCAAGTGCAGTAATTTGAACATACTAACTCGAGCTAAGTGTTGCAGGGAAGACAAGCCCTGACTTCAGTGACCACAAGTTAGTGGGGTTTGCGCTCTGGGCTTTCACTGGCTCTCACTCTTATGATTGGGAAGATTAACTTTAAAATAGGAACTGAGTGTAAACAGGGTTTTCTGTCCGAATCTGCTGGCAGCCTGAAACAGTAGCATTGAGAGATGGGACCTTCCCTTGTGAACTTCAGTGGGGATGTTGGCATGGAAGCCGAACAATACTAATTTAAAATATCCAGAGTTAACTATTTCACAGCTGATCAAGATATATAGAAAGGAGAGGGACAATGATGCCATGAAGATCTGCATCATATAATAGGAGTCTTCTCAAGAGAAGCACAAAATCTATTGGAGCCCTGAAACACGTCTGAGGCCCACTGAGCAGGATCTAAGCCTTAGAAGCCCAGCACAGCAAATTCAACACTGCAGTTCTCAAAATATTGTAAGTGGTGACGTGTTCTGGTATCTCCAGGGGGCAGAGTTTGGTTTGTGGCCAGAAGTGGAACAGCACATACTGCTACTCCACTCTAGGGTTTGTCTACACTTAACAGAGCTGCACCGCTGTAATGCTTAGCAAAGAGGCTACCTATGCCGACAGGAGAGCTTCTCCCATTGGCACAGATACTTCACCTTCCTGAAAGGCGGTAGCTATGCTGATAGGAGAAGCCTCTCATGGACATTGCACTGTCTACACCAGGGGTGGGCAAACTACGGCACACAGATCACATCCGGCCCGTGGGACCACCCTGCCTGGCTCTTGAGCTCCTGGCCGGGGAGGCTAGCCCCTGGCCCCTCCCTGCTGCCCCTCCTCCCCCGCAGCCTCAGCTCGCTGGGTCACCAGCGCTCTGGGCGGCGGGGCTGCAAGCTCCTGCCAGTCAGCACAGCAGGCTCCGGCCAGGTGGCGAGGCTGCCAGTCCTGCCACTCTGAGCGGCATGGTAAGGGGGTGGGAGGGGGAGTTGAATTAAGGGGCACGGAGCCCTGGGGGGCAGTCAGGGAACAGGTGGTGGTTGGATGGCGCAGAGGTTCTGGGAGGGGGGGGCGGTCAGGGGACAGGGAACCGGGGGGGGAGGGAAGTTGGATAGGGGGTGGGGTCCCAGAAGGCCTGTCAGGGGACAGGGAGTGGTTGGATAGGCGTGGGAGTCCCAGGGGACCTGTCAGGGGGCAGGGGTGTAGATAGGGGTCAGGGCACTCAAGGGATGGGGGGGGTTGGATAGGGGCTTGTATCCCAGGAGGGGGTAGTCAGGGGACAAGGAGCAGGGGGGGTTGGATGGGTCAGGGGTTCTGAGGTGGGCAGTCATGGGGCGGGAAGTGGGAGGAGGCAGACAGGGGGCAGGGGCCAGGCTGTTTGGGGAGGCACAGCCTTCCCTACCCAGCCCTCCATACAGTTTCGCAACCCCGATGTGGCCCTCGGGCCAAATAGTTTGCCCACCACTGGTCTACACTGGGGTTAGGTCAGTATAACTACATCGCTCAGGGGTATGGATTTGCCAACCAAGCCTCATATCCCCCCAGGATACAGAATCAAGAGCTTGTCTGTCCCTCCTCTAGTAAAGTGCTTCAGGGGAATGAAATGCTAGTCTGAAAAGTACAACGCTCATGTCTAAGTGTGGAGAAACATTAGAGATAATGCTTATAAAGTAATTAGTAATAAAGAAACTGCAAAACCCTTTTTGGGATGAGAGGAGACAGCTCTTTTGCCAAATTTTGCTGTTCTGTGGCTGATTTGCCAAACCTGGAGCTTTGGGCAGGACTAACTTATCTCATTCTGCAGTAATAACTATACGAGATTCCCAAATCCTGCAGTTGGTGCAAACATTTGAGTACTTAAACGTGTTTGTGCTGGGAATCATTTCCCAGTTCCTGCCAGATTTCACTTTCTCGTGTCAAGTCCTCAAATCAAACCCCTCTTTCCCCTCCCTGATTCTATCTGCGCATTTTTACTTCCTCCTGCACTCACATAAAATTTGAAAATTCATCTCCAGTTCATCCTGGTAACCACAGGAAGCACCTTTAATATTTCCATTATTGAACATCACTTTAAACCAGAAGCTAGAAAACTAATCTGGACAGTAGGGATCTGGTCCAGCCCTACAAACACTCTATAGATCGTAAAGTAACCTTGTGGGTAATGTTGTTAGCTCTCCATTACTTCCAGAAATATTGTGAGAGCCTCACACTTCTAATTCACAAATATATGTTTAACCTTAGAACCTGCTAGACTACAGCAATGACAACTTTACTATATATAGCAGGGCTGATTCTGGCCCCCGACTCTAGCAGGGTATAGGAACCACATAGGTGCCACAATGGGCCAGGAAGATCATTCTTCCAATACAGGAGCAGGGTAGGACAGATGTAAGCTAGTCTACGCGGCCCTCTTCACAGACCCTAGCATAAAGGGAGAAGACAGGGCTGGGGCAAAAGGGGTTGTAATGAGCATTACAGGAATGGACCACGGTACAGCCCAGAGGCTGCCATAAATTAGAAAAGCAGGGGGGCTGCTCTAACTTACCCCAAAGGCAGTTTTGATACCTTCATCGGCCCAGAATGTGGGTGGTACAAACTAACTTAAGCCACTTTTGCCCAATGGCCAGGCTGTACCTTCTGTGCTGCATCAAGAGGTGAAAGGAAGCCAGTCCAGTCAGAAAGTGATGAGTGGGGTACTGGTAAGAAAGTGGTTGCCGGTACACAGCCAACCAAACCAGCAGAGATGCTGATGGGGGAGGGCAAAAGAGACAGCTGTCCTGGGGCCCAGCAATTTAAAAGGGCCCAGGCCTCCCAGCAGTGGCCAGAGCCCCATGCCCTTTAAATCACCGCCACTGCTGCTACTATGGCTAGAGCCCTGGCCCTTTAAATTGCTGCCGGAGCGCCGGGTGGTGTGGGCCAGGCAGCACTGAAGGGCTGGCTGGGGGAGTCTGGCCTCAGCCCCACCCCTTCCAGGGGCCCAGAGCCACCCCCCTCAGCCAGGACCCTGGCCGCCCTGCGTACCGGTAAGTCCTTTAAGTTACTTTCACCCCTGGCTGAATCTCTCAGGAATTGCAGCTCAGCCTGTGTCTTCTATACAAGTTATCCCCAAATTTGCAGAACTGAAAAAATAAAGGCACAGGGTGAAAATGTAAGGGTCAGAAGCCAAAGATATGTTTCTTAAAGTGGTGATGGAAGGGTTAAATAATTGCTTTTACAGCACTCTGAAGATGTGAAATGTTAAGCTAGTGCCACGTTGTATTATTATCACCACAAATAAGAGTCATGCTAGCCAGGCAACCAGGAAATAGCCAGACCACTCTGCCTGCTGTATTGACTTCAGCTTATTGTGGCTTGAATGTTCTATAGATTTTTCTATCAGTCAATAGTCACAGACCACACTCACTACTGCTAATACTACATTAGAAAGCCCTTCTGATGTACATAAAAAAAAAAAAAAAAAGAAGCAGGAGAGAACAAAACATTTCTTCTCAAGACATTGCTACACCCTGGAAACCTCAGTCCACCTTTTATGTATTCAGCTGAATCAGGGCTGCTTTTATTCCCATCTGAAATTGTCTCGGTTCAGTTAGAAGACACATTGCTCACAACCAAAACAAATAAGCACAGAGGATGAGACAGTAAAGTTTTTGAAGCCTGTATGCACATTGAACGTCAGCAAGGATGTACTATCAGAGCACTCTAGTGCCCTCTCTCTAGCTCAGTCATGCTTGCAGACAGGTTAAGTGAAGTTATCACCGTGAAAAGTTGGTGCAAGGAGGCATTATATTTGTATATACAAAGCAGGCATTCATTACTGCTAGTATGCACCTCACCATCTCTTTTATACAACTCTTAACAGTTAGACAAGTCTCATTCTGCTGTGGTCTTCTGATTTCAGTAATATCTTAGCTACAGAATGTCATACACCCTTAGGGTAGCTTCTCCATACTATGTGAATCACTCCTAATGATTTCAATGGGAGCGTGGACACTATTTAACTGGTTTCTTACTATTGTATCAGCCTCCTCCTTACACAATGGTCCCAGATCCAAGAATCCTGCCTTAATCTACCCCTGCCCAGTTTCAGAGGCAGAATAAAGTAGCATAGCTAAAAAACAGCAACTTACCGGGTTGGGATGGCATGTCCTTCACAACATCCTCATTGACCTCTGTCTCCTGGAGAGGATAGGCCAGCAGGTCTCCAAACAGATCCTGAGACTGAGGAAGAAGTTCTATAGTCCAAGGCAGTAACCTGAGTCTAGCTGATCTCAGAGATCATCTCCTCCATGGACACAGCAATAGTAGAGGCCAAGGCCATATCCATTATGTATTCCCCACCTTGCATTGGGGATGTCTTTCATAATATGGTTCCTTTCCTTATAAAATGGACAATAAATGATGCCTTCCCAGGCATGCAGTCAACATCCTTGGACTTCCTGTAAACCTCTTTTAGCCCCTTGTGGGGTTTTTTCTTGGCACCGGTTGTCACTCTGCTGAATTTGCAGATTGGTGAGAGGTGCTGAAATTCTGCCATAAGCCTTGATGGCTGCTGCTGGTCAGCTGGAAATCTCTGCTAACTCTTGCCAACACTCTAGATATTGACAGCTAAACAGTAGGTAGATGCTCAGTTTTCAGATGGATCAGAGAGTGGTTTGTCAAACAAAGTTAGTCACCAGAGAAGCAGCTTACAACTGGAGCTCCCAGAGTTGCACCACGAAACTTCAACTGGTAGGTGGCTTCCAACAGGGTTAAGCCTATTACAGACTATTCTCTCTCTCTCTCTCTCTCAACTACATTGCCAGACAGGCCATTCTTGCAATGTAGGGAGCTTGCATGATGGAGCATGATACTAATCTTTGTCCCAATGAGTAGTTACAGAGCTGAGCCAACATGATTCTGACTCAGTTATGGCCAACCCTAGGGCACAGGACCCAACCTGTAGCATGATTTCTTTTGTGTTTGGACAGAGGGCACATTAGAGTTATGCTAAAAGGTACACAGAATGTTAAACATAAGCAAGAAAATATCTCTGAAGAGAGACTAGTAGCCTGCAGCCCACCAGATTTAGGTGAATAGCACTCTTTTTATTATTATTAGTTTATTTGTTACCTTTCTTTTTCTACAGGTTAGCTTCTGTCATAAATATAAAGGGAAGGGTAAACCCCTTTGAAATCCCTCCTGGCCAGGGGAAAGCTCCTCTCACCTGTAAAGGGTTAAGAAGCTAAAGGTAACCTCGCTGGCACCTGACCAAAATGACCAATGAGGAGACAAGATACTTTCAAAAGCTGGGAGGAGGGAGAGAAACAAAGGGTTTGTGTGTCTGTCTATATTCTGTCTTTGCTGGGGATAGACCAGGAATGGAGTCTTAGAACTTTTAGTAAGTAATCTAGCTAGGTACGTGTTAGATTATGATTTCTTTAAATGGCTGAGAAAAGAACTGCTGAATAGAATAACTATTTCTGTCTGTGTATCTTTTTTGTAACTTAAGGTTTTGCCTAGAGGGGTTCTCTATGTTTTGAATCTAATTACCCTGTAAGGTATCTACCATCCTGATTTTACAGGGGGGATTTCTTTATTTCTATTTACTTCTATTTTTATTAAAAGTCTTCTTGTAAGAAAACTGAATGCTTTTTCATTGTTCTTAAGATCCAAGGGTCTGGGTCTGTAGTCACCTAGGCAAATTGGTGAGGCTTTTTACCAAACCTTGTCCAGGAAGTGGGGTGCAAGGTTTTGGGAAGTATTTTGGGGGGAAAGACGTGTCCAAACAGCTCTTCCCCAGTAACCAGAATTAGTTTGGTGGTGGTAGCGGCCAATCCAAGGACAAAGGGTGGAATATTTTGTACCTTGGGGAAGTTTTGACCTAAGCTGGTCAAGATACGCTTAGGAGGTTTTTCATGCAGGTCCCCACATCTGTACCCTAGAGTTCAGAGTGGGGGAGGAACCTTGACAGCTTCCCTTTGTCCTCAGCACCCTGGTTTGTGGGGGAGAAGGAAGGGCTGTTAAAAGCAATTTAAATATTGCCCTTTCACTTCCCTAAGTCAGGCCCCTTCCTATACAACACAAATCTCAATAGACAATCATTCCTGCTGTACTAGTCTAGGACAGCCTGAGTGAATGGCTATTAAAGCAGCAAATCAGCACAGGTGGGCTGGAGCCAGTGCTAACAAAGAGCATGTGTTACCAGTTAAATTCTTGGCAGCTGAGTTTCAGAAGTGCTGAGTATTCACAACTCCAGCTGAAGCCAATTGGAGTTGTGGGTACTCAGCACTTCTGAAAATCTTTGATTTAAAGGCTTTCCTGAGTATTGAAAGCATAGGAATGGGGGGAAACATTGGAAAAGGATGATTTTTCATTGAGAGCCAGGAGTTCTGGAGAAGCCAGCTGAAGGCAATAAAAATAATCCCTGTGTGCCCCTGCTCAGAAACACAAAACTCAGCACTCTACAACTAGTGAGAAAAGATAAACTTGTGGAGAGAGAAAGGTGATAAAAGTGGTGTGATCCAATAACATTTTAGAGCGGGCATTTAAGGGTGAGTTCTAAGCAGATGTCTGATTGCAGTATCTCAGGGGAAGGTTGTTATATAAGCCAACTGGTCAGACCTATCTCTGAGAATAAGAAGTGTAGTAATAACACTAAAAGGAAATAAAAAGTATAGCCAGATACACATGCACACAACACTTTAGCTTGCCTGCCCTACTCTTTAGCAATATTCAAATGTGCATAAATATATTTTACTATGAAAGATTTTCTGTTTACGGGTCATAAATATGAGAGTTTATTATAGTCTTGATTAGATAGGACTCCAAGTCCCAGTATATGACTTGAATCAATAATTTTCTCACCCACTGATGACTACAATGCTGTTGAGAGGACCCTGGAGGTATCTATTATAGAAAGTGTACAAAACTGCAGTAGACTCTTTTAAACTAACTCCTAAAACCAAATAAACTCTCCTACCTTACTTGACTGGTAGCTGAAAAGTAAATCTGAACGCAAACATGCAGCTCTTGCTGCCCAATGCAGGAACAGGGAGTTGCATAAGATGTCATTACATTTGCACAGCGCAAATATTCTCATCTTTAAAATTCAAAGGGCTCTTTTTTTCTTGCTACATTCCCAATTGTTTGTTGATGGGGGCACAACCAAAGTCCGTCTTAGGCTCATGCAGTCACTCACAATGTCCGTACATTAATGTCAAAAAAAATTCCTTAACTTGCTGCTGTGCTGAGTAAGTAGAGGGACATGACACTCAACCTATTTCTCTCCCATTCAGAAACCCTCCCCCAACCTTAGAAGTGTTACCAAAACTAGCTCTGGCCCAGATAGCCATAGCCAATGCCCTTGCTGTAACCTTCTGCAATTACTCCGAGTATCATTACACTTGCTATGTCCCATTTTTCTGGTTCATGCTAAAAAAGATATTGAACACACAAAAGAATAGTGTAGAATAGTTCTGAGTCTGAGAGCTTAACTAGACTGTAACAGGGGAGCAGCAGTATCCAAGGGCCTAATTCTTCCCCCATGCAGTATAATTTGTAGAGGGAAAAGGAAATTTCAATTTGTAACTCACAGAATTTCCTATGAGTTCTTCCTTTTTTGGTTTGAAAGACTAAGGCCCGGATCCTTAGTGTGCAGGGGGAGAGATAGCTCGGTGGTTTGAGCATTGGCCTGCTAACCAAGGTTGTGAGTTCAATCCTTGAGGAGGCCATTTAGGGATCTGGGGCAAAAATTGGGGATTGGTCCTGCTTTGAGCAGGGGGTTGGTCTAGCTGACCTGCTGAGGTCCCTTCCAACTCTGAGATTCTGTGATCTTCAATGGGAGTTAGGTGCCTAAATACCTTTGAAGATCAGGACCTAAGACCCACACTCTGCTCCCATCACTTGGTAGAAATAAGTAGAAGTTCTCCTGCCAGAAACCTGTGGATGTCAGAGAGCCCAGGGGCATCCACCTGGAGACCCCTTGCTTCTGCTCTGCAGCCCCACACCCACTAGCTCTCCCAAGCCTCTAGAAAGCATGGCTCTTGCAAGATCCATGTTTCTAGATGCTTCCCTGACTGCAGCTGTTGTTTCCAAAACCAGCCTAAAGGCAGGCTATACATTATAGAGGGAGAAGCAGTACAAACTAATACAGGATCAGTCCCCCTTGAGGTCAGTAAAGCCAAAATCCTGCATACTGACTTCCTGAGGGCCAAGGGAAGAGGGGGACGTATGCCACTGGGGTAGAACATCCATTTTTCCTCAGGCTAAGCTCCCCCTCTGTGCATGTATACTGAGGGAAAACCTGGGGCCCTAAAAGAGTAAACAGAGTACTCAGAGCAAGAGACTTAAGGAAAACAAGTGACGGAATTTGTCATTTTCAATCAGTTCTCTGCAGAAGTTAATCTGTGGAGGGAGAGATGGTTCCCTGACCACTGAATCCGTTGTACCAAGTTAAATGAGTTGCTGCCAGATTAAATTCCCAATCTAGCAGTTTGTCCACATTCAAGCAAATCACTTTAGCACATGCTCAAGTCCCATTGACTTGAGTGGAATATGCTAAAAGTTAAGCATATGCTGATGTTCTTTGCTGAATAGGGATGGAGTTAAGCACAGGCTTAAATGCTTTGCTAAAGCAGGGTCTTAATGCTGGCTGTTAACACTTGTTACATGAACTCAACACGTATTTATCTTAAGACGTAGTAGTAATGCATCTCACATGTACCATGGTACAAACCTTTCTAAGGCGGGGATGTGCACCCCATACAGTCGCTTCAAATTCTGCTCACCTTTGTGCAACAAAACCGCACGGCTTCTACTGCTAGGGAGCTTTCCATGCAAACAGTAGGAAGGGGGTTGGCTAAGAGAAACAAGTAGAGAATTTCTTATTTATCTGAACAAATGACACAGCATTCTTCACTGCCCTCTCTCAGATAAATCCCATTAAACTGCCTCACAAAATGCTTTTGGAAAGAAAAATGCGGGAAGCGTCTGGCTTGTCACATTCTGGCTGACTGGCGCACTGAACAAGGGATGGGATAGCTGGTCAAACTACATTACAAGCTGATTCAAATCAAACCCAAGCCTGCCACCATTTGGATGTCTGTAAATGCCTGGCTAACAGTTTGTTGGCACTATCGGATCTGGAATTGGGAGCCATGAAATAGGTTCAAAGGAATGGCCACACTCTATCAGTCCTACTGCCTACTCCAGAAGTTTGCTGCAAGAGTGGCCAGTATCAACTGCATCAGAAGAAAGTATAAGAAAGCCTAAAGTGAGGAATTATGGTCGAACCTGCCCAGAGGAGGATCTTATTTTGGAGGCTGGCTTATGCTCTTCAACATGAGCATTCGGATGCTGTATCTGCAGCCTGACCAACTCTGGGAAATACCAGTAATCTCACAGGAAGCCAGTTATGATGAGATTTCTAGGAATAGAGAAGTTTCACATCAGCAGCTTCATTTCAGCCTGGTTATCCAGACTGAACCTCCAAATCTATTGAGTCCATCCCTAAACTGAACACCTTAGACAGTATTCATAAATACCGACTATCTGGCCATAATTTAGTTGAATTTTCAGCAGGCTTCCAGTAATGCCCTCACATATTGTGCTCACTCAAAATCTCATTGCATGGTCCACTAGATCATAAGCTCGTCAGCTGTCCTTTGGGGTACGTCTACATGTCAGGCTGGGGGTCTCAGGAACATCTACAGTGCTATTTTTAGCCCCGTAGTGCAAGCCCCACAAGCCTGAATCAGTTGACCTTGGCACTGAGACACACTGCTGCAGGGGTTTTTTTTTTTTGGGGGGGTGTTGTTTTTTGCAGTGTAGATGTGCCCTGAGAAACAGCCTTTCTTTCCACGTGCTCTTGACGTCAGCTGAAGTGCTTTTTCTTACATATGTGAAAGTCTGAGGCTGGAGGCAGGGTGTTCTTAGCAGAGCATCTTCAGTGTCGAAACTTCTTCCCTTGGAGCTCACTGAATTGATTCACTTTAAGGCTTAGTATAAAGTGCATCTCATTTAAATGATACAGAGAGGTGCTTGTGCTTTTGTGACAGCTGCCCAGGTAGGAAGCAAGTCAACAAAGCAATGAGATTGTTTGCTGGTGTGGCTGGAAACCAAACACTAAGGCATGTGATCACAGCTCCCACAAATTCTTTTGTCCAGTTTGTGTGCACTTATCAGCTGATGGAGCAGGTAAATTCAACCAGGATATTGTGACCGGAGTCAAGAAATTGTGTGGCATACAGATGTCGCACATCTGTGCTGGTAGTCCTGGCAGTAGTGGTGTCATAACCCCTTTTCATCAGGGTAGTTATTGTCGAGGGGGGAGTTCTCAAATCTGTAAGGGTGGTTTTCAGTGAAGCTCTTTTCCCTGTAAATCCTAGGAAAAAAAGGATTGGATTCCTAGGAAAGTACGAGCCATTTACAAGGCGTGGTGGTTTCCCAGACTGTAGGCCAGTGGTTCTCAATCCGTGGGCCACTTGCTGCCCAATCAGCACACGGCTGTGCCCCTTGAGATACCCTCAGGGGCATACAAGTAGTGTGTGTGTATATGTGTGTGTGTGTGTGTGTATATATATATAGTGTGGATGTGGCCCACATAACACACAGAGCTGCATATACGGCCCACAAAGGTAAATAGGTTGAGAACCACTGCTGTAGGCTATTCTAGATTGCTGGCCAGGATAAGCTTTGGGTAATGTAGGCTCTCATAAGGCTTTAGTGGGCAGTTTGAGCCCTGGGAATAGGATCTTCTGGATTTGAGCACTGAAAAGTGTGATGGGGGTTGTCCATGTCCTTCCCTCTTTTCCTTTGCTGCCATACAAGGTTGCCCTGAGAAGTAATCCTGTTGTGGATTTAATACAAGTTGTGATCACTTGGCTAAAAATTCCAGACATCTGTGTTCACCCTCATTGGCCCTTGCAAATCCAAATAACTATTGGATTCCACCCAAGAGAGAATTATATTTGGGTGAGGGTGACACAGTTCTTGTACATATAGCTTCTAAAGTGCTTTGGGATCAAGTGGGATGGAAGGCATGGCACATAATTTGTTTTAATGTCTCTTGTAAGAGATTAAAGAGTATTTAATAATCATGAGGTAGCAGGTACTGTCCTGGGTCAATCAGGAGTCATAAAGAACAGCTTTTCCTCAGAGTTCTGAGCATGGAGAGAAGTAAACAGTGGTGCCACCAAAATGGGTGCAGGAGCACCGTTGTTCATTATGATCCATAAAGATATGCTCAAATACATGTGTACAGCTTCACTGAAATCTGTGAGATTCTTGTAGATTGTTTAACCAGAATGTGGCCCTATATTTGTTCAGTCTTCAGAGGAGCTGAGTAGCAGGTTGTTGAACTTTCTGGTAAAACTATGTTGCGTTAGTTAGTTAGTTAGTTTAGTTAAAAAAATAAAAGTGAATTTTGAGAGACTCCAGCTGGGTCTAGGCAAAATGAAAAACAGCACAGAATATATTGTACATACACTGCTGCCAGCAGTAGCTAGTACAACTGTGATCACCTTATCCCAGGTCTGGCAGCTAGAACTGCAACTAGAAATCCAAGAGAAGGCCAGCCAACCTCAAAAGAGTGCTTATGATGAAGACTAATTTTATTTAAACAAGCGAGAGGAAGGAATTTGACTGAGAAGTATAAATTATGGAATGAGAAAACTAGACACTTTCTCTCTCTCTCTCTCTCTCTCTCTCTCTCAAAATGACATTGTCACCAAATACAAGAAGCTGATGAAATTGAAGGACAGTATATTTAGACCAGACCAATGGAAATTTTCCTTCACCCAGCAGATAGAGAATTTGGGGGATTCATTGCAGCCAAAGGTAGAAGACAAATCATTTGGATGGATTTTTAAGAGTGAGAGTTTTATGACTATTAAAAGTTGTAGCTGTACAAGCTGGGACAATATTACAAGGACAGTCCAACATCATACTTCAGGGCACCAGGTGGCTGCCTGAAGGGATCAGGAAGGAATACATTCCTCTTTTCATAACAACCTCCCCTCTTCCCTCAGTGTGTATTACCGGGGGTAGTTCTTGATTGTTAGGAGTTAGGCACTGCCAGGGGCAAGATATCAAACTTGCTGGTCTGATGCAGTACAAAGCCCTTCAAAAGCTAGACAACAATTCCAGATGCCCTAAAATTGCTCGGTCAGAAGAATTTGCATTGCATACAACATTTATTATGTCCTCCAGGCATATCCACTTTACTTGTTTCATCTTACACTAGCATCTGTAAAGCTCCAGATGCATGTCACACTCCCTGGAAGGGTACAAAGGAGCCCTGTGACAGAGGATTTGTAAGAAGCAACTGAGGACCTAATTAATGAAAAATGTCTGGTGTAGTGGGTCTCTACTGAGGGTATAGGATGTTATGAGTTACCTGTGTGCAAATTCCAGGTTCAGTGCAAAAACAAAACAAAGCCGTAATATTGTATTAGAAGCATTCTGGTGCATTGCTAGTTAATTGATTGTTAATGTTTAGTAGATTTATAGCATGAAGCCAAATATTGTATCCATATGGAAACACCATTTCAGTCCCTCATATGGGCTGTGGGATTGATCGCCCAATAGTGGAAATCTGCCATATCTCATTTGGTAGACAGCAGAAGGGGCTTCCACCATGACATCACAGCTCATGCAGCTGAAATGAACTAGGTGGTACAATTCCCTGAGCACAGTGTTTGCCAGTTGCTTGGTATTTAAGATGAAAATACTCCGAGTATATTGTCTTTAAGGAGACCACTTCCAGAGTCCTTATTCCAATTTAGAGCACTTTGGAAAGCTTTGGAGATAACAGATATTTCAGTTCTTTCAAAAAGTGAACAAGCAGTGGCCTTTTCTTTAAACAGTTCAGTAATGTGGCCAGATCAATTCCTATGCCCCTCTGATGCAGCAGCTTGAGGACTCTAGATTTTACCTTCTGAACAGGTTTTTCTACTAAAAGCCTTATCTTCTAGCTTTTTTCCCTTAGAGCTGGTTGGAAAATGGGATTGGGGGTGGGGGGCAGATTATGAAAAAAATTGTCCCTTTTTTTTTCCCCACAGGGAAATTTCTAAATTAGAATTTTTTTGACAAGCTCTGTTTTTCCCTGTAACTTCAGAGGCACCTCTGATTCACCTAGAAAAATAGAGTGACACTCTGGCTACACACAAGAGAAGGGACACAAACTAAAATGACTGGTAGAGGTCTGCTCGGTTAAGGAAAGAATTCACAGTTGATTTTTAGACGTGATTTCAATGGGCCAAAGATCAGGCCCATATGAAATTGGGCTTGGAAGAAGGACTCTGGCCTATAACTATGTGGATGTGGCAGGGGTTACCTCATCCCTAGCTTGCTTCCATAGAGCAGGTCTACACTTAAAATGTTGCACTGGTCTTCACTGAAGAGCTTGTCCCATTGGTGTAGTTAATCCACCTCCCTTAGGTTAGGTCGGTATAACTATGTCACTCAGGGGTGTGGATTTTTCACACCTGCGAATGACATAGTTATACCAATATCGGTGGTAGTGTAGACCCAGCCACATGCTCCTCACACCAGGTCTTAGCAAATACAGAAACTCCTCACTTAACATTGTAGTGATGTTCCTGAAAAATGTGACTTTAAGCAAAACAATGTTAAGTGAATCCAATTTCCCCATGAGAATTAATGTAAATAGGGGGGGTTAGGTTCCAGGGAAATTTTTTTCACCAGACAAAACACTATATACATACACAGCATAAGTTTTAAACAAACAGTTTAATACCGATACAAAGCAATGATGATTGTGAAGCTTGGTTGAGGTGGTGAAGTTAGAGGGTGGGATATTTCCCAGGGAATGCCTTACTGCTAAATGATGAACTAGCAATTGGCTGAGCCCTCAAGGGTTAACTCATTGTTGTTAATGTAGCCTCACACTCTACAAGGCAGCATAAGTGGAGGGAGGGGAGACAGCATGGCAAACAGAGACACACATCCTGTGTGTGTGAGAGAGAGATGCACATTGCCCCTTTAAGTTTGCTGAGCCCACTCTAAGTACATTGCCCTTTTAAGTTGATCAGCAAGCTGAGATGGCAGCTGCTGCCAGGAAGCTCTCTCTGTCCTGAGCCCCGTCGTGTGTCCCCCTGCTTTATGGAAGATGGGGTAAGCGGGGTGCAGGAGCAGGGGGGAGGGGGACACCCTGACATTAGCCTCCCTCTCTCTCCCCCACCCCACAGCAAGCAGGAGGCTCTGGGGAGCAGCTACAAGGCAGAGGGCAGGAACAGCACATGGCAGTGGGGGGAGAGACAGCTGAACTGCTAGGCAACTGATAGCCTGTTGGGTAGCTGCCACACAGGGAATGAAACAACGTTAACCGGGACGACTTTAAGTGCGGAGTTTCTGTAGTTGTTCCTCAAACCCTGCGCAGACTGTTTCCTGCCAGCAGAGGGAGCAGGGCTGCTGCCTTCTTTCTACAGCCACCAGCAAATTATACTCTGTGGTCTCTGCTCCTGCTGGCCGCCCTGCTTCTGTCTGACCACCTCTCTGCAGAAAGCTGGGTGTGAGGAGAGCATGCATAAAGGAGTAACAATTACAGGAAACAAGTAGTGTGGGAGGGGTTAGAAAAATCACAGGATCAGCAGCAGAGAGAGGGAAGAGAATGGGGTAGGGTTGCCAGATGTCTGGTTTTCAACCAGAATGCCCAGTCGAAAAGGGACCCTAGTGGCTCCAGTCAGCACTGCTGATCAGGCTGCTAAAAATCTGGTTGGCAGTGCAGCGGGGCTAAGGCAGGCTCCCTGTCTGCCCTGGCTCTATGCTGCTCCTGGAAGCCGTCAGCATGTCTGGCTCCTAGTGCAGGGGAGGCCATGGGATCTCTGTGCACTGTCCCCGCCCTGAGCGCCAGCATGGCTCCCATTGGCTGGGAACCCCAGCAAATTGGAGCTGCAGGGGTGGCACTTGCAGGCACAGGCAGCATGCAGAGCCCCCTGGTCCCTCCACCTAGGGGCAGTAGGGACATGCCAGCTGCTTCTAGGAGCCGCCTGAGGTAAGTGCCACCCAGCCGGAGCCTGCACCCTGAACCCCCTTCTGGACTCCAACCCCCTGCCGCAGCCCTGAGCCCCCTCCTGCACCCAAACTCCCTCCTAGAGCTGGCACTGCTCACCTCCTCCGCTCACCCCTTCCCACACCCAGAGCCCCATCTTGCAACCCAAAACCGTCATTCCTGGCCTCACCTGAGCCCACACTCTAGCTGGAACCCTCACCCACTTCCAGACCCCAACCCCCTGCCCCAGCTCTGAGCCTGCTCTTGCACCCCAAATCCCTCATCTCTGGCCCCACCCCCGACTCCACACCCCCAGCCAAAGACCGCAACAACCCCCTGTCCCAGCCCAGAGCCCCCTCCCACACCTTGAATCCCTCATTTCTGGCCCAATCCTGGAGTCTGCACCCCAGCCGGAGCCCTCACCCCTCCCATACCCAACCCCCTGCCCCAGCCTGGTGAAAAGTGAGTGAGGGTGTGTTCGGGGGCTTATTCCTTCACCCACTTACTTCCCTGGTCCTTCTCGCATGAACAGAGAGCAACAATACCTGAAGTCCAAAGGTGCAAACAATTCAATGTTTATTGGGGTGAACTTCCAGCAAGCACGATTCCAGTTTCCTTCCTTTGTGTCCCCCTTCCCAGCTCTGACACCACAGAGCCTTACACCTGTGTCCCTGTTCCCATTCCTGCCCTTAGCCAAACATGATTCCAATTTCCCCACCCCCATTCCCTGTTCCCATTCCCCCCCTTCCTGACTGACTGCAGACTATATAGTAAAACTTGAGTTCTGCTTAGCTATACCTTAACCAATCTTTTTCCTGAAGTTTAACTAACCAATCCTAACATATTGTAACATGATCATGTAACCAATTATATCCCACCACCTTAATTAGTTTCCACCCAGCAAAATTAATTATACATCAGACAGAAACAAGCACAGAACCAGACAGAGATTATACAGACAAACAACGGGGAAATGGGGACTAGAGTGATAGAACAAACAGGGAAATGAGGATTTCGCATCCCAGCTATTGATAAGTGAGTTCTTGCCAGACAGGATGCTATCAAACTAAGTTTCCTTTTACATTTTCTAGGTGCTTCCCTTTCTCTGGAGGTGATAGGCATTATTAGGAGAGGATTGTATTCCTAACAGCCCAATAGCACCTTATTTCAATGTGACTAGGTTGGAATGTGAGGATGTGACCGGTCGCTTCCCAGCTTATGGCTGCCTCTGTTGCTTAGCCAAAGGCCTTAGCCTAAGAACAGAGCCTCAGACTGTCACAGTAAGAGAAGGACCTTACACTGGCAGACACTGATTTTGATTCTTTCTTTCTTTTATACCTCTATAACTAGCCAAGTGATAAGAATACACCTACATTCTTAGAGTATAGGCCTTTACAGACAAGCCTGCATATCTATATCCTAACAGGGTGTGGGAGAGAGAGCGATAGAGGAGAGAGGTTAGGACCTTGGAGAAGGGGTGGGGAAGGAGCAGGGCCTTGTGGAAGGGGCAGGGCAGGGCAAAGGTGTTTGGTTTTGTGCAATTCAAAAGTTGGCAACCCTAGAATGGGGTTGTGATGTCAGAGAGATGGGAAACAACAAAAAGAGGGAAGAAAAAGGCAGAGCTAGAAGGAAGGAAAGATGAGTGTCAGAGGAGATGGTAAACTACCAGCAAGGCAGACAAATGTTGTCCTATGCAAATGTAGGGGTTAATGCCTTTGTGAACAATAAGAAAAGGAGTACTTGTGGCACCTTAGAGACTAACCAATTTATTTGAGCATAAGCTTTCGTGAGCTACAGCTCACTTCATCGGACAATGATCCATAGTTCCTCTGAATTATACAGCACTAGCCCCCACGAGGTTCCTGGCCTTGGGAAACTTGTATTTTGCTTTGCTTTTGCTGTTTTTACAAGGCTGATTTTGGCATTTAATTTTATATGCACAAAATTTTCCAGTGCATCTGAGGGGAGATGCAGCCCACACTTGGGAAGCATTGAGGGTCGCCGTTTCCTGTGCATTTCATTTCCTGGGATTCTAACAGGGCCTCACATGCCACAGGCAGGTTAGTATTATGTGCTTGGATGTTTGGCAGGAATGTCTGGTTTTAAAGTTTTCTAAAATGCAGGGAGTTCCTGGCACCTCCCCACATGGATGTGGTTTGCTCCAAGTCTACTTTTTAGTCTGTCTGGGGATCGGAGATGACAATTTCTAATGTTCCGTATTAGTAATTTCAAGGAAATTATGTTAATAGAGCAAATACTTTGTTATAGGACTACATGAATGATTTAGTACACAACTATCGGGAAACTCAGTAGGAAGAGAGTAACATCACTTTTTTTTTAAAAACACTGGTTTGACTCCCTTTGTTGATTAAATGGTTTTTCAGCTATAAAGAGGTTGAGCATGCTAATCTAGATCTTGAGATAGGGCCAGGTTCTGCTACAGAAACAGACCTGTAATACCTGAGACAGATCATGCCACAACACACAAAATAACCTATGAGAAACAGGACAAGAAAAGCTTTCTGAGCTAACTTTTAAAAACAGTCATAAGAAACTACATTTCTTTCAGGCTGGCTGCTGCTTCCTTTTTGATGATGTTTTGATAGGTACCATAAAACCAATTGATCAGCATCTTATAAAAACATTAGACAAAGGCTGTGTTTGTGATTCCCCTTTCCTGAACGCTTCTGATCTTGTATTACATTTGAAGGTAGCCCCCAAAGATACTTCAAGGACAACAATGTTAAAATTTGATTATCATTTCTTTTGACAATACTGTTATTAAAACACACAACAAGAGGCAGTCAATTTTTCATTGTTTGTTGACCTTGCAATTTTTTTGATGACCTCTGCAGGCCCAAAGTATATTAAATGATTCTCTGTCACAAGTAATACCCTGTTTGTAACAGGATACGATGTTGGAATTGTTTGTTCACTGGGTAATTTTTATCTTTGTAATCATAAAATAACAAAGGAAGGGCATGTACAGTATTTGTCAAATCAGTTTTCTTTTAATTGACAGCCATCATTCTGGCTAATAAAAACAAGGGGATAAAAGTTTATGAAGTCTGCTATTATGACTTGTTTGGGTCATACAAAATGTTCCATTTTCTTTAGGGTTGTATATTAAAATATTCAGGGCTTGTCATCCACACAAGTAAAATGGATAAAACTATTTTTCTTGGCCACTCTATCTTTTTGGGAGGAGACATCATGAGGAACAGCTTATTTCAAAATCTACTCTATAATTAAATCAGGGCTGTCGGTCCTGCTTACTGCAGGCATACACTGAAATTCTAGCAATTGCTATGTGCTAACTGGTGGTGGTAATCAAGACTCAAGTTACATTTCCACCAATATTTTTCTGGGTTTTTGGGTGGCAAAGTAACAGTGAAAATTATTTTTGTATTATTAAATTATTAAAAATTTTAATACAATATTCCCCAGAGGCCCTAATTAGGATCAGGGCCCCCCTTCTTAGCATATGTACAACGTACCTCAGGTGGCATGTGATCAGGATTCACCACCAAATTTGATCTGCTTGTTGGATCATTAGCTTCCCCTGCTTGGGCCAGGTACTGACACGTAGTGTGACGTGAACTCTGACCCAAGGCACTAATCCTGCACAAACTCATATGAAGACATTGTCCTTGCCTCAAGGGATCTTACATGGCATTTTGATGGATTCGTGGAGCTTAAGGCCGGAAGGGACTATTAAATCATCTTGATTAACGTCCTCTATAATCACAGGCCATTAAATTTCACCCCATTACCTCTGTATTAAACCCCATGACTTGTGTTTGGCTAAAGCATATCTTCCAGAATGACATGAAGTTTTGAGGACATCAAGAGAATAAGAATCCACCACTTGGTAGTTTGTTCCAAAGGTTGATCACCTTTGCTGTTTAAAAAAAAAAAAAAAATTGCACCTAATTTCTAATTTGAATTTTTCTGGCTTCAGCTTCCAACCACTGATTCTTGTTATACCATTCTCCACTAGATGAAAGAGCCTGTTACTATCCAATAATTTCTCCCCATGAGGGTATTCATACACTGTAATCAAATCACCTCTCAATTTCTTTTTGATAAAATAAACAGAGTGAGCTGTAAGTTTCTCACTATAAGGTATTTTCTCCAGCTCTTGAATAATTTTTGTGGCTCTTTCCTGCACCCCTCTAATTTTGCAACATACTTTTTAAAATGTGGACACCAAAACTACACAAAAAGAAAAGGAATACTTGTGGCACCTTAGAGACTACCCAATTTATTTGAGCATAAGCTTTCGTGAGCTACAGCTCACTTCATCGGATGCATACTGTGGAAAGTTTAGAAGATCTTATTATATACACACAAAGCATGAAAAAATACCTCCTCCCACCCCACTCTCCTGCTGGTAATAGCTTATCTAAAGTGATCACTCTCCTTACAATGTGTATGATAATCAAGTTGGGCCATTTCCAATCATACACATTGTAAGGAGAGTGATCACTTTAGATAAGCTATTACCAGCAGGAGAGTGGGGTGGGAGGAGGTATTTTTTCATGCTTTGTGTGTATAAAAAGATCTTCTACACTTTCCACAGTGTGCATCCGATGAAGTGAGCTGTAGCTCATGAAAGCTTCTGCTCAAATAAATTGGTTAGTCTCTAAGGTGCCACAAGTACTCCTTTTCTTTTTGCGAATACAGACTAACACGGCTGTTACTCTGAAACCTGTCAAAACTACACAGTATTCCTGTATCCATCTCACCAAGATTTACTTTCTATTTTCAAATGTCCCTTCCAAAATAGAGAAGAAACCCTTCTTTCATAAAAATCTTTCTTCTTCACGTTGACCCTGCTCCTGCAAAACGTTTAAGTGAATGCTTAACTTTAAGCATGTAGGGAGTCTCAGTGAACTCAGTGGGACTACTCATATGCTCAAAATTAAAAGTTCAGTATGTTTTCTGGATTTTATTTTAATTTGTATAAAACAGAAAGTGATATGGAGTCATTTTTTCCAATAGCAACGTGAGTTCCAGAACTATTTAGGATCTGGGATAGATGCCAGGTGCTCAAATTAACAGCTGGCAAAATCCTCTGTGATAAGTCTTTGGTTCTCCCAGTGGTGACCATATATATACTTAAAACTAATAGCCACATCAAACTTATGAATGGTCAGGTAAGCAGATGGAAGATGTGCTTATTTCACTGAGCTGTATATGTAGTAAACCTATATATTTCGAATTTATAAACAAAAAACCCGTTCATATGGGTAAAAATCTAATCAAGTTTCAACCAGAAGCAATTTTCATTATGGGTCTGCAGCCTTAAAAACAAGCCTATATAATAAAGTGTACCACATATTAAGTATAGTAAAGGTTAAATTTGGAGCATTAAAGTCAACACTATATACTAACTGTAATTTGAATTTGTTGAGCTATCTACAATAAACAATTAAAAGCCAACTTTAAGATGCCTATTTACCATTAGTCTTGCTAACAGGCAAATTAATTTATGGATTTTTTTGTTATGCAGGTAAAATAAATATTGGTCAATAATTTAGCTAAAAAATTATATCCAGGATCCTTGCAATTTGTAATAGGAGCAAGCATGAAATAATCACAGATAGAGATCTTATGGTCCCTAAACAGACTCTAGTAATTTACATCTTTTCTAATGCTAATAATACAATCACTTTATTTTAGCAGTACAAGACAACCGCATTTCACACAGTAGCTTAATACAAAATGAGAAACTTTTAATGTCTGTATGAGAGATGGTATTATTAGCATTTATAGCTGTAAGCCTGTAATGTACCATATTGCCATTGCTTAAGATTGGTATTTGTTTAATCTATTCAGTGTAATTGTGTTAGGGAGGGTCTAATCCATAAACATAACTTCATGAACAAATTCAAGACCAACAGAGAAATTGTTCCCTTTCTCCATTCACCGCAGTACATCTGGGATGGTACAAATGCTATGAACACATTGCTATTTAATTATTATAAGAATGTCATATAAAAACTAGAAATGAGTTAAATGCTACACAGAGGAGTTAAGCTGGGAAGGTTTTAAAAGCGTTTGAAAATGTGAATTTATATTTCCATTAACATAAAATTGTATTATGCAACTTCACCTGTTAGGAAACACTTTCTGGTAGTTTATCATATTTGAAAAGAGCACTACTGCATTTTGTGTTAACAGAAATACCAAGTATGAATCAAACTTGTGGGCTTAATTGATTTAAATTACTCCTGAAGTTGCTAAATTAATAGCAAAAATCATGTTAAAATACCTTCCTCTCCTGTTTGTGAAAGCAGAGGGACAATAGTGATTACCTAATTTTTTCCTGAGCAAAATAATGAAATTACAACCATTCATTGTTGGAGGTGGATCCCCTTGCACCACAAAATCCTCAGGCTTCCCTTTCTCTCTCTTCTATTCCCTCTCCCCACCCCACCCCTACATTTCAAGGCCCCATATCTCTCCTCCTCTCCCAACCTACCTCTTCATCATGAGGCCCCATAACCTCCCTCCCAACTTCATTCCCTGCACCAGGACTCCCAGAGACCCTCCCTCTCTCCACCACACACACAATGAGAACCCTCAGAGCCCATCCCCTCTTATTACATCACCGGGCAGGCAGAAATGCTGGGTGGAGCGGGTCAGGGTGCGGGGTCGCCCATTTTTCTGGGGCTCCCAACTGGCTGGGGGCCCTGGGCATGGGCCCCACTGGCCCAGTGGCTAATCCACCACTGCTAATACCAAAGACATTTACCCTATGTTTCAAAATCTTGCATTTCATACTTTATCCCCGCATTAAGGTTTCCAGATCCATCTTCAATTCTAAATTATAAGAAGTTGAAAAGAGAAATAACAGGTCAAATCATGGCTGGAATTTACACAGCACATACAGAAGAGCTATGGTTAGTAGGAAATTGGAAAATGAATATAATCTTGATAAATTTCACCCACTGCTCAAAACCCAGAGGAGTCATTAAATAAAGGACAACTTACTTGTCATTTCACATCAGGCCAAACTTTTTTTTTCTCCTGTGTTTTTGTACTCAAATGCATAAGAACATAAGAATGGCCATACTGGGTCAGCTTAAAGGTCCATCCAGCCCAGTACCCTGTCTACCAACAGTGGCCAATGCCAGGTGCCTTAAAGGGAGTGAACCTAACAGGTAATGATCAAGTGATCTCTCTCCTGCCATCCATCTCCACCCTCTGACAAACAAAAGGCTAGGGACACCATTTCTTACCCATCCTGGCTAATAGCCATTAATGGACTTAACCTCCATGAATTTATCTAGTTCTCTTTTAAACCATGTTATAGTCTGAGACTTCACAACCTCCTCAGGCAAGGAGTTCCACAGGTTGACTGTGCGCTGTGTGAACAACTTCCTTTTTCCTGCTGTTAATTATGTGAATTAATCTGTATGTGCACGACACCACGCGCCAGACTTTCACCAGCATCAGTGCAGCTCCATCAGTGCAAAGCTGTCCTAACGCTGCCTTACTTGGCTGCAGGAGGATCCTGCCAGCATCAGGGAAATCAATGAGTGTGGTAGATACACTACATCGGCTTTTAGAGTGCAAGGGGATTGGCTAAGGCATTCTGAACCCTGGCAATTCTGGGCTGCCATAGTGGCCCTTTGGAGCAACAGGCAGCCAAAGCAATTAGAATAGGCTCTTCTTACATGTACCATGGGACTAGCCTGGCATAAAGCAGCCCTAGGACTGGGAGAGCACAGACTCAGAGCTACCTTTGTCCCTCTCCTGCAGCAGTGCTCAACACTCCTCAGAGTTTCCTATTTGTATATTTGATTTGAAAGTGGTAAGTCTCTCCCTACCCCTGACCTTACATAGCACTTACCTACTGTACTGCCCGGGCTACAGCCAGAGAGGGAACAAAAACACCATTTCTCTCCACCCTACCCACCTTGAACCGAGTTGCATGGAAATGGAGCAAAATGGCCAGAGATGGACCCCAGGAAATTATGGGATTGTAATTTTATGTGTCTACACATAAAACATGCACAAAGAAAGTGTTTTGATACTTGGAGTGAGGGAGGAAGAAGGAAAAGGCTTAAATCATTCTTCTAAAAGTATGTCTGCACTTTGAGCTGGGGTGTAATTCCCAGCTCGAGGAGACATACTTGTGCTAGCTCTGATTAAGCTAGCATGCTAAGAACAGAGTGCAGTCATAGCAGTCGGAGGGCCTAGCTTCTTCGACTGGGTATGTTTCTGTCTAAGACACTAGGCACATTCTCAGCTCAGCTAGCTCCTCCGGCTGCCCATGTCACCATGGCTACACTCTATTGTTGGTATGGTAGCTCAGTGCACGAAGGCTCATCATCTACGCATTTTTACCAACCAGATTTAAATGTGAGGTCTGGAAAGTCTTCTCCTGGGAATACTGTGTGTCTAATGGGAAAAAAATGTTTTAGAAACAAATTCAAAACAGTTCATACATGGAAAAATCATGAGCATAAAAGGGATGCTCTATTGGGAAAGCTGTGAGAACAAACCTCCCCTTTTGAAAGAAACCTGTTTTAGGAGACTTTCTTTCCAGAAACAAAACACATGTATTTTGGTGATTCAAATCATAGTGTGCAGCACAACATAGTTTTAAAGTACAAAATCTGTTTTAAAGCAGTGGTCTCTCCATATGTATGAAGCATATGTAACTATTCAATCCTCCCACACAGGGTTTGAACTTCCTGATCTTCAGATTCCTATCTTAAACCCTTACTATTGAGCTGCAGGAGTAACAGCCCGTTTGTAGAACACCCAGTGGAGGAGGACTTAACATGTATTTTCCCAGTGGTTATGCAACTATTTCCTAGTTAGCAGTAGAATACTGGTGATCAGGAATCCTGGAGTCTACCTCTGGTTCTGGAAAAGGAGCGTGGCTTATAGGGTTAGAGACAGGATTGACTAAAACCAGTTTTAATCATTCTGAAAGGCCATGGAGATAAGACTGGGTTTGTCATGTTAGAGACCTTGACTCTGTGTCTGCAGTGACCTTTGCATAAACTGTCTGCAACCTTATAAGAAAAAAAAAAAAACAGACGCGGAGGTCACTAGCTCTTCCCTAACTTTCTTCCGGCAGCTCACGGAAGCTACTGGATCGCATGCCCTGATTCTCATGGGTGACTTTAATTTTCCTGATATCTGCTGGGAGAGCAATACAGCGGTGCATAGACAATCCAGGAAGTTTTTGGAAAGCGTAGGGGACAATTTCCTGGCGCAAGTGCTAGAGGAGCCAACTAGGGGGGGCGCTTTTCTTGACCTGCTGCTCACTAACCGGGTAGAATTAGTGGGGGAAGCAAAAGTGGATGGGAATCTGGGAGGCAGTGACCATGAGTTGGTTGAGTTCAGGATCCTGACACAGGGAAGAAAGGTAAGCAGCACGATACGGACCCTGGACTTCAGGAAAGCAGACTTCGACTCCCTCAGGGAACGGATGGCCAGGATCCCCTGGGGGACTAACTTGAAGGGGAAAGGAGTCCAGGAGAGCTGGCTGTATTTCAAGGAATCCCTGTTGAGGTTACAGGAACAAACCATCCCAATGAGTCGAAAGAATAGTAAATATGGCAGGCGACCAGCTTGGCTTAATGGTGAAATCTTAGCGGATCTTAAACATAAAAAAGAAGCTTACAAGAAGTGGAAGGTTGGACATATGACCAGGGAAGAGTATAAAAATATTGCTCGGGCATGTAGGAATGTTATCAGGAGGGCCAAATCGCACCTGGAGCTACAGCTAGCCAGAGATGTCAAGAGTAACAAGAAGGGTTTCTTCAGGTATGTTGGCAACAAGAAGAAAGCCAAGGAATGTGTGGGCCCCTTACTGAATGAGGGAGGCAAACTAGTGACAGAGGATGTGGAAAAAGCTAATGTACTCAATGCTTTTTTTGCCTCTGTTTTCACTAACAAGGTCAGCTCCCAGACTGCTACGCTGGGCATCACAAAATGGGGAAGAGATGGACAGCCCTCTGTGGAGATAGAGGTGGTTAGGGACTATTTAGAAAAGCTGGACGTGCACAAGTCCATGGGGCCGGACGAGTTGCATCCGAGAGTGCTGAAGGAACTGGCGGCTGTGATTGCAGAGCCATTGGCTATTATCTTTGAAAACTCGTGGCGAACCGGGGAAGTCCCGGATGACTGGAAAAAGGCTAATGTAGTGCCAATCTTTAAAAAAGGGAAGAAGGAGGATCCTGGGAACTACAGGCCAGTCAGCCTCACTTCAGTCCCTGGAAAAATCATGGAGCAGGTCCTCAAAGAATCAATCCTGAAGCACTTGCATGAGAGGAAAGTGATCAGGAACAGCCAGCATGGATTCACCAAGGGAAGGTCATGCCTGACTAATCTAATCGCCTTCTATGATGAGATTACTGGTTCTGTGGATGAAGGGAAAGCAGTGGATGTATTATTTCTTGACTTTAGCAAAGCTTTTGACACGGTCTCCCACAGTATTCTTGTCAGCAAGTTAAGGAAGTATGGGCTGGATGAATGCACTACAAGGTGGGTAGAAAGCTGGCTAGATTGTAGGGCTCAACGGGTAGTTATCAATGGCTCCATGTCTAGTTGGCAGCCGGTATCAAGTGGAGTGCCCCAAGGGTCGGTCCTGGGGCCGGTTTTGTTCAATATCTTCATAAATGATCTGGAGGATGGTGTGGATTGCACTCTCAGCAAATTTGCGGATGATACTAAACTGGGAGGAGTGGTAGATACGCTGGAGGGGAGGGATAGGTTACAGAAGGACCTAGACAAATTGGAGGATTGGGCCAAAAGAAATCTGATGAGGTTCAATAAGGATAAGTGCAGGGTCCTGCACTTAGGACGGAAGAACCCAATGCACAGCTACAGACTAGGGACCGAATGGCTAGGCAGCAGTTCTGCGGAAAAGGACCTAGGGGTGACAGTGGACGAGAAGCTGGATATGAGTCAGCAGTGTGCCCTTGTTGCCAAGAAGGCCAATGGCATTTTGGGATGTATAAGTAGGGGCATAGCGAGCAGATCGAGGGACGTGATCGTTCCCCTCTATTCGACATTGGTGAGGCCTCATCTGGAGTACTGTGTCCAGTTTTGGGCCCCACACTTCAAGAAGGATGCGGATAAATTGGAGAGAGTCCAGCGAAGGGCAACAAAAATGATTAGGGGTCTGGAACACATGAGTTATGAGGAGAGGCTGAGGGAGCTGGGATTGTTTAGCCTGCAGAAGAGAAGAATGAGGGGGGATTTGATAGCTGCTTTCAACTACCTGAAAGGGGGTTCCAAAGAGGATGGCTCTAGACTGTTCTCAATGGTAGCAGATGACAGAACGAGGAGTAATGGTCTCAAGCTGCAGTGGGGGAGGTTTAGATTGGATATTAGGAAAAACTTTTTCACTAAGAGGGTGGTGAAACACTGGAATGCGTTACCTAGGGAGGTGGTAGAATCTCCTTCCTTAGAGGTTTTTAAGGTCAGGCTTGACAAAGCCCTGGCTGGGATGATTTAACTGGGAATTGGTCCTGCTTCGAGAAGGGGGTTGGACTAGATGACCTTCTGGGGTCCCTTCCAACCCTTATATTCTATGATTCTATGATTCTATGAACTGCCTTTTCCCTTCACTCTCTCCTCCCTCAGGAACTGCGTAATTTTCCCTCAAATTCTGTGTGTTCACCTTGGAATAAAAATGTTCAGTTATGGCTAAAAAGTTATACTTTATAGACTAACACTACCTGTGAAACTGATTCTACGACAGGAGCACATGAGGAAGCAATAATGCAGGAAGATTGTGAGTACAGGTGAGAGTTTCCCTGGTTTCCATTCCTGTGTCTGATGCCACAGTGGACCCTGGCAGCCATGAGGTGCAATTACAGAAAGGTTCTTCTCAGCCCCTGCAACCCGAGGCTGCTCTCTGAATAATAATAATCCAAAAAAGGGAGGAAAAACATTGGAGAAAAAATGTATTGGTGGTGTTTTCAACTGATTTAAAAATCAATGTAAAATCATTGGAAGCCCCTGGGGAATTGAGGATTGTGAAGTCTTTGCTGCAAACTGCCTTCAGCCAAAATGCTGTGTCTTTCATTTCTCTTTGTAATCGACACAGCTATGGCAGGAGACACTCTTGAAAAGGAAACCTTGGAGACTGAGTTTAAAAATTTTTTTTTTCCCTTGATATTTTTGAAATATGTGAAAATAAAATATGCCCAAGAAAAAAGTAAACTACTGTAATTTAGAAAAGGCTATTTATTAAATATTACACAAACACTTAATAAACCCTTAAACTATGAAGGGTTTAACTAACTTTTTATAGGCTAGACCAGAGGTGGGTAAACCGGCCCATGGGACCCTCCTGCCTGGCCCCTGAGTTCCTGGCCTGGGAGGCTAGTCCCCAGCCCCGCCCCCGCTGTTCCCCCTCCCCCACAGCCTTGTGCGGCACAACGCTCTGGGCGGCCGGGCAGCGCAGTTGCAGAGCCGCGGCCTGACCCGGTGCTCTGGGTGGCACAGCTGTCGCACCGCCAGCCACTGGTGCTCCAGGCAGCGCAGTAAGGGGGCAGGGAGGCTGGATAGAGGGCAAGGGAGTTGGGGGGGTTGGTCAGTGGGCGGGGGTGCGGATGGGGTCGGGGTGGGCAGAGGGTGGGGAACAGGGGGGTTGGATGGGGCAGAGGTCCCTGGGGGGGGCAGTCAGGAAGGAGAGGGGGGTTGGATGGGGTGGCAGGAGGCAGTCAGGGGTGGGGAGTCCAGGCGTGGTCAGGGGACAGGGAGCAGGGGGTGGTGGATGTGGTAGGAGTCCCAGGGGGGCCGTCAGGGGACGGTGGGGGTTGGATGGGGCAGGAGTCCTGGGGGAGCTGTCAGGGGGCGGAGGGTTCGGGGGTTCGGATAAGAGGTGGGGGCAGGGCCATACCTGGCTGTTTGGGGAGACACAGCCTCCCCTAACTGGCCCTCCATACAATTTTGAAAACCCAATGTGGCCCTCAGGCCAAAAGGTTTGCCCGCTCCTGGGCTAGACTGTGCCCCCACATGGTTACTTAAAGAGAAGATAGGCACAAGATTAAAGGGAATCCCTCCTGGAGCTCCCACTGAGGTGGAGGGAGATCCTCACTGGCCCCAACTCAGAGATGTGACTGGACCTTCAATTTGGCCACCTTAAGCCAAAATTATTTCCAGAGGTGTGGTAAATGCCCTGCCTCTGGCTAGTAGGTGATGTGTATATATATCACTGCATGAGACTAGACAGAGAAACTAGCCATCTACATATGAGTGAAACGACTGAAGTGTTCTCAAGTGCGCAAAAAAAAAAACCCAAAAAGACAGAGCTGAAATAATACTTTCTCCAGTCTTTGTCATAAATATAAAGAAGTAATCTTAGACGGCACCTGTAGCTGTGGTACATGAAAAGCATGTTCAGTCAAATGTAGTTTTAATGTTCATGACATTCCTTTAATGTTCAGGCATCAGTTATGCTAAAGGCTTAACCATGTCAATGTATGTGCAATTTTCTGTAAAAAAGGCCAAGGATGCTGGCTTTGCAGTCTGTTGACTGACCTATTCCACAGACAGGTGTCATTTGGTGGAAGGCCAAAACAACACCTCCTTATTTGCCAGGGAGTTATATCGAGGAAGAGCAATTAAGTTATCTGCCTACCACAACCTCTCTTTCTTTGGTTTGGTCCATTCCTTCTCTCCATACTGGGGCCATGCATTTTAAAAGTATTTAATCCAGCTCCAGGGGTGTGGAAAGATGTACTGACAGACTCTGTAAAAGGGTTAATTTTCTGTTTTGAAATAAACCTACTCACCACTCTCTGTTGCTAGAGAAGGTTTGGAGTAGTGTCTCCACCAGTCTCTAGCAAAATGGAGTGGGGCCTCCTGCCCTCAATCTCTTCAGAAAAAAGCACATAGGGACTTTTGGTCATCACTGACATATCAAGAGTCTTATGGAAAAATAATTCTTTCATAGTTATACTATTTATACAAAATAAATGCTTCTGTTTAAAATTTGCTCCAAAAAAATTCTTCAGAGGAATAACTATTTATACCCACATATAGTAAATGTGTTGCTTCAGTAGTGAATATAATTTATGATGAGAATCAACTATTTTAAAAAATAAAAACAATTACATGTCAGTGATACAGAAAATTAATATTCAGGCCCTCACCAAATAAATTAGTCCATCAATGTAAGCTATAAATTACTGTCCATCTTCAGTTTGTGCTTGTCCAGACACAGGACAATCAGCTTCATACTTTTTTTTCAGGCCTTTCAAGAATATTCGCAAACTGTCTGCATCCAATCGAGAGTTCCTTGCAGTCTGAACCAGCCTTGTTGCTAGATGGTATACAGCCCTCTGTCTTAATGTCTCAGGAGTGGTTCTTTGCTTTTGCTGTTCTTAAAAACAAACACATACATTAAAATGTGAACACAGATATTCATTTATTGAAGTAGTAATATTGGCTGTTTTCTGCCTGTCCCAGTTCTGTGTCTGCTGATGTACCATTTGCAGATTCTATCTAGGACTATATCTAGTACTTCTTGATGGTAATGACAGAGCTCTATGTTGTCATTTGACAGTGATCTTCAATAAACCCCATTAAAACCACTCCCAAAAACATAATGTCTAGTTTCTTGACCTAACACCAGAATGAACTGAGAAATCCGTTTGAAATCTATCCTACGAACAGCTTCTTAGTCTGTAAAATTCTGGTGAAATGTTACAAAGGTTATATAAATAAATTACAAATTTTTTTTTGCAACTGTTCATGGAATAAAGAAGCTTTTTGAAAAGAATAAAATAAAATCCTTCTCTCCCTTTCTCACAGTAATTTTATTAGCAAATTTGTTAAAAGTAAAACTGATTTTCTTTAAAAATTCCCAATAATCCCTGTATAATTAGATCTAATTTTTATGTGCCATACTTCTATATCTCTGTAATATATCATTGAGCTACTTACATTTTATAAAACAATAGACAATACATGAGAATATATTGGAGGTTTGTGTTTTATAAGACTATAAATTAACTACTGCAAATTACTACTACATACCAAAATTTGTCTAGCAATATGAGTTGTGATCTCCTTTGCATCCAAAATTACTGATGGTGGTAGAGAAGAAACTTCTGCAGCTTTTAATCCTAAACATAAAAAATATAAAGTAGTCCTTTACTCTCTGTGCCAGAATGAATGCTTACCTTAATCAAAATGTCACTCTAAAATTATTTTTTTCAAAAAGAATTTTTATTTCATTCCCCTATAAGTTTCCTCTCCTCTGTATCTGAACTCAGTAATTTTCCTAGCAGTCTGACTTATAAGGAGCAAGGATTAAATCAAGTTACTCAGGATCTCTGGTGATGCCTGCTATAAAACATATTCTATGTATTCAAAATAGCTATTCTGACACAAGCTGACTGCTTATGCTAAGATGCATCAGCTATAATACTAGGGCTGAGAATAGGCAGCTCTTTTTCCATTACTGAAGGAGGGGCAAAGTCTACAGAATAGGAAGAAGAATCCCTCATTAAGAGGATTAGAGAACAAAAGTTGGGAAGTGGGTTTAGCAGCCTTCACTTAAGTCTGATCCAATAGGGAAGAGAGAAGAGCTCGGTGTGGAACAAAAGTAGGGTTGCCACCTGTCCAGATTTTCTCAGGTTTATCATTCCTGCGATAATGTCCCAGGAAATCTGTAATGGTGATCAGTACTCTCAGCCATACATTTGTACGGGCTCAGGACATCATCTTGGACATCCTGGTTTTAACCCTAAACAGAAGGAGCCTTACTGCAGTGAGGAAAACGAGGTGGAGATCAGAGTCTGGGTGGTCGGTTTCCAGGTCAGTGAAAATGATTGAGACTGTTTTTTCCAGTGTCTCACCTGATGAGCCATTTATCTTTGGGAAGAGGAACAGAGTATCACTGGTGCCTGTCCTGCTCCCAAGACTGTGATGTTTGATTCTTCCTCCATCCCTTAACTGGTCTAGGAGAACTTGGGGCCTAACCCAATCCAACAGCTGCTGAAAAGCTTCTATTTTCAATAGCTGGGCTGCATGCTTCTTCCTCCTCTGAAAGCTGAGAAGAAAAAGCAAGGCTCCTAGGAGTCCTTAAATTCCCCCGTGATGCTGGCAGACCAGGTGCCTCAACTGAACACTACTCCTGAGGGCATTCTGCACTAAAAAATTAAAAATTCTGCACACATTTTAAAATTCTCCAAAAATTCTGTAAGTTTTATTTGTCAATAAATAAATCCAGACGCTATAGCATGACAGTGGGGAGCACAGGCCACTGGCTGTACAAAGGTGGGAGATCACCCTGCAGCCTCCCCACGCCCTGGGACATGGACTCAGTGGCGAGGCTGCACCTGACCCTCACACAGCACAAGACCTAGGCCTGCCCCTCTGTGCCAGGCATACCAGGTGTGGGGCAGGCAGGCTCAACCAGGCAGGATCCAAGTGTGGAGGGGCTCACTGTGGGGGGATCCAGCTGTGGAGTGAGAGGATTCTGTGTGGGACAATCTGGGTACAGGCAGCTCACTTGGGGGTCTAGGTGTGAGGGGATCTGGATAAACAGAGGCTCACTGGGGGGCTTCCAGGTGCAGGGGCAATGGGAATGGTTGGGGATCAGCAGAGGGGTCTGGGTGTGGGGGTCTTACCAGGGGGGTCTGGGTTTTGGGGAGTGGGGCTTGGTGAGTTGGAGGTCTGGGTGCAGCTAGTTGGGGGTCAGTGGCATGGGGGTCTGGATGTGGGGACTCAGGTTCATCAGGATGGAGGCTTGAGTGCAGGGAGCTCACTGGGGGTGGTCTGGGTGCAGGGGTGGGGGTCCAGAGGCAGGGGTTCTGGGTGCAGGGGGCCTCCAGATGCAGGGGTTGAGCTTCAATGGGATGGGGTTCAGGTTATGAAAGGCCAGGGGTGGTTCTGAGTGAGAGTCAAGCTGGACAGGGGTATCTGGGTATGGGAGGTCCAGATGCACAGGGTTTGGGTGGATGGGGGAGCAGCTCCCCATACAGTGACCCTCGTCCCCCCCCCCTGCAGCTGAGGAGCAATGGGAGCAGGAAGCAGGGGAGGATGCTGAGTTTCCTGCAGCTGGGGGAGGTTTCTGGGGGTGGGTCTGATACAGCCCCACCCACTCCTTTTAGGGGAAGAGGAAGTCCCATCCTCTCCTGCTTCCAGCCCAAACAGGACTAGCACCTGATCCTGGCTCAGGGTAGAAGCCACTGGCTGGGGTGTCCCCAGGCCTGTGGTGAGTTACCTCTCTGCGAGCTGCTCTGGGTTCCTGAAACAATGTACATGCACAGCTAGGGAGTGGTGCGTGACTGCTCTTCCCTGTCAGAAAGTCATTTTTCTGCAGGGAAGTAAAGAAATCTGCAGGGGACATGCATGAATTCTTCCAGTCCTATAAATCTATGTATAATTCTTCAGAATTCATCTTGCGAAAAATCCCCAAAACTGGCCTTGTGTTACCAATGTGAGGCAAATTAGCAGTGAAATTTTGATAAAGGCCTAGAAGGAACATTTTATATTTAATTAATTCTAATTTTAACTCGAATAATTTATAGTCTTCAGCTATCTCAGACTTGTACAAATTGTGTGTTGTGAGACAACTCCCTATTGATTAAGTCAGCTAAATCAGGGATCCAACTACAGAATCTAGCATTTATAGCTAGTCTCCACTAGATGCAGCTGCTCCACTGCAGCATGTCTCGTGAAGACACACTATGTCAACAGGAGAGAGCTCTCCTGTCAGCATAATTACTCCACCTCCGCGAGAGGTGGTAACTATGTTGGCAGAAGAGCGCCTCCTGCTGATGTACGGCTTCCCACACACCAGCACTTAGGTCCGTGTAACTTGCATCGCTCAGGACGGTGTCTTTTTTACATCCCTTAGTGACATAAGTTATATCAACATAAGGGGTAGTGTAGACCGGCCCTCAGAAACATTATGTGGATTCTTTTCACTCCCCAAAGGATTATGGGTCTATAAAGAAATGAATGGATGACAATGAGACATAAATAAAATGTTTTAATCTGTTACACAGGCTGCTTCACTACAGTTTATATTAAATTTAAAGGACAAATGAACCCACTTTCCCAAGAACACTGTTTTGATATTTCAAAGGATAAAAAGTGCCTCTGAATAAATAAATGGAGGCACACATCTATGAACATTAATTTGTCATTTTTAATACAGCCTTCATTCATTTAGGATGAGCTAAATGGGTACAGCTTTTAGTTAACTTTTTTATTTCATCCTATATGAGCAAAGACAAAAGAGGCAGCTCTCAGATAAGTCTTGAATGTGCAGGCATCCATTTAAGACTATCACACAGCACTTTGAATTGCTCCCATAATCAAACAGGAAATCAATGCAGAGCACTCAGTACAGCTATTATGTGCTCAGAGTGACTCATCTCAGGTCACTGTGTCCTCAACTAGTTGAAGATTCCAGGTGAAGTCCGAGAGCAGAAAGATCATTTTATTAGACAATCAAGTTTTTCATACTGTGGACACAAAATACTACCTTATTACACAACTATTTAAAATACAAAAATAACTGGAGCAGTATTTTAACCTGTTTATTTATTTAGCGGTGCATAGTCATCTAGCCATGCGATGGTATCTTCAATGGTGTGATGAAGTTCTTCTAGGCCACTGCTGAACCTGTATGTAACAGTTACTATATAAAAAATGATTCACAATATGGAGTGATCTGTCAGTTGACAGTAGGAATGTTAGACCCTAATAGTTTGATATATCTTATGTACTTTTTAATAAGTTATTAATATTAATACTGAAGTCCATTACCATAGTTTTTTTCCTCTGTGTGTCCTTTCGAAAGTATGTAAGTATAAGTAATTTTTTCCTTATTTCCAGCACTACTTCTCACATGTTGTACTTCAAAATGGTTGTTTTCCACATTGGGATATAAAGCATCTATATGACATAGTTCCAGGAAATGTGTAGCAAATAGAGTAAATGCCTAAATTAGGCAACAGAAATGGAAATATTATAACATATTAAGTAATCCTTCATAATTCATTATACTTAAGCAAAATAAGGTTAAAATATATATTTTCAAAGTGGGTACAGGAATTTAGCAATATGACTTTCACTGATGGCTAAACCTACATGCATTGCTTTGAAAAAATGTCCTGAAATTACTAAAAAATATTAAATTTAATGAAGAGATCTATTTCTTTGGTACTGTAAACATGGGCAAGATTATAGCAAAATAGTAAAGAAAGCTCCAGTTACAGGCAGTTTTAAAGCCGTTTCAAAAATATATTAAATTACCATACAACTGCTTTAGGGATATTGTTGTTAGTCTCATTCTTGGTATAGTCACTGCAAAGCTGTAAAAGCCAAGGCAAAGTCTTCGCCAACGGAAAGAACAGGAATGAACATGAATGGAGCCAAGGGTTAGAAGGAGTGTGTTCAAGGGATAATCCTGTGGTTGGAATGGGATGGGGTAAGGATAGGACAAGGACTAGAAGGGCAGGAAGTATGGCATCCTTGTCCTTATTCTTATCTATTGATCAATTTCTTATCTATCCATATATCCCAGTAAGTGTATCCGTATTATTTAGATCAGAATTGTCCATAAAATGAAGACTGGAGCATGAGAAAACGTTTTTATTTAGTACCATTTTAAGGCTGCATGAGAAAACAATTACAAATTGCAGAGACTAATGATTAAAAAATATAAAAAATACCTTCAGACTCAGTAGATATTCACACACTGAATAACAAATGCCAATACCTTCTTCAGTACTGGTACCTCTGCCAAGTTCATCAATTATGATGAGTGATTTGTCATTAGCATTTTGTATGATATACGTTATCTAAGAAAAACAATACTTTGTTATCTCTAGCAGTAAATTTTTAAATACCCCCTCCCTCCCTCTCCCAAAAAACCAAACAAGCCAACAAAAAGTCCACTGAAAACAAAGAACAACACGACAAAGAACAAAATCCTGTCAGAAGATCCATGGCTTTCACCTCTGAGCAGCTTCCAAACAGCTGACATTTTAAAACAAACTAAACATCCTGCCACAAAACTGTTTACCTCTTTATCTCTAAATATGTAATTTTTCCTCAAAATCAGATCTCAGGGGTGGAGTACTGGCAACAGTCAGATATGGCCCAACAATAATTTAAGGTACAATACCTAATGAAACATCAAGAGTAATGTCCAATGGAACAGTGATTTCTACTCCTGTTGGAATGGTTTCAGAGATATTGGACTTAAAACTGTGACATGATTTATAGAAAAGCTATTATGAATAATTCTTAGAACTTCCTGCTCATCTCCAGCTTGCTGGTTCGGGAGCAGGTCTTAAAGGCCATAACTCACATTGAAAATCTTGAAGAAAAAAACAGAAGATGGCAGGCAAGATAGAAAATTTTAAGGGAGTTGTAGAAAGGAGCAACAGGTAGAGAAAAGGATGGTTGTGGGTTTTTCTACCTTATTTTATTAAAGGCCTATTTTAGAAAAGTTTTAAAAAACAACTTACTGGTATTATTTTTCTGCCCTGCTTCCTGAGAAGTCCAGTTGTGCTAGTTACTAATACATGTTTGCAATATGGAGGTCTGATTAAACTCTTCTTCTTTCATATGGCTTAAAACCAGCATCGTTAGATGTCCAGATCTAAGTTGGCAATCCAATTGATTGCTTCAGGTGACACAGAGTAGATGGAAGAAATACCACTGATATATGATCATTTGGGACACTGGTTGATAAGGCGTTTCATAGTTTGAAATCTGTTTCTGCACTCACAAGTAGGATTGTGTATCAGTCCCCATTCATGGAGGACAGAGGCAAATCTGCCATGTGATGTGCACATTCAGTTCAAAGTGGAGCATATTTTCCATGTGAGTGAAAAGCCAGTGGGTTGTTCAGTTGAGTCCTTGATAACGTGTTTGTATGGAGCCCTTTCACCTTGCTCACCATTGATCTTTGTGGGAGAACCCCAAGTCTTCGAACTCCTGCGCTGCAAGCCAAAAAAGATTTCTGGATTTGAGTTGGAATCTTGATATATTATTTAGGTATTTATATATTGGAAAATCCTTGTTCCCTCATGCAGCAACAAATTTGGAGTGGGTTGATATGTGCCAGTATGGGAAGCCATGGTTGTGGCATTGATTTTACTATGCCTGTGATGACCTGCATGATGGTGTTTAATTGAGAATTGACAAATGATGTGTCTAGATGGGTCAGCAGTATTCTGTGGCAGAGTAGACAAAGGCTAGTGAAGAATAATAGAATCATAGAATATCAGGGTTGGAAGGGACCTCACTTGGAAGGGACCTCAGAAGGTCATCTAGTCCAACCCCCTGCTCAAAGCAGGACCAATCCCCAATTTTTGCCCCAGATCCTTAAATGGCCCCCTCAAGGATTGAACTCACAACCCTGGGTTTAGCAGGCCAATGCTCAAACCCCTGAGCTATCCCTCCCCCCTTCAAAGAGGTTTGTAGAGTTTTTGCATCGCCTCCCCAGCTTGCTGCTGACAGCTTATGGATGGGGTTTACACACATCTTTATTTTGTCATAGATATTTTTCAGGTGCTAGTGGAATGCGAGGCTTTGGTCTAACATCACATCAAGACATTTTGTAGTCTTATCTACTAGTCATAGAAGTCCATGTGCAGCTCTGCCCTAGCTTTTCGATTGTTTAGATGATAGCCTAAAACTGTGGTGTCAGCACATGTCTACACTGCACACCACATGTGTGGTAGGTGTAGCTCCCTGGTGCTGGAGTCTTACATGGAGACAAAGGCTCCAGCAGCTCCTGTGGCAGGGCAACGCTCCAGCAGTGGAGCCTTTTCCCGCTACTGGAATCTTTCCCTGCAACTGGGAAAAACTCCAGCCATGGGGAGGCAGTTGCAGGACACGACACTGCTAAAAATAGCAGTGTAGATGGGGGAGTCACTGCTTGGGTGAGGAGAGAGCCATGTAGGGTACATACTCACAAGCTTCAGGCATGTCTTTACTATATTCACCTAAACAGTACCTCACCCTTTACGCTGCTATTTAAACCTGTGCTGGCAGGAGAGGGGCAGGTAGTATATGTATGCTATAGACCGTTCAAAGGAATATGCAATGTAAACAGACCTTTAGTGGACTTTCGTTTGGCTGCCAATACAAGAAATATTCTTCCAAGGTTATTCACCTCTTCCTTGGTGAAGGGAAATGATAGGGAGATTGGGGATAGGTAGTGAGCTGACTATGTGTCAGAGCTCTCTGCACACTTTATGCTTAGTTGATTTTTCCCCCAGTACTTTTGAGTTCATAATAAGTGTTTCTGCAATTATATTTATTTGGTTCATCCGTAATAGCCTTTTTGTTTCTGGTTTCCAGTATGGGGTATATCGATTCTGATTGCTGTGAGAGATGTTTTTTCTTGCAGCTATTTGGATAAGCTTGCTGAAACAACTGAAATTTCCAGGCTTCAGTGGAACTGCGTCAATGGTGGCCTCAATTGCTGCAGTGAATCCTGGCCAATTTCCCTTTGAAACTTCTATTGCCATTTGGGTAATGACATGACTACTGGAGTTCAAACCCAATGTGGATTATCACCAGTCGATGCTAGCTGTGTGGGAAGTAGCAAGAGTAGTGCTAGACATATTCAACTGATCTTCGGTGATGAAACAGCGATCTGGATTGCAGTCTCTGTTCCAGGGAGCAGAATGAAAAGTGCCTCTGTCTTTCGCATAGAAAAGAAGGTATGTGTCTTCATTTGATGATAATTCCACAAGCGCCTCACCTGCAGTATCGTTACTAGCATAGCCCCACATTGTGTGGTGGCTACTGAAATCAATGACATATATATAAGCCAGGCGATGGAGTGTGGGTAATGAGGGAGAAGACAGTCTGTATTCAGTGGTTTATACACGTTAAACCAGAGGTGGGCAAACTACAGCCCCCGGGACCGTCCTCCCTGGCCCCTGAGCTCCTGACCAGGGAGGCTAGCCCCCAGCCCCTCCCCTGCTGTTCCCCCTCCCCCACAGCCTCAGCTCATTGCGCCGCCGGCGCAATGCTCTGGGCAGCGGGGTTGCAAGCTCGTGCCGGACAGCACAGCTGCAGAGCTGCGGCCCGACCCGGTGCTCTGTGCTGCGCGGTGGCATGGCTGGCTCCAGCCGGGCAGCACGGCTGCCTGTCCTGGTGCTCTGGGCACCGCGGCTGTAGCGCTGCCAGCCACCGGTGCTACAGGCAGCGCAGTAAGGGGGCAGGGAGCGGGGGGAGGTTAGATAGAGGGCAGGGGTCCGGGGGGGGGCAGTCAGGAAGGAGGGGGGGCTGGATACGGCGGTGGGGAGCAGTCAGGGGCAGGGGTTCCAGAGGCGGTCAGAGGACAGGGGTCCCGGGGTGGGGGGGAGGAAATCAGGAATGAGAGGAGGTGTTGGATGGGGCAGTCAGGGCAGGGTGGTCCGGGAGAGGTAGATGGGGCAGGGGTCCGGGGGGGGCTGTCAGGGGACAGGGAACTGGGGGAGTTGGATGGGGCAGGAGTCCAGGGGCAGGGGGTGTCAGATAGGGGGTGGGGGCCAGGCCACCCCTCGCTGTTTGGGGAGGCACAGCCTCCCCTAACCAGCCCTCCATACAATTTTGGAAACCCAATGTGGCCCTCAGGCCAAAAAGTTTGCCCTCCCCTGCGTTAAAACACTCTTATCTTGCTGATTCTTACTGAGATGGTGAAGGTTCCAGAGTTGCTCCTAGCAACTATTATGTCATAATCCTCAATGCTGTGCTTGATGCACGTAGCAAGGCTGTGTTTTGGGTGATGGAGGTGGGTGATGAGATTGTAGCCAGCAATATGGCAGCATGGTTCTTGAGTTTCTTGCAGGGCACTGACGTTAATCATGTCTCAAGTAACATGAGCTAGCTGGTCACTTGTAGGCTGGGAAATACCTTCAAACATTCAATTGGCAAATTTATAGAGCTGGGTCTATGGTTCTCTTAAGTGGCTCTGGATGGAGTCAGTTTTTGCAGAGTAACTATTTCCATTGCTGTTCAATCTGGGACTTCACTGGGTGATGTTTGGATGCCGATTTGACAATATTGGTTGTGCTTTAGCAGTGGACACTACATGGTAAAGGTTGTCATCACCTGCCTCTGGTTACTCTCTGAGCAGCAACTAGTGGATCATACAGTAGCAACATCCAGACAGTTTTCTTTCACTCTACAAACAGCCATCTGGTAGTTAACATTTCTTTCAGATGCATCACCTCAAGACTGGACTACTGTAGTGAACTCTATATGGGGATGCATCTTAAATTCATGTGGAAACTGAAGCTGATGCAAAATTCACTTGTTAAGTAAAGGTTTGTTTTCCCCATAATCACATTAAGATTGTGATTCACATAACACGTAAGACTGTATTAAGTTCTATGCTTGATAGTGACAACCTATTAGTTCCTGAGTTGATTTTCTGATGCTGGATTTGACCTGTAAATCCCTACATGGCCTGGGACCTACGTTTCTAAAAGATGCTGCTCTCCTCATGATATACAATATGGAAGAGAGATAAAGAAGCCAAGTTGTCTTTGACTGCTTTGTTTGTACACAGAATCATAGAAATGTAGGGCTGGAAGGGACCTTGAGAGGTCACCTAGTCCAGCCGCTGTGCTGAGGCAGGACCAAGTATTCCTACACTATCCCTGACATGTGCTCATCTAAAATAGAAGTGCTTCAATGCCAATGAAATATAGATCCATAAACCAATGTAAACTGTACCAGCTTAATGTTAATTAGGGCCCTTGATACTAAAATATTTAAACCTGTACCTCTTTCATTTCCTTCATGAATGTTGATGAATTTGTTTCTATATCATCATCCATACCAATTCTAGTGAAAATTTGCTCAGCAATTCTAAAAGAAGAATATTCTGCTGGGACATAAGAACCTGCAAAATAAAATAAAAGTACAAGTTATCTTATGTTATCACTCGTAGTAACACTATAGCTAAAAACTGGCCTTGTTTAATACACAGATAAAATCTCATCTTATTTTTAGAAACACATTTTTCCACTTAGTAAATAATGACATTTTCCATAGAAAACAATACGAGCAGTTCAAAAGAATACTTATAAGGTAAACTGTTGCTCACCAATCTGTGCCATAATTTGACAGAGAGCAATCTGTTTCAGGTAAGTTGATTTTCCACTCATATTTGGTCCTGTAATAATGATAAAATTGCTGCCTTCTGTGATGTAAGTGTTATTAGAAACAGGTTTTTCCATAGATATTTTTTCAAGAATGGGATGCCACCCCTGCTTGATTGCTAAGGTATCAGTAAATTCTGGACGAACTAAACCAAGAAAAAATTATAAGAAATGTTAAGCACTAAATACAAAAAACCTATGGCAATTATTAAAAAGTTAGATATTTAAATAAAATAAGAATCACTCATGCAGAGCTCTGAGTCTGTTACTCTTTCTCTTGTTGAATAATGTCTTGCTACTTGAGTTGGGGGCTTCACTCCTCTGGCAGGCATAGCACTACAAGGCGCTGCCTCAGTTTCCTCCAACCTGTATCTACAAAATAAGTCAAAACAAGCTTGCCTTAAAGCATTTCCCTTTAATTAACAGAAATAAATATCCCAAACAGAGAAAGACCTTCCACTTGAGCCCTTAATCCTACTCCTAGCTCCAGATTTGGGGGACCCCTCTAGTTCTGTATCTTGCCTGCATCATGAGGCTCCTAGTCCTGGAGCTAGAGTACTGTTCAGAACAGTCTTTCTGCTGTTTACATAAAATAACCCTCGGTCTTCCTCCCCAGAGCTGGAGGTACCACCTTCAGCTTCTCAGTTCTCACTGGAGCTTGGGTAGAACTCTTGCCAGTGCTTTAGCTAACATAGCATAAAAATATGATCCAGTTCTTCTCCCTGGAACTAAGGTTCAGGTACCATTTGTCTATCCCATCACAGAGTGGTCACACGCCCCATTTTCTATTGCCTGCTGTCTCCTGTCATCAGGAGTCTTTTTTCCCCAGCACTGCTCCTTGCTGACCTCCTCTCCATACTGAGTTCTGGTAATTTTATTAAAGTCAGGTGCTCCCCTAATTGAGCAGTAATCAGCCACCTGGGTAATTGATTAGCTCCCAGTCCACCAATTAACCACCAAGGCTGGCTTACCAACCTTAGTCATGGGTAGACTGTCCTTAATTCTCTCTAAAAGGCCAGTCACCCCATGACAAGGACTATTCACAAAGAAGGGATTATTCAACATGAGCAAGAGTGGAAGAATCAGAAATGATATTCCCATGTAGCTATGAAATCAGCAAAGACAGTATACTTGGAGGAATTAATGGGCTGTTTTCAGGTAGAGATTACATCTTTTATACGAGTCCTCATGATCTGTTACAAAAAAAATAACATCTTAGCCCTGCATCCTCAAATTAACATGCCAAGACTGTATTCAGAAGCAAATGGGGGAATACATGAATAAAAAGGGAAAGAAAAGTAGGAAAATTGAAGCTATAAAAGTAATTCATACATTGAGATAAATACAAGAGCCACAAACTAGACCTGGTGGTAATATTATATAAACATTGGGGGACAGGGGAATAACTTTACCCGCATTTTTATTAATATTTACCATCTTTTAGAAAGAAACTTACCGTAGTCAGAAAGAGTGCAGGCATGGGCAAATGACAGCAACATATCCAACATTGACACAGTGTCAGAGAGTTTGTATAGGCAATGGATATGTTCATAAATTTCACTCAGTAGTTTACATACTATCCTGCAAGCAGACAGCTCTGAATTAGTTACTGTACACTACTACATTTTATTGCTTTACACAATTTACAGCAATAAGGCAATTATTAAGCTCGTAATCATAGAATCATAGAATATCAGGGTTGGAAGGGACCTCAGGAGGTCATCTAGTCCAACCCCCTGCTCAAAGCAGGACTAATCCCCAACTAAATCATCCCACCCAGGGCTTTGTCAAGCCTGACCTTAAAAACTTCAAAGGAAGGAGATTCCACCACCTCCCTAGGTAATGCATTCCAGTGCTTCACCACCCTCCTAGTGAAAAAGTTTTTCCTAATATCCATAAAAAATAATGTCAATATGATACTTAGACACTAGGAAGACAGACATTTCATAAATGCCATAGAGATTTGTAAACATGGGCATTTCTAAAGTGTAGTAAGTTATCGGGGAACAAATTCTAGGCCAAATTCTGCCATCAGATGTGCAGATACAACTCCCACTGGCTTGAAAGGGAGCTGCATGTGCAAAATTGACTCTCAAAATACAGCTTTGGAACCAATGGCGTTCTATAGTCCTCCAAAAAGTGTGACTCTTCAGTTTCTTGAGTTGTTCATGTTTAAAATGGGTTCACATGATCACCAAAAATAGCCTATGTTAGCTTTTGTAATCTAGAAGAAAAGAGAACAATATATGCCCTTTGGTCCCTTTATAAGCATAATTTATGGAAAAACTGAAGGTAATTCTACTTAAAATGAAAGGCATACTTAATATAAATAATGGCTACACATTGCCAAAGTGCTATATTCATGTCATTTTGTGTTGATAATACTCTACAAAAAGTTTACTAAATGTGATGTATACTCTTCTTTTTTTATGAATAAATCCCTATACATTTTAATCATAATTCAGGATAATGTAGATTTAGCCTTTTAATGTGCTCTCTCATGAAGAACACTCTCTCTCTACAATCTGGAGTGCTTTTATAAAGACACAATTTAACAATGAAAATATATGAGAAAAATTTCACAACTAGTTGTTAATATGGCAAATAAATCAAGTTAACACAAATATTAAAGAGTTTGAAATGTTCTTACAAGTAGGTCATGTGATAAATTTCTCTCAAAGACTCCTGGCACCTTTCATTCATTTTAATTAAGTCTGCTGAAGTAAAGCTATATGCATTTTTCATTTTAGTGATCTGTAAGGAAATTCAACCTTAAAGTAATACATCTCAAATAAATGCACATAAAGAAAGATTTCCAGAAACAAAGTAGGAACAATCTGGAAAGCAAGTGACAAAACTGTTACCTTATTTCACTTTTCCTAAATAAAATAGCATGAAAAGACAAGAAACAAAATGCAAATATTAGAATGATAGCAACCTTGTAACATTTCATATTATCTGACACATAGATGTCTAATACATTGTATAAAAGAATATGGGTTAAATAAATTCTATCCTCATTTATTATGTAATATCACTGAAGTAATTAATTTCATGACAAAACATGTCCAGAACACATACCTTTGTAAATTCTGAAGGTAGCTGACCATTAGGTAATGCTGCACACTCTGCATTCATTTGGATAAAAAATCCACGAGCAGAGCTGAAACTCATCTTCAAAGGTAGGCTGTATTTTTCTGCAAGCTGTGTTATCATTCCTAAGTAGTATGGGGAAAAAACCAGCCACAATTGAAATATTGTCTAACATACTATAAAACTCACTGTGTTATCTGAGTAGTAAAGGCATCATGCAGATATCTAGATACCAATTCCAGTAAATTAGATAGCCTTGTTAGGACCTTGAAAGGGGGCTTGTGTGGAGGTGAAAGAGCTCAGTAAACCATTCAAATAAGAGCACTAGCTTTATAAAACTAGTGGACAAAAAGTGTCAGGTGAGAATATGAGAATTCATAGCCTCTTTTTAAAGATATTCATATGTTGTCATGGGGATCTCAGGGGTGGGTTGTCCTGCTGGAAAGGAAGATTTCTCAGAGGAGTAAGCTTCAGATGAATCCACTTTCATGCCAGTGGTGTTTTACCCTGCTTTCTCAACAGGTAACTGTAACTCTTAGATCTGGGGCTCTCAATCTTTTCCCACTCACTCCACAGTTCACAATCTTTTGTAATTCTAAACCATAACCCCAAGCCACCCACCTGGAGCAAAGTGGGAGGGTGATAGATGCAGGGGACTATTAGGGGGCAGGAGGAAAGGTGCTGCTAAGTGGTGGGAATTCTGAATTTTGCTGGGTGGGGTACAGGCATGTGTGGGTGTCTGGGTAGATGAGGAAAAATACTGATGTTGTACTACTGTGTGGGGAGAAAAGAAGGATGCTGTTGAATGGGGTTTCCCTGGCATTCACACACCTCACTGAGCTGGCACCACCTCCCACTGTTGCTACCACCAGAGACTCAGGCCAGCAAAAGGTTGGGTAGAGAAGATGGGCTGTGTTGGACACCTGGGTCCTGGAGGCACTCAGTGCTCCAGTGTCAGCATTTGCTTCCTCAGCACTTAGCATGGTAACAGGGAAAGGAGAAAAGGAGCTCTTCTGCTGTAAACGTGTGGGCTGCAGTGAAACTGGACTGCAGTAACCATCAGGAGGGAGAGAGAGCTCCTCCCTGCCTACATTTCTCTGGGTCTTAGCAGCCATGTAAGGAAAATTTTGGAAAGCAAGAGAACAATTAAACTCTTGATGTTCACTCTGTGTGATGTCGACTGTAAGCTACAAAACTAACAGGAACTTCAAGACAATCTATAGTATACTATTGGTGTTAAAAATTCTACTATTCACATGGGCTATTTGTCATTCTTGCTTGTTAAAGGGTGAACTAAAAGAACAATCTTGTCTGCTCAGAAATGTGATAGGAGCCATTCAGAAAAAGACAATCTTTTTCATCAACTTTAGACACTTTATCTAAAACGGTTATACTCAAAGAATAGAGGCATTCTTCCAAAATTGATTTTATTCATTTTGGCTTTAAAATAATATCAAGAAAGTGGTTTTACACAATTCTTAATAGCACAGTTAAATCATAGCCCACAGATTCAAACTAGTTAAAATATTAAAAACAAAGTATTTGTGTTTGTAAAGTATCAGCAGATGATAAAACTAAATTTCTGTACCAGAAAATTTTATTTGAAATAATATTGTTTCAACACTTCAAACTGAATTTAGATGCACTGCATTGTAGGTGCAAACCATAGGTTTTAAATGGAAAGATTACAATATCTTTGATTCATATACAGCTTGTTTTTTTGGTGGCACAATAAATGAAGCAATCTTTTTACTTTTTAAAATCACAAAATAATTATTCATCATTTTATTTAATTACAGTTTTTATCTACAAATGGAAAATCTCAAAGTACATTTCAAATAGGGTTACCATATTTCAAGTTCCCAAATAGAGGACACTGCCAGGGGGAAGGGAGAGCTGGATGGGGAGCGGAGTAGTTTCTTTCTACTTTGAATATCTAACATTTATAAATAACAAGTGTAATGTCCTCAAAATGTCTTGAAAAAGGACAAGCAAGGAAAAATCATGGGCATTTGTTCATATTTCAAAAATCTGCCAGGACAGAGTCTAGAAGACCAAAAAGAGGTTGTGTCTGGGAAAACTGAAATGTATGGCAACCCTAATTTCAAATGTACCTCAACTCTTTTTTATCAATGACAAAATCAAATTACAATAAAAATACTTGCCTTCTCTTCATTAGAAAGTTAGCTCTATATATTCTTGTACAATTTTATGGTTCTATATAACAGGTGCAATATATTCCTATTAATCATCAATCATGAAATACCTGCTATGTCATCTACAATCTCTGTGTATGTTCTACGAGCTATATCAAGGAATTCATTGATGTTTGGCCTGACTGCATAGCACTTCTGGGTCCTCATATTCAGGCATCCTTTTGTGTATCTTGTATCATCATTAATGACAGTTTTTATCTTTTCAAGTATGATTCCAAACCTACAAACAGTAGTTATATCAGTAATGGAATTGGCTAGGTAATATTTTTCAACTTCATCATCAACATTATCTTCAATTATAAATAAAAATTACCGAAGCCAATACACTTCAATAGTTCAAAGTAAACACTAAAAACTTACCACGCGATTTTTTTTTAATCTCAAACAACATATGAACACAACTAACTTTAACCTAAATATTTTAATATCTTAAAGAATGGCAGACATTGCACACTGCTCAAATATAAGAAACAGCTACTTGTCCTCAGTCATTTTGGGTGATTCTAAGAAATCGAAGTATTCTCACATTCTTTTTGTCTTTTCAATAATATCTACTGGAGTATTTAATTTTTGTAAGAATTTAAATTATGTTTGTCATTCATAACCAATCAACTATTGTTAAAACCAATTTTCTGTTTATCTTTTTTAAAATTTCTCCTGCAATAGTTGAAAAACTGAATTTCTAGAAACTTCGTAAAGAATAAGTAAAATTAAGAGTTTCTAATGATAACAGAAAAAACAGGAGTTATAACTATAAATAATTCAAGAAGCAACATCTTAAAATCCTACAGACATCCTCAGAAAAAAGGAGACAACCAGATATTCTAGCTATGAAAATATCACAGTACCTTTTGTCTTCCAGAGAACTGTAATATGCCTTTAACAGATGAGTCTTGCAGCTTTTCAAAGCAGCCTATTGAAAATTAAAATATAATTACTTAATCATAAAAACATTATTAAATTTTAATCATTTTAACAGTCTGTATGGCTTTTAGATTCACCTAGGCTTATTTGAAGTTGGGGTGATATAAAGAGCTTACCAGTTGGGTGGCATCTATTTAAGTTAAATAATCGTTATAAAATTAAGCTTTTAACTAGCATTCAGAATCCAGTTCCAAAAGTAATAGAGACTCAAATATGTTTTTTTAAATCAACATCAAACTTAGCATAGATTTAGAGGCCCTTGTCTTATTTTTAGAGGAAATTATTACAGTGACAATGTACGGTTCCATGAGATATAAAGTAAATATAATGAACTGCACTGTGTGACAACAAAGATTAACTAACTAGTTTGGATTTTATATAGAAAAAGTAACAGAATACATTTCACCTTTAGAGGATCCACAAGTTCCAGAGTATGTTTCAGATAGATTAAATTAGTTATCTTTGATTCAGCAGCTTTAACCTGTTGAAAAAAAATATTACAAATGCAGTATGTATAGATTTTTAAAATACATTTCAAAACAAGCATGCATTTTACACACATATTCTGAATGTATTTTTCATGTACTATTAAGTGATTTATGAAAATTCATGACTAATGACCAGTTTGACAATTTGTAAATTTGCTGTTTTGTAAAAAAAATAAATATTTGACTATGTATGGCTTGAGAAAACTCAAATTACAATACAGTATTTTCAAAAGAGTTCTTCAACTGACAAGAATTCTAAAATATTTGTGTTTTCTTGCAGAGAACAGAACATTTGCTATGTGCTGCTGCCTTATAAAGAAAGAATAGGTAGCAGTTCCATAAGAAAAAAAAACATCTAATTTTTGTGTGGAGAGTTGAAATCAATGTTGGAAAATCAAAGGCTTCTGAAAATGAAACTGAAGAAAACTTTAGAGTTGAAAAATGGAAAAATCTTATGTAGAAGCTAAGGCAGATTTTCAAAAGCACAAATGAAAATCTTTCCTGTTATCTGTTTTAAAGTCAAATTAATAGAAAATATAAATAAAAGTGAAGGCTCCTGTGTGGGAAATATTAAACGGTATTTTTCTTTCAATTTTATGAAAAATTCAATTACACATAAAAATCTACTAAAAAGTCTTAGTTTATTTTAAAAATAATTATGCTACAAATTGTTGGAACAGAAACACCCTCACTCACCCAATTTCTAATGTTCTCACAATCCAAGAATTTTTCTTCAACCATTTTTTTCTAAAAATTCTGAAGTTTCTTAAAGAAAAATGTGCTCACAGAACTCAGCTAAGTCCCTTTATATGTTGCTGAATTTTCTTCTCAGAATGAAGCTTGGCAATCAGCCCAGATGGTGTCTTAGTGCAAAGGAAGTATCAGGGTGGACATTTACAGACATATTCCTTAAGATGGAGCAATTTGATTGCTTTGGGTCACCTTAGCAAGGAGAAAGCAAGCGAGGGTAGCTGTTCCAATAACCATAGCAAGTTTCTGCCAAAATCCCCCCCATATACACACATTACCAATTACAACTCCAGGAACTTCAGTGTGTCTTGCTTTTAAGGAGAAAAAAAGTATCATTCAAAAGTTTGTTATTCTATACCTGTTAGTAACATTATAACATGGTGTTTTAATTTATTTTTTAACATTTTAAAATAGGCACATGGATGAGAGTACAAAGAAAGATTTCTTTACTTTCTAATTTCTTTTTTGTCTAAACTAGCATCCAGAAACACGAAGAAAAATTGTGATGAACTGGCTGTATTTTAAGTATACTGAATCAGAATAGTTTTTATTAACAATGAAGTCTAGGCAGCTGTATTGTTACTAAAGCACTTTCCTGACATACTTTTTTGCACCAGCTGGATGCACTTAGTCATTGGTTAGTAATGTTTTGCAGTTTGCAAATAACTGAAGTGATAACAGCCTGTTCTGAGATGAGCTAGTTGAAGCTGTCGAGGTCGCTGCTGAAGTCCAGGGTTCAAATCTTGCTGTTGATGCATTGGGGCTGGGGGCAAGGAACAGATTTTTTTTTTATTACATTTAAAACAAATTGGGGTGACAGAATCTGGCCTAAAAATTACCTTGATTTGAGATGTTGACTTGTATTTAAATATTCTCTGTATCCCTCTATTTCTAAAACAGCTTGCTACATACGGCAGGTTCAAATTTTCAAAATATTTTAATCCCCTTGAAAATTTGTGCATGTACTATATTTGAAGAAAATGAGCTGTAATAAAACAAACGTTAATAATTGCTGCATCTAATTGTACTCTCTCTGTTATGTTTCAGAGTAACAGCCGTGTTAGTCTGTATTCGCAAAAAGAAAAGGAGTACTTGTGGCACCTTAGAGACTAACCAATTTATTTGAGCATGAGCTTTCGTGAGCTACAGCTCACTAATAATTTGTACCCTGATGGCTGCTGAGAAAGAACTTATTTCATAGTTGTAAGAGACTTTCTCTTGGCTTAACCATGAAGGCTTGTGTTTTGAAGCTAAAAGGAATAAGATTCTAAGTTCTAGCTTGACAGGTTTTGAAGGTTTATTTAGTAACTGAAACTAAACGAAAGAGGTTTGTTTTTTAGTAAAAATTTGGGGGTCCATTTATAAGGGATAATCTCCACTGCTTTATATTGCATAAGAAGCTCCTGAGGCTAGATAATAGACAAAGCAAAGTTAAGTGGGCAAACTGTGAGTATATTACAAAAAGGAGATTATTTCTATTATACAGCTTTTAACATTAAAAGGTATATTTTCCCTTTCATGCTCATATGAAAATGCTTCTCTCTCCTACTCTCCAGTGATGTTAAGAAGAAGGTGTGATTAGGATGAATAAGTAAGAGGATGCAGATTTAAAAGTACAGTGGATTTGTGAAGGAACAACAGTCATGTTTTTTGGTCATTCTCCACAAGGGTCACAGGGCTAGCGTCCTCCCTAAGTCCATAACAGGTTGAGTTTGTTAACCTTGCTGCTTTGCCCACCTTTTCTCCCTCACTTGTGAAGAAATGAATGTTGGATTAGACTGGGTGTGGGAAATTGTGGACTGTGTGAGATCAATTCACATCAGTCATGCATTTTGTTGCTGTGTATTTGAGCTGATCTGGGGGAACCAACAGGCCTGTTTCAGTGTATTTTTAAAATATTGTCAAGGATGCCTAGAGCATTAGATGGGTGCTCTTTTATTACTCTCTGCATAAATCTAAATAAATAAATGAAAACACTTTATGATTGGCTGAAATTCTTCTCCTGTTACGAAGTAAAAATATGCCTTAGTTTAAGGGGTCCATACATTCATCTTTCTGGGTGAGATGCAACATATATAAATCATTGTATATCTTTAAAACTATGTTTCCATCCCTTTCTAATATACAATCTTTTTTTACAAATAATACAATTGTACAGCTGCTATAGGAAGTTTACATGTTGCATACTCTACTGAGATAACTGACAATTATTCATTATTTATGAGATAGGTGCATTTATAAACCTACTGTATCTTGCTTTGGAATTTGTACTAAAATTGAAAGAAGTTGTTCAGTATCCAGGAATCTTGAAATCACTGTAAAACAACATTAAACACAAATTAGAAACTGAGCTGAAACTTGCGATAATTTTAATAATAAATATTTAACAAATAAGTGATTTAATTTTCCAAAAGAAAACAGGCACAGAAAACTATTTAGTACCTCTGTTTGTGAAGTCATTTTCTTCCCTCACCCTATCACAGCAAAATCTTGACAAAGTACTGTAGCTTCAATTACCAGAAAGAAAACAGACAAAAGAACTACCAATCTAACAAGATTCTTATGTCACATCCATAACCATGGTATCTGAGCAATTTTGGTCATTATATCATGATGGATATAATGACATCAGCTCTCTCGTATTCTCTTCAATAAAGAAACTCTCAGAGCTTAAACAACCTAAAAGATATTGAACAATAAGAACATTAGGATCCCCACAACAGGGTAGGAGGGCTGAAATATGAATGAAGGAAGAGTGGGAGACTATAACAAATGGTATTGTCAGTAGACTACAGTCCCTTGTCAAATGTCTCTACTTCCTATCTTATAACAGAAAATATGTCAGACTGCAGATGTAGCAAGCAGTCCTCAAGAGCAAACGGGCTTTCTTAAAAATCACAGCAATATTCTCTGTTTGAAAATTCCCATCCAATTATGACAGTGAAAAGATGACTATGTATCTGCCCTGCAATTTCACAAGTAGTAACCTGAGCCTGTGGTGGAATGACCTTATCAGAAGGAAGCCCGACAGAATATAGCACTAACTCTGCAACTACAAGAGCTCAAGACTGGTGGGCACTACTGAACTATTGAAGAGGCAGCAGACTCCCATGCATCTTGCAGAGGAAAGATCCCCAAATCTAATAAAAGCCCTGGTGTGTGGCAGTGCCTTAGTATAGCACTGATTGTTGAAGAGCTACACATATGGTCAACCCTCCTGTATGGATACGAGAGCTGGTCATTTAGAAAGCAGTCTGAGACACGACTCACAGCGTTCAAGTTTTGGTGTTACAGAAGGTAAAAATTAGCTGGATAACCTAAATTATGAATGATCAGGGGATGAAAAGGAACAATTTAAAAACAGCAAAATCACTTAATATCATAGGTAAGAAAATAAAATCTTTCTGTGGACAAACTGCTCACCAATCACCAGAGCAACTTGATTCCAACTCTTATACTATCAGGCAAGAGGAGGAAAGAGAGCCAGCTATGTTGGAAACATCACCGGATGGACTGGTATCCAAAGGAAACTAGAAGTTTTACAACTCTGTTGTGACTGTGAAAGATGGAAGGTGAAGATTGAGAACTTCCATATTAGCAATGTCATGGAAGAATACAACTGAGGAATTAGCCTCTGCTTTCAAGGAGATAATGTACTTGACCTTTTCTCAGGTAGTACCCTAGCTCCTGCTCTAGTTCACACCTGATCTTGAGGGCAAAGAATGAGAGATCACAATGGGAGATCTACATTTCTGGCAAGAACCAGAGTGAAAATTTTTACAAATCATAAGGACCATCACCCACATCAGAACTATTCCAACAGTCACAAAGAAAATAATGTCAAATATCAGAGGGGTGTCAGCCATGTTAGTCTGGATCTGTAAAAGCAGCAAAGAGTCCTGTGGCACCTTATAGACTAACAGACGTATTGGAGCATAAGTTTTTGTGGTGAATACCCACTTCGTTGGATGCATCTGGTGAAGTGGGTATTCACCCACGAAAGCTTATGCTCCAATATGTCTGTTAGTCTATAAGGTGTCACAGGACTCTTTGCCGCTTTTAAAGAAAATAATGAGAGCTGTATGGTTCATACATTTTAAGACCAGAAGGAACCACTATAATCTAACTTCCTACACAACACAGGTTATAGAGCCTCATCCAGTAATTTCTGCATCAAACCTATAACTTCTGTTTGTGCAACAGCATACCTTTTAGAAAGATATCAAATCTTAAGACTCCAATTGATGGAGAATCCACTATATCCCTAGATAAGTTGTTCCAATAGTTAATTACCCTTACTGTTAAAACTTTTCTACGCCTTTTTTCTGCTAGATTAAAGAGCTGTCTACCATCATGTACATATTGGAAACTGTAATGTGCCTTTCCCATGTACATATTGGAAACTGTAATGAAATCACCTCTTAAACTTCCCTTAGATAAACTAAATAGATTGAGCTTCTTCAGTCTCTCACTAGAAGGCTTGTTTTCCAGTCTGAAATCTTTCTTGTAGTTCTCTTCTCTGAACCCTTTCCAATTTTTCCAAAATCCTTTTTGAAGTGGAGACACAAAAACTTGATGCAGTATTCCAGTAATGGTCTCACTAATGCTGTACACAGACATAATACCAACTCCCTACTCCTACTCGATATTCCCCTGGTTATGTATCCAAGGATCATGTTCACCCTCTTAGCTACAGCATTACAGAGGAAGCTCATGGTCAAAAGGTTATCTGCATTCAAGTCCTTTTCAGGATTGCTGCATTCCAGAATAGTGTGACCTACATTCTTTGTTCGTAGATGTATGATCTTACTTTTGGCTGTATTAAAATGCATATTGTTCACCTTATTAAATGATCCATGATTGTCTGTATAATTTACCTGTCCCCATCATTATTTATCACTCCACCAATTTGAGTGTCATCTGTAAATATTAATCCATTTAACATGGGCTACATATAGTGCAAATTCTTAAAAAATCAGAATGCATGCTAGAGTCTAAGTATATTATGCCAACACAGAAAAATTTATCAAACTTGTGATCTCTTCAAAAAAATAAGAAATTTGTTTGTCAAGACCTATTTTCCATAAAACCATGCTGACTGGCATTAATTACGCTAACATCCTTTAATTCTTCACTGATTGCATTCCATATCAGCCTTTCCATGATTTTGCCAGGATAGAGGCCCATAGTTATCTGGGTCATCCCATTTACCCTCTTTAAATACTGAAATATTTGTAAATGGTGGCTTTTTTCCAATCCTCTGGAACTTCCCCATGTTCTCAGATTTGTTAAAAATCAACACTAATGATTCTGAGAGTTCCTTGTCCTATTCTTTTAATAGAAAGAAAGCAGCTGCACCTCATAAGTTAGAGAGCTGATCACTAACAAGACCAAGAGACAATGTTTGACAAGTAGTCTTGTGGGGAAGCATATATTATAGTCCACCTCTCCTACCTATCTCACTACCTTTGAGCTACAAGTGCCAAAACACAGTCTCCTCTGCTGCATCTTCACGGGCATATTTCTGATCTATTGAAATGGGGTGGGTGAGTGGGGATGAAGTTAAAACTGGTGAAATACACTCCATGTTTCCAGGGGAAAGGAAGCAAAAATACTAAGGACAAAGTGGGTGGGCCGGTGTTTTTATATCAACTGTGATTGACATACACCTTTTGCCTCCTTACTTCTTGACAGGTGGGATATAAATGTCAAAATATTTTCTATGATGGGATGGAGATAGAGAAAGAATGAGAAATGCCAAGTCACTGTTTTAGGTAGTTGTGATGCAGTAACTATTTCCAAACATTTTATTTTAAAAATGTGTATTTGAAATATTTAAGGTGTAAAAATAAAGGATAAACATAGTATCTGAGCCACTCTGATGATCTGCAAAATATGGTGGTATTTATGTATTCACATCTGCTCCGCTAGTATAATATCAAGCTAAAAGAGGGTAGCTCAACAGACTACATGTCATCCATTTTTGTGTTGTGAAAGCCTTGGAAAGAGTTCCTGATCTGACCAAAAGTGATTACTCATTTTCCCCAAAAAACACAATAAGCCGTCCAAAACCAGGAAATAAAGATTTAGCGAATTTAATGTCAAGCTTAGCTGGACTAACTAACTTGTGCTCTTTAGCAGCGTATGTATATTCATCTGTCTTGTTACCTGTATCTTAGCAATCAAAAATGAGAAGCTGCATATTCATAACAGTATGCAAATTACATTTCAGATGTTAGTAGTGTATATCTGGAAAGCCTGGCTCGAACACAAAATGCAGTTGGTTAAAGAGCTAGTGAGACCAATTCAAAATTCCTCTAAAGCACCATTTGCTGGTCCACCTCATTTACTAAAAATTTTAGCAAAATGATCAAAAAAGAGGTAAAAAGTCAAATTAAATAATGACAGATTAAGAACTATTGCTAGAAATCATAACATTTTTTAAATCCACTATGAAATGTAACTTCACAAGTCAAAACATGTTTCATATCTATTTTATTAATACATGCTATGAGTTTTCAGCTCTTATAAAAACAAAAATATTTAAATGGGTATTTTTAAGTGTTTTAAAAATAAAACAAGCTATTACCTGCCTGAAGACTAAAAAAGAGCTCCTCATCCTGTAGTAGTTCCTGAATACAATCCAATCTTGTGTTAATTGTTTCAGCATCAACCAGAGGCTCCAGGATATTAGACCTAAGTCTTCGGCTTCCACCTGGAGTTTTAGTATAATTTAGAACGCCAAAAAGAGTGTGACCATTCCTTTGAAAATAACACAAATTTAAAAAAACAAAAACTCAAAAAAATCAAGCTGATACAAATCAAATGAAATTTTCAGATTAAATTAGCGTACAATTGACAGCTTGATTATCAGAAGCACACATAAATTCCCCTGAACTCCATGTGAGCTTTAGGACCTCAGACCGAAAATGAGGCTATGAGTAAGGCTACATTTTAGTCACGGATATTTTTAATAAAAGTCACGGACAGGTCATGGGCAGTAAACAAAAATTCACGACCCATGACCTGTCCATAACTTTTACTAAAATTATCAGTCAATAAAACTTGGGTGGGGGGATTGCCTGGGACCACTAGTGGTGCAGGGGGGCGCAGGAGTTGGCGCGCTGTCCAGGACCTCCATTGGTGCTGGGGTGGGCAGGGCTGGAAGGCTCCCTACCTGGCTCAACACCTTCTCCGCCCCCGAGCAGCAGCAGAGTTTGGGTGTGGGAGGGGGCAGGAAGTTGGGGCACAGGATGGGTTGAGGCGGGCTCTGGGTGGCACTTACCCACTTCTGGACTCCCCAGAACAACATCCCCCTTGCTCAGCTGCTAGGTAGAGGCATGGCCACACATAACTTGTGTGTCAGTTATATAGGTCAAACCTGCTGACAGCAGGTTCATTTGTGACAGACACACTATACACCTTTACACAATTCTTATCTTTTTGCTCTTTCTTTCTAATCCCTTTCATTACTAGGGGTATCCTGATGCACATAAAAAAATTCCAGGCTAGGACTACAAATTTTGTGCTAAGTTAAAGTTCATTTCTCTTTTCAAATTATTTAAAAATCAGCTTTATATATGCTATAATTGCTGTCAGGATAGAGCCAAATTAACTCTTTGTTTCTGACTAGACAGATTAGATACATGTGCCATAGAATTTGGTGCATTATAAATTTATAAGAATGCAAAAAAACTGAATTTGTAAAAACAAAATAATCTTACCGAGAATCTCTATTGTTAGTTAACAATTCAAGATTTTGGGCTGATGATGAATCTATCATAGCAGTTTGCTCACTTCCCTGGAAACGAACCTTGAGTGACTTTGGAGCATAAACTGAATTTTGAATAAATTCAACATATTTTAGCAAAGCTGCAACAGCTGCTAGACAGTAATACCTGTAAAGTAGAATCATTTATTGAACATTAAATATTTCTCCTCATCAAGCGCAAAAACATTTACTGTACTTAGGGAGAAGGTTTTTCTTAGCAATCTTATGCCAAGCTGTAGAGTCATGTTCACACATATTAGGGATTGGGAGCAACCCTTCCCATTATGCAGAAGCCAGAGGCAATGCTTGGTGGAGCACATGGAGTCACATGCGCCCCCAGATTTTTCCCAGGGTTTGCTGGCCCTGCTCGGTCAAATCGTGCCACTGGGCTCCTGCCCTGCACAGCAGCTGTTGGAGCAGACAAGCTGGGAACTTCAGCCATGGGGAGAGGCAGCAGCAAACAGCTGGGAGCTGCAGGGGGGGTCACTGATGGTAAGAAGAGGGGCGTGACAAACTGTTGGGGGGGTGAACCTTTAAATTGTGCCCTCCCACTCTCAACAGATACCAGTTGTCTTGGGCAGAAACCTCTAGCCCCACCACCCTACCGCAAGGCAGAAGCCCCACGCTCTGGTAGGCAGAGAACAGGGTGGAGTGGGGGGCTCCACAAGCCACACTTTAACTGTAAAAGAGTCACATGTGTTTCGCGAGCCAGGGTTTGGCCACCCCTAGTATAAACAGTGTGATCAGGGCCCAGATTTTCAGTAGTGCAGGTCCACTTTTGTATGGGCCAATCAAGTGTTCAAACATGCATGTGTCTGTGCATGCATATGATCTTGCCTTGCACATATTGGATATTGTGCATGTGTAAGTCTGGCAGTGCAATTTCAGAAATACATTACTGAAGTATGGGTCCAGGTGACCAAGTTTTTAGTGTTGCTCTCTAGTGACTTCCTCTAGCAAATACAAGCTGACAAGCTCTTAAAGAAAGATTGATGCCAGGGTCTCTAAATGGTGGGTCATCAGGGCTCCAAGAGGCACTTGACAATTGATGTATCATTGGTAATGGATGTATCAGAAATGTTTGAGTGAAAAATAAAAAGGTAACTACATTTACAGATTTTAAATTTCAGGGATGTGTGTACCAATTAATGAGAAGCCACTGACCAGTGTATTAAATCTGTACAAACTGTTAAAATCTTTTATCTGGAGACACTACTTCTTTTTCTTACTTAGGTTAAACGTACTTGGACTGAACCTCCATTAGGACAGTGCTGAATTCAGATGTACACAACTGTTCTATATATTCCAAGCCCTTTGTTTCATTGAAGTATTTTCTTTGGACAGTAGTAAAAGTCACGTTCTAATAAAAACAAAACCAAAAACAGCAAAGGTTTCAAAATCTCATGGAAAGAAACTGGAGTGTTGTGATGATTTGGGGAATCTCTCTATGTAAAAATGTGACACAGAGGCCCTTTGGCAGCTCACAACTCTGGGTCAGCAACTCTTGTCGGGCCTGACATACTCAGTGTACCCCCACTCATCACTATCATGATCTGTATCTGGAAGGTGTCATGTAGGATATCATGAGCAAATTGGTGACACACTGGTCCTGAAGCTCATTGCGTGGTGTATGTACAGAGTGTGTACAAACAGTTATAGACGTGTGCTGGAATTCTGTTCTTAAAATGTGTTTGGCAACCAGTGCATGGACCCAGTTTGCCTTGGACAGGGGAGCGTATGTTTGCTTTTCTGACTGGTCTGGTCATCAGGCAGGGATGATGAAGCTGCACTTACACAGAAGGTAAACAAAACCATCAAATGGGTGAGTGCGAGAGATAGCCTCTTAACTATCATGACGGGAGAACACGAAACTGCAAAAATTAACATGGCATCAGCTCCCCGCTGGATACAGCAGGCTGAGCCCCCAAGAGGGCTTCCTGCTTACTGAGCGAGGTCATTGAACTTTAGAAGATATAAGCAAAGATAAGAAGCTATTTTTGCATCCATCACTTAAGGGACGAAAGGGGCCAGAGCTCTTGAAATCACAGAAGGTTGGATCCTTGAACTCAGGGGACTGATATTTCTGGGAACTCTCCAGAATGGTGAGGAACCTGAGGCAAGGAAATGTGTATACACATGTTTATTATTTTATCTAGATCGATGTATTTCTCATTCTATTAAGTAAAGAGCAATACTACTTTAGAATCCTGTGAAAGTCTGTCTATGTGTCTGTTGGCTTTCACTATTGCATGTCCCTGAAGAGGCAAACTGTAAGCCAGAAGGCTCACATCTTTAGAAATGTGCAAGAGCTTCTGGGGAGGCTTGCAGGAGATGACGTTACTTTCAGGGCATAGGCAGTTGGGCTGTGGGGTCACCACTGCCAAAAGAGGTGTCAGACACAAGGTTACACCTGGAGTGTGCGCATAGAGGCCAAAAGCCAGGAACACTGCCTAAACTCTGCCCAGCCCCAGCAAGCTAAGGGATTAAGCGATTGGATCCCCTCGTAAAGACGGTCACAAATCTGTAACCATATAAAACCAATCAAATAGGAGCCCTATAAAAACTAAATGAAGTCTAAAAAAAGATTACCTTGAAATTTTCTGTTATCAAACTGAACAATTTTGTTGTATTCCCTGTATCACAAGCAGTATTTGACATTATTATTTCTAATGGTGTTAAAATCTTGAGTTTTGTGATAACCTAAAAACAAATTTAAAACATAATTTCATTAAAAATCATTTAGCCATCTCAAAGTACATTTTCACAAATAAATAAAATAGTCCAGAAATAACTGACAAATTCTATAATCTTTGTAAACACTTTTAAATCAATTAAAAATTCCACTTAAAGGAATGTGCACGCACAACAACCAGGCAGACATCATTTATTCCCAGTCAGGGCCAGAAACAGTAAGGTTTTTAATGGCTTTTTTACTTCCTGAGCTTTGAGCACTGGTAACAGGTGAGAATAAATGATCAGGAACTTTCTGGTGGCCAGATAATGAGGTAAGTGTAGTACAGAAAGCAATAAGGTAAATATAATACAAAAAGAGAGGATTTAGTTACACCCATTGCATCAGGCTCCAAAGATGGCAGTTGAACATATGATATTATTTATAGCATGTAGAAATCTGTTAAGTTTCTTTCCTCCCTCTCCTTCCCTTTTATGCACTCTTGTCTCTCCAACTGCTGCATACAAAAGGTAATAAAGAAATAGCCTGCAGTAATAATTTTCAAAACAGAAGAATGAACTGTCTACAGATATCACTCACTAGTATAAAACAGAAAAAATAGTTACAAAAATACCTACAATTAAAGTAAAAGATTTGGAGAATAATTTATCTCATGTCATGAATATATGAAAAACAGATATGATGAAAAACCCCTGCAAAAAAGAATGTTATGCCTAACATGGCATTCCATGACTGTGAGTGAGAAAGTACCTTTTCAATCAGAAATAACTTTCTGGGTTTGCAGCTGCAGAAGTTCATGGTGCTCCTGAAGGTCATGAGCTGCAGACTCACTTGGACTGGATAAGGCTCTTTGGAGTAGGTCATATTTTAGACCTTGTTGTAACTTCTTATGGATACATGTGCATGCTACAGTCTAACCTGCATTGTTTCTCTGTTTTGGTGGCTCAAAAGATACACATTTAAACCAGCTTTTCCTTTTCACATGAGATACTCATTGTGACAGGGTGTACCCCATGTTTGATGCCCTCCCACCTTGGCTAATCCTGCCCCAACCAGGTTTCCTTCTGGTGGAAAAGAGCAGTGAGTTTAGATACTCCACTAGCTGCCAAGAGAGTCCACCAGGTTCAGCAGCTGGCAGAACCAACAAGAATTGGTCCTCCAGCAGCTAAAAGGATCAGGAGCAGAAAGTCAAACAGCACAACAGACAAGGTAAAAAGGACTGTCTGCTTCCTCTGGGGAAAGGAGCCAGTTCTGAAGCTGAAAGAGGAGAGGAAGGATGTCCCGACTTGACCCAGGAGCCTAACTTTGATTTAAAGTACAACTGAATTTTGCTACTAGTTTCTTATCTAGGAAAGGATTAACATCTACATATACCGAACAAGATCAATTATTATGTATTGTTTCTATTTGTATTATTTGCAGTAGTGCTCAAAGGCCCCAAATTAGATTTGGGCCCCAGTATATAGGTGATAAGGTGCTGTACAAACAAATAGAAAGACATAATCCCTGTCTAAAATCTCTTACAATCTAAGACAAAATGCAACTAGTATCACAAACAACTGAAGTGGTAGGGCTGTGAGACACACAATGGGAGTAACTATAATAAATTCATGAGCTACATGGACTTAATAGTTCTGAACCACCTAAAATATTTTTGTTTGGGCTGTGGCTACCTAACCTATCCATCATTAGCGTCTTAGTTTTTTGGTGGCATTACAGCAGATATAAGCCCTAAGGAGGGATTTGTAGGAGGAGAAGATAGTGGCCTTAACATATTAATTCAGGGATGGTGTTCCATGCATAAGGGGTGGCATGTAAGAAAGTGCAACAATGATTGAAGCCAATATCATTGGCAAAGCAGAGGTCACAACACAATAAGAGACAAGTATGGATAACAGAGGGGCATTGTAGTGAAGGGCATTGAAGACAATGGGGCCAGAAAAAGGGAAGTAGATGGAGGGGTAAAGTCAGAGTGAGAGGTAAAGGGAGATGATCTTAGTAGATGTATTCTGTAGGGACTGAAGGGTGAATGTACTTTCAGAGAAGCCAGCAAAAAGATTTTGCAGTGTGTACAGTATGAAAAAGGGCAGATTTTAGAAACATTAGAGCAAAATGCAGCAAGAGTTGCACACAGCTTGATGTGGGAGCATGAGAAAGGAAAGAATCAAAGACAATTCAGATTATGTTTGAGTGACAAGGAAGATAGTGATGTCAACAGTCAAGGAAAATTCAGGAAGGACTTGAAAGGAAAGGAGTTCCATTTTTATCATGTTAATTCTAAAATGAAGGGAGACAATTAAGAGGGGATGTCAGATTGATAGAGAGACTGAAATACAGGATTGCATGGATGGAGACAAATCAAAATTAGAAAGGTAACTTTGAGGATCAAGGCCAAGGACAGGGTCACAGTGGAACCCCAAAGGACAGTGGGAAAAGGGAGGAGAAAAAATCTAGACACAAATAAATACACTATTAACTGAAGAGAAAACTCACTTGCTATCATGAGTCGACAGAATCTTTTAAGAGGAACAGCTTCAAAAATGAGTATCTAGTGTCCACAAAAGCCAGCATAAATGATGTTACTGTTTGCATCGGGGGTCTCAAACTCAAATGACCACGAGGGCCACATGAGGACTAGTACATTGGCCCGAGGGCCGCACCACTGACCACCCCCGCCACTGCCCCGGCCCCTCTCCCACTCCATCCCTTCCATGAGGCCCCGCCCCTGCCTCACAGGGGGCTCAGGGCAGGGGGTTGGGGTGCAGGGTGCGGCAGGGGTTCGGCTGCAGGAGGGGTTTGGGAGGTCAGGTCCGGCCCAGTGCAAACCAGGGACAGGGCAAGCTCCCTCCCTGCCTTGCCCCCGCACTGCTCCAGAAAGCGGCTGGGACCTGGGGGAGAGGGGGCACAGGAGACTGTGTGTTGCCCTGGCCGCACCTCCAAGTACCTCCCCCTAAGCTCCCATTGGCCGGGAACGGAGCCACTCTAGGTAAATGCTGGGGGGGTGGGAGGGGCCGCGGGGAGCTGGCGAGCCACAGAAAATAACCCCACGGGCCAATTGTTTGAGACCCCTGGTTTACATTAACAATGCTACTTTAGTTTTTTTATTACTCTTGGTATGAACAAACTGCAGTTGTCAATCAGGAATTTCCTGCTATTATTTATAAAAACTTCAAACAAAAAAGGATATCTATAATAATCTTCTTCATTATGTAAATACAACCATATACAGCAACCAAAAGTATTAAAATTACCTTAGCATAGGTTGTATTGTCCGCAAATTGGGATAATACCACTTCGGGGTTTTTTAAGTCAATACTAGCCATTCCTACTTCACCTCTGGCAAGTCCTCTCCCTTCTACTACAGCTACAATAACGGATGCAACTAAATGAGCAGAGACAGCAGATGAGGATGTAACTGTAAAACAGTAGTATACATTTATAGTTATGACCCAGTTCATGATAGAGAGTGAACAATGTATGTACTTATATCCCCCACTCACAAAGAAGCAAAAGTCTAGCAATTATCCAAATTTACTTAAAAATTCAAAGTACAAGTTGCTGAATTCTACATTTGATGTACTATGCAGAGAATGACCCATATTTTCAATTATTTGAACACCACGTAATATGTGAAAAAATAAGAACAGAGCACATGTACACAAATAGGGGGTGAACACAAGGAATGACATTGTTAAAGGTGCAAATATGTGTAGAAAATACAGTGCATGAGCACTATTTCTGTATTATGAAAAACAGGTGAAGAATAGAAGGGCTATTATGATCATTAAGCATATGTAATTTTAAATACAAAACTGAGGGCAGCTATTATTGATGGACAAATTTAGACAAATTAAAATATAGAGAGACATTGAAATTGAAGGTAGTTTTCTATTAAAAGCGTACTTCTGATGAGGTGTCCCTAATTTTGTCAAATACCAAACCAACCTTTCTGAAATTTCATAGCTGATCTTATGCTAAGAGAGAAATTTTCTGATGTTTGTGGAAAATCAAACAATGCATTTGAGACAAATGATGTAGGTTTCACTTTTGCCTAAGCAATCTGGCTTAGAAAGTCCATGTTTTAATCTCTTGGAGTTGGTGAGGAACAATTAGTGAATGTGGTTAATACATTAGGAACTGTACAGAGCTCCATATATATGCGCAGCACATATAAGTGTTTACAAACTCCATCAGGAGGAAACATCCAAAAGCACATAGAAGTTTTGAGGAAGTAGGAGTGGTGTTCTAGATGACACATTGTTTAGAGAGACAAGCACAGGGCTAAAAAGTCAGAAAAGCCTATCCTGTTCCTACATCTGCTGAGGACTTACTCTTCTTTCCACTTATATAGAACTTCACAAACATGATTTGACTACGTGACAGATTTATGTTACCAATCTGCCAGCGGTGTCAGGTGATGAGGCTGAGGCCGCAGGATCTTTAGGGGAGGAGATGAAGAGCACACCAAATGTCTGAATTTTAAAGCTTTATTAATAAAATAACAGCAGAGGGTGTTAGGGGCGAGGTGGCTCCCCACGTCACTCAAAGGAAGAAAGAAAGCATTAGTGCCCCAAGCCCAAGCCCTAACCCACTTTCATACTCACACCCGCACTACCCTAGGCTGTCCAAGCCTGGGAGTAACGTAAGAAGAAGAGGGGGAAGGGTGGACAGGAGTTCTTGTCCTGTGCACAGGTCGTCCAGGGTCCGCTGTTGATCTCCAATTTGCCTCAGCTCTCAGGAGGGTTTTTAAGTCCCTGAGGTCTCTTGGGGGAGTCTCCTTCCAGGACCTTTGTTCCCCAAGCTCTGTGTACCAGTCCAAGCCGGCCTTCTGTGGCTTCTTCAGCTTTCCCAACACACACCGGTTTCAGGGCTGTGAGACTGTTATGTTTTTCCCTTGTTGGCCTTCGCCAGCTCGCTCCTTTTCGCGGCCCCTGTGATTTCGTTCAACAACTCTCCTTTCTCATGGCTGGTCGGGGGGGTGGCGGGTGGACTCTCCCCCTTCTGTCTTGGCAGGTAGCAGAGTGGCCTTCAGCTGGAGTCAGCTCCTTATCTTCGGGTTTAGCTGGGACATCAAGTTAACCCGTACTTTTCTTCTTTCCTCCCACTTTGGCCTCTCGCAGTCTGCAAAGAAATCTTCCACTCCACACTCACACCTTTGACCCTCCCCAAAATGCTTTGCAATGTTTGCCACAGCGTTAGCAACATGCAGTGCTGATCTGCCTTCCCAGCGGACCCCCTGAGAGGGGGGGCTGTGTGGTTGTGACAACTATACCTCAAAACATCAAAGGAGATGATGAACATCATTATCTCCATCTTCCCACTAAGGAAACTGGGGCTTAAAGATGTGATTTGCCCAGTATCAGACTGCAAATGAGTGTTAGGGCTTGGTTTAGAATACAGGTCTCCTGACTTCTCCTGAAGCCTAATCCTATAGACCAGAGGTTCTCAACCTATTTCCACTCAGAACCCCTATAGCCACCTGACCAAAAGCATCCCATGTATTCACACTCTACACGCTATTGTAATAATCTTTGTACAAAATATGCCTTGTAACATATAATTTGAAAACAAATAACCCACTGATAAATAATATCATGGTGATATGGATATAGCAACGTTATATGAAAGTTATTATTCCCCCATATGATGTCATTAGCACATGTTCAAAACCATACAGCCCTGCCTAGGCAAAAATTGTTACCCAGGAATTTGCCTCAATTTCCATATAAGTAGTAGACAGAATCTTTAAGTCAGCAGGGGGAAGAGATGGCAGGAAACAGAACAATTTGAATTTCAGCAAACACAAGTAGGGGCATGGAGCCCCTTCACCACCAGACTCCATTTTTCTTTTTTTACTGCTTGAATAAACTTTACTCTGACGGGTAACCCTCAGAAGAATCCACTTCAAAGGTTCACTGGTCTATAAAAAAGGGGGTAGAGAATAGGGTGACCAGATGCCCCGGTTTTATAGGAACAGTCCCGATATTTGGGGCTTTGTCTTATATAGGCACCAATTACCCCTCACTCCCTGTCCCAATTTTTCACACTTGCTGTCTGGTCACCCTAGTAGAGAACTTCACATTCTCTTTCACCTAAGACAAAGGCACCAGAAGCTTTGGGCCTTTGGGAGAGATCCTGATGAAGTAAAGGGTAATTCATAATCTTGCTGGAAAAAAGTGGGTGAGAAAGTCCATCTTAAACAAAACCTTGAACCAACCAATTAAGTTTTAAACTTTTAGATGCATGTTTTCACTTTTATTTGCTTGTAACCATTTCTAACTCTCTCTCTTATACCTGAATTCATTTAAAATCCTATCTTCTTTTGTTCATAAACTTGTTTTATTTCTAATCTAAACCAATCCAGTGGCAAAAACTGAACTGTTTGGTAACTCCAGCTAAAGTAAACTATTGAATATTGATTTCTTACAGGGGTAATGTACGTTAATATCTGAACTACCCAGGAGAGGGCTGGTCATTGCAGAACACAAATTTTTGGGAAAATCCGGGCCTGAGAGTGTGTTGGAGTCACCTTGCAAGTAGTAAACAAGGCTTGCAGAAGCCAATGTGTGACTGGTGCATTGCTGGCAAGCTGCTGTGGTCAGAGCTTCAGCTATACACAGACACTCAGCATATGACCTTTATGCTGGTAGCCTGGTTGTGCATGGCCCAGGTTGGGAGCTACACCCGTAAAGCATTGTGAGGCACCCAGGATGACAGAGCAGGCAATGACACGACCCCTCACTAGTCTGGACTGCACCAGAGAATGTGACACCACCCCATCAGGTTTTTTTAAGTGGTCCACCCAAAAGGACTGTGGGATTGGGGTCATGGCAAAAATTCTCAAGGATTTTTGGGGATTCCAGTGAGCTGTTGTTGGATAGGCAGAGCTGGAAATAGTAAGGGGGATTTGGTCTCTAGCTGTTGGTGCTTGGAGGGCCTGGGTTTGGGAGTGGGGCTGATGCTGGCTGATGAGAGTGCTTCCCTTTTCTTTCAACCTTTCCATGCCCCCTCACACAGCTCTCAGACAGCACTACTTCAAGAGGCTATCAAGCCAGTTCCACAGCTTCTAGATGTCCTGTATTATCCTGCCCCAGAACTGAATACTGGGAAGGGGGAGAATCTCCATTGTGATTGGGTTTAGGGATGGAGCAGCAGTAGCAAAAAGGGGGAGGATTATTTGGGGGAACAAGCGGCTACTTTCTTGGTCTCTTGTTGCTCCTGCTGGATCTTCACAGCCATAGGATTCTGCTATGTGGCAAGGGGTGGGTTGTTCTCAACTATGGAGTGCTAACCAGCAAGCAACCCCTAGCAACACACCTGAAGGCATGGCTCCATCATCTGAGAAATATTGCTGTAGGCTACAAGGGCTCCATAGACAAGACACTTAACTAAACTGAGACACAGAGAAGTTTAGTTTGTATACTATTCTTTGGCAAATTTGATTCTAGGAATATTAGATTTTGACAGTATTCTTTATTAAAAGGTACAAATGGCAAACCCTAAGCACATTTAAATAGCTTTGTTTAGCGTCTGTGGTGGTTTGTTTCAAATTTAATGTTATGTATTTCCAAAGAACAAGCTAATGGAGAATTTACTAATGACTTTCTTTTCAAGAAAACTGTGGGTGAGGTAATATATTTTACCCACCTTGTCTCTCTAATATCCTGGGATCAACACAGCTACAACACTGCAAACAAGAAAACTGTGACCAGTAACCAGAGTTCTTGACAGACCCTAATCCTGTTTGAAGCCACTATAAAACAACTGTCCAGAAAATATTTCATTAATTTCGTTAATTAAAAGGTGATTATTTCATTATTTCATTAATTAGAAGGTGATTCTGAAATTTAAAAGACCTCCAAATTAGGCTAAGAAAAATCCTTGCATATGGTAGATACATCACATTCAAGCTTCATTTACAACAATTCAGCAGTATGTAGCTTTTATGGCACAGAGAGATTTACTGAGATATCAAACAATTTGAAACTGAAAGTGAATTACTGCTAAATCCCAGAACTGTCAAAAAATCAATACATTAGATTCTTTGCTAGAAAGAAAGTTCTTTTCTCTGCCTTTTTGGTACCAGACAGTGTTCTCATCAATCTTTTTCATTTTTTTAATCAAATACTCTTATAGAAGGCAACATCTTCATCCATCTTTTTTCTTTTATCAGTCAAACTCACTATCACAGTAGTCAACCTCTTTATCAACCTGTCAGTTCTCCCTTTTGTCCACTTCGCTATTAACCTTTTATCAATTTATCACCAGATTCGGGTACACTATAATAGTTTAAATCAAAGCTAATTCAAAATAAAAGCTAAATAAAAGCTACAGTAATATTACTACTTATTTTACAGATATAGTATATTTTATTCTGAAGGATTCCAAAGCACTTCACATACTAAATCCTTACACCAGCTCTGAACTGAAGTCATCACTGAGATGAAGGGTGTTAGCCAACTAATACACATCAATATGATACAAAAGAGTATGTGCAAGGGCACATTTTGGTCCAGATACTAGAGCAAACTTTTTAAAAAAAAATACTCCCCCCATTTAGGTATTTATAACATGACCAAGTAGTATCTGAATGCAACCCAAAATTCAAAAACCTAGCAGTCTGAAAGTCTAATATCCCTCACTTGCTTTGTGATGTGAATGTATGCAGATGTTCATGTCAATGTTTACTTTTTCTTCTCCTCCATCATCTTCATTTATTCTTCAATTTCAATGAAGTTGTTGTGGGAAAGCTCATGTAAATAAATGGGTTTTATTTTGTTCTGAAGCTGGTAATATTTATGCTCATTCTCAGAAGGGAGTTCCACAGCAGTGGGTCTACTGGAAAGAAGCCACAATCCCCTACACTTGTGAGTTTCATTCGGGATGCGATCACAACTCCAATGTCCCTGAGAAGCACAGCTCAGCCCACAAACAGTCTCAAAGATCAAGATCAGAAATTTACATCAGTTGTTGAACCAGATGCCATTGTAGTGTCTGAAGCATCATGGTGTTTTTGATGAGCAATGTTGATTAGAAGGTGGATTGCTTCATGTTGTGTAGTCTTAATAAGCAAAGGTATGAGGCACTGCTGTAATAGAGAGGAAGCAAATTCAGGTCATGAAGACATGGGAAAGCTGTGTTTTACACGAGGGAAATGCAGAGCTGGGACTCACTGGGAGACTACTGAAGCTGGAGTCTGTGGCAGTTCACAACCTATCCTAGAGATTTAACATGTGTCAAATGGGATGTGAGAAAGGAACTGAGCCTCCTGGAACTATACAAGTCCTTGTGAATGAGAAGCTGATGCCCATCACAATCCCCTCTTCTGCCTGAGAGGAAGATCTGGAGCCAACATAGTGCAAAGTCTGTCCATCCTGCTATATGTCTCAGGCAACACAGCACACCTCATAGTCAAGCGTGTCAAATGCTGTGGACTTATCTAGATATATGAGCACTGATGTTTGTTGTCCACTGCTAAAAAAAAAGATCCAAATCTATGACCAGCCTTGTCCCAGAGCCGTGTCCTAGGACAAAATCCAATTGTGCACGTCAAAGTTGCTGGTTGATTTGAGGTGCTGCTAGAAATAGCTGTTCTCAAACTTCTTAACAACCTTGCTCAGAACTAGCAGATTTGATACCATACAGGACAGGAACAGGCAAAATCATGACAAGAGATTTTTTTTGAGCACTAGTTGGACAACAGCCTTTTTCAGGGTGGCTATTACATTGCAATCTCCAAAGATGATATTGAGAATCTCTGTCAACAGGGGGTTCAGGGTCTCATGACTGCTTTCACCAGCCATGAGAGACAGACAGAGTCACAGGCTGATATCCTGCAGTAACTTTGAAAACTTCTGTCTGCATGAACAATCTGAATTCTACAAAGGACACATGTATTCGCAGTCCTTTTTGCATAAACCCCAATTCTTGGGGCCCAGAGACTTTGTCCCAGATCCCAGCAATCTTATCTGCAAGGCAACATAGTCATTTTTAGAGCACCATACAATATTATCCTGGTATCTAAGGACCATCACTGTGGTACTTAGGTAGAAAGCTAATCTCAGGAAGAAGTGCTGGTTCTGTGGATGACTGAAGACAGTACAGCTTGACAAACTGGTTAACAAGAATAGTTCTGCTGACTATAGAAAAGAGATTATCTTTTTGTGCTGGAGCTAATTGGTTTCCCATCTCATTTTGTGCCACTTATGTTCTGTAGTGAGTAGTATCCATAGACTTGAAGAAGTCTGTCTTACTGACAGAATCTCCACTTCATCTAAGGCGTGAATAACCTTGTTGTGCCACCTCTCACCTAGCATTGTCAAGGTCTACGGAGCACTTGTTGGTTACAAGTGGGTTGCTAATTGATCACATAAAGCTACTATTTGTCATTTCCAGTCACTAAATCACATTAAAAGTAACTAAAAATATTTCCAAACATTGTTTTTCCAGGTAATCATGTGCTGTAATTACCACAGGGATATTATTTGATTACCAGTAAGAGATGAAGTGGTCCACACATTCACAATCTAAATAGGAGAGAAAGTGGTCTATGAAATACTCTGTTCAGATGTGATCCACACGACGAAAAAGTTTGAGAGCTGGTACACAGACTAGCCTGAGTGCGGGTGGTGCGAGTGTGGTGTAAACCGGACCATATAGCAGTGTAACTTTGACCCATATAGCGCTGTGTGTGTGTCGTTAAACCAGGTCTCAACTATGCAAGCCAGGTCAGAATTCTCATCAGAACAGATCATGTTGAAAAGTTTATTGACCACTGATCTTGAACTGATTAGAATGAATCTGAAATCTAGTTTCTTTCTTTAGTTTTTGTGATCTCCTGTAGTCTCCACTGTCCACATTGAGCCTAGTTGTAGATATATAGACTTGGGTCCTTGTATTTGAATTGATTTTTCTTTGTCTACCTGTACCTGTAATGAGTGGGAATAAGGATGTTTAGGTGAACACTTGCTACCAGACATTTTTAGTTCAATAAATTCCAAGGTGCTGGCAAGTCTCCTCAACCCTAGCATGGGTTCTGAAGCCAAGAATGGCTAAATTCTCTATGTCAGCCTTCAGACTTGAGGTTCATGGGAGTCTAGTAATTCCTAATCATGTGCTGAGACCACTGAGACACCTAATTTAAGTAAAATTGTCAAAATAGGTCTTTAAAAAGAAATGCACACATGCATGTTTAAAAGACACACTTCAGTGATGGTTCATAAATTATACAATGTCAAGCATTATCTTCTGGCTTTGTTCACCCTCATATTTCACCATTGTCGTCTTACATAAAGGTAAAATGTCTTACTTTTCTCCCCCCTTTGAATTATTCCATACCAGTCTAGATGCTGTACAGTGCCTCTCTTACCAGAAGACAGAGAATGAACATTCAATTTCTTTTAGTACTGCCATCTCACTGTATATACCTGTCCTGCCAACTCAGCACCTCAGATGAAACTCAGAAAATGTAGCAATTTCTTCAAATATGCTAATTTATCAGAAAATAAGGCACAAAACTCTTTAATTTACCAGAGCCGACTTGAAAAGGAGGTGGTCTAGATTAATATGAAGCACTTGAAGAAACTTTAAAGGTGTGAAACCCACCCTTTAACTTGCACATATGTCCAGATATTTACAACTTCCTAGTACAATTTATATTTAAAAAAAAAAGGAATTAGTGTCATACAGATACCAGAAGAATCCAATGAGAGAGGAAGTGGCCCACACAAATTGAAGGCTACTGCACTTATTGAAAACTTAAGATATCCAACCTATACTGTTCTGTACATTCTGGGGTCAAGGACTGCAACACCACCTTGCATATTTTAAGAAAGGACACCACCACTCTCTTGGCCCAAGAAATAGACAATGATCTTGTGCAATGAGCTTTGAAAGAGACTGCTATTTCCTTGCCTCTCCTGATGCATATCTCTATCATAAATTCCTTAATCCAGACTGCTAAAGTAGACTTCAAAGTTATTGTCCCTCTTGTGATATCCATGTGTCACAATAAGCATTTCCAATTTCCTTAAGGTAGCTGCTCTATTTTAAGGAATCCTGAGAAGCAATCCTTTTAAAGATTAAAAAATAAGTTGAAAAAGTAAGGGAATTTGAAGTTTAGAGCTTCTAGTCATAATTATGCATATACAATTTGGATGGAGAAAATGCAAACTATAAATCTGAAAAAGAATAGAATATTTTAGGTTACTGTCAGAAGAGGATGGAGCCAGCAGGACAGAAGCTGCAAAGCTATAAGAAAACAATGCAACACGCAAAAAGGGCAAGGGATGAAGCTGCCCCATGCAGAGACCTCTACTCTTAATGAGCTGATACCCAAAATTCTTACCCAGAGACGCTCCTGAATTTCTTCTGTTGTGAAATAATCACTGCACACACAACAAAAGGTTTCCAACATATGATGGAGAGGCGGTTCCTTTCTTGGAGGACATTATAGTACTAGTAGTATAGTAGTAGTTTCAGCCAGTCCAAGTAACCATTTTCTTCTTGAGTATGGGGAGCTCAATAGCTAAACAGCAAGTCTGAAGCAAAATGCATTTTACTGAGTATCAGACTTACTAGATTTTCTGACACTGGTAGTTTGAATTAATGGAAGAATAAATAAGTGTAATTAGAAGAAATTAACAATGGAGCTAGGAGGACAGGAAGAAAAAGCAAAGTAAGAGATGGAGAGAAAAAAAGAAAATGCTTTAGATTAGGAAATTTTATGTATTCATGGTCTTAGATTTTAAAGTATTTCTTTCACAGGAATCCCACAGATCCATAAAACTGCAGAACAGTGTTACTGTGCAAGGCAGAGGAGAGAATAGAATTGTTTTTTCTTTGTTTCTGACCAAACTTTAGGAATAGTTTTAGGCATAGAGAGTGGTGGGCCTTTGCCCATGAAATTAATTTCCTCTGTTTGCTAGTATTTGACAAATTTCAGGGTACAGCATAAGGTATACCTCTGAAGACAGGAGGGTTTTTTTAATCAAATGCCAGTGAAGCAAATATAGCCATTCTATGCAGGCAATTTTTTGTATTTTAACTGTATGTTTTTAATTCTGAGTTGCCCACGTGCTATAGCTATTATGTCATTTTTCCACATTTCAGAAGTAATCTCTCTTTGTCAAGTGCTTTGTTTTCCCAATTAATTTGTGCAAAATTTAGTTCTAAAATTTACCATTTAACAATGTTTCTGGGGAGACTTAACCCTGTTTTGACAGATGTTATGCATTTTTTGAGTATGAGGGCATTCAAACCCAGCACCTCCCTGCGGCCAATTGCTGGCTACTTTTCAAATTATTTCCTTAAACTAATATCAAGTAGAGGTAATTTTTATTTTGATAGAATACATTCTCTTTATATTTTATTCCATTTTGGGTTCACTTGATGACAAAAAGTTAAACTATTCTATTTCTGTCATTAAATGTGAAGACAATAAAAAAGGACAAAGCAATTTTCCTGGAAAACTAAAGCTGTTCATATGTTCTATATTTCTCGGAACCATAACATAACTTTGCAGTGCCCTCTACTGTACATCTCAGCAACTCCCAAGCAGCATTTGGTGTGGCAGCCTTCGGGTCACTCCAGCAGCAGCTGGTGTGGCTGTTCTAGGGCCAGCTGCTTGGGCGCCCCAGGTCAGCCACACTGGCTGCCTGCAGAAGTCATGGAGGTCACAGAATCAGTGACTTCTGCGACCTCCATGACAGACAGAGAGCCCTAATCATACAGCACAAAAATGGTGTCTTGCTCGTAAAAGCAAAGCCATCCACCAGTATTTTCACTTACAATGCAACACCTATAAACTCCACATACACCCCAAAACAACCTAAGCATATTATTTCTAAAAATAAAAGATATTTAACTCCAAAAAATTTAATTCCACTATTTCTCTTGAGTTTAACTCTATATATAAAAAAGAAAAATACTGTCTCTAACTTTTCTGCTTGTTAAAGACATCTATCTTTCCTGAGCAGTTTGCTGACTCCTCCTTTCTGACAGTGCTTTTTCTTTATTTCTCACAAACTAATTTCCCCCCAAACAGCTTATTCTGTTTCCTCACATTATGAAACAGGCCACATTTTTTGTAGAACTTACAATGTCTACCACAATGCATCAGCAAGACTGAATTGCTAAAGAATTACTTTTAAAATGTTACTCCGGAGGGAATTCTCGGCCAAAAAAGTAAAAATTCTGCGCACAATATTTTAAAATTCTGCAAAATTCCACATATTTTATTTATCAATAAATAAATGTGGGGGTTCCAGCATGGCAGTGGGGAGCACGGCCACTGGCTACAAGGAGGTGGGAGATCACCCTGCAGCCCCTTCTTGGGACATGGACTTGACGGTGAGGCTGCACCCAAACCTGACACAGCACAAGCGCTGAGCTTGCCCTAAAACACCCCAGGGCCCTGCCCCTCCATGCCAGGTGCACCAAGATAGCAAGCAAGAGGGACAAAGCTGTCCCCCAATCTAGGTATGGGTCAAGCAAGCTCAGCCCGGCAGGATCCAAGTGGGGACGGGCTTAGTGTGGAGGGATCCAGGAGGGTCTGAGAGGGTTCTGTGTGGTGCAATTTAGGTGTGGGCAGCTCTGCAGAGGGGCTTGTTGCAGGGTTTCAGATGTAGAGGGAATGGGACTCTGCAGGGGGATCCAGGTCAAATGGTTGGGGCTCACCAAGGAGGAGGTCTGGGTGTGGAGGAATGGGGCTCAGCAGGGGTGTGTGGGTGTGGGGGGATTAGTGGGGTGAGAGTCCGGGTGCAGCTGGTTGGGGCTCAGTGGGGTGGGGGTCCGAGTGCGGGGAGCTTGACGGGATGGTCCAGGTGCTGGGGGGGGCCTCATCAGACTGGAAGTTCAGGTGTGGGGGTCTCAGCCAGGGTGTGGTCTGGGTGGAGGGGTGGGGGTCCGGATCCAGGGGGGAGATTCTCAGGAGGGAGTCTGGGTGCAGGGGGCTCAGTGGGGGGATTCTGGGGGAGGGGGGAGTCTGGATGCATGGGGTTTGGGCAGATGGATGCATGAGGGAGCAGCTCTCCGTACAGTGACCCCTTCCCCGCAGCTGAGGAGTGATGGGGGTGGGGAGGCCACAGAGCTTCCTGCAGCTGGGTGTGTTTCTGGGAGTAGGTCTGGCCCGCTTCTTGCACGGGAAGAGGAAGTCATGTTCTCCCCTGCTTCAGCCCAGCTGAGACTAGTAGCTGAGCCTGGCAAAGGGAAAGAGCCAGTGGCCAGGGCATCCTCAGACCTGCCCCCAACCCTGCAGTGATTTACCTCTCCACTGGCTGCTCCGGATGCCCAAAAAAACACACCCAGGCTGCTGGGGAGGGGTACATGATCACTCTTGCAGCTTCCCTTTGCTTCCCTGTCGGAAGTCATTTTTCTGAGGGGAAGCCAAGAAATCTGCAGGGACATGAATTCTGCATGCGTGCAGTGGCACAGAATTCCCCCAAGAGTAATTTTAGTATCAGAAGACCCAACACCTAATATTAATGGAAACTCTGTCCAAGGGGTTGTCATGTTCTGGGGTGCAATCTAGGGCAATGAGGGGTTGTGTCATTGCTTCCCAGTAACTCTGAGTGACTCAAAATGCTCTGCTGCTGGAACTCCCTCATCTGGAGGCATCCAACCAGCATACAAGCATGCACCGAGTTTGTGTGTGTTAAGCAGCCTTGGTTCAGCGCACTGATTCCAGCAGCCTGCTTGTTATACCACTGCCACACTCTTTGTTGTGAAAGAACTCATTGAGACGGAGTCAGCAGCAGAATTCTTCTAGTTCTTCACATGTTAGTATGGAATCAGGTTCTATGGTGAGGCAGAAGTTCAGTCCCTGGAATAGTACATACTTCAGTTCCAGTTATGGGTAGTCTCGACAAGCTAATGATGTTGAGGTGTTGTGTAGTGTCCATGTTTTAACTCCTGGTGGCATGGTTTCTTCGAGAGGTGGTGTTTTAGTGGCTGTATAGTTGTTGTAGTTGGTTCCACCTTTATTTTTGTGTTGGATGGCTATCCGTTTTTTTTTTTATAGTTGTTTTAGGTTTCCTGCATGATCTCCAGATAGGTTTCTTGATTTTTTTTCTTCCAATATTTAGGAGCTTGTGATGATTTCCTGCTTGAGGTGGTCCCATCTAGAGTATGTAAGGTACAGGAAATGGTTCCCTCAGTATTCTAAGGTACTTCTGAAGAGCTGTTCAGCATATTTGGGGTTGTATGCAGTGGTCAGAGCATTATAGATGGTGAGTTCTCTGGAGATGATGTTTTGTTTCTTGCATCTGCTCAGAGAGTAGATGTTGCTGTTCAGTCTGGCTTTCTTCTTCATGTTATGAAGTTTCCATTTCTAAAAAAAAGTGCTTCTCTAAACAACTCTTCTTTTCCAAGACTGAAGGAGCTCACAACATAAGCTGCACAAAACTGACACCAAAAACTTTTAAAGTGGTCACTTTCACAACATGATATCAAAATACCTCATAATACATATGCTGGGACTGATTAGAACCTGGATGAGAGCTTTGCATTAGCACAAGTAAAAATTACTCTTCCTAAAAGTAATGGGGACAAAGCTGATTTTGTTGTTGTCTGACAAGATAAAAAAATATGGAGTACAAATTTAGGTAAAGTTACCTTAGTAAAGTTACCACAGAATCACCAACATGTCCATATACTTACACCGAAACTGAATAATTTGAGAGAATATTTGAGTTCCAATTATATCAATTATTTTGAAGAAGAATGCAAGAAAATTTAGCTAAGCGGTAACTAAAATAACAGTTTTCTTACGTACATATCCTCAGTACTAGATATCCTATATAACGTAATACCCCCCAAAATACATGAACAAAAAAGTATGTTACTATATAACATTCAATTGTTAAAATATGCTTAAAAAATAAGGCTACGGATTTAAAGAGAGCTAGTCCTATAAAAATATCAACTCTACCTGAATATCCCATGAGAGGTGTCCTGCTTCTACAACCTGATCTACTAGAAGAGAGGGGTGTTTTTCCTATCCAGGCACTATTAAGACCTCTTGCAGAAGAAGAGCTTGTAAAATTCATTGTGCTAACATTTTCTGCATACGAACTCCTGTCCCCAAAGTATGAATCTATGAAAAAAATAAAAAGCATCTCTTGGAAAGATAATGCATAGATCAGTTTGCTGCTTAAGTCACACAAACGCCATAAAATAAAATTAACACAATCAGACATGAAGTGTTTTGTTTGAAAAGCAATACAAATAAGGAAAAATAGTTAAAAGATTGTTAAGAGCTCTTAATGGAGAAAGATATATCCAGTCACAGAACCCAATGGAACTTTGCTGTATTGATATTAATATTTATATAATCCAAGTATAAAAAGAGGAAAAAGTGAACTTCAGTAAGATGCTATTTTGAAAACCAACTCATATTGATATGATAATTTCTCCTTAATGTCATTACTTTATACTGACAGCAAATTCCCTGCTTAGGTTGTTACACTAATATTATGTGATAAAAAGCCAGATACAATGCATAATTTCATATAAGAGGGATTTCTAGGCCTATAAAAGGGGCTGCTCTATTTATCAGATTTTCTACCTTCAGTTTCCTGTCAATTTCAATAATAATTATCTGCTTGTGAAAATTCCCAAGTCTAAAAAGTGTCATAAAAAGAATATATTTGCCTAATACTGAACACGCATTTTAAAGGGTAATAAAAACAAAGAGAAAGAACCATATTCAAAAACTCATTCAGTGAAATTATCTTCTTCTGCCTATATGGTTCAACTCAAAGTCATACAATTTAAAATTTAAGAACTGGCGTGTTTCCTGGAATTTCTTTTACTGATGCATTTTAAGATTGACCTGCACTGTAAATTCTATGATGGTGCATTTACCTCAAAATCTGCTCTCATTTTAGTACACTAGAAACACTACAGCAGCACAGATGCAGTGTAGACACTTACTATCACAAGAAAGGGGTTCTTTGGTTGCTATAGTAAATCCACCACTCCAAGATAATTCTTTCATCAACCTAGCAAAGTCAACACAAGGGCTTAGGTCAGTTTAACCACATCACACAGGGCATAAAATTTTTCACAGCCCAAAGTGATGTGGTCAGATCAACCTAACTTTGTAACAAAGAGCAGGTCATCTGTGTTTATTTAAGATCTTTAACTGATTTTAAATCTATTCTCTTGAGATAAATTGTCATAAATATAAAGGGAAGGGTAAACCCCTTTGAAATCCCTCCTGGCCAGGGGAAAGCTCCTCTCACCTGTAAAGGGTTAAGAAGCTAAAGGTAACCTCGCTGGCACCTGACCAAAATGACCAATGAGGAGACAAGATACTTTCAAAAGCTGGGAGGAGGGAGAGAAACAAAGGGTCTGTGTGTCTGTCTATATGCTAAAAGAAAAAGAGTACTTGTGGCACCTTAGAGACTAACCAATTTATTTGAGCATGAGCTTTCGTGAGCTACAGCTCACTTCATCGGATGCATACCGTGGAAACTGCAGCAGACTTTATATATACACAGAGAATATGAAACAATACCTCCTCCCACCCCACTGTCCTGCTGGTAATAGCTTATCTAAAGTGATCATCAGGTGGGCCATTTCCAGCACAAATCCAGGTTTTCTCACCCTCCACCCCCCCACACAAATTCACTCTCCTGCTGGTGATAGCCCATCCAAAGTGACAACTCTTTACACAATGTGCATGATAATCAAGTCGGGCTATTTCCTGCACAAATCCAGGTTTTCTCACATCCCCCCCACCCCCATACACACACAAACTCACTCTCCTGCTGGTAATAGCTCATCTAAACTGACCACTCTCCAAGTTTAAATCCAAGTTAAACCAGAATATCTGGGGGGGGGGGTAGGAAAAAACAAGAGGAAACAGGCTACCTTGCATAATGACTTAGCCACTCCCAGTCTCTATTTAAGCCTAAATTAATAGTATCCAATTTGCAAATGAATTCCAATTCAGCAGTTTCTCGCTGGAGTCTGGATTTGAAGTTTTTTTGTTTTAAGATAGCGACCTTCATGTCTGTGATTGCGTGACCAGAGAGATTGAAGTGTTCTCCGACTGGTTTATGAATGTTATAATTCTTGACATCTGATTTGTGTCCATTTATTCTTTTACGTAGAGACTGTCCAGTTTGACCAATGTACATGGCAGAGGGGCATTGCTGGCACATGATGGCATATATCACATTGGTGGATGTGCAGGTGAACGAGCCTCTGATAGTGTGGCTGATGTTATTAGGCCCTGTGATGGTGTCCCCTGAATAGATATGTGGGCACAATTGGCAATGGGCTTTGTTGCAAGGATAAGTTCCTGGGTTAGTGGTTCTGTTGTGTGGTATGTGGTTGTTGGTGAGTATTTGCTTCAGGTTGCGGGGCTGTCTGTAGGCAAGGACTGGCCTGTCTCCCAAGACTTGTGAGAGTGTTGGGTCATCCTTTAGGATAGGTTGTAGATCCTTAATAATGCGTTGGAGGGGTTTTAGTTGGGGGCTGAAGGTGACCGCTAGTGGCGTTCTGTTATTTTCTTTGTTAGGCCTGTCCTGTAGTAGGTAACTTCTGGGAACTCTTCTGGCTCTATCAATCTGTTTCTTTACTTCTGCAGGTGGGTATTGTAGTTGTAAGAAAGCTTGACAGAGATCTTGTAGGTGTTTGTCTCTGTCTGAGGGGTTGGAACAAATTTTCATATTCTCTGTGTATATATAAAGTCTGCTGCAGTTTCCACGGTATGCATCCGATGAAGTGAGCTGTAGCTCACGAAAGCTCATGCTCAAATAAATTGGTTAGTCTCTAAGGTGCCACAAGTACTCTTTTTCTTTTTGCGAATACAGACTAACACGGCTGTTACTCTGAAACCTGTCTATATGCTGGGTTTCTGCCGGGGATAGACCAGGAATGGAGTCTTAGAACTTTTAGTAAGTAATCTAGCTAGGTATGTGTTAGATTATGATTTCTTTAAATGGCTGAGAAAAGAATTGTGCTGAATAGAATAACTATTTCTGTCTGTGTATCTTTTTTGTAACTTAAGGTTTTTGCCTAGAGGGGTTCTCTATGTTTTTTGAATCTAATTACCCTGTAAGATATCTACCATCCTGATTTTACAGGGGGGATTTCTTTATTTCTATTTACTTCTATTTTTATTAAAAGTCTTCTTGTAAGAAAACTGAATGCTTTTTCATTGTTCTCAGATCCAAGGGTTTGGGTCTGTGGTCACCTATGCAAATTGGTGAGGCTTTTTATCCAACATTTCCCAGGAAAGGGGGGGGTGCAAGTGTTGGGAGGATTGTTCATTGTTCTTAAGATCCAAGGGTCTGGGTCTGTAGTCACCTAGGCAAATTGGTGAGGCTTTTTACCAAACCTTGTCCAGGAAGTGGCGTGCAAGGTTTTGGGAAGTATTTTGGGGGGAAAGACGCGTCCAAACAGCTCTTCCCCAGTAACCAGTATTAGTTTGGTGGTGGTAGCGGCCAGTCCAGGGACAAAGGGTGGAATATTTTGTACCTTGGGGAAGTTTTGACCTAAGCTGGTAAAGATAAGCTTAGGAGGTTTTTCACGCAGGTCCCCACATCTGTACCCTAGAGTTCAGAGTGGGGGAGGAACCTTGACATAAATGCACCAACATACAGGAAAGCAAAGAACCATCTGAAATTAGATTTACAATTTTTGATCCATCTTGTGTTAAATAAAGCAAGAATATGTTTTCTCATATCTGAAGTCTGCATTAAATGTAAAAAAAAAAAAGCATTAACATAACAAGGTCTGTAAAAGAAAACATCGTTGTATCCTATAATATTTTTTGAAAATATGGTACATTGGTCTCTAATACATTGCACTTAGAAACAGCTAAATGCCTAATGGATTTCTTGAAATTATTTCCAGATGGTTGGCACAAAAATACAGTTTACACCACCACCACGTTTATGTAATAGAAATCTTGATCACAAAATACTATGACTGAAATACCATTAGAGTACTTGACATTCACTAGTCCTTAATCCTTGGAGTAACCATAATATTTCCTATAAACAGTTGTTCCTGCAGTATACCAACTGCTGTACAGTATCAGTTGATTTTTTAAATGGCACCCACAGTATTACTCATATAGGCTTGAAGTACCTCTGTATGATCTTCAATAGTTTCCATTAAATAATCTTTGACCCTAGTGTCCTAATCTATGAACATAATCCTGCACATTGAGGCAAGGGGAAGTTAGACAACACTACAGCAAATTGTGTCATGGGCTCCTACACCTCCACACAAGCCAGCACAACATTCCCATTCCACATACAAGAAAATAGGTGAGGTATCTCAAAAAGATATTAGGTAAACCGTAAATGTTGACTTTTTAACGATACTCAATGTATATATATCAGCACGAGTGCTTTGAACTTTGATCACTGGTACTTGGCTGGCCATGCACCTCCCATTTAATGGTATACACCATAACCCTCCTCCCCACCTGTGCTGAAACCAGGGCCCTACCTCTGCTGAGCACCTGCAAGCTGCCACATATTCAGCTGTCAGTACTCTAATCCACAATACAGCTTGGGTGGCTCTGAGTCCAAACACATTTTGTGTGTTCTCATATGCTCCAGAATATGGAGTACTCCAAGCTTTACTATGGGCTAGAGGGCATACTAAATGAAAGCAATCAGCTGTGGTGGGTGGGGGCTCAGCACACATGCTGGGCTCCAAGTTGTTCAGCCTCAAGGACCAAAACCTGTACCACTGAAGCCAATAGGAGTTTTATCATGGCTTTTATGGCCCTGTCTTGATGGCCAAAAAGAGTATGGTTTTCAATTGCATTAGCGGGGAGTAGCTTAACACAATTGCAAAATTATAAGGGCAGTCGATTAATCGCAGTTAACTCATGCGATTAACTCAAAAAAATTAATTACCATTAAAAAAATTAATTGCTATTAAATCACAGTTTGAATTGCACTGTCAAACAATACCCATTGAAATTTATACAATATTTTGGACATTTTCATATATATTGTATTCTGTGTTCTAACTGAAATCAAAGTGTATACTTTTTATAAATATTTGCACTGTAAAAATGATAAAAGAAATAGTATTTTTCAATTCACCCCCTACAAGTATTGTAGTGCAATCTCTGTTGTGAAAATGCAATTTACAAATGTAGATTTTTTTTTGTTCAATAACTGCATTCAAAAAGAAAACAATGTAAAACATCAGAACCTACAGGTCCACTCAGTCCTACTTCTTTTTCAGCCAATCACTAAGAGACAAACAAGTTTGTTTACATTTACAGGAGATAATGGTGTCCTCTTCTTATTTACAATGTCACCAGAAAGTGAGAACAGGCACTTTTGTAGTCGGCATTGCAAAGTATTTACATGCACGATATGCTAAACAGAAGTCTTAAAAGAGCAACACACTGATGCAGAAACTACAGAACCCAAACCACCAAAAAAGAAAAACAACCTTCTGCTGGTGACATTTGACTCAGATAACAGAAATGAACATGCATTGGTCCATACTGCTTTGGATTGTTATCGAGCAGAACCTGTCATCAGCATGGACCCATGTCCCTTGGAATGGTGGTTGAAGCATGAAGGGACATTGAGTCTTTAGTGCCCTGGCATGTAAATATCTTGCGATGCCAGCTACAACAGTTCCATGGAACACCTGTTCTCACTTTTAGGTGACACTGTAACAAGAAGCAGGCAGCATTATCTCCTGCAAAGGTAAATAAATGTGTCTGTCTGAGCAATTGGCTGAACAAGAAGTAGGACCTGCAGCCTCTACAGTTTTAAATTGTTTTATTTTTGAATGCAGGGTTTTTTGTACATAATTCTACATCTGTACGTTCAACTTTCATGATAAAGTGATTGCACTTCAGTACTTGTATTAGGTGAATTGAAAAATACTTTTTCCTTTGTTTTTTTACAGTGCAAATACTTGTAATCAAAAATATATATAAAGTGAGCACTGTACACTTTGTATTCTGTGTTGTAATTGAAATCAATGTATTTGAAAATGTAGAAAACATTCAAAAATATTTAAGCAGTATTCTATTAATGTTTAACAGTGCGATTAATTGCATGATTAATCACAATTAATTTTTTTGATCGCTTGACAGCCCTAAAAATTGTTAGACTACATTTTTAAAAACATTAAAAGGGCTTTTCAGTCATGTTAGATTTACTGAGCTAATACAACTGAAAATGACACCTTTCTGACCCATCAAGATAGGGCTTGTGGGAACAGGCTATAAGGGCTTATCTACATGAAACTGCATCATTTTAACTATACTAGCATTGTTAAAATAGTACTACCATCTCACAGATACACTGGTATAAAATGTGCTTCCCTAAGGGAACGGGACTAAGCTCTACTGAGATAACAGTATACTTTATACTGGCATAACAGTGTCCACAACCTAGAGGTTGTACCAGTGTAACTATTTTGATTAAAAAGTTACACCTCTAACTAAAATAGTTATACCAGTACAAAAAGCAGACCCTTTAAATGATGAGGCTACTTCCTGCAAGGAAAGAGGTTTTATTGAATCAGCTGAGGACTTTATCTGATACTGTTAATTCTTCCTTACCCCAACCATTTTAGGTAATTAAAAGTAAACTCTGAAGCAAATTTTGAAAATGTGAAGGAATTTTTGATGGGTTTAGAAAGCAAACTGTTTTTCTTATTTATATGTTTATTTTAACATTAGCAATATCACATCTCCCCACTTTCTTCTCATTATGGGAGATCTGAGTATTGCTGTCAAAGGAGACTTTAATTGGAGCTGCAGTTCCAACTCCATCAAAAGGAGAAGAGCATCTTCCTTACACAGGCAGCCCGTCTAACTGTTCAGGGCCGATGGGACAGAGATGGTTCAGGGACGGGATACACGTGGATGCAGGAAGCTGTGTAACACTGATGCCCTGGGGTTACAGATTCCCGTTAACCCTTCCCAGGAGCAGCGGTTGGCCTGGGTGGGTTGGCGGCCAGGGAGGGCACCGCGGGAGGGGGGCCGATCTCCATCTAGGGCTCTAGGCTGCTCAGACGACCCCGTACAGAGGGCCCGGCAGCTCGCGCAGGGCGTGTCGGGGTTCGTCCAACCCCCACTGCTCCCCACCTCCTGCTGCCGCAGAGAACGGCTGCGGCCCCGGGGTGAGACGCCTGCCGAGGAAGTCTGCCTGTCGCGGGGGGCCGGCCGGCTCCGCTCCACCGCCCGAGCGGCCGCCGGCGCTGCCCGCCGTGCTCAGCGGGGTTTGCAGCAGCCCGAAATGGTAGCGGGGCAGGTGCTCCGTCCCGGACGAGGAAGAACAGCGGCCCGAATAGGAGGCGGAGGCAGAGGCCTCCTCCCGCGCTGGCGGCCTCCTTTCATCGCTTCCCCGCAGCATCCCACTCAACGCCGGTCGGCCCCAGAGGCCACACACAAAATGGCGGCACCGGCGGCGACATGAAACCCGCGCATGCGCAAACAGGAAAGGGCGCCCGCCGTCGCAATCCAGTGTGCTGTGGCCGCCTGGAAGCCATTTTGTTTTGGGAATCCTAAGAGCGCTGGGGAGTGTTATGGGGCTGGACCGTTAAGTCCCCGACATGGGAGGGGGTATACAAAGCAGCTGCTGCTGCACTGTGGGAGCAGCAAAGATGCAAAAGCCCCTTCGGGAAGAGTACTGGAGCTTCCCTTTGTGCCACACGCAGCTCCTAGCCCAGCCCCCCCGTGATCCAGTCAATGTTCACAAGCCCCTTGGTCTGCTACAATACCCATATACCGTACGCCGCCATCCCGTCCTCCACTTCTGCAGCGATATTTTCTCCAGGGGCTCCCCCCCACCCCATCTTCCTGAACATTTCTTCTACTCCAGGTGTTCCTGCCCTTCCCCTTCCTTTAGCAGAGATAAGGTTGAGGGTGAGATGATCACAGTCTATACCTATGTACATGGAGAACAGCTATTTAATAAGGGGCTTTTCAGGCTCAGGTTCAATGGGGTTATAGTGAAGATACCCAAGAAAGGAACTCTCAGAGATTGTAATAACTGGTGTGGGATCACACTTTCATCTGTACCAAGCAAGGTATCGTGTAAGATCATAGCCCAGCGAGTATCAGAGGTAGCTGGTAGCATTCTCAAAAAGAGCAAGCCGGTTTTCAGAAAGGGTGTGGATCTTCACTCTGTGAAACATAATAGAACAAAGCTTAGAATAGCAAGGCAGCTCTACATTCATAGACTTTGAGAAGGCCTATGGTGCATTCTGTGGGCATATGGAATCCCTCTCTATAATCAACTTCGTCAAAAAGCTTCTAGTCCAACTTTACATGCAGTGTTGATTACAGTGAGCTCAGTTTTGAAGTTAAAACAGGAATACGTGAGGGGGTGTCATGTCTGCAATCCTCTTCAACATTGCCATCAACTGGGTAATGCAGCTGTCATAAATATAAAGTGAAGGGTAACCACCTTTCTGTTTACAGTGCTATAAAATCCCTCCTGGCCAGAGGCAACATCCTGTTACCTGTAAAGGGTTAAGAAGCTCAGCTAACCTGGCTGGCACCTGACCCAAAGGACCAATAAGGGGACAAAATACTTTCAAATCTTGGGGGAAGGCTTTTGTTTGTGCTCTTTGTTTACGTGGTTGTTCTCTCTTGGGACTGAGAGAGGCCAGACAGAAATCCATCTTCTCCAACCCATCCTAATCCAAGTCTCCAATATTGCAACCAGTATAGGTAAACCAGGCAAGGCGGATTAGTTTATCTTTTGTTTTATGTGAATTTTCCCTGTGTTAAGAGGGAGGTTTATTCCTGTTTTCTGTAACTTTAAGGTTTTTCCCAGAGGGGGATCCTCTGTGTTTTGAAGCTGAATACCCTGTAAAGTATTTTCCATCCTGATTTTACAGAGATGATTTTTACCTTTCTTTTTTTTTTTTTTTTTAGTAAAATCCTTCTTTTAAGAACCTGACTGATTTTTCCATTGTTCCAAGATCCAGGGGTCTTCGTCATTGATGATTTTGTAACCAATTGGTTAGGATATTATTCTCAAGCCTCCCCAGGAAAGGGGGTGTGTAGGGCTCGGGGGGATATTTGTGGGGGGGGGAAGACGACTCCAAGTGGTCTCTTTCCCTGTTCTTTGTTTAGAACGCTTGGTGGTGGCAGCATACGGTTCAAGGACAAGGCAAAGTTTGTACCTTGGGGAAGTTTTTAACCTAACCTGGTAAGAATAAGCTTAGGGGGTCTTTCATGCGGGTCCCCACATCTGTACCCTAGAGTTCAGAGTGGGAAAGGAACCCTGATAGCGGCATACAACAGAAGACATGCCAAGAGGCATTAAATGGACACCCTTCTCATCCCTCGAAGACCTGGACTTCTCAAATGATGTTGTTCTCCTATCACATACACAACACCATATACAAGAAAAAAAACATGACTCAACACATTCAGCCAGCAAATTGGACTGAAAATCAACCAGCATAAGACAGATATGATGACCTTTAATATTGCCTCGGCATCACCAGTATGGATAGAGAGTCATGGTCTCACCAGTGTAGAAACATTCACATACTTGGGCAGCTCCATCAGCCAGGACGGTGGAACAAGCCAGGACATACGGAACAGAATCAATAAAGCCAGGAACACCTTAAGGAGCTTAAATACAGTCTGGAAATTATCAAAACACAACACTAAAATCAAAGTCAAGATTTATCAGAGCTGCATAGTTTCAACACTATAGTGCAGAATACTGGGGAATGAGAAAGTATGACATGTTCAAACTGTCTTCATTCCATACAGCCTGCCTCAGAAAAATCCTCTGTATCTTTTGACCCAGAACAATCTCAAACCAAGATGTATTCACGCAGCCAAAAAGGTATGAGCACCATCATTGCCAGGAGATGGATTGGCCATGTGCTTTGGATGGAAACTGATTCCATCACCAGATGGACACCTCAGGGCAAGTGAAAACGAGGCAGCCCAAAAACAACATGGTGAAGAGCGGTGGAAGCTGAGGTGAAAAACCTGGAGCACAGCTGGGAACCCATTGAAAGACTTGCCAGAAACAGACAGGAGTGGAGGAGCTTCATCGCTGCCTTAAATGCCAGAGATGTAATGGGAACATGATGATGATGATCTTCAATCTAGCTGACAAAAATATAACACCATCCAATGGCTGGAAGTTAGACAAAATTGGACTGGACATAAGGTGTAAATTATTGACAGTGAGAGTAATTAACCGTTGTAACAATTTACCAAGGGTCAGGTGGAGTATCCATCAATGACAATTTTTAAATCAAGACTAGATGTTTTTGTGAAAGATACTCTAGGAGTTATTTTGGGGAAGTTCTATGGCCTGTGCTGGTCGTTACACTAGACGATCACAATGACCCCTTCTGGCTTTGGATTCTGTGAATCCGTGGCCATCACAGATCAGGTCTTCTTTATTCCTCTCCTGCTGCACAGCCCCCTTCTTCCATGCCCTCAATGCCCCCGGCTTCACTGTTGGTCTTCAAGGAGGCAAATGGCCTTTTCCCTCAGCCTTCCCTTTGAAGGCTTCTGGAGTCAACCAGCTGGCCAGCTCCCCATCCGCTTTCTACAGGGGGCCCTAAGGAGAGGCTACTGCTGCCCCAGTGAGACTAGCCCATCTGGTCTCACAGTGAGTTAGGGACTCACTTCAGACAGGCAGCTCCTCCTCCAGGAGAGCCCTCAGCTCCTCCTCCTTATTCCTGAAGGAATTATGTGCCAAAAAATTAAAAATTTCTGCCCACAATATTTTAAAATTCTGCAACATTTATTTGTCAGTAAATGTGGAGACTCAAGCATGGCAGTGGGGAGCACAGGCCACTGGCTGCAAGCAGGTGAGAGATCACCCTGCAGCCTCCTCACGCCCAGGACAGGGACTTGTCAGTAAGGCTGCACCCAACCCTGACACAGCACAAGGGGCTGGGCCTACCCCAGAAACACCCTGGCGCCCTGCACCTCTATGCCAGGCACACCAGGTGTGGACAAGCGGGCCCAGCCCAGCAGGATCCAAGTGTGGAGGGACTTAGTGTGGGGGGATTCAGGTCTGAGGTGAGAGGGTTCTGTGTGGGACAGTCTGTGTGTGGGCGGCACAGTGGGGGATCTGGATGGACAGGGGCTCCTTGGGGCGGGGGATTCTGGGGCAATGGGACTCTGCAAGGGGATCCAGGTGAAGGTGTTTGGGGTTCAGCAGGGGAAGTTTGGAGGATTGGGCCAAAAGAAATCTGATGAGGTTCAATAAGGATAAGTGCAGGGTCCTGCACTTAGGACGGAAGAACCCAATGCACAGCTACAGACTAGGGACCGAATGGCTAGGCAGCAGTTCTGCGGAAAAGGACCTAGGGGTGACAGTGGACGAGAAGCTGGATATGAGTCAGCAGTGTGCCCTTGTTGCCAAGAAGGCCAATGGCATTTTGGGATGTATAAGTAGGGGCATAGCGAGCAGATCGAGGGACGTGATCGTTCCCCTCTATTCGACATTGGTGAGGCCTCATCTGGAGTACTGTGTCCAGTTTTGGGCCCCACACTTCAAGAAGGATGTGGATAAATTGGAGAGAGTCCAGCGAAGGGCAACAAAAATGATTAGGGGTCTGGAACATATGAGTTATGAGGAGAGGCTGAGGGAGCTGGGATTGTTTAGCCTGCAGAAGAGAAGAATGAGGGGGGATTTGATAGCTGTTTTCAACTACCTGAAAGGGGGTTCCAAAGAGGATGGCTCTAGACTGTTCTCAATGGTATCAGATGACAGAACGAGGAGTAATGGTCTCAAGTTACAGTGGGGGAGGTTTAGATTGGATATTAGGAAAAACTTTTTCACTATAAGGGTGGTGAAACACTGGAATGCGTTACCTAGGGAGGTGGTAGAATCTCCTTCCTTAGAGGTTTTTAAGGTCAGGCTTGACAAAGCCCTGGCTGGGATGATTTAACTGGGAATTGGTCCTGCTTTGAGCAGGGGGTTGGACTAGATGACCTTCTGGGGTCCCTTCCAACCCTTATATTCTATGATTCTAAGTTTGGTGTGGGGGGCTCAGTGGTGAGTCTAGGTGCATCTGGTTGGGGCTCAGTGGGGTAGGCGTCTGGGCAGGGGGGGCTCATCAGAGTGGTCCAGGTGCAGGGTGGGTGGAGTTTGTCGGGGTGAGGGTTTGATGGGCCTACTTAATGGAGGAGCCCCTACTGCTGTTGAGGGGACATATGCTGGTTCCTGCTTCTCCCGCTATTTCCTACCCCTTCTTTGCCACCATCCCACTGCCCCATCCCCTTCCTCTCCTCTGCATCCCCTGCCCCTATCCCTCTCCCCCTCCCCTCACTCCAACGTCCCCCTCCCCTTGCCCAATCCTCTCCTGCTTCCTCTTCCCCCCACCCACCACCCCGCTCTACCTTGCCCTGCCTCACCACGGGCACTCACCCTTGTACAGAAAACAGGATGGCTCCCAGCACACATAGAAGGGGAGCATGACCAGCATTAGGACCCAAGAGGCGGCATCCAGCTGCAGAGTCAGCTAGCCCAAGCAGTACCCTCTCTCATCCGGGCAGCTTGATACTTGCAGAAAAGGCGTGGGGCATTGGTATGTGACCCTGCATGACCCCCCCCCCACATGCCTCACCTCTGTTTGGGGGGCAGTAGCACCCATAAAACTGTGCCCATGGGTGTCCCCAGCCCTGCCCCTCCCCAGTAGTTTACCTCTCCACCAGCTGCTCAGAGGGCCAGAAACCATACACCTGTGCTGCTAGGGAGGAGCATATGACTGCTCTTGTAGCTTCCTTTTGTTTCCCTGTCATTTTCTGCAGGGAAGCAGGACATGAATTCTGCGTGCATGCAGTGGTGCAGAAGTCCCCCAGGAGTATCCTCACTGCTGGGGAGGGGGAAGAAAGAGAATCCCGCCCAGCTGTCATGGGCTGAGCTCTTCCACATAGCTTCTTCCCATTGCCCCTGGGAGGAAGGAACAAAGTCCCTTCTCCTCCACTGTGATGGAAGGGATGGAGGAAGAGGTATAGAGCTTACACACACACACACACACTCTAACCTTTGAGAGAGAGAGGGACTGAGTCCACTTCCCATCTTCCTCCAGCCCCTCAGAACTGAGACCCTCCTCTCCACTCCTACCCATACCTCTACTTTGGGGGGAAAGAGAGCTGAACCCCCCTGCTCTTTTCCCTCTCCCAGTATGAGGCAGACTCATAGCTAACAAGTGGTGTGTAGAGGCACCCTCTCTCCAATAATGGTTATCATCCTATCAGCTAGTGATGTATCAGCTGCTTAAAGCTGAGCTGCCCCATAAACTCAGCCAACCTCCTATACCATGTCACCCTACCCTCTGTCTGCAACTTTGCCATTACTCAGGGTTCTTCCTTTTCTCTTGGTCACTGCTGCAGCAGGGAGAAGGGGAATGTTTGGCATCACCTCTCCCTAGCACTGGGGGATGAGTAAAGAGCCCATCATCTCATCCCATGCCCCCAACATTGGCCAAGGGTTTCCTAATATACCAAGTTAGGGGGACCATTAACTAACTTCAGGTGGAAGGGAAATGTTGTGCAGCCCCATTTGTGACCTTTCTTGCTTGTGAGAAAAAAATCACTAATATCCCAATTTCCCCCATGGGGTCTCCCCCAGCAGCAGAAATAGGTGTGGCCCACTGTGAGCAGAGCTGGTGCTAGGCATAAGCAGGCTAAGCAATTGCCCTGCCAGCTCAAGGGGGCCCCTTATTAATTATTAGTATGTGTTGGGGGACACAAAATATCCCTGCTTAGTGCACCCAATGGGGTAGCACTGGCAAGATTTGGAGAGAAAGCTCAGCTGTGGCCTTTGCGCATTGCTCAGGGGTCATGTGGGAGACAGTGACTACCACTGGTAAGAAATGTTACACTTAGAGTCACACAAATCTTGGCAGCTATGACAGGAACACAGGAACTGTGCTATATTAGATCAGACCTATACTGCATCTAGTGCAGCAGTTTTCAAACTTTTTGAGCTGAGTCCTCCCTTTGAGTTACAATTTTTGGTTGTGCCCCTCTCCAGCCCAGACAAAAAGAAGTGAGGTGGGGTGGAGGAGGCGCTCCCTCCATGAGCCCTGCCACATCTATGATTCTATGGGGCTGAAGCCCAAGTCACCTGGGATTGCCACTTGAATCTCCTGGATGTTCCTCTGCACCACTGTTCCCTCTAAACTGTGCGCATGTCTGTGCGCACACAGATCCTAAACCCTGCGCACACAGCGAAACACTGCATGCACAAAAATTTGCACAGAAGCACAAAAATTTGCACAGAAGAAATTTTTTGCACACACGGCCTGTCAAAAATGAGAGTGAACATTGATCTGCACCCCACAGTTTGAAAACCTCTGATCCACTTCAATATCCTGTCTCTGACAGTAGCAGCAACACGTTTCTGAGGGAGGTGCAACAAACCTCCTAATCCCTAACAGAGCCAGGCTTAAGCCCTGAAGCATGAGATTTAATATCTCTTCCTATATTTTTGCTAGCATTAACTCTTCTAACTAGGTATTTTTGCTATCCAGATAAATGTCCGATTCCTCTTTGAATCTTGCTAAGTGTTTGGCTTCTGATGCCTGTGGCAATGCATTCTACAGTCTAGGTACAAGTCATGAAAAAAAATGTCCTTTTTTCAGTTTTGAATTTTCTACCTCTTAATTTCCTTGACTATCCCCTTCTTGATTGGGACCCTGTTTGCTGCTGGGCAGTACAGAATTTACTTTTTGTATTAGCCTCAAGCCCTAGGTCAGGGAAACCTAGCCCCTGTCTATGACACCCTGCGTCCATCTCAGTTACTATGGCCCAGACTGGTACCGATGTTGGGGTGGCCTTTTGTTTGCATTGGTGCATGGCCTTTTTTAATACTTTCTCTGTTTCTATCTTGAGATCAAATAGCTGGCCTGGCACTGCTACACTGTAGGCACTTTGTTCATTTAAACTGCAAATCTGCTGCTCGCTGCTGGGGTCAGGGACAAGTAGTGCAAAAGTATTCTACACATTTGTCATTACCTATTGCTACAAGCTAGGGTGGGTACTTACTGGAATCAAACTAGCTCAAGTGAGTCATAGGCCCTACAGTGCTACCAGCTATGGAAAAGTTGCCTCTAGCTCACATAGTAGGCGCTGTGCTTTCAGAATAGAAGGATCTGATTCTATTCATGCCATTACTGTGTGGGTCTGAGTAGCCACAGTATACAGCATAGTGCCAACTGGACAGTTTCTTTCATGTGATCATGGTTATAGTTAATCATTAACTGTGTACTGTTTTCTTGCGCCATATGCCATGATGCAACAGTTCCTTTTATGTTAAGTTATGATTTATCCTGCTGCTGAATGCTTCTTCTTTTTTGTTCATTAAAGCTGATGTGAGCTGATCTGAAAAGGTATTGTATTTCCAAGATTCCTCCCTGTGTTCTTGAGACTACATACAGTAGTAGCAGCAGCTGGTCCCAACCACAGTTGTGCTGTGCCGATTTTGAAGGCCCAGCACTCAAAATCTCAGCACCCTGTAAAATTGACATTTGAATCCATCATTTCAGATGTTTATTTTTTGCACTTCAGTCATATTATTCAATAAAACAAACTGGTCAGTGTCACATTCTGGAAACAATGCTCCAGCACAATGCTTCTGTGTTTGGGTTTCTTCAGCATTCAAAACATGCTGAAATTCTTTTAAAATAACTTTTTGTTTACATTTTTAAAAACCAAAATTTATGAAAAAATTCTATTCTTTGCAAACCTGTTAAAATATAATCTAAATTACTTAACAAGTAAAGTAATTGGTAGTGTTAAAAGTACAGTATTGCATCATTCCTGTTAAAATGTTTTATCTTGTCTTTTTAAGGTTCACCTCCAATATAAAGTGCAGTAACAGTGAACAATATCAAGATAAAACTAGCCTTAAAAAGATTGTAATCTGAGGGGCAAGGTTCTCTGAATTCTGATTATGTATTACCTAGTGTTCATTACTTCTCTGAGGAATTAAAACCACTATTTTTACATGACTTTAAAAATGTTGTGAGCTCCCCCTACTATCTTTACAGCAACAAATAACTTAAAACACTTCTCAGAGCTGTGCTGACATCATGAATGCTCCTAATACACAAACAAGGAAATCTATGCTAATATCATATCAGTTAGAAATACAAAGGAGGGGAATCAATGCCTGCCAACTGGGGAAAGAAAGTCAGTTCGAAAGGATGCTATTTGTAAGCTTGTAAACGAATATTATACAGTGGAAAAACAGGTTTCAGAGTAGCATCCGATGAAGTGAGCTGTAGCTCACGAAAGCTTATGCTCTAATAAATTTGTTAGTCGCTAAGGTGCCACAAGTACTCCTTTTCTTTTTAGTGGAGAAACAGTTCACTGCTAAACACCATCAACTGTTGCAGGATGAGAAATGGAAACAAATGAATGCCTGATTTTGCCTCTTCTCAGCCATCAATACAGCAGTGTCTCTGCACTCGGGTAAGACACTGTTGATGTCTTTGAAATAAGATGCACTGCCTCCAGACCTGATCGCGACCATGCAAGATTATGGTGCTTCTACACCGCCTCCAAAAGTAGGTATGTTTTGCTAGTACCTGAATTTCAAACACAAGGAATTACAGCCTGCCTATATTTCTACTGCAATTCTATATGAGTGGAATATCTGTATTAACATAAGAATGGACATACTGGGTCAGAGCAATGGTCTATCTGACCCAGTATTCTTCTTCTGACAGTGGCCAGTGCCAGGTGCTTCAGAGGGAATGAACAGAACAGGGAGTCATCCATCCCATCATCCACTCCCAGCTTTTGGCAGTCAGAGACTATGGACACCCAGAACATAGGGTTGCATCCCCATCCATCAATAGACCTATCCAACATGAACTTATCTATCCATTTTTTGATCCCCATTATGGTTTCAGCCTTCAGAACATCCCCTGGTAGGGATGTCCAGATAGCACGTATGAAAAATTGGTCCAGAGGGTAATAGGTTACCTATATAAGGCAAAGCCCCTAATATCAGGGCATCTGATCATACTTTCCCTGGATGATGAGTTCCACAGGTTGATTGTGTGAAGTTCTTTCTTCCTTTTGTTTTTAAACCTGCTGCCTATTAATTTCATTTGTGACTCTTAGTTCTTGCATCATAAACACTTCCTTATTTACTTTCTCCACACCAGTCATGATTTTATAGACCTCTATCTTATCCCCCCTCAGTAATATTTTCCAAGATGAATAGCCCATCTTTTTAATGCTGTTCCATACCCTTAATCATTTTTGTTGCCCTTCTCTGTACCTTTTCCAATTCTAATGCATCTTTTTTGAGATGAGGCAACCAATACTGCACCATATTCAAGGTGTGGGCATACCATGGATTTATATAGAGCAGAGGTGGGCAAACTACAGCCCGCAGGCCACATCCGGCCCGCAAGACCATCCTGCCTGGCCCCTGAGCTCCCAACCAGGGAGACTAGCCCTCAACACCCACACCCTCATCGTGCCATGCCACCAGTGCTCTGACCCGCCGCTCCTGCCAGGCAGCGTGGTGGCATGACTGGCTCTGGTGGCTGGTAAGGGGGCAGGGAGGGGTTGGATAAGGGGCAGAGGGTCTGGAGGGGCAGTCAGGGGACAAGTAGCATGGGGTGGTTGGATGGGGTGGAGGTGGTCAGGGGGTTGGACAGGAGTGGGAGTCCCAGGGGAACTGTCAGATGGCAGGGGTGTGGTTAGAGGGTCAGGGCAGTCAGGCACAAACCTTCCCTACCCAGCCCTCTATACAGTTGCACAACCCAGATGTGGCCCTTGGGCCAAAACGTTTGCCCACCCCGATACAGTGTCATATTTCCCTCTTATTTATCCATTTCCTAAGGGTGCCTAACATTTTTGACTGCTGCTGCAGATGTTTTCAGAGAACTATTCACAATGACTCCAAGATCTCGAGTAGGAACAAGAACAGGAGTACTTGTGGCACCTTAGAGACTCACGAAAGCTTATGCTTAAATAAATTTGTTAGTCTCTAAGGTGCCACAAGTACTCCTTTTCTTTTTGCAAATACAGACTAACATGGCTGCTACTCTGAAATTTATTAGAGCATAAGCTTTCGTGAACTACAGCTCACTACATCGGATGCATAGAAGGGAACACACACACACACAGAGATAACTGGGAAGTTACTATAAAACTGTAAGAGGCTAATTAGTTAAGATGAACTATTTTCAGTAGGAGAAATAAAACTTTTGCAGTGATAATCAAGATGGCCTATTTAGACAGTTGACAAGAAGGTGTGAGAATACTTAATTTAGGGAAATAGATTCACTATTCTCACACCTTGTCTTACAGTTTGTATAGTTCCCACTTATCTCTGTGTCTGCGTGTGTGTTCCCTTCTATGCATCCGATGAAGTGAGCTGTAGCTCACGAAAGCTTATGCTCTAATAAATGTGTTAGTCTCTAAGATGCCACAAGTACTCCTGTTCTTTTTGCGGATACAGACTAACACAGCTGTTTCCCTGAAACCTGAGTAGGAACAAATAATTTAGACACCGTCATTTTGTATGTATAGCACCTATCAACACTGAATTCCATCTGCTTTTTTTTGCTCCATCACCTAGGTTTGTGAGATCTCCTTTTAACTCTTCATTGTCAGCTTTGGACTTCACTATCTTGAGCAATTTTGTATTGTCTGCAAATTTTGCCACCTCACAGTTTACCCTTTCCTATATCATTAATCGATATGTTGATCACCACTGGTCCCAGTATAGATCCCTGGAGGATACCACTATTTGCCTTTCTAGATTTTGAAAATGACCATTTAGTCCTACCCTTGGTTTCCCGTGTTGACTAGTTATTGATCCATGAGAGGATCTTCCTTCTTACCACAATATTATTACTGCAGTTCCAGGACATTAGTAGCTATGCTGCAATGAATGATTGTTTTTTCAATATATACATTGAAGGATACTTCAGTATGAAGTTGTGTAAAAATATCAATAATTATAGAAACAAGTGTGTGAAAACATTTAATAAAGGATCTCTACATGCAAAGTCAAGCTGTCAAAGACAGTACTAATATCTTACTGTAATTCCACACAGGGAGCTGAAAATCTTAACATTTAAACATGATAAAATGAGGTAGTTAGTAATACCAATGCTGAGACTAAATGCTTTAACTTCCACATGTTATAAAGGACAACTAATTTTCTTCATTGGATGCTTTATTGATGGAAGATTGAACAAGATATAATTTATAGATAAATTCGTATGTGTAGTGATAGCTATTGCTGGATTGACTACAATATACAGTACCAGAATCTTTCAAAAAAAAAAAATCTATATAATATAGTAATTAAAGCGGAAGACTAGAATATATTTAAGCAGTGACTAATTAGAACACTAGTTTGCTTTGTACACCTTTTCTTATCAGTGGTCTTCTTTAACAGAACCACCAGTTAATTTAGAAAAACAGTCTGACTGGCAAAAAGGCTTTTAAAGAAAAATAACCTTAAAACAGGCCAATTGAAATAAGGACTAGTGCTCTGCATTGACCATTCTATTAAAAAAATGGAGAACTATTTTGAAAAATCTTTTAGGACATCTGTAACTATAAATAAGCTGGGGACTGTTAAAGGCTATTTTTTCCTTCACAATTACCTTTAATATGGTCCAACTGGAATTTCATTTAGTCTTTCTCAGTCAGAACATGGTGACCAGATGCAAACACACAATGCTATGGGATGTAAAATGGAGGCACTTTAAGCGCTCCAATGAAGACAAAAACGATTTCATCCTTCAGAAAATATTTTTCATAGCTACTTTTATTCTTGATATTTCTTTCGCAACTATTTTCTCAAGTGCTAATGAAGTAGTAGTTCAAACCAATGACAAATTTTCAATTAGCAGCACATTTGGCAAATCATAAGACTGTAGAGTGGCAATCTGTAGAATGCTTATTACCAGCAAGTCTCAATCTACACTCAAACACCAATTATATTGGATTTCCAGTAGTAAAAATATTTTCTTTAATAAAGGACTTTACTGGTAGGTAACAACTGTATTTGCTGAGAACAAAAACCTTTACACTTAATTGCTAGGAGAAGAAAACTTGTGTTTCAGTGGATAAAAATGGTAGTATATCCTAAACAGGATGTTTTAAATGCACAAGTGTCCACTAACATCAAAGTGTTCTAACTGTAAGTATCTTTTCTCTGCTTCTCTTAAATACAGTGCTCAGGGCAATTCACTGTCAATACATGCTTATATTATCAAGAAAAATGTTTTATGATTGATGTTGTAGGAAATGCAAAAAAATTAAGTCATTCAAGTACTCTACTAGTGGTACTAATACACTGTTGTTCTAAGTTAGTGTACAGAGCTCACAGGTCCACATATATAGATGCAGATAAAAATGTTTCTTTTCATCTGTTACAGACCTGCAATACATGTAACATCCACATAATTTATTTAAACAAGCCATTTTGACACAATCCACAGACAAAGTGACAAGGTTTACTGTATAGTGATAATTTCTTACTGTACTGATGTAAACACATTAAAATGAAAAAATATATGCAAGTATGTTTGAGATGAGTTTCAACCAACAAAATCAAAGCAGCTGAGCATTGCAACCTTTTGCTTCTGTAAGGTCTAGCTCACAAGTTCAGGCTGTACATTTATTCTTTGAAGGATGTCTTCAGGCATACAAAAAACAGGACTGACAGGCTTAATTTGTTCGTCTCCTAACAATGATAGTCCAGCAATTCCAAATAAGGTGTGAAAAGGATCCACCTGGAAAAAAATTAACTAATTTATAACACACTGACAACTAAAACCCTTTGGATGAGTTTACAGTGAGAGAATAAGACAACTGAGTTGCTAGAAAAGACTGAGAAAGCTCAATGGTGGTTGAAGATTTAATTTCAGAGAACAATGCAAATGCACAACTTCCTGGTTTTTAGTATGCAATTACTTTAAAAATAACAGAAATATTCACACACATTAAAAGAAATCAATAGCCAGCTTCAAACTGTATACATTTAGGATACAACTTTGAGATGTTTGAATTGATGATGTTTGTTGCCACCAGAAAATTTTTTAAACCTGAACTCAACAGTATGCATAAAGATAATGGAAAAAGTCTGACAGCTCTTTCCACCAATTCCTCTATTGTATTGTTACAACATGGTAAATCCAGCACCTCATGATTCTACTATATATAATGTAAAAGTTATAGGCTAACCTGGTGATCTAAAACCCGATCTGCCATAAACTCCACATTTTTCACTGAACATTTTATTGGTGTTTGGCAGTCTCTCTGAACATAGAGTTGTGCTGACAGGTCTTATAGTAGGGGTTCTCAAACTGGGGGTTGGGACCCTTCAGGGGGTCATGAGATTATTACACGGGGGGGTGTCACGAGTGGTCAACCTCCACCTCAAACCCTGCTTTGCCTTCAGCATTTATAATGGTGTTAAATACATCAAAAGTGATTTTAATTTATATGGCGGGGGGGGAGGGGGAGGTGCACTCAGAGGCTTGCTATGTGAAAGGGGTCACCAGTAAAAAAGAGTTTGAGTGTCTCTGTCTTAGAGGGAGCCAGAGGGACCTGCATACACAACTGGAGGGAAAACAGGAAAAGAAAAATGGGGCATAGAAGAAAAATAAAATATAGGTAGGAGGTAATTCTCCGAGATTTAGCGATTCCTTCATGAGATTAGAAACAGATTTTCCAGAAGACTGCTATGCAGTTTGCATATCCCTACACAGACAACATAGAAGGCTACTTACTTAAACCCTTAGGCTGAGGGTATGCCTTCAGTGATTTAGCCTGCATCTTCATTGCAAAGTGGGCATTGCCAGCACTAGTGAAAATAGAAACCAGGGCTATAACCCATACCCCACAACTGTGCTGGCTAGCACCAAACTGAGAGCACCACTTAGCTCAGATGACAGGATTGTGTGTGTGGACAATACCCAAGTAAGAGCCTGAGCTAACTGCACTAAAGAAACCCTTAGGACTTAGTTCACAGCTTACTAAAGTTCCTTACATTGCTCTGCTGTGTAAATAAGCAATAAACTAGGTGGAAACAGCCCCCTGAATATACCATCTGTACAGAAGGCCTCACTGGCCAGTTTACAGCTGGCTTAAGGGCTCTACACTGACCCAGCTACCAGCCTCCCACATCTTAGTATTCTGATATCGCCTAAGAGCCTCAGCCTCGTACCAGGGCCCTAACATACTAAGCACTGAACAAAACACAATTAAAAGACTGTCCCTTCCTCAAAGAGTTGGCATAGCAGGCAGATCATGGGCATGGCCAGAATGCATAGCACTGGCTATTCTCTGCTTCCTAAGGCCCATAGATAGGCCATTAAAAGCCAAATGTAAGCTAAAGGAGCTCTGAGGCTGCTCTAAATTTACACAGGAGACTTGGCAGGCCCCTGTATGGCCCCAAAGTTAATGTTACTTTCTAATTCTCCTTAGAGACATTAAAAAAAGCTTCCTGCTACAAGTGTTGGGCTAACTTAGCAGACATGGGCAGGCCCAAGTTACGACAAGCCAAGCCTGAACAAGTAACTATTGTGAATATATTTATAGTAAATAAGGGAGGGAGAAACTAACTAAACTCACGATTGTGGGTATTAGAGAGACAAAGTACATGAGGTAAAATCTTTCATTGGACAAACTTCTGGTGAGAGAGACACACGGTTTCTAACTACAGAGCTCTTCCTCAAGTCTGGGAAAGGTATTCAGTCTCTCAGGTAAATACAAGTTGAACAGAAAATTTAGCTTTAGTAGCAGCAAATATTTCAATTCTCACAATAACTGCCACAACACTGTGTTTTACTGATGACCAGATTGTAATTTGACCTTAAATATACTGCCACAATTTTTAATGGGAAATCTTAAATATTATTTTCACCTTCCATTTTCATGTAGCTCACTTTCATCTTTAGTTTACCCAATGTTTTTTGTTTAAATTAACACATTTGTCTTTGCTAAATTCTAAGCCAGCAGTGGGTCAGGACCCCAAAGTGGGTCAAGACCCCATTTTAAAGGGTTTGCCAGGACTGGTGTTAGACTTGCTGGGGCCTGAAGCCCAAGCCCCACCGCCTGGGGCCAAAGCCCAAAGGCTTCAGCCATGGTGACTCAGGCTTCAACTTCATCCCTCATTGGTCGGGCTCAGGTTACAGGCCCCCTGCTGGGGTGGCAGGTCTTGGCGGGCTCAGGCTTCAGTTCCCCCTCCTGGGGTCATGTAGTAATCTGTTGTCAGTAGGGGGCTGTGGTGAAGTTTGAGAACCCCTGTTCTAAGCTATAAATATCCAGAGCATATATTCTTAATGTTTTCCAACACCACTTAACTGAAAAGAAAAAAAAAAAATAATCAAATGTAACTGGACAAGTCTATTTAAACAACTTTAGTTTTTACTTCTCTTTTTACTGTAGCATTTTAAAATGTACACAGTCACAACTGCAACAGAGTCTACAATCTTATTAGCCTGTTGCTTTTTAAAAAAATGTTTTTTCAGCCGTCTGCTGGGGCTTTAAACAGGAAAAGGCTCCTGAATTCTCAGCATGGGATAATCTGCAGATATCAAAGACTGTCACATGCTCCCTCAAGGAAACAGATATGCTAAGTAGCATTACCCTGTTCATACTCATGTACTACCTGCATTGGTTTAATTTTTTATTATATAGAACATAAAGCCTTTTGCAAACCTGTAAACCTTGAATTTCAACCTAAAATGTACATTTAAATGAACTTGCCATATCTCCTGGTCTGTCTGCAAATCCTCCAGTCTCCTCATCCTGGCAAGCCAAGATAAAGCAGCGCAATTTCTCTCTGTCAATCCAATGTAGTCTACCAATTATCTTCAGGGATGCTAACACCCACCATGAATAACATACATCTGGTAACTGGCAAATAAATATACGAGTATTACTTTTTTTAAATACATGCGTTGCAGTAGTAACACTAGGTTTCGTGAAACCACTAGCCACATCATCAAAACATCACTGAGTGGAGTACAACTCTGGAGCATTGTTTCTTGGGCAGAGAACAGAGTTCCAACACCCAGCTTATTCACAGATGGCCCTTCCTCCTCCTCCTGTCCCCCAGCAGCAGAATCACAAGTGTTCTGCTGCTTTTGAAACCTTGAGAGTCTCTTTGGCAGCATTTTGGCTCTGAAGAAGACAGCCATGAAAATACCATGTAAACGAGGAAGAGGGACAAGAGACTTTGAGGACAGTATCAACTAATAATTTAAACAACAAAAAAATCTTAAGTTTGAAAGCATTTGTCTGCTGCATCCATTAAGAAAACTAGTGCTAAGAAGTCTCCACTTGCAAGTCAGTCATTCCGGATTACATTATTCAATTGTTGGACACATACAATAGAGTCCCACAAAAATTATAAATCCAACAAAGTATTTTTCTCATTACTTTACGAATGAACATTTATAAATCCCGTAGTACACAGCATTCCTAAAACATCACAATATATCCAGGCCCTGATTCAGCAAGATATTTTGAGGCCTTAAACTATGCTGAGAACATTGCATCTTCTTAAACAGGGGCCTATACTGGATGATACAGCAAAGGAATCAAGATTAAGAGTAAAAACATTTGAAAAGTTTTGCAACAGCATTTGAGAGGAAGTCCATGATATTTTCCAGGAATTAGAAAAATATTTCTGCTTCTACACTAAGAGTTTTATTTTTTTAAAAAAAGCGAACCAAATACCTTCTCTGGCCTTCCATTGAGACCTCCAGAGGGTAACTGACGTTCACAAAGCCACCAGCCCAGCAAGTCAGCATTTATTTGGTGCAACTGGCCTGTTATAGCCAGAAATCCTGTGCAACAATAGATCTAAAATTACAGACATAAAGTTCATGTGTATTTAAGAACTAAAAGTAGCATGTAATAAGACTAAATGTAGGAAGATCACAAAGCAGGATTCCATTATTTCACATCATGCTAATAGTTAAAATAAGCAAGTTAGAAAATTAAGTGTTCAGTTTACAAAGTGAACATACTACTCCACTGTTATGATTTTTTAAATCTTATCAGAAGATAACATTTTTACTAATGTACTCTAGTTGTCATTAAAAGCAAAATGTAATTTGTAGAGTCCTGAAAGATCAGACTGAACATTAAGGTATTTTCTTAATGTATGCAGGACCTTACAGGAGACTCAGAATAAAAAAAACCTATTTTGAGGCGGACTGTATAACGTTCAGTTGCATGTTTCATAAATAAGTTTCTCTATATTGAGTAGTTTTTATATTTTCATTTAAACAAATAAATCCTTCCAGATTATGATGCTCAGAACAATTATGGAAAACGAACAGCTGATTATTGTGATTAAATCTATACTGAAATAGTACTAAAATGTGTTAAAGTTAACTTCTATCAACTGGAGGTTCGGAGTAAGTGTTGGTATCAACTTAATCCAAAGTTAAGTTACATGTAAAGTTTCTAGAGGAAGTCATACAGGTCATCTTCCTTGGCATTTATCCATTCTTAATGATATCTTAATTCTTAATGAGCTCTAGTTGTACCCCTTCACCTTACCTCCAGCTAGCCTGTCACCTTAAAAGAAATTCCACCAGCACCATCAAGAAGTTAACCAAGTTACCTCTGCAACATATCAGACTTTACCGTAGATTCCACTCTTACCTTTTATTCTAAATTCCACCTGAACTATAATTAGGCCAAACAAGTATTTTTGCTACCAGAAGGTAAGACATTTGAACAATATGCAAGCCAGTAAATTACAAAAGTTCTGATATGCTTATTCTAACAGAGAAAAAGTAGATGATTTCAAAATTGTGCTCTAATCATATTAGAACATTTGAGATATTTCCTCCCTAACAAATCTGAATGTTAACTCCTTTTTGAACCGCTGCATACTGGTCTTTCTTTTGGAACTTTTTTAATTACATTTTTAACTCATCCCTGTGAAGTTTGAAACAAAAATTCACACCACTATACAAAATTGTGGTTCTGATATGGATTTTTACAGACAAAATTCAGCTTCTAGGCCTCTTAACAGATGAATTCTGTACTTGTGTCATTTAATGGAATAGTTCTTTACACACATTTAGGAACTGAAAAATGCTTCAGTCTGCATTGCCGACAGGTTTTAAAAACAATGATAAAAAGTAAATATTTGATACTTAAGAATTTCTTGCTAATTTAAAATATTTCAGTGTGAAAGCAACAACACTTACCTGCCCTGCATGTGATTCAGAACCTGGTCTGCAACCAAATCCTCCATCAAAGTTCATACAGGACAAAACAAATTCGACTGCTTTTTCCACATCAACAACATCAAGCTTCCCCTGCAAGTCAGAAAAGTCCTTTTAACATTTTATACTACCACCAAGTAAATTAAGTACACCTACTGTAGCATCATTTGTCTGCCATCCACAGAAAACTGTTACATATTTGTATCTAATAGCCACCCTATTGCAGAACTTACCAAAAGAGCTAGTGTTGCTGCAGCACAGAAAGAGAACCTTGTATCTATTTCTCCTACAAAGGGGGAGAAAAAAATAGTATAACTACAGAGAACTATATATATATATATTTTTACAGGCACACAGAGAATGCATGCTATTAAAAAGCGTACAGTAAGTCACTAAACATGGGTGTTTCCCTGATTAAATAGAAAACACTCCAATACTTTACACCAATATTTTCCTCCACCAGCCAATACATTCACATTATTTCCCAATAGGATAACACTAAACAAATATAAAGTGATCGGTATGTAACCATGAATTAATAATCCTTTGATCACTTTGTGGTTGCCAGATAAATATCCAGGTTTACCTCAGTTAAAAGTAATTTGTAAATATGCTATTTATTTTTCAGTTTCTAAAAAGCACCCACTGCACAGTCTGTGCACTGAATGGAAAGAGAACTGGTTAAACCATGTCAACACAGAGACTCATTCACCAGTAAATTACCCACATTACCCACTCTCAGCTCTTCAACATCATAATCTGAACGCCACAAAGACTCAGAACTTTGGACAAAGCAAGTTAAAGAGCAGTGTACCCTCAAGAATACACCAATACCAGGCTCCACAATGCTCAAGGTCCTCAGCTGGTGTGAAGACACAGATCAAGAAAGGTCTCTTAGGCAAGGTCTACACTAGAAACTTGCAAGTACAGTTTCATCAGTTAGAGGAATGATTTTTATGACATTTCTATAGTGGCAAAAAAGCCCTAGTGTAAATATTTATATCAGCAATGGGCAAACTTTTCGGCCCAAGAGCCACATCTGGGTATGGAAATTGTATGGCGGGCCATGAATGCTCATGAAATTGGGGGTTGGGGTCCAGGAGCGGGTGAGGGCTCTGGGGTGGGGCCAGAAATGAGTAGTTCAGAGTGTGGGAGGGGTCTTCCGACTGGAGCAGAAGGTTGGGGTGGGGGGGTGAGGGCTTCAGCTGGGGATGCGGGCAATGGGCTGGGGATGAGGGGTTCGGAGTGCAGAAGGGTGCTCTGGGCTGGGACCGAGGGGCTCAGAGGGCAGAAGGGGAATCAGGACTAGGGCAGAGGGTTAGGCTGCAGGCGAGGGTCAAGGTGCAGACTCCGGTTGGCACTTACCTCAAGCAGCTCCCGGAAGCAGCGGCACGTCCCCCCTTCCGGCTCCTACGCAGTGGTGCGGCCAGACAGCGCCGCACTCTGCCCCATCTGCAGGCACCGCCTCTGCAGCACCCACTGGCCACTGTTCCTGGCCAATGGCAGCTGCAGGGGTGGCGCTTGGGGCAGGCGGCAGCATGTGGAGCTCTCTGCCTGCCCCTACAAGAGCTGGAGGGGGGACATGCTGCCGTTTCCAGGAGCCGTGCAGAGTGGGGCAAGCCCCAGACCCCGCTCCCCAGCAGGAGTTCAAGGGCTGGATTAAAACGTCTGAAGGGCCGGATGTGGCCCCCCGGGCCATAGTTTGCTCGCTCCTGAGTTATATTGTTTAAAAAAAGGTGTGTGTTATTTTGCTAAGGGAACCAACCATTATACCAGCAAAAGCTGTGCATACATTAGGAGGGGTTGCTGTATCAGTAATCCTTTTCCCAGCGTAGATTAGACCTCAGTAATTAGAACTCAAATCAACACTTTAAATTGTACCCCAGATACAAATAGAGAATGAGTGCAGTTTTTCAGAACTGGTATAATATCCTCCTTGTAGCTCCTATCACCAATCAAGCAGGTAACCACATTCTGTATTAGCATTAGCTCCTGAATTTTCCTCAACGGTAGCCTCATTTAGAATGCATTTCAGTAATCCAATCTGATAAATACTAACAAGAATATAAATTGTCATATCCTTGCCTGTGTATTTTATTACTATATTATGACAAACTGGTTCAATGTAAAAGTTGGTCATACATATTCAGCACCATTTTAATACCAACACATAGCTTGTCAACCACAAACTGATGCTTATGGATTTACATATGTTGAAATACCTTGATCGTTTCATTTTATTAACTGAAAAATGAAACAATGGTTTTGTTGTAACTGATATTCAACAGGATACAACATTGAAATATTAAAATATATTTTATATAAAATAAATATTTTAAAATGTCAACAGAAGAAAAAGTGAACAAACATACCGTTTAAAAAATCAAAATCAAAGCAGATCAATATTTTTAGAAGCTGTGACTGCAGACGCAGATTTGTGTCATTGCTATGCAGAGATAGTTCCTTTTACAAGCAACAGACATACCACAACTTAGAATCACTAGATAGTAAACTCAAAGATTAATATCTGATACAAATTACACTGAAATGAGAAGGCACCCTCCATCACAAGCTCTAACAAGTTTTGAGCTTTCAGAAACTTCTATGAAGGCTGTTCAATTTTTGTTATTTAATTCCATTTTTCTATAAGTTTAGGGTCATCTAGAAAAGCAATGACATGTGACTGGCTCCTTTTTACACACGGAGGGAAATAAATGCAGTTCATGCACAATACACAGTGAAAAAACATGCAGGGCAACTTAATCTTAACTGCTTCATTATATGAAATATGTAACTCATCAATGAGATTTTGAAGACGTAAGTTACCCCATTTGTCTCCAGCAAACGATCCATCTTCTTTTTGCAGGCTCTTTACATAGTCAACAATTTTATTTACATCAACAACATGGAGACTATCATATAAGGTAAGAATCTGCAAAACAAAAATAACTCAAATCAATTACTAGAAGGATAAAGTTTCCTAGAATTTACCAGAGAACCAGAGCCCTAGTTTTCTTAAAACAAAACACAGAATTTAATTTTATCGATGAACATAAATCACTAAAACTTTTCACTACCATGAAAGCTTCAGCTAACTACAACCTACCCAACATTACAAGCTTGATTCCATAAAATTTTAAAATTCCCAAATTAAGATGAAGATTTCCATGCATGGTCTCAACACAATCTCTTTCTCCACTTTAAAGTTTTAAAACAGTCATTTAAGTTAGGCTAGCATCATGGAACATGGTATTGATTTATTACAGTCTGATTATGGTTGAATTTTGTTAGGAGATAAGGATGTTTTGGGCTTGTAGTAGTATGTATACCTAAGTAATGGAAAGGTGCAGAAAGCTTTTGGATAGGTGCATTTTTACAAATACAGATTAAAAAAAATCACAATTTGAGTTTAAAAGTATAGACTAGTCCTCAATAAGCAGCACATGCCTGGTAATAGTGAGAAGAATTTTAAGTTATGAACAATTTAGTTAAATCATATTATAGGAAGTAATTCAGTTGACTCTGCTCAAAAAAGCTCTTGGAAAAACCTCTATGGAGTGAATTATAAGGGGATGGTGGAGAGGAGAATTTCAACAAAATTTTGAAAAATTTCACCCAGGTCTAAGTTCTCTTTATCTGCTGATTGCAATTTAAGTCCTATGGAGTTGCAGAAAACAAATTGAGCAATTCCCTAATTCCAGCCACAGTGTTTGGAGTAATCTATATTTTGCAGTTTACAGAGTGTTGCATAATACTCCAGTGTTGCAATATGCTTTTTTAAATTGAAAAACAAACATATTAACATTGCCATATTGTGTTCTAATAAAGTTGCAGGACAGGAAAAGCAGAAATTAAGATTCTTGTGGCAACTTGCACTTATTATTTTGGATTAGCAGTTTAGAATTCTTAATGTATAATATAAATGAATACAGTATGTGCAAGGTGGGTTAGTTTAGCATTGCTAAAAGAACCTTAGATTCGCATTTCCTGACTTTATTTTAAATTTGTAACTTAAATTTTCAGTTTAGATTTTTATATTTAGGCTGCAATCTATTGTGGTTTTATTACCTTATAGTAACATCAATATTAAGCATAAGGAGTTTAAGAAAATCAGAAGGACCTCAAGACTTATTCCCTCTCTATACTGGGCTGGGAACCCTATGTACATATCTTTTGGCTGGCCAGCGTGGATAGACCCAAACTTGGTCCAGAATGTGTGGTAACTGATTAAGACACTGAGAATAATTTATGACGAGCAGAAGTGTGGCTCTATACCCACAATAGCTGGGACTCACTCAACCTAAAAAAAGAGTGGGCACAGCAATTTCCTCAGGTCTCAGAGTAATTCTAGAGCTAAAGTGTGATAATCATCAACTTTAGATTCAGGTAATACATGCCAAGACTCATCACTGACCTGCGATACTCCTGGGCCCCATCTCTCAGTACCAGACACATCTACTCTATTTCATGCTATTCAAGGATTACAACCCACAACACTTCTTCCCTAGAAAATGATTTATGATACAAGAGTTTTTAAAATGCCATTTAGATACATGTGGTCCCAGCTTGTCTATAAATCTATAAGTTGAACAATTTTTCTAATGAACAAATCCGGCTCAGATAAAGCATTTCAATGTGACAGCAGAAAAATGAAATACCTTGGTGGTACCTAGAACAGTCAAATTAATTTATTAAATCAAGCAGTTTTCACTTACTTCCAATATTTTCTTTTCTATATATTTACCTGGACAGCACTTAGGGTATATAAAAGGTGAGGATCGTGACCTATACTGGCACTTATTCCACCGCACTCATGTTGACATGATTTGATGAAGGCTAGAATTTCTTCTTTGGTCATTCGTTGCAGCTGTCCCATGAGATCCATTACTGTCAGTCCCCAGTAGACACCGCTCATCCTCAAATATTCCGACATACAGTACTCCTAAGTAGCACAGAATTTTAGTTCTTAAGCAGACAAAGACATATAAACAAGCAGAGCCCTGCTCGGATACAAAAATTTGGATCCGCATCCGATCTGCAAAGATGGTAAACAATACAACTGCATCCGCAGATGCATATATCCTATATATATATAGAAAGCGGGTATCTGTGGTTTTGCAGGGCTCTGTAAACAAGTGGAGATTGTATTTTTTTGTATAATGCTGCAATTTTGTAAGTTAGACTAAGTTCTCTGAACTAGAGATCTAGCCATTACCAAATCCTCCCCATCCAACCAACAAGCCAAGTTGTACTTTATTTTAAGTTGTTTACTTATGAAAGACAAGCTTTCTAAGATGGCTAAGATGCTGCAACTGATTCAGTGAATTTCTGCCTTTTACTTAATTTTTCCATCTTAGATGGCTGAGGCATAAGGTCAAGTTACTTGCCCATATTTATGCAGCAGGACAGTAGCTCAGACCAGATCGTAAGTTACAATCTTCTTGGCTCTGGTCCTTTGCTCAAGTCCTTTGCTTAAATGGTCCCCTCAAAATAACAGCCTAACATTCAGTTAATTACCTAATTGCTATTTGCCAAAATTGAAGCAAAGCAATTTAGAGCAGTAACAGGAAGAAAAAAAACCTAATTTATTGTAGCTTAATATATTGTTATAAATCTTTCTTGATCAGCATTACCTATGATTTTTCATACTGTATTGTAATATTCCATAGTAATTTATGTATTTTCTTGCTACAGGTGAGCAGGAGAGCGAGACCATACACATGGCATAAGAGAAGGAAGGTTTCAGTCAGAGGCACCACACTTTAAAACGTAATTGAGGCCATCTTGTTGGGAGACCTGTCGTATTTAAACATCTAATTTTATTTTTCTGTATGTTTTCTCTGTGTAGCCTTATGAATATAAAATATATACAGATATTCATAATTGGTTTAAAAACCCCCAAGCACGACTGCTACAGACTACTCTGGAAAAAGGTACTAACTGACTAGAATGTCCAATTCGCTTAGTTTGTAATTCTATTAAAACGTAGCTGAACAGTACTACTATGAGCAGAATATAAGAGATTAATTTAATAAAGAATTATACATTCTATGTCCAGCTGAAGTCATAAACCTGCCCAATATTGTAATACACATCACATGGCTAAACTAACGATGTGTCATTTTTTATTAAAACGCTGCTCCCAGAACTGACCCTATAACATGTCAAGTTATGCCTCCAGCATATTGAGGATTTTTAAAGGCTATCTGTATTTGAAAGGATTTGTAAGTACTCATTCTCAAGACAGGTTTCAGAGTAGCAGCCGGTTTAGTCTGTATTTGCAAAAAGAAAAGGAGTACTTGTGGCACTTTAGAGACTAACAAAAGCTTATGCTCAAATAAATTTGTTAGTCTCTAAGGTGCCACAAGTACTCCTTTTCTCATTCCCAAGAGAAATTCCTCATGTTTTGGTATTTCTGGCACAAAGGCTAAGGCCAGACCATTGGTGGACTTGAAAGGGGAACACTAAAAATCAAGCCAGACTGAAATGGGGAAACATGAGGTTCAATAATTTGTGCCGATCAGGAATTTTCTACCAAAACAGTTCTGTCAAAAAAGCTGATTATTTGAACCAGATATGTTTCAAAGCAACGATCTCCTTTGACAAACTTATATCAGAATTCCAGGTGGACTGCTGTGGAGCCTAGGCTTCCAGGGTCTAAGGATCTGGGATAGGTAAGACATGTGGACTACTTGAGCGCTGGGAACCTGGTTCACAGCTCAAGGGCAGTCTTATTATGCAAGGCTTCCAGGCTCCTTGCCATGGAGTCAGGACCCAGAAAGCTCCGTCTGTCACAAGGGCTCAACTCCTGTATCTGCAGCAGGGAACCAGGGTTCTCAGGGCTTTCAGGCTCCCTGCTGTGGAAACATGGAAAACCCACTGTAGCCTGGCCTCTCAGAGTATATCTACCCTGCAAACAAACAAACAAACTAATCTATAGCTATAAGTAAGGCCCTACCAAATTCATAGTCCATTCTCGTCAATTTCCTGGCCAGAGGGTTTTTAAATTGGTCAATTTAATGATTTTAGATGATTATATCTGAAATTTCAGGGTGTTGTAACTGTGGGGGTCCTGACCCAAAATGGGATGGGGGGGTTGCAAAGTTGTTGTAGTGGGGTCCCAAGATTGCTACCCTCACTTCTGAGCTCTGAAGTTCATGAGCTTCCAACTTCCTGCAGTTAGAGGAAGTTCGCAGAGGTGGAGGTGGGTAGGATCTCCCCCCATGTTGCTGGGAACGCCCCAGCCGGGGGTTCCTAGCTGCTAGTCCACACCACGGACAGATTAAGACAGGGGCCTGGCCAATTTGGGGACCCACCCAGGAAAAACACATGTCCCAGCCCCAGAAAAAGCCCCAGGTCAGAAGCCCCTACAAGGTCACCCTGAGCCCTGGCAGGAGCTGCAGGGGAAGAAGCCCTGATCCTGAGATGCCCCCAGGCCCACTGGAGCAGCAGTAGGGGGGAAGCCCTAAGCCTGAGCTGCCCACAGGCCAAGGTGGCAGGAATGTAAGCCCATAGCCCCGGGAGAGGAAGTCCCGAGCTCATTGCAGAAGCCACGAGGGGTGTGTGCGCGCATGTGTCACGGGATCCCCGACCCCTGGCTGGAGTGGCACGGGGCAGAAGCCCCGAGTCCAGGCAGTCTGTCCCACCCTCCCGCATCCGCCCTGGCTGCAGCCGTCAGGAGCAGAAGCCCCCAGAGGAGGAAGCCCTGGGCTCGGCGCTGGAGCAGGAGCCATGCGCTGGGGCAAGCCCAGAAGCCGAGGCTGCCCCAGCTGCAGCCACCAGGAGCAAAAGCCCCCAGCCCGGCAGGAGACACTGCGGGAGGAAGCCCCGAGCTCGGTGCCTGGACCCAGAGCTGCGGCTGGGAAGGGGGGGGAAGAGAGTCCGGAGCCCAGTTCCTGGGCTTCTGCAGCAAAGAAGTGAGGGTATACCACCCTCATTTCTGCACTGCCCCTGGAGGTGGATCTGATCTCCCCACCAAGAGTGGCCCTGCAGCAAAAGGAAAACTCCTGTCCCTCCCCAGCCCGGATGGACTAGCAGCCCCAGGCTCTCAGCAGCAGGGGAGATCAGATTTTACCATGACCCATTTTTCACAGCCATGAAATTGGTAGAGCACTAGCTATATGTCTCACAGCCCAGGCCTGCAGACTCAAGCTTGCGTTATGGTGCTAAAAACTTCTGTGTAGACATGCCCACTCAGGCTGTGAAACCCGGAGATGGGGGTGGGTCTCAAAGCCCAAGAGGGAACATGCACTATTTTAGCACTGTAGGCAAGCCTGAGCTTGTAGACCCAGGCTCTGAGATTCGCTGCCACAGATTTGTTTTTCTATAGTGTAGACATATCCTCCGGGTCTAGGCTCCCCAGGTCTACAAAAGGAGGCTTAGAAGCCCCAAGAGCCCTAGCTTGAGCCCAGACTCCCAGGGTTTCCAGACCCCCCTGCCATGGAGTCAACTGTCTCAGGAGTCTAGGAAACTGGGATCCCCAATCCCTGTGAAACTGACAAGAATCACATTAATTTAAGTCAGCAGCTGCTGGGGTCCAGGGAGCATATTTCATTTTGGAAATGAAAGATTTTCCAAAAGATTTTTCAGAATTTCTGGCTCACCTGAAATTTCAAAACATTAAAACTTCCAGTCACTGGAAATCCTCAGGTTTGGCCAACTCTATTGGTACTCATGTGGAAGATACTCAAATGGCAGAGTTAGAGATATTATCTGTCCCCATGTGGAAGAATTCTATTTCATTATTGTGTTAATTCAGCACCAGGCTAGTGATGCTTTCCACAATATTTGTATAGCTATATTTTTAAACCTGTCTCTTTCTTTTTTTTTTTTTTTAAGATAGTTACATGGAATTATATTTGGAAATGTAGAGTGAAAGTTTGGCCCTAATGCTAAAGCTCCCAGTGATTTCACTGGGACCAGAACGTAACTCCTTAACTGGGGATCTTGCTGGATGATCCACTCAAATAGAAACAAGTAGTTTGGCCTCTCATGAGACAGTGAGAAAACAGCGATCTAGGTTCCATGTCAGCAACAGATGTGGTCATCTTCTCCTACAAAATACTATAGGAGGGATGAATGACCAACCAACAATATAAATGTCTCTCTTTCATAAAACCAGATAGGGTTGGTTGGCTAAGGTTCACTATTAACAAGACAGAGGTATACGTCTGGTTGGCTAGGAAAAATATATGAAAGAGAGAGGTGCACCTGCCTTGTGTTACCTGAATTCCAACATAAGGGTCCTGTGGGAATTTCAGATGCTTTTGAATATACAAACAGCAGCAGCAGCCAAGAGTGCTTCCTTTTGTCTATGTCTGGCAAGGCTAGCTGCAGTTTTGCCTCTCAGATGAACACCTCTGCAATTATCTGTATCCCTTTCACCCTCAGACTAGATTACTGTAATACAATGAATTTAGGGCTACACCTAAAATAATATAGAAGTCTCAAAATAACACATTTTCTAGTAGAATCCAGATTAAATCCAGTGATGCTGAGGCTCATTATATCAGGTAGAAATGCAACTATGGGACATACGTGATATTTGTGAAGATGTTGTATCACAATAGCACAAATTCATCCTAATAAGCAAAAAAAAAAAAAAAAAAAAAAAAAATCACATTTCCTAGGTCTCAGAGTAATTCTAGAGCTAAAGCAGTGATCTTCAACTTTAGAGTCAGATAATACATGCCAAGTCTCATCATTGACCAAGGAAAACCACCATCTCCACCTGTCAGAACATCAGTCTTTTCTTTTAACCCTTCCCTTTGCATTCAGAGACAAAAAAAGATATGCAACTTTCTAACTCATCACCTGCCAACCTACTCCTACCAGTGCAGGAAATGGCAAGATATATCACTGTTGTCAGAGTATTATCAATAGTGAAATAAGCAAATACCTACATAATCGTCTTTCTTTGCACCATAAGAAGCTATGTAATCTGCATGTTTCTCCAAAAACAATGTGCTTGGTGCATCAGGTTTTATAACAACATCCTTTTGTGGCGTTCCCTTTAAAAAAAAAAGTTAAGTTGTATTATCAATCTAAAGAGGCCTCAGTATCTGATTTTTAAGAAATGTATTATTGTTACAAATAACACATAAATTGATAGTAACATATCATACTGAGAAATTAATTCATTTTATGTGTACCAGTCAAAGCTGAATATTTGTCAGCACTGCATTTCTTTTAAACAGACGTCTAAGTCTGCTTTATTCTTTCCAGGTTAAAATTTCCAACTTATTTTACAGAGCAAAATCTATAAATAAAAACTTCGATAAGTTTACATTTTCACTAACCCAGATACATATTAACCAAACTAGGTTTCAGAGTAGAAGCCGTGTTAGTCTGTATTCGCAAAAAGAAAAGGAGTACTTGTGGCACCTTAGAGACTAACCAGTTTATTTGAGCATAAGCTTTCGTCAGCTATAGCTTACACTCAAATAAATTGGATGAAGTGAGCTGTAGCTCATGAAAGCTTATGCTCAAATAAATTAGTTAGTCTCTAAGATGCTACTAGTACTCCTTTTCTTTTTATTAACCAAACTAGAAATTTTAACACCCCCCGCCCCCCACCCATTACACTCAAGGTGACGCTCTGCAGCGAATCCTTGCCCGCCTACGCTTCAGGTGGCGGGGACGGGGCCTCGTGCTCATCGCGGCCCCGATTTCAGGTCAAGATTGCTCAGCTCACAGAGTTCAGATTCCACCTCCCAGCCTACCCCCAAATCCCTGCCAGCTCCGCAGCGTCAGCCTGGGATCGCCCGGCCCCTCCTCGTTACACATCCCGAGGCCCTCACAGGCCGGGGCCCCGCCCGCCCCGCTGCCTGAGGACAATTCCCCGCACCCCCGGCTCCATCTCCGGCTCAGGCCCCATCGCACCCCTCCCCCTTAGCCACGTTACCCCAACGGCCGCCACCCCGCTATCCGGGCGCTTGGGCCCCGCTAGGCTGGCAGCGGGCGCCGGGCTCTACAGCCGTCAGCGCGGGGCGACGGGCCCAGCAGCGCCTGGATCGATCCGCGCTCGCCAGGCGCAGGGCGGTGCCCCCCGCCGGACGATGAGACGCGACCTAGCGGGAGCCGGCAGTAAAAGGGTGGGGCAGGGCGGGCCAGCAGCGCGGGGAAGGAGACGGAGACCGCCCGGAGAAGTCGGCGCCACGCGGCAGGAGCGGGCGAGCGACGCTACCCACCATGTTAGCAGCCTCCGCCGCACGCGCCACCAACCGTCAGTCCTACGGGCGACTGGTTGAGGGGGAGGAGGCGGTGCCCCCGCCGGCCTTTCAAGACCCCGCCATAGCTGTCCCTGGCGCTGCCTGGTGACTCTGCAACAGAGCCCTACCTAGCTCTCGCTGCTCTAGGGCGGAGCCCGCGCACCAGGCGCGCGCCCTGACTGGCGGTGACCCGGTTCCGCTTAGGTGCACTGCGCGCGGCCTGCCCCAGGAGGATCCCGGCTGACAGAGAGCGACCACGTGGGGCTCATAGGGGCTAACGGGGGGGGGAGCGCACGGAGAGGCCCCGAGTAGTCGCGCGTGTGCCGAGGGCGGGACCGGCGGGACCGGGAGGGGGAGGCTGCGCCCAGCTGCGGCCAAGTCAGGCGAGGGCCTGAGCCGCGCGCCCGACTCGGGCCGTGGTCACGCGACGCGACGCGGGCTCCATGCGCGGCCGCTTCCGCGCGGGGCCCAACGCAGAGAGGTCAGCGGGCCCGTGGCGGCATCAGCGCACCGCCCCTAGCCGGGCCGCTGCCCCAACGTGCCGCCAGCCCCTTCTGCCCAGGGAGGGACACTGCTTTTCACTCCCGCAGCGCGTTGGAGAGAGGGGGCGTGTTGTGGTCTCCTAAGGAATACGAATACTTGCTTTAAACTCCCCCCCCCTTTTTTTTAAACGTTGGGCCCCTCCTGTGGGGTAACCTACCTGGGCCTCCCCCCAGCCCAAACAGCAGATTGAGATGTAGCTTCACAGGCTGGGGCAGCATAATGCCATGCAGGGGGAAAACCCCCCAAGAGATTAACTGCAAGGGTGAGTTTAAAGCAGATTCAGGGTTGAAAGTTAATTCAGGTTAAGAGGGGGAACGGATGTAAAGCATAATAGCTCTGCTTGATAATTCTGCAGGTGGACATGTGTTCTGGAAGAGTGCTTTGGTCATGGGCAGCTTAATCCACTTTAAGACGGAGCAAAACACTCTTAGGCCTGGTCTACACAAGAAAACTTCTTAACTATTAGCTACTGGAGGAGTGTAAAAAATCCATACCCTTGCGCAGAACAGTTAAACCAACATACATAACCCCTGGTGTAGCACTAGGTTAATGGAAGAATTCTTCATGACATAGCTAGCTTCCACCCCTAGGGGAGGCAGATTACTTACAGTAATGGGAGAATCCCTTGTGTTAGCATAGGTAGTGTCTACACTGAAGCATTACAGTGGAGCAACTGTGCTGCTGTAGCATTTTAAGTGTAGACATCCTTAGGCCTTGTCATAAATATAAAGGGAAGGGTAAACCCCTTTAAAATCCCTCCTGGCCAGAGGAAAAATCCTCTCACCTGTAAAGGGTTAAGAAGCTAAAGGTAACCTCGCTGGCACCTGACCAAAATGACCAATGAGGAGACAAGATACTTTCAAAAGCTGGGAGGAGGGAGAGAAACAAAGGGTCTGTGTCTGTTGGTATGCTGCTTTTGCCAGGGATAGACCAGGAATGGAGTCTTAGAACTTTTAGTAAGTAATCTAGCTAGGTATGTGATAGATTATGATTTCTTTAAATGGCTGAGAAAAGAATTGTGCTGAATAGAATGACTATTCCTGTCTGTGTGTCTTTTTTGTAACTTAAGGTTTTGCCTAGAGGGATTCTCTATGTTTTAAATCTAATTACCCTGTAAGGTATCTACCATCCTGATTTTACAGGGGTGATTCCTTTACTTCTATTTGGTTCTCTTTCTATTAAAAGTCTTCTTGTAAGAAAACTGAATGCTTTTTCATTGGTCTCAGATCCAATGGTTTGGGTCTGTGGTCACCTATGCAAATTGGTGAGGATTTTTACCAAACCTTTCCCAGGAAGTGGGGTGCAAGGGTTGGGAGGATTTTGGGGGGAAAGATGTGTCCAAACTATGTTTCCCAGTAAACCCAGTTAGAGTTTGGTGGTGGCAGTGGATATTCTAAGGACAAAGGATAAAATTAATTTGTACCTTGGGGAAGTTTTAACCTAAGCTGGTAAAAGTAAGCTTAGGAGGTTTTCATGCAGGTCCCCACATCTGTACCCTAGAGTTCAGAGTGCGGGAGGAACCTTGACAGGCCTGGTCTATACTTAAAAATTAGATAAACCTCAGTACATCACTCAGACCTATGAAAAATTTTGCATCCTGAGGACTGTAGTTAGTTCAACCTCACCAGCGGTGTAGAGGCAGCTTGGTCAACAGGCAGTTGCTTCCATCAACCTTAGCAACTTTACTATATGACTTGTAAATTGCATAATATGTATATACTTCATCCTTCCTCAGCATGGGGCTCCTTTTCCAGCCCTATATTTCTATCATTATGTTATGCAAACTATCTGCATTTTCCAAGACAGCCTTTGTTTGTTAAAGTCAGAATTCTAGGAGTGCAGTTATTGTTCTTTCCAAGGTTGTTGGAGTTGCAGTTTTCTAACACGTGGCTTGCTTCAAAGACATACTTTGAATGAAAAAATAAAAGGTAGCAACAGAGAATCTAAAATGCATAAAGTACATAAAAGAAAAAAAATTCAATTAAACTGTTTCCCAATTTATACACCTTTCCAATATTACTACTTATAAAAAGATCTGGAGATAACTAAGTATTCTGCTTTTGCAAGCTTTGATTAAAAATGTGTTCTGGAGCCACACTATTACAGATAATAAAAACAGAACCCAAAGTACTATTCGAAATACTACATCATATCATATCCAACTAGTGGTCTACAACTATGCCAAACTATACTTTAGTCACTGAATGACTTTGGTATTCAGAGAATAGATTAAAGGATTTCCAAAGGCCCACTGGGGTCTTCTGCAACCAAGCCCTAAGAGTAAAGTATCCTTCAAAATACAAGTTTCAGAGAAGCAGCCATGTTAGTCTGTATCCGCAAAAAGAAAAGGAGTACTTGTGGCACCTTAGAGACAAGTACTCCTTCAAAATACAAACATTCCAGGAATTGGGCTCATTGTTTTCTGAGGGAACACCTTTACCAGACTTTTAGAAACTTAGGTACCAACTAAAAGCCAAATACCACCCTGTAATTAGATCAAATAGATCACTTCCGGTCTTCGAAATGTCTCTTTTCCATTATTTGTAACATCTATTACCACATGCAATAGATTTCCATTAGGGCCTCCGCAAAGGCAACAATTTCTTGACAATACAGTTCATTTGGGCTGCTGCACAACAATCAACCACCTGTGCAGAAATATAAGATTACAAATTTAATTTTGGGTGCTTGGGGGAAGGGGAGCATAAAACAGCATGCCAGCTCAGATGATCCATGGGAATCACTTTTTATGTGTGTGGGAGGTAGGAGGGAGCACCGCAAGTCATTCCATTCCTCAGACAGAAATTCCATATAAGGTGATATGTAGTGTTGGAGCCGTGTTGGTCCCAGGATATTAGGGAGACAAAGTGAGTGAACTCATATCTTTTACTGGACCAACTTCTGTTAGTGAGAGAGTCAAGCTTTTGAGCTTGCACAGAGCTCCTCTGCAGGTCTGGGAAATGTACTCAGAGCATCACAGCTAAATTACTCCTTGGGGAATTCTGCGCCCCTCTGCGTGCCAGAATTCAGGGCCCCTGCAGAATTTGTTTTCTCCACAGAAAATACATTCTGCTGGACAAGTGCTGCAGTTGTGCATTTTGTCCACCAGGGGCTGCTGTCGCACCAGAACAGAGCAGCCACTCCCAGGTGGGAGCAACCCCAGCGGAGATAGGAAAGAGAAGAGGCTGTGTTCCTCACAGTGCCCTGGCCATGGATCCAGGTGAGGAGGCACAGGAATTGGAGCATAGGGCACAGGCTGGGGAGTCATACATTTGGGTTCAGAAGGGCTACTGGGGCAGGGGGAAGAGAGGGGGGCAGGGGCTGAATGGGAGTGGGGGTGCAGAGACACATGGGGACGGGGGGAGGGTTGGTGGCTGATAAGGGCAGATGTGCCTCAGTGAATGTGAGAGGCTTGGGGTCAGCGAGGCTTGACATGGGAGAGACCCCCTAACAATCCTTCCTCACCCCCCCAAAAAACCTGTTCCATACTTCTCCCACCCACACTCAACAACTCACCAAATTCACACCCAGGCTCCTTCCCAGCAATTAATTCCCTCTCCCTCAGCTCCTCAATTACTCTGACTCCCCCAGCTTTGCACTGCTTCTGAGGGGTGTGGGAAATATGTTTCTGTATTGTAGTTTAAATTAATTATTACTCAAAGATCTATATTAACATGCCTACTAAGGAATGTATTTGTCCTGAATCTTTTTTTGTTGTCTGTATTGTTACAGACATACATGCTGACAGGTATTTTGAAATAAATTACCAAAATAATTGAAACTAGTGTGATTATATTGTGTTATTTGTAAAAATAACACATGCAGAATTTTAACATACTGTGCCCATAATTTTTTGGCACAGAATTCCTCAAGAAGTACTAAATACAAAGTGGAACGGATTGTTTAGCATAAGTAGTTAACACATATCTCAAGGGACCAATCAAGGGGAAGTGACCTGTTAACACCCCTGTAGTCATGGGGAGGGGGAGCAGGAGGGAGGAAGGGAACGCAGCTGGGGGGTGTCTCCATTCAGTCCATGATTTTTACTGTCTAGCTCAAAATCACCTTCCCCGAACACAGACCCCCCACCAGAGAAGTAGATCACACCATGGAACAGGCCACCCAAATACTTCAAGAGAACCTGCTTCAATAAATAAATAAAACCATCTCTGATTGCATACCCCTAGTTGTCACCTACGACTCCACCCTGGAACCCATATGTGGGACCATCAAACAACTACAACCCATACTTAATGGGAACCCCATTCTGAAAGACATCTTTCCTGAACCTACTCTTCTGGCCTTTAAATAACCCTCTACCTCTCTCGGCTCATCATCAGAAACAGCTCCCCACTGGCTCATCAACTCAAAATGGCGTAAGACCTTGCCAGAATAGATGCAAAACCTGCAGACGTATCTCCATCTCTACAATAAATTACCCCCCCCCCCCCCGCACACACACACTTTTCAATACCCACAGGTCTACACATGCCTATCACAATATCTAGTGTATCTCATCCACTGCACTAAATGTCCCAATAATACCTATGTAAGTGAAACCAGACAAGCACCACACTCTCGAATGAACTCACCCAGGAAAATGATAAAAGACAAAAACACCACATCACCTGCAGGTGAACACTTTTCACAAAGTGATCACTCTACATTGGACCTATCAGTCCTCATCCGCAAAGGGAACCTGAACAACAGTTTCAAAAGACAAGCCTGGAAGCTTAAATTTATAACTTTACTAAGACACTAAAAAACATGGACTGAATGGAGACACTAGATTTATGGCTTATTACAACAATGTATAACCCACTAACAACCTCCCACATCTTTCCTCCCCTATGACTGGGGGGATGTTAATGGGCCACTTCACCTTAAATCATACCTTGAAATGTGTGTTAACTACTTATGCTAAACCATCTGTTTCACATTGTATTTAGCTATGACTCTGGGTACATTTCCCAGACTGGAGAGCTCTGTGTAAGCTCAAAAGCTTGTTTCTCTGACCAAAACAAGTTGGTCCAATAAAAGATATTACCTTACCCACCTTGTCTCCCTAATATAGGATAATGGCAGATTTTCTTGGGTTCCTGTTCATTAAGGAGCTACAGCCAGTGCTGTTTGGCAGGATGTATAACAGCACATTTAGATTGTTTGCAAAACTAATACTTGGATTAATAGCAAGCTCTTAAATTACAGGTATCAAAAGGAGTAAGTCTTTCTCTTGGCTGTAGCTTCTTAAAAGGAACAGGAACTTAAGAAAATCTGCTATCATATTATGTGGAATTTCTAGCTGAATCAAATGAGAGGTGAACATTTCTATGCAAAGTGCTGAAAGCTTGAAGAGGATCTGCAGCTACAGTTTTTTCAAACTTGGTGTAGTCTGCTTGGAGATTTTTCTGTTAGGGAAGAACACACTCCACAGCAAACTCTACAACTTGACATATTTGTATTAGAATCTAGAACTCTAGATCAGAAAATGCGCATACAGTAGGGACTTGGCTCAAAACAAAACAAGATTAACTATGTTCTCATTGAAGTCTCAAATGGGAATGCTGTTCTGCCCTTCCTAACAGAAACTGTTGTGTAGTCTTTGTGCTACTCAACAGTCATTATTTTCTATATCTGAGACAATTGTACTTCAGAACTGGGAGAAGTCAGTGATTCTGTGCATGTGATATTCCCCAGGATGCAACCTGAACTGGTGTGTCTCCTTAGGGATGCCTTTTACACTGCTTTGCTAGTGAACAGCAAGCCCCTGCAGGCTCTGCTCACTCACAGCTACCAGCATGCAAAATCATTTCCAGCTGAGTACACGAATGCTATGCCCAGCCATCCATGAATTCCATACAGAATGACACCCACATATCCCTCAGTCCCAGCCCGAAATGTGCATCTTGTACTGTTCAGTAGCCCCTGGATTGTACAGGCTCATATTTAGTCTGTCATTCCAACAATGGGTAATTAATATACACTAGTTCTGTTGACCTGACTAAACATTTTCTAAACACTTCAATCAAACACACTGGTTTAGATAAAAAGTTTATTAAATAGAAAAAGATAGATTTGAAGTGATTATAAGTGGTAAGGCATGAAGTCAGAATTGGTTACAAAAGAAAAAAAAAGATAAAACTGCAAGCTAATTCCTAAACTTTACCAAGCTAAGTAAGATTTGAAGCAAACATAATTCTCACCACACTAGATACTGCAGGCAATTCTCACTTCACAGTTCTCAGGCTGGATTTCCTTTCAGCCTGGACCATTCCCCTTAGTTTAGAGTTCTTTAGGTATTCATTGGTGTTATGAGCAGAGCAATAAAAGGTGGAGAGGAGAGATGAGGGTCCTGTGGAGATTAATGTCCTTTATTTTTATACCCACCTCCTCTCTTTTAGGATTATCCCTCACCCCCACTGGGGGGTTGTCATAAATATAAAGGGAAGGGTAAACACCTTTAAATCCCTCCTGGCCAGAAGAAAAACCCTTTCACCTGTAAAGGGTTAAGAAGCTAAGATTTTGGTTGCTGGCACCTGACCAAAATGACCAATGAGACAAGATACTTTCAAAGCTGGAGGGGGGAAACAAAGAGTTCTCTCCGTTTGTGTGATGCTTTTGCCAGGACCATAGCAGGAATGCTGGTCAGAATGCCTGTAAAGAGTTAGCAAGCAATCTAGTTAGCTATGCATTAGATTCTATTTTGTTTAAATGGCTGATAAAATAAGTTGTGCTGAATGGAATGTATATTCCTGTTTTTGTCTTTTTGTAACTTAAAGTTTTGCCTAGACGGATATTCTAGGCAAACCCAGTGCTGGGAGAAGGATTATGCTTCCTTCTTTTTAAGGGTTCTCTGTGTTCTTTTCCTATCCTACTGGACACACACTGGAGGGAAACTTTTGCTTCTATACATTTAAGTGCACTCCATCCAAATCATAGCTTTTTAAGATGTAAGAGCAAAGCACATAAGTTATATACTGTCACTGCAATGACTGTAGGCAAAAAGTCAATGCCATAACCATTCAACAATAGCTCAAACAGCACTCTAGAGATGAGAATTTGTTTTTAAATTGAGAGGGGAAAGTGTTGACCCTTATTCTTTTCAAGTAGATCTATGGGATCTTTATCTTCAATTTGGACTAACAGTGATAGATAAAATAAGCGTGTGTGAGATTTGTTCACAAGTGACGCCTGAGCAGCTGAGAACCCAGCATACATGTAAAAAGTGAGATTGTGCAAGTGACACTTTAGACCAACACGTTACAAGACAAGCAGCCTAATTCCTGGGGTTTTATCATTTACTTCAATAGGAGCAGAATCACAATATGAAAAATAAAGTTCTTTCAAGGGCATGTTTTTTTTCCAAGAATAGATGCCAGGTGCAGGCTTCCTTCATGTAGGCTCCATAGTGGTTATGGTTCTGCTTTCATGTGCACAAGCACTTCTGTTTTCCTTCAGCAAGACTTCTACGAGGATTAGCATTTTGCTAGTATTACTCCAAAATAAAATTTATGTCTCGTGGCACCTTAAATACTTATTTCAATAAGTTTAGACAAAAGCCTCCCACTACAAAGTGATTCACCCTCAATTAGGAAACAGAAGAGAGAATAAAACTTGAAATGTGAATTTAGTTCTCATGAAAGATTGACAGTCCTGGAAACTGACATGATACTTGTTCACTTCCAGTGGCTGGATACTGACTGCTGTTTCAAGTAATACTGAGGTTAGTTAGATTCCCCCAAACAGATACATAGCATGCACAGTATCAGTGTAAACTTCCCCTCCTCAACCCCCATTAAGTATCAGTGATAATCTGGAAGAGGTGAGTTATGAGCAAGATTTCCATGGCTAAGCTATTCAACCCCCGGCCTCGACTGAGATGGTCCATTGCAGTAGTGCATGGATAATGGATAATGACCAGATAGGAACTGAAGTATAATTATTAACTCATTCACAAAGATTGACTAAAAATGAATGGTCTAATTCTGAGCTGGGCCTGATTTGAACACGTAACTTAAAATGTCACAAGCTCAGTATCCTATTACCAATCATACGCCCCAGTGTTATACAATTTCTACTGTAGTCTATTAGAAGAAGTTTGGTCCCCACATTTGAAAATAAAAATGAGTAGCGCACATCTGTTTCCTGAGAATAAGTAGTTTTTTATTATTGCAATTCAGAACTATGAACAAGAGAAACAACTTTTCAATCATTTACTACTAAACTTGACAAGAAAAACTTTGCATTGTGTGATTTACTGCTTCTATCAATCATCATACTTGAGTTTGAGGTAATAGTTACGTTTAATAGGGATACTATAACCAAAAATGTGGCACAGTAACCCTGGTGATTTTGAATGCGTGCAGTTCAAAGAAATTAAAATAAATCCGAATCTGAATGGTCATTGTTCAGTTTTTCTGCTATAAAAATATGTAGTTAATGAAACTACTATTGCGCATAGCATTAGTTACCAAAAGTTGTTCATAATATTTGTGAGAGAAGAGAGAGAGAAGAGAATGAGGGTTTTTTTTGTTTTGGTTTTTTTAATGTACACTGTAGGATAGCTTTTTTTTAAGGCACAGCAGGAAAAATCCATGCATCCGCATAGACAAAATAAAAGAAAAATGTCATCAGCACTGGTTTCAGATGAAGAAGATGAAAGGTGGTGCACAATTAAACCAAATTTCATATTATGCTATGCCTTTGTAAACAAAAACAGATTTTGCTCATACATGTGTAGACAATTTACAAGTAAAATAAAATGATAATTCAGCTGCTGTGATATTATTTTCCTAAAACAATAATCCCTGTTTTGATGTCAGAACATAGTATTATAAATTTAGCAGGGTCTAAACATTCACCTATACTTAATTTTAAATATTCTGAAAGTGCAAGTTTCTAGAACTCAAAGCTGTAAGTACACAGAAGAAATTGAAACCTACTGATTTGGAGACCATATGAAGCAGAACATGATCTCTGAGGAAACAGAGTAATAGCTTTTTTTATTAAAGATTTAGATATTTTTTCTTTGCTTAGGTCCAAGTCTGCTCCTACTGAATTCAATGATGAAATGACAATGTACTCCAATGTGTGCAAGTTTGGACCCTTATAAGGAGAAAAAAATGTATAATTGAAAAAAAAAACGCAATACCATATTGGAAGCCAAAGATATGCTTTAGAAAATACCAAATTTGTATTGGGACAGAAGGGGAAAAAAGTACATAATACAAAAGTGTGAAGGAAAGGTTCTTATTTTTTTCTTTTTAAACTGCATTCAAGAAAAAGATTAAAGCCCTCGTTTCCTTTATGAAGGCATCGACAGCCAACATCAATGCTTTTCCTTAACTTTTAAACTTGCCAACATGTTCACGTGCTATGATCAGCCTTTGGATCTGAGCTGTTCCTTCGTAGATCTGAAAAGAATTATGATACCATTACATTATTGTGTTACATTGCCTGTTTTAAAAAGCTTTTTAAAAATATAGCAAGATCAGTTTCAATGCAACATACAAAATATTAGAAGCCTCACAAGTATGTAAAGCAGTGTTGTTCTCTTTACCTAAACCTTTCATGGTCAATTCCCCCCTTACTTTCTGAACTTCTTTTGTTGTTTCTCTCTCCATTTTCTCATGTTTGCAATGCCCCACCCCACCCAGTAATCCTGTGTGCTTTCATCTCTGAGCCCACATTTTTGTATCTTCTCTGGTACTGTGTTCTCTCTCTCTCTCCTTTTCTCCTGTTGCTCAAATCACGCCTCTGTTCTAGTCCATGTACTGACAACAGAACAAAACATTTACTATGAAGTTCTTTGTACTAGGATAAAATCAGGATTTTGGTCTTTATGCTTTTTGGCAGTACACAAAAACAGAGAGGCATGATGGGAGACAGGAAGTATGATTCAGTGGTTAAAGTACAGGATGAGTTAAGATTTCCGTTCCTAACTTTTCTAAAGACTTGTATAGATTTGGTCAAGGTCTCACAGCCTCAGTTTCTCCAACTGCATAATAGGGATAATTATGTTCACCACCAGGTGTTTCAAGATTCCCAGAAGGAAGGCAGTATATAACTGCAAAGCATTATCTGAGCAACGAAAGACCTACAAGTCTTGTTAAGGACTATCACAAAAAAGAGTTCAGTTAGCACCCCATGTTTGAAAGCTAGAACAAGAAGCTTCAGATTCTTAAGAATTTTGGGCACTTTAAGCTCAAAGGTTATTTTTGAAGTTGTACAGAGGGAGCTTCTAAATAAGATTATGGTCACTGTTACTTAGATTTGTAATTGGGACTAAATTGAGAACAAGAAAGGGGGAAATAACTTTATCAGAACAGTCTATGGAAGAATGTGTGAAATATTGAATGAAATCAAGTACAGAAATGGAACAAAAAAAGAACCAATGGGAAACAAAAAGTTTTTGCAGATGATGCATATGGCCAAGAGCACATGCTGTCTGTCATCAGGCAGTGATACAGTAGGGCAGACAAAGTGCAAAAAGTAATCAAGGGCAAGAGACATGTGAGGTATCATGCATCAGAAATGGGAGGATGGTATAAATCTGGAATAAAACAAACTCTTTCAGAGGTTGGGATACTTATTTAAAGTGACAGTGGGTGAAACACAGTAAGGCATTTAAAGACTCTTTACAGACAGATGAGGCAACACTGTGGATTATCCTTTTCCATAAGCTTCCCAAAAGATGAGTAATAGAAACCAGAACTAGAGAAGTATGGTTAGATGGAATATTGAAGGAAATTAGAATCACCCCAAAACATGCGACCAATGAGCAATGTCTGAAGAATGAAAATTCTTCAGTCCAGACTTCAGAAGAATGTTGCAATCAATTCAGCAAATATATATTTTCTATTTATTATTCTTAAAGGAAGTTTAATAATGAAACACTGCTACAAATGTCAATAACAGGAGACCAATCAAAACCGCAAAAGAAAATATTTTGCGGCTCTCTTCTCTTTAATTCCTTAGATAATTAGCTGATGTATCACAAATATAACTCCTGCAGAGAGATTAATGGGGATAATCGTAACTAGGCTTGGAAGGATTAGATTTTTATCCGTAAATGTCAGTAAACATCGCTTTCACCATGCACAAACTGACAAAAATATATTTCTAACAAAAATAACTGAAATGTACAGATAGACAAGTAGGAAAAACACTGCTTGAGAATTTATCAGTCAAAATCCAGCGATTTAAAATTAGTGTTTTACAAATGGACAAGCGAATAAACAGTAAAACAGATACAATTTCTTGATTTACGGATATTTACTTTTGTTTATTTTGACATGTGATATTAACAATTTATGTATTAACGGTTTATAAAGCTTTAACCTTTTGAATCTCAACGTCTACTGTCATTAAATAATTGTCTGACCTCCCCATAATTTCCCGCAATGGTGAAAATTTAAAATCAATAAGAATTTTAAAAATTCTTAAATATAAACACAGACATTATCCGTCATAATTATAAAAAAGATTAATCAAAATCAATAAGGTTCAGAGAAGATGAATGTAGAAAATTTGGAGACCTACTCAGATTTTTTCTTCTAAATAAAAATCATTTACCATTCGTTGAGTCCCAAAGAAAATTGATAACAAAAACAACAATAATAAATCCAAGTTTCTGGGAGAAAGATTTAAATAATAAAAATACTTACAAGGCAATTATAGAACGAAAAGGCTCTGGACACTTAAGACATGAAACTGTTACTTGCGGCAACTGTGGTTCTTTGAGACGTAATGCAGATATGTATTCCACTTAGGTGTGTGCGCACACCCAGTGCAGTGCACCAGAACTGGAAAATTTTGTCTAGCAGTACCTCTAGAGGGGTGGCATTCGCACTTTGTGGCCATAGCCCCATCGCTGGCTATTGAGGTATTGCCACCCTGACTCCCCCCTTAGTTTCTTTGCACCAAATGCCCAGAAACTAGATGCCTATGCAGAGAGACAGAAGGTGGGTTGTGGAATACACATCTGCATCACGTCTCAAAAGAACTACAGTTACAGTAAGTAACCGTTTATCCTTTGAGTAAATGCAGCTGGTTATTCCACTTAGGTGACTCACAAGCAGTACCTGTAGGGCTGGGGCTCCAAGTTTATTTAAACAAGGACTGCAGTACCACCTTCCCAAAGTTTGCATCTGCTCTGGATGCCAGGGTAATGGCACAATGGTTTTTAATGTATGTATCAACAACCATATGGCAGCCCCGCAAATATCCAATACTGAGATGTCACTTAAGGATGCTATTGATGTAGATTGCGAGCTCAGAGGATGAGATCACACCCCATAGAGCGGGGGTTCTCAAACTGGGAGTCGGGACCCCTCGGGGTCGCAAGGTTATTACATGCGGGGTCGCGAGCTGTCAGCCTCCACCCCAAACCCCACTTTGCATCCAGCATTTATAATGGAGTTAAATGTATAAAAACATTTTTTTAATTTATAAAGGGGGCGGTTGCACTCAGAGGCTTCTTGTGTGAAAGGGGTCACCAGTACAAAAGTTTGAGAACCACTGCCATAGAGGAAGCATAGCCAAAGCAATTTCATATGTAGTCATGATTCTGGAACTTATCCACTTAGAGATCATCTGTGAGGAAACTGCCTGCCCCTTCATACTGCCTGCAGACCACACAAACAGAGGAGGCAAAGCCTGAAAGGGTGTAGTCCTGTCTAGATAAAAGGTCAGACATAGTCAGTGTGTGAAGATGCTGCTCCTCTGGAGATGAATGCTGTTTAAGAAAAAACACAAGCAAATATACTGCCTAGTTTAAATGAAACAGAGACCACTTGAGACACAAACTTTGGGTGCAGCCGAAATGTCACTTTGTCTTTGGAGAATTGCATGTAAGGAGGCTCTGCCATCACAGGCAGGTTCCGTCTGCAAGTCACACATTTTCCTCGAAGATGGTATTGCCACGAGGAAGGCAGTTTTTTGGTTTTTTTTAAATGAGAGGACAGGGGCAGGATGCCAGAGGCTTGAACTGAGGTCCCATAAGAGTCACTAAAACTGTGGTAACATCCCACAAGGGAAACAGTTCCTGCATCAGCAGGTGGAGATGAAGGATTCCCTTGAAGAATCTTTTCACTGTGCCTTTGGAAAAACACCGATCTTCCATGAATGAGTGTCTGAAAGGCTGAGATTGCTGCCAGATACACCCTCAACTAGCTAAGTGTAAGCCTGATAACTGAAGACGTAGCGAATAGTCCAAGATGTCTTGGATACTAGCTAGTGTCAGCTGAACTCCACAAGCCAATGACCACATTGAAAAACGCTTCCACTTTGCCGATAGGCCATCCTGGTAGAGGGTTTTATACTACTGAGTAGGTCCTATTGAACAGCTACAGAACATCACTCTTCCTCCTCATTCAACCACAGAGCAGCCACATCATAAGATGCAGGGAGGGAGCGGAGTGCCAGATGCAAAGTGTGACCGTGATTCTGCATGAGCAGGTCAGGATGGAGAGGAAGGAAAACAGGAGGCTGAAGTGACATTGCAAGAAGGTCGGAAAACCAGCACTGTCTCGGCCGTTCCAGGGCAATGAGGATGAGCGTGGCCTGATCTGCTTTCAGCTTGAGGATGACCTGTGGAATGATCAGGATCAGAGGAAAAGCATGCAGGAGAACCAATTGCTGAATGAGATGGAAGGTGTCCTTGAGGCCACCCTGAAAGCAGAAGAGACGGCATTTCCAGTTGTCCCTTGTAGCGAACAGGTCAATCATTGGGATGCCCCACACTGCAAAGATGACTTGCAGAACATAGGACTTTAGAGACCACTTGTGGTTCAGGGGAAAATTCCTGCTGAGATGGTCCACAAGATGATTCTGGACCCAGGGCAAGTGATCGGCTAGCAGAGTCAAAATGGGCGCTTGGGGGACACCAGCAAGAGGTGTGTCAATGGGTCAAACCCTGGACTCGACTGCCTCCTCCGGGATCTATAATCCTTTCTGGGGTAATCCCACTGTCTCAAGGGAGCAAAAGGTTGCCCAAAGGTGCACTGCAGATGATGTTGTTGCTGTGGTTAATCACTGAAGTGGTGCCTCTGCACTGTTGGTGTATACACCCCTCAGGAACGTAGGTAGCCTTAGAATCCTTGAAGGACGGCAAGGTCTCATCCAGCTTGTATGAAAACAACACCCAGCCATCAAAGGGCAAATCTTCTATGGCCTGCTACATGTTGGGAGCAATGCCTGAATTCAGCAGCCAGGACATTCTTCTCATGGTCACCACAGAGGCCATAAACTCTGGCCGAAGCGTCCATGGCATCCAGCATGGACTGCAATGTCTTGGCCACTAAACAGCCTTCGTTGATAAATGCCCAAAATTCTTCTCTGAAGGTTTCAGGAAGCTGGTCCTCAAACTAAGACATAGCTGTTCAATTTACAAAGTTGTACGTGAACAATGCCTGCTGGGTCGCAATCCGCATTTGCAGGGAGGAGGTGGTTTAAATCCATTAAATCCATCCTTTTGGAGTGCCTATCCTTAGGAGTAGACTTCTACCTGCGCTTTTAGGGTCTATTGTTCACAGCTGTTACAACTAGGGAATCTGGGGCTGGATGGGAGTAAAAGCCCTCAAATCACTGCAACTGGGATGAAATACTGTTCCTCCATGTGCTTTGCAGTAGGCAATACCAAAGCCAGGATGCTCCAGGGAACCTTTACAGGCTCTAGGAGTGCATCATTAGAGGGATGAGTGTTCTCTCAGGAGCAGATGGCAGCAGGAGATCCACTAACTTATGGTTGTTCTCCTACAGGTTCTCCACATGAATGACCAGGAAAGCAGCCACACACCACAAAAGGTCACAATAAGCCTTGAAATCATCTGGTATTGGAGATGAAGAACCAGGCACTGCTGAATCGTCCAGGGACACAGAGGAGGCAGTTAACTGCACCACGGCTGGCTCCCGTTTCTGCACTGATGGAGCTGGATGAGCAGCTCCATGGGCTCCACAAGGGGAAGGATCACTGGTGCCTGAACCTGCAAGTGGGTCAACAGTTCATGCCACTGATCTGCCCAGCAACCTCACCTTAGAGTGAGCTGAGGAGTGTGCCCTTGGCAACCGAGGAGTGTCCCACAGATTCCATGGAGGCCCTATCCTTATCCGTGGCATTAATGGCCAGAAGGCACCAGGCCAGGGGCCCCTCTGCCAACTGAAAGACAAGTGCCACTCCTGGTGCCCATAGTACTCCATAAATGGTCCCCAATGTGGGTCAGGTGATGGAGGGCAGGAGGAGGAAGATCCCGACCTCAGTGCCGAGAAGCCTTGGGTTTCAGGTATAAAGGTGGAGCCAATCCTGAGGGAGCAAGTAGCCAGTCTGACTCATTCGTTGCCCAGAATGAGGCAGGGACTGGCACCAATGAATGAAGCAATATCACCAGCACAGAGTTCGCTGGTGCTGGAAGGAGTGTTGACCCTGAAGTCAGTGGCATTACTGAAGCAGGTGACTGTGCCGAAGTGGAGGGTGGTGAGAGCTGCCACAGTAATGTTAGCAGTGCCAAATGCAATGGTGCTGAGGAGTTTTCCAGTGCCAAGGAGGTCCCTTGCACTGAACCTGGTGCTGGCCCTGCTTCTATAGATTGTGGAAGAGGAACATCGGGGTGTGATGCTAACAGACCCAAGGGTTCAGCGGCCCATGCAGCCAATGGGGCTATAAATGATGCAGCCCTGGCAATGTCCTAGACCAAGGGAGAGGTCGGGATGGAAAGGCAGAGGTGGTCTGTAGCTGCCAACATGGAAACAGTCAATCAGTGTTGGCATCGCCCTTGTCCATACTGGACTCAATGGATGCTCTGGAGCCAGAACCAGAGTTGATGGTACAGGATTTCTACCTCCCTACTCGGCACCAGGGAGAGGTTAGATCAGGGGTTCTCACAACAAACTTTTTGGTGGCCTCAGAGTGCAGCCACCAACTCTTGCTGGTGGCCATGTTGACAATTTTTCCTAAAATAATTAACTTTAGGAAAAACAAATAAATATTCATGAAACAGGTCCAAATCATTGTAATGCATTTATGTAGGTTTTTTTCCCCCCAGACTCAGTAATTAAAAAAAAAAAAATGTACAGTGGTCTCTATTCTTCACTGGACCTAAACAGAATAGAAACAAATAAGGTGCTTTGCATGTTCTTGTCTTTTTGTTGTTGTTGTTGCTTCTTTTGCTTTTTTGGTTGCCTTTTAAAAAAATAACTTACTAGATAGTAAGTCTGCTGCTGGGAAAAGTGATATCTGTATGTTTGTTAATATCACGCTTCACAGCAGACTTACTCAGCCCCAGCAAGTCCTGGGACAAATTAAGCCCTGGATGGGGAAGTGGGCAGGGAGGCTGTGGGGCCTAGGGATGATGGCGTGGGTGGTGAGCCTGCCACCACGTGGATGAAGGCTGAAGCCTGTCACCCCACCCTTGGGAAAGTGGGGAATTCACCAGCTGCCTGCACCTCCAACATTTGTGTCTCTGGAGGGGGGCATGGCCCAACCCCCGCTGGTGGCCCTGAGAGAGGGGTCACTGCTTCCCCCCTGAATCACAGCCCAGGAGGCTGTGGCTGAAAGAAAAGCCCCTGGTGGCCGCATTTGAGAAATGCTGGGTTAGAGGCACCTGCGCCATCCTGCGTGCCAGCACTAACCCTGTGCTCTTCCTCGGGGAGGCGGAAGAATCCCCAGGAGACCTGGAATGGTCTTATGCAATCTTTTCCTTGGTGCACCCAACGGGGAACAGCTCCTCCATCTCTTCGGAGAGGCGCCTGCTCTAGAGCCTGAAACACCAGCATTCTCAGAACTAGAGGGTGACTTCCAATCCTACGAGAGCCTCAGTGTCGAAGGATGGCCTGTTCAAGTAGGTGCTTCTTTAGGCGAAGATCCCTAGACATCGGAGTCCACTTTGTGAACGATCTACAGACTGAATACTGCTCCTTGATGTGGGCTTCACCCAAGCACCACATGTGGAGACTGTTGTTGGGAATCGCTCCCCCACATGACTGACAATGTTTAAACCCTGGTGAGGGCATCTCAGGGGAATACTTAACTAAATACAACGAACGTGAATCTAACTAACACTAAGGATACTCCTAACAACTAGAAAAAAAAATACTCTACAATAGTGAGAGCTTGTGAAGTTAAGACCACACAGAGCTCCAACTCCAGTCAGAGGTGGTAAAAAGGAACTTAGGGGGCCAGGGCAATGCTGCCTCAAATTAGCCAGAGGAGGGGCTATGACCACAAGGTGCAAGCGCTGTCCCTCTATCCACTAACGCTAGGCAAAATGCTCTGGCTCCGATGCATTGGGCACAAGCACACACCTAAGTGGAATACACAGTTGCATCTACTCGAAGAAGAACAGCACCTTAATTCCCTCTGAACCTTTCTATGAAATGAGCGTCTAGAATCTGATCTCTTTAGGAAGCATCAAATCAAACATCTGGATAGATTTCTCATATAAATATTATGATTGATATAAAAAGATATTACTTTGAAACGTAATAGGCCATTTATAAAGACGACAACCTAAAACAATTTTACAAACCCAAGGCATCCTAGTAACACAGTAAAAATATTTGAAGAGTTTGCGATGGACATGGATCTATTCTATTAATACTGTATATTTCCCTAGTTATTGGCAATGTTTACTGTATGAATATGTTGGGTAGGAAGGAAAACAATGACTCAAAATAAGTCACTGTTTGGTAGGCACTTTGTGGTTGTTAAGAGACAATGCTAGACAGAAAAAGACTTGGGAACACAAGAAGATCAAAAGGTCAATATCAGTTTATAAAAGGACTGGGGAGCTGTTTGGGAAAACCACAACAACATAGGCACCTGCTGGGGTGCTGTTGGCTTGCTTAGGTTATAAACAGAGGATGGTAAGATGTTCTCTCAGGTAAGACAGATATATGGGTAGATTATAATTTGTTTTAAAATCCTTGTTCTTTTATGCTTTGTTCCTACTGTGAGAAATAAACAATACTTGGTTTTTAACAAACTGTCTGGTCACAATATTCACCACTGGTCACAGACTACCAAAGGGAAGAACTGTTAAACCCAGTCAGACCTGCAGGGAAAGCATAGCTTATACACAGGGCATCACAAGGTACAGTAGCCCACGGCCCAGTCTAAGAGTGGGAAAATTGTGGGATTACACCCCAGGACAGGTAAAAGCACGAGGTCTGAACCTGAAGGGGTACACTCAGAGACCAGAGAAGGTACTGGGACAGAGCTTGAGTGGACTGAGCTTTTCTGTAGAGAAGGTAAAGAACTGGAAGGAAGGATGTTTTGTCTGAGACTTGTGTAATTGGGCTGGGGTTTCAGAATTCTTTCCTGTTTCCCTCCAGTAAATGGTCCCATAACACTATTTATAGATTCACTGACAAAGGAAACACACACACACATATGGAACTGGAACAAGATCTGGGCCCCAATCCTTGGCTGCCTGTGTGCGCCACAGCTAAACTTGGGGAATGCAAAGCCATAGTTGTGCTTATCTTGAGCTGGTTCCCTGATGTGCAGTACTCTGAGTACTTGAAGTGGCTTTTTGTTTAAGTAATCATAAAATGCTGCTATTATGGGTCCCTCCTTTCTGTCTATGGGATTTAGCAAATGGGTGAGGATTACCACCAGTATTGCACCAGGCAAGTATAGTGGATCATCGTGTAAGGAAGAAGAAAATTCAATCCCCACTTCAGAAAGACTTTTAAAATAGTCTGTAGATTTGATTATTTATATTAACTGTTTTGTATAATTTCAGGTTTCAGAGTAGTAGCCATGTTAGTCTGTATTCGCAAAAGAAAAGGAGTACTTGTGGCACGTTAGAGACTAACAAATTTATTTGAACATAAGCTTTCGTAAGCTACAGCTCACTTCATCGGATGCATTCAGTGGTCACTGAATGCATCCGATGAAGTGAGCTGTAGCTCACGAAAGCTTAGGCTCAAATAAATTTGTTAGTCTCTAAGGTGCCACAAGTACTCCTTTTCTTTTGTATAATTTCAGTTTCCTTAAAAACTGTTTAAGAACAAACAGACTGAAGTGGGGGATTAAAGTCTATATTCTTCTCTACATTTTGGTTTCTTTCCTTTCAGTCTCAGCTTCCTCTTACTGTGCCTAAGCAGGTGCTCCCTGCTGTGAACTTGAGCCTCACTGAACTTCCACAGTAGCATTGCAGAGGAGCTTACTAAGGTAACATTGGACACCTGCTATACCAACAAAGTGCTAACAGCGGCAGCCTTCCTTTTACTACACAGCCCTTTATGTTGTGGCTTAGTTTAAGAGTTATCTGAATTGGGCTGAGAATGTTTGATTAAAACTAATTCAGGCTACTTAAGTACTGGCCATGTAGTGTGGGGTCAGGACAAAGCATGTTTAAGCCAAGTTTAAGAATGGTGTTTTAGCCTACATGCAGGCTTGCTATGCCAACATTTCTGTGCTCAGACTTAAGACAGCATTTAGAAAGATGGCTCTTACTTGGAAAGAGACACTCAAGTGCCAGAATAAAAATATCCACATAATATGAGAGTGCCCTAAAAACTGAAGGCACAAGTAGCACCTCTCTCAGGTCTCAAGAGTAATTCTAAGAGCTAAAAAGGAGTAGAGACAGTCATCAACTTTAGTTTCAGATAATACATGCCAAGGCTCATCATTGATTTAGGAAGCTACTTTGCCTCTCAAAGCCAAATATCCTCCCCTTCCTCACTCCTTGGGTAGCTCAGAACTGCTTTTTCCAATCCATCATCCCAGCTCCCTCCAAAATGGGGGCAACAGAGTGAATGAAGCGCTACTACGACATGCTGCCTAACCCTGGCTAAAACAAGTTCAGTGATGGAGATAAGGGAGATTCTGTGCCTTTGGATGGTGTGGGAGGACAAAACAGAAGGGTTCCTTGGCACTGCAAGTCCCAAGCTGCCTTCTAGGCCACTCACAAAGCTATCCTCCTTCCCCAGTCTACTAGAAGATGCATCCTACCTCCAGAGGTGCAAAGCAAAACCTGCACACACAAAAAAGTGAGGTGGGCAGGGAGAAGGCAGCTTTTCAAATTTTATTTAGTAGTCTATTTTAAAAGCAAGCAACCACTAGCTCATTTTGTAGACATAATACAATCCCTATAGTAATATTTTAGTTATTTGTTTTACTTACCTGATAGATTTTGGCATCTCTCATTAGTTTTTCTACAGGATATTCACTATTAAATCCATTTCCTCCAAAAATCTGGACTGCATCTGAAGCTATTTGGTTTGCAATGTCACCAGCAAATGCCTTTGCAATGGACGCGAAGTAAGTATTTCTGTGACCAGCATCAACCTCCCAAGCAGCCCTTTGGTATGCCAGTCTAGCTAGTTCCACTTTCATTGCCATTTCAGCCAGCATGAAGGACACTGCTTGGTGCTAGGATTGTTAAAATAAAAGCAGGTTAATATTGCCTAGTTGTGATTCGACAGTGAATACAAAAGAAACAATGTAGCTTCTTTAATATTGTGGGCAAAGCAGCATATGGAATTAATTCTGTTCAGAGATATGCTATGGGATGGGGAATGGCAGAATCTCACACCTATAGCTTGGGGCATAGTTCCAAGTACGATATATACTCTTCCAAAAGCTGAATTTTTTTTAGTAAAAAAGGGAAGCATCAGAGAAGGGGGTCGGCTTATGAACGGGTACACAGAGAGGGGAGAAGTGGGACACAGCCCCTCCCCCCAACAGAGGAAGCAAGGAGAGGCAGCACAGCCAGCAGAGCCAGAAGGGAAGAGGCGGTGCCAGAGTCTCTCCGCTTCTAGCCACGCTGCTCTCCCTGCAGCCTCCGAAGCAGGCAGGCTGCAGCCGCACCGCCCGGCCCAGCCCGCTGGAATAGGCTGCGGCCACACCGCCTGACCTGCCAGAGCAGCTCCAGCCAGGCCAGAGATATCCTTCCCTGGCTCTCCCCAGATAAGGTGGGAAGGGATGGGGAGATTGTGGGGGTCCCGGGCTAGGGGTGGGTCATGTGGGCGGTGGTCACAGGAATTACTCTCCTGACCCCCAGCTTCTCCCCCCCCAAAAATTTCCCCACCAGTTGCTGTCCCAGCCCATCAGGGTAAGCAGCTGGAGTGCCAGGACACTTTGTTTACTTAGGTTTACCTCCGTGCCTGCGGACGCTCAAGGTAAATAAAGCATCTCGGCCTGCCAGCGGCTTATCCTGATGGCCTGGGAGCCAAAGTTTGCCAACCCCTGAATTATAGGGTCAGCTTATGAATGGGTCATAAACATTTTCCATTTTTACTTATCCATCTTGGGGGGAAGGGGGGGGGTCAGCTTATAAACAAACTGGCTTATAATTGAGTATATACGGTAATTAAAAATTAAAACCTATTTAATTACAAAATTTAGCTTTGAACTGCACCGTTTAGCTACATTATTAATGCAGTCTGTATCCTGCTTTACATCAAAAAGAAAAGTTGGTATCACGTCTTCTCTCCCCTGCAGCTGCCTGCCCAATAAGTAAGGAAACTGAAGTATCTGGCTGATATAATTCAGCCTCAGCACATTGCTTTGAAATGACTTACCATTTACCAATTCATTCTTTAAAAGTTTCTGGAGTTAGTACCTGGTTAGCTTTATTTATGGTTTTATATGGAGTGCTCAACTCTATCTTTCCATTTGAAAAAGCAGAGTGAGAGCAGACAGATACTATAAAGTAGTCCCATGAAAATAGAGTATCTTAACAACACATGCTACGAAACTGTGGCTTGTAACTTTTTGCGTAACTTACCTCTATAATTGGTTTTCCAAAGGTTTTTCTTTCCAAAGCATACCTAGTAGCTTCATCCAATGCTCTCTGTGCTAGCCCAACAGCACCTGCTGCTACCTGTATAGTTCAAATACAGTACATAGTAAAATCTGAATTCTCCACTTTTACCTTAAGTTTTTTTGTTTGCTTTATTAAAAATGCACCTTATTGCTGCTACTTACTGGAGGTCTGGTTTTATCAAAAGCTCCCATAGCAATTTTAAAACCAACTCCCTCAGCACTTAGAACATTTTCTTTGGGCACTCTCACATCCTCAAAGACAATACCTCTTGTATCTGAGCAGCGCTGACCCATATTCATCTCCTGAAAAAGAAGTTTACAAAAGGTATAACTGGAACTGAATACTTCCATGGCATGACATGTTTTCTAAATTTTGATTTACTTGAAAAGAAATTGAAACAGATTTTTTCAACCAAGTTTTCAAAGTTAAACACACCAGATGCAGCCACAGAGCACTCAGACATGCATATTGAGTAACTCCATATGCAAATACCTATTTGCATCGCAATTAACCACTGTGTGCATTCCTGCCCTTTGTTTTATAAACCATATTTTTAAACAAAAGACAGATTAGCTCTCTTGAGAGCAAAAATTTAAACAACTGCCCTGACTGCATTTGGTGGTTTTAACCTTGAAGAGTTACTTCTGGTTGATAAACAAGCAACCAAAACCAATTTTTTTACTTATGCTAAAAACACTCAAGGAGTTCATTAAAACAATGATTTTTTTAAAAAAAAAATCAATCATTCTTTTCCTTATGCTTTTTATTCCCTTTATTTTTCTAAGTACAATGAAAAATCGCTAGTTTCACCTTTTGCTTACAGCCATTTTCTAAAGCAGTTTCAAGCACTGGCAATAAAACATTTCAGTGACAAGCTCTTTGAGAGAAACTGTTCTTTCAGAAATAGATTCTACTGAAATGTTATAAAGTCAAAAATATTTCTATTGAAGTTTGTTTTGTACAAGGTTGTTTTAATTTTGGATTTATTTGAGAAAATACAAATATATAAATTTCAGGTTTAAGTTGATATGACAGAGTCCCTTTGATCACCCCCAAGAAATAGACCAATCAGTAAACAGAATTTATGATACCGCTCCACAATGTAAAACAACAAATTTGATCTGCAGCATGGCTCCACCTGCTGCATATACTGGTGCTGTTCAAGTGGCAGAACAGCCATGGCTGGGAGTCAGGAAAGGAAAGGAGAGACATATGTTCTTCTTCTAAATAAATGGACATTTCATAGAATCATAGAATATAAGGGTTGGAAGGGACCCCAGAAGGTCATCTAGTCCAACCCCCTGCTCAAAGCAGGACCAATTCCCAGTTAAATCATCCCAGCCAGGGCTTTGTCAAGCCTGACCTTAAAAACCTCTAAGGAAGGAGATTCTACCACCTCCCTAGGTAACGCATTCCAGTGTTTCACCACCCTCATAGTGAAAAAGTTTTTCCTAATATCCAATCTAAACCTCCCCCACTGCAGCTTGAGACCATTACTCCTCGTTCTGTCATCTGATACCATTGAGAACAGTCTAGAGCCATCCTCTTTGGAACCCCCTTTCAGGTAGTTGAAAACAGCTATCAAATCCCCCCTCATTCTTCTCTTCTGCAGGCTAAACAATCCCAGCTCCCTCAGCCTCTCCTCATAACTCATGTGTTCCAGACCCCTAATCATTTTTGTTGCCCTTCGCTGGACTCTCTCCAATTTATCCACATCCTTCTTGAAGTGTGGGGCCCAAAACTGGACACAGTACTCCAGATGAGGCCTCACCAATGTTGAATAGAGGGGAACGATCACGTCCCTCGATCTGCTCGCTATGCCCCTACTTATACATCCCAAAATGCCATTGGCCTTCTTGGCAACAAGGGCACACTGCTGACTCATATCCAGCTTCTCGTCCACTGTCACCCCTAGGTCCTTTTCCGCAGAACTGCTGCCTAGCCATTCGGTCCCTAGTCTGTAGCTGTGCATTGGGTTCTTCCGTCCTAAGTGCAGGACCCTGCACTTATCCTTATTGAACCTCATCAGATTTCTTTTGGCCCAATCCTCCAATTTGTCTAGGTCCTTCTGTATCCTATCCCTCCCCTCCAGCGTATCTACCACTCCTCCCAGTTTAGTATCATCCGCAAATTTGCTGAGAGTGCAATCCACACCATCCTCCAGATCATTTATTATTTCAAGTTACCCATCGAGTTGGCAAAATGATTTCAGGCACTACACTGGCCCATGAGTCATTCCCCTTCTCCCCCTTCCCCTTCACAATTTTTGTGGGTGTGTAATCACATTTTTCCCTTTCCATGCTACTTTTAAACACCCACACAAACAGGAAAAAGAGACTGGCTCTCTATGCAGAGGATCCAATGAAATTGACTATACATGTAGTTATGTCAAATACACAACAGTAAAATATAGAGGATAAGTAATTTTTCATTTTCAATAGTTAGGTGTTACTTGAAACAATAGGTAAAATCTTTTCAGACAGAATTCAAGGTGTGCGGTTTTGCAGATAAGCTGCTCCTTCCTTACTCCCATCAGTCATGCTTCCTTGCGCGCGTGCGCACACACACACAGATCAGCAGTCAAAAGAAAGAAAGTCCTCTGATTACAAGAAAAGTTGGTCTTAGGTGCAATTCTGATTTCACATATTTCTTATGTGCAGTGGTGTAACTCCATGGTTATTTATAGAGTTACAGCAGTGTAAACAAGATCAAATCAGGCTTTTTTTTTTTTTTAAAACCATCCAGGTGACCAAGCCTCATGTTGACTTGAAATAAACCCATAATACTAATATGATAGACCTAGCAAGTCACCACTAATTTATTTCAAACATCTTTAAAAATGAGTCACAATATAGAAATAGCAATGAGTACAAAAATGTTTTCTTGTGCTAGGCACAATTATGTTGTATACCTAATATGTTAAAAAGCATTCATATTAATAGTATCATTACTGTTTTTGAAAAGTGCAATTCCTAGTACCTAACTAGCACTCTTATAAATATCTATGCATATACACCCCACCTTTCTTCCAATTTGGATTCCAGGGCTGTCTGCTTCCACAATAAATCCAGTAAAGGCTTTGCTGGCAGGGGCTTTCAGATCAGGACTGGAACGAGCTAACAAAAAATACCTAGTGCAAACACACAGTAACTTGAGTGACTCAAACCTGTCTTCATGATTAAGAGATAAACAGATACAAGTTTTTTTTAAGATAGATACTAACTACCATATTACATTAACCCTATCAAGAGATTCTTAAAAGGAGGCATTAAGTTCTTTTCTTCTGGCAGATGACATGAACAACAGACAGCCTGCTTTAAATTGGAAATATTTCTACTGAGGCACTTACATACCACAGTGGTGGGTGTACTGGAAGTGCCAACAAAATTACACAAAACAAATAACTGATACAAAGAACCGTTTCCTCATATTGCAATGTGATTTTTTATTATATTAGTTACTATCTTTAGGAAGGTTATGAAAAAGCTATTGCAGAGATGGGTCATTTCACAGCAGATCAAGGATTAGGGGAGGAGGTGATTGTGTGAAAACCTTTAGTCTCATGGAAGGGACTAATTTTATTCTTCTAGGTCTAAGTTGCAGCTCATTTCTAAAAGAAAAATGAAACAAATTTGATAAGTCACCTCCTGTAGTATTCATTGATGACATAAGATATATGCTAGGTGGTATTAAATGGTTCCTCCTTAAAGATCTTGAACCATTAAGCAAATTTCTTTGAAGCAGGTTGTACAGGATATTAACTAGGTCAGGATGAGAGAACTGTACTTCTAAAAAAAAATGCTCTTTTCAGACTTCAAGGTAACAACATCTAGATTTGGGGATAGCTCGGAAAGTATTCTCTTTAAGACACCACACAAATGTAACTTTTTTTTATAACCATCTGTGTGGGAAGTGACACGTGTCGTATAGCTGTCTATGTGGCTAGAAGAAAACTACGCTCAGTGACCATGTATACAATCAAGGCAGAGTAATGAATAATAAGACAAGTTCTTTTGAGTACTGTGCAAGTAAGTCATTCTCTGTACTTTTCCTCCCTTTAAAAATAGGTAGAATTAATTGGCTTTTAAATCATGCTGCTATCAAACAAATTTTCAGTAGTTTTGTTATCTGGTGGCTTCCTCAGTAGATCTTGTGGGGCACTAAAGTGTGCACTGTTAGCTGCAAAATTCTGTAGTGATATATTGATCACAGCTCAATATAGAATGTAATGAACATGAAGATTTAGAACAGGGATCATAAAAAAGAGAGCCTAATACTTATCTTAGTCAGAGGAAATTTTCTGTTATATATAAAACATGGTGAAGGGCTGAACACAAAGTAATTGAAACCGTAAAGCCAATTAATAAGCAGTTAATGTACCAGTTAGCTTTGCCACCATTGGTGATCCACATCTTTTGACCATTAATGACATATTCATCTCCTTTCCTCTCAGCTCTCGTTTTTATACCAGCCACATCAGAGCCTGCTCCAGGTTCTGTTACACAGTAGGCCTAAAAGGGAAAAAAAAAAAAAAAAGCAAAGCAAGGCACAGAATAACAAAAGTCATTTCATTTTATGACGAGGACTGAATAGACTATCACACTGTGTAGGTACCAAACTATTGCTTATAATGGTCTTGATTTTTTCATCTCACTCAATGTGTTTCCACAAATGAATTAAAAGAAGCCTTACCAAAAAGAATAGATAAAATGCAAAAATATGTTTAATAGGTTTAAACTTCCAAAGTGAATTACTAGACATTGTGGAAAATTTTGACAAGCTATACTGTGCAGTTTACTTTTTGAAATAATAGGTAAGTAGTAAGTAATGTGGGTAACAACTCAATTTTATTTTTATTTTTTAAGACTCCCCTGTTATCTTTATATCCTTGATGCACCATAGTGTAAAAATTGTTAATAATTCAGTCTGTGTATAGTAACAGTGCTTTACTGGGGGACTGAATGGCTCTTAAAATTATTATCAGAATACAAACCACCTCACTTTTAAGCTGCTAATTTGAATCCAGCCCAGGCTGATAGTGACTGAAAGTTTGTATTCAATATTCAGAAGCCTATATTAAAAAAAAGGTGGTCTCAATCCAGTGATGTAAGCGACTGTGCACTACTAAAAATGGCACCTTGTTGGCAGAAAACACATGGATTAAAAAGGAATGGACTTTCCTCTCACCTCTAGGATATGGTCCCTAAAGGATATGCTTAAGTCACACTACTGATGGAACACAGGGAAGCTTGTAATGCAGTCTGTGTTACACCTTTACAGCAGAAAAAAATTTAGACTCTAATACCAGTATAATTTTGAATAGCGAAAGTTCCTTATTTGATACAGAAGAGTATACCAGTGTGTCAGAGAGTAGAACTTAGTCCAGTGTTTGTACTTCTTCTATTGAGTACAAAAAACCCAATTGTATGAGCGTCGCAGGGTTCAGGATGCAATCCAGAATAGCGAGGGGTTGAGTAACCACCTGCCCTATAACCCTGGGTGCCTCAAATGCTTTGCTACTGTAACTCCAAGCCATGACATTCACGGTCAGCAACAACATGCAGGTCCTGCCCTGAGCGCCTATGTATATCTGCAGCTCTGGTCCTGCAACTCTGACCCTAGCAGCCTGCCTGCAACACGCCGGTCACCCCTATGTGGCTTTCTGCCAGCCTCGGTTAATATTTGCAGGGTGATCCCAATACACTCCCAATCCTAATTGTTCCCCAAACTGTGTGCTCTAATGTCCAGCCCTCTCTTGGACAGTTCAGAAAAATATAAGGTTCGTTTGTTCCTTTAATGACACAAAAGCACATGACAGCTTATTAACTTAACTGGAGTAAATACACCTTTCCCTTTAAACACAGTACTGAATTGGCTTATAGTAAAAATAAAACAAATTTATTTACAATAGGACATAGGCTAACTGGTGCCAAGAAAAAGGAATAATGTTATAAAGTGTTACAAACGAATCAAAAAGTCTCAAACTTAAGCTAGCAAAGTACAGGATTTGTTCAAGATGGTTTCTCTCACCAGTCTTCCTTTTTCCCCAGCCATGGCTGACTTCCTCTCAGTCAGGACCTTCCACAGAAGCACAAGGGGCTAGCTTCCCCTTGTCTTCCTGGGTGAAAGATCTTTGCCTAATGAGGTTTCTCACCTATATTCAGTTCCCAGGGACTTCAAATCTATCTCCCTCCTTCACTGAAGGACCCATCTTTCTTAGCTTACAAGAGCTCTGTTCCCTTGTGTCTGTCTAGTGATGGATGCCAAAGATGGCTTCTTTCTTTGCTTATATCTTTCAAAGTTCAATTACTTTGTTTCAAGAGGCAGGATGACCTCATGCTGTTTTTCCTTTCCTCTGGTCTTCCCATCCCCCTATACGTAAATAGGGCTTCCACTGTTTTGATTGCGCCATGCTTAATTTACATAGGAGACAAATAGAGGCCTTGTCTCCTATCTGGAAGGAAGCTTGTTTCTCCCTATTTGGCCACAGACTTTAAAGCATATCATTATGTATCCCTATCTCCTCAGATAGTATTAATACATACATTTCACAATGAGATTAATCACGAGTGTGTCATTAGTTTTCAGAGAAGACCTCCACTCTATACCATCTTACAATACAGTAGTATTGTATATTACCATTTGATTCAATTGCTTATCATTTGAGGTTCAGCCCCCATCTTTATATACAAGTAAATACATCTGCAATGTATTTTTCAAAAAGTAAAACCAGACCAAGCTTCTCTCCTGTTGGGCATAGATGCCATGCTATCTCCTCCTGCACTTGACTTGATAGTTTTATTTACCGAACATGTACCTTCATTGTCTGCCTGAAGACGAGGCTTTGTCTAAGGCAGTCTGTGCTTATGCATTACATGCCAAACACATTTTAAGAATATAATTCTGGTGCATATTTAGAATTTTGTATACACATCCACTACATACATCATGCAAAAATGTTAATCATCAGTGAGTTATTAGTTTTCTAATGATAACTTACATGCCACCTTTTAAATACAGATATGACATATTAGGTACAGCGATTATGTCAGGCCTATGTCAGGATTATGACAAGGGCTGCTGACAGAGTGAAGCACAAATGAGCCCCTGTGTCACAATGAGGCATGTCTTAGTTTAGCTGTTAAAGAAATGCTGTCTTTCCACCCTCCATGCATCATAGTATCAGAAACAACACTGACTGAGATGGCATTCATATTTCTTGCCAAAAAAATTACTGTTATGCTCAGTTCTGAAAGGCAATTAGCCTTTCATTACAAATACACACAAACAGCGGGCTGTCAAGTATGTAATACATACACACACATACACAGGTACATACAGTATAAACACGTGCAAACATATTCATCTAACGTTCTACTCTCTACATGCAAACTCGAACTGTTTTTCCTAATAGATCCCATCAAGGAACTGGTGAAGCCCTTTACTAAGACAACTATTGATAAAGATCATCAGGAAAGTGGGGCTCACATATAAACTTTAGTTTTATCTTTCGGATACAGTACAAAGCAAATCTTAAGACTAAAGATACCACAACATTAGGGGTGCTCTATTCTGTATAGGCTCTGATAGGGTGGAAGCTCACAATAAGCCACTGTGATGAATAAGAATACTAAACACATTTATTGCAAATTTGTGATAAATGAGACACATTGATAAAGCTAAGTTTCTTGGACTACCAGAACTAAAATTTACACATTTGGGATTAGGGTATTGAAAAGCTACTTACTGATGCAGTCCTCAAAGTATTTAAACAAAAAACCACACAGGGTCAAATGAGTCCAAGCAACTGAGTGATTAATTGGTTTACTATGCTGATAAAACTTCAATAATAGATAAGAACATAAGAATGGCCATACTGGGTCAGACCAAAGGTCCATCTAGTCCAGTATCCTGTCTTCCGACAGTGGCCAATGCCAGGTGCCCCAGAAGTAATGAACAGAACAGGTAATCATCAAGTGATCCATTTCCAGCTTCTGGCAAACAGAGGCTAGGGACACCATCCCTGCCCATCCTGGCTAATAGCCATTGATGGACCTAGCCTCCAATTTATCTAATTCTTTTTTGACCCATTATAGTCTTATCTGTCACAACAGCCTCTGGCAAAGAATTCCACAGGTTGGCTGTGTGTTATGTGAAGAAATACTTCCTTTTGTTTGTTTTTAAACCTGCCGCCTATTCATTTCATTTGGGGACCCCGGTTCTTGTGTTAAGAGAAGGAGTAAATGACACTTCCTTATTTACTTTCTCCACACCAGTCATGATTTTATAGACTATCATACGCCTCCTTAGTTCTCTTTTTTTCCCCAAGCTGAAACGTCCCAATCTTATTAATCTTTCCTCATATCGCAGCCGTTCCAGACCCCTAATCATTTTTGTTGCCCTTTTCTGAACCTTTTCCAAGTCCAATGATATCTTTTTTGAGATGGGGTGACCACATCTGCACGCAATATTTAAGATGTGGACATACCATGGATTTACAGAGGCAATACGATATTTTCTGTCTTATTATCTATCCCTTTCTTAATGATGCCCAACATTCTGTTTGCTTTTTTGACTGCTGCTGCACATTGAGTGGATTTTTTTCAGAGAACTATCCACAGTGACTCCAAGATCTCTTTCTTGAGTGGTAACAGATAATTTAGACCCCATCATTTTATATGTATAGTTAGGATTATGTTTTCCAATGTGCATTACTTTGCATTTATCAACATCTGCCATTTTGTTGCCCAGTCACCCAGTTTTGAGAGATCCTTTAGTAGCTCTTTGCAGTCTGCCTGGGACTGAACTATCTTGAGTAGTTTTGTATCATTTGCAAATTTTATCACTTCACTGTTTACCCCTTTTGCCAGAGCATTTATGAATATGTTGAATAGGACTGAGACCAGTACAGACCCCTGGGGGACACCCCTATTTACCTCTCTCCATTCTGAAAACTGACCATTTATTCCAACCCTTTGTCTCTTATCTTTTAACCAGTTAGCAATCCATGAGAGAACCTTCCCTCTTATCTCATGACTGCTTACAAGCCTTTGGTGAGGGACCTTGCCAAAGGCTTTCTGAAAATCTAAATACACTTATCAACTGGATCCCCGTTGTCCACATGCTTGTTGACCCCCTCAAAGAATTCTAGTAGATTGGTGAGGCATGATTTCCCTTTACAAAAACTATGTTGATTCTTCCCCAGCAAATTATGTTCATCTATGCGTCTGACAATTTTGTTCTTTACTATAGTTTCAACCATTTTGCCCAGTACTGAAGTCAGGTTTACTGGCCTGTAATTGCCAGGTTCACCTCTGGAGCCCTTCTTAAAAACTGGCGTCACATTAGCGGTCCTCCAGTCTTTTGGTACAGAAGCTGGTTTAAATGATAGGTTACAGACAACAGTTAGTCGGCCTACAATTTCACATTTGAGTTCCTTCAGAACTCTTGGGTGAATACCATCTGGTCCTGGTGACTTATTACTGTTTAGTTTAGCAATTTATTCCAAAACCACCTCCTCAATATGGGACAGTTCCTCAGATCTGTCACCTAAAAAGAATGGCTCATGGGGATGGCAATCTCCCTAACATCCTCAGCTGTGAAGACCGATGCAAAGAATTCATTGAGTTTCCCCGCAATGGCCTTATTGTGCTTGAGTGCTCCTTTAGCATCTTGATTGTCCAGTAGCCTCACTGGCTATTTAGCAGGCTTCCTGCTTCTGATGTACTTAAAACATTGCTATAACTTTTTTGAATCTTTGGCTAGCTGTTCTTCAAATTTTTTTTGGCCTTCCTAATTATATTTTTACACTTCATTTGCCAGAGTTTCTGCTCCTTTCTATTTTCCTCACTAAGATTTAACTTCCACTTTTTAAAGGATACCTTTTTTGCCTCTCACTGCTTCTTTTACTTTGTTGTTTAGCCACGGTGGCTCTTTTTTGGTTGGGGTATTCATTTAAGTTGAGCCTCTATTATGGTGTCCTTAAAAAGTTTCCATGCAGCTTGCAAGGGTTTCATTTTTGGCGCTGTATCTTAATTTCTGTTTAGCTAACCTCCTCATTTTTGTGTAGTTCCCCTTTCTGAAATTAAGTGCTACAGTGTTGGGCCGCTGTGGTGTTTTCCTCGCCACAAGGATATTAAATTTAATTATATTATGGTCACTATTACCAAGCGGTCCAGATATATTTATCAATCTGGTTTCTATACTTCAACTCTAATATGATACATGTTAAAACTTGTTCAGGGTCACGCATTCTCGGTGCCTTAATTTCCATATTTGAGAGTGTAAAGTGCTTTGAAATCTGGAGCTAAAAGTGCAAAGGAATATTTTATGTTTATCCTGTTCTTTTGTAATGCTCTATTTTTGGCTGCTTATTTATGCAGCCTTTATTGAAGTAGACATTTGAATCCTCACTATCTTCTAGATACAGCAGCTACTGAGAGTTTATAGTACTTCAGCATGTTTTTATGCCTTTAGGTGTTGGGCCATATTTTTAATTATTTTCTGAAATCTGCCTGTGATTACATAAATGTGATTTTTTTCCACCTCCCACCCCGAACTCCTCTTCTTGAAATAGAAGTTAGATTTTGAAACAACTACTTCAGGATTTCTGGTTGACTGTACTCCAGATAACTTCTATTTGCTAACTGAATGTGTTCCACTTACCATCCCGGACCTTACAGTAAATTGTGATGTCTAGTTATATTTAAATACCTATTTGAATTAAGTACATATCCCTTTACATTTTCTTCAAAAGAAAGCAAAATAAGATATCATGGACCATAAGCATTCAACAAAGTAGCAGCTACACTTACACACATCAATGGCTCCTCAGTCATTCTCCCCAAATATTTCTTCTGCTGTTGCTTATTTCCTGCAATGATGACTGGCATTTGCTACAAGAGAAGATTTATTCTTTTAAAATAGTGAACAGCATTCTATAAACTCTGGTCAAAAATAGTAGAAAAAAAATGTTAAGACTTACTCCCAAGGAATTTGCTTCAATAGCAGTTTGGACCCCTGTACATCCATAAGCTAATTCTTCTGTAATAAGGCAAGCTTCGAAACTGCCAAGGCCCAGTCCACCTACAGTTAAATAGTTTATTTTTTACCAAAAATAGTTTATAGCCAAAGCATGCAACAATTCTTTATACAGACAAATTCAAGGAAATATGAAAAACATATCCCCTTGGATATGTCTGTATTTATCACATTTTATCCAAATAGTCAATTCCCCAAGCATGAGAATTTAGAGTTTTGCCAAACAAGTAAGACTTTAAAAAATAAAATTTCACACTCCAGGGTTTCTGCAAGCGATCTTCTTGGCAAGCTACAAAGAACTAAGACAAAAGTGTTTTTGTATGAACTTCTTGTTGTCAATACTCTTGTTCTCTGCCCTCCATACTGGACCCTTGTGCCTCCAGATTCTAGCTGTTATCCAGCCAGCCGAGAATTTTCCTGGACCATAAGAGTTCTGAGCTGAAAAGCTGGCAGTGTGGACTCCTACACCATCCCCCTTCTGGCCCAAATGAAAGGAATGTGCTCCAAATAGTCTCCAATTGGTGAATGGTCCCTCTGGGGTCAGCCCTTAGGCTGCTCTAACTGGTGCCAGAGGTGGGAAAACTACGGCCCGCAGGCATGTCCTGCCCGGCCCTTCAGCCTCCAGCCCCTCCCCTGCTGTCCCCCTTCCCCGCAGCCGCATAGGCAGTGCAGCTGGCTCCGGCCAGGCTGTGAACTCCCACTGCTCTGAGCGGCATTGGGGGGCGGGAGGGTTGGATAAGGGGCAGGAGGTCCCAGGGGGCAGTCAGGGGACAGGGAGCAGTTGGATAGGCATGGGAGTCCTGGGGGGGCCTGTCAGGGGACAGGGAGCAGGGGGGGTCGGATAGTGGGTGGGGTCCCCAGGGGGGCGGTTTGGAGCAGGGGATCCCGGGAAGGGGCAGTCAGGGGACAAGGAGCGGGGGGATTGGATGGATGGGAGTTCTGAGGGGGACAATCGGGGGTGGGAAGTGGGAGGGGGCCAGGCTGTTTGGGGAGGCACAGCCTCCCCTACCCGGCCATCCATACAGTTTCACACCCCGATGTGGCCCTCAGGCCAAAAGTTTGCCCACCCCTGGCCTAGGCCAAGACAGACAGAGAAATTGGGAAGTAATCAGCTCCCTGACACTTCCCCTACTACACCAAGTAGATGCCAGCCATAGCAGAGAATCTGGCCCTAAATTGATAGGTCTCAATCTAACCTCCAGTTTCCACAGTCAGCCCGAGTAGTCCTTTAAAGCCTACAGAGGATAGTGTCTTTTTTTGTGATTGCATCACATTGTTACCAGACTTGAGGCCTGCAACAAAATGATTTCTTCTACAATGATCACTCTTGATTAATTCCATATTATATTTAGATACTGTAGTGAGATTCCTTCAAAAATACCCTGGTTTAAAAAAATAAAAATAATAATAACTGAAGTTAACTATGTACCTTCTTCTAAATCACACTACAAAAGAAAATCTGCGAGGAAGAGATGGGGTCCTCCTGACATGGAAGGGGAAGAAAATCTCCTAGTGAGGAGAGCTTTAAATTATGTTCAAAAGGTGGCAGGTGACCAAAGCCCATAGATAGGCATAAAGAAGGCAACCTTAAAAGAAGGCTAGGTGTTGGAGGGGCAGTGGGACATGGAAAATTACAGTAAGGTCATAGGAGCAACAAAAGAGAAATCAGTGGGGGAAACTGTTCAACATCTTATATTTCTATACACAAATGCAAGGAGTTTGGGGAATAAACAGGAAGAAGTGGAAGAGAGTCGTACATAAGCTAAATGATGACTAAACCGGCATCACAGAAACTTGGTGGGATAAGTCTCATGACTGGAATATTGGTAGAGAGAGGTATAGCTTATTCGGGAAGGACAGGAAGCTAAAAAAAGGGAGGAGGTGTTCCATTATACATCAAGAATACATGCATTCTGGGGTCCATGAAAAGGTAAGAGGCAGACCAGCTGAAAAAGTCTCTGGGTAAAGATAAAAGAGGGGGAAAAGGGCCATGGTAGGGGTCTACTATAGGCCACCACATCAGGAAGAGGAGGTGGAGAAGGCATTTCTAGAACAAACAGAAATATCCAAAAACACAAGACTTAGTAGTAATAGAGGACTTTAACTTCCCAGACACCTGTTGGAAAAGTAATACAGCAAAACACAATTTCCAGTAAGGCTTGGAACGTACTGGGGACACGTACATCTAGAAAGTGAAGGAAGTAACCAGGAGGACAGCCATTTTAGACTTGAGAGGGAATTGGTTGTGAATCAGAAGATGGAAGGCAATTTGGATGAAAGTGATCATGAAATAACAGATTTCCTGATTCTAAGGAAAGGAAGGAATGAGAGCACCAATATAAATGACAATGGACTTCAACAAAGTAGACAAACTCAGGGAACTGATACGTAAGATCTTATAGGAATAAAATGTAAGAGATAAAGGAGTTCAGGAGAGCTGGCAGTTTCTCAAGAAGACAATATTAAAGGCACAACTGCAAACTATTCTGACGCAGAGGAAAGATAGAGTCATACTGGCCTCTAACTATTTTTCCTATCAGGAGCTGTTCAATTACCTGAAAATCAAAAAGGAATCCTACAAAAAGTGGAAAGGATGAAAAGAGAAGTACAAAAGAACAGCACAAGTATGAAGGGACAAAATCAGAAAGACTAAGGCACAAAATAAGTTACACGTACCAAGAGACATAAAAGGCAATAAGAGGTTCCTTAAATACAATAAAGTAAGAAAAAAAGACAAAGAAAAGCTTAAGTCCTCTAATTAACGGGGAAGGAGAGCTAATAACTGATGACATCAAGAAGGTTAGGTGTTTAATGCCTATTTTGCTTCCGTCTTCACTAAAAAGGGCGTTTCTTCAACACAATAAATATTAACAAGAAGGGTGAAGAAAAGCCAAAATATGTAAAGAGCAGGTTAAAGAACGTTTAAATAAATTAGAAGTATTCAAGTCCACAGGGCCTGATGAAATTCATCCTTGGGTACTTAAAGAACTAGCTGAAGCAATCTCGAACCCAGTAGCAATTATCATCAAGAACTCAAGAGGACTGGAAAAGGGAAAAAATAGTACTTATCTTTAAAAAGGAGACAAAGATGACTAAGGAAATTATAGACCCATCAGCCTAACTCCAAAACCTGGAAAGATACTGGAACAAATTATTAAGTAACAAATTTGTAAGCACCTACAGGACAATAGGGTTATAAGGAATAGCCAGCATGGATTTGTCAATACCAAACCATGTCAAACCAACCTAATTTTAGTCTTTCACAGGGTTACTGGCTTAGTGGATGAGGAGAAGCTGTAGACTTAGTATCTCTTGATTTTAGTAAAGCTTTTGACACAGTTCCACAAGACATTTTCATAGGCTAACTAGGGACATGTGGTCTAGATGAAATTACTATAAAGTTGGTACAAAACTGGAAAGAAAGACTACTCAAAGAGTAGTTTATCAAGGGTTCGCTGACAAACTGGGAGGACATATTTAATGAAGTTCCACAGGGATCAGTCCTGTGTCTGATACTAGTCAATAATTTCTTTAATGACTTGAATAATGGAGTGAAAGGAATGCTTACAAAATTTGCCAATGACACAAAGCTGAGAGAGGTTGGAAGCACTTTGGAGGACAGAATTAGAATTCAAAAGGACATTGAGAAATTAGAAAAATTGGTCTGAATCAACAGGATAAAATTCAATAAAGACAAGCACAAAGTAATTAGGAAGGAAAATCAAATGCACAACTACAAAATGGGGAATACTTGGTTAGTTGATAGAACTGATAGGACCTAGGGGGCACTAGCGGATTACAAATTGAATTCGAGTCAACAATGTGATCCAGCTGCGAAAAAGGCTATCATTATATTAACAGGAGTGTCGAATATAAGACATGGAAAGTAACTGCCCAACTCAGACTACACTGGTAAGACCCATGTTTGAGTACTGTGCAAATCCTGGGTACCACACTAGGAAAGACACAGACAAACTGGAGAGAGTCCAGAGTAGTGCAACAAAAATGATAAAGTTTAGAAAACATTTCATCATAAATCAGGTTAAGAAAACTGAACACATTTAGTCTGGAGAAAAAACTTTATAGTCTTCAAATTGTTACGGACTGCTATAAAGAAGACTGACCAATTGCTCTCCACGTCCACTGAAAGTAGGACAGGAAATAATGGGCTTAAATCGGCAGTGAGGGAGAATTAAGTTAGATATTAGGAAAATCTTTCTAGCTAGAAGGGCATTTAAGCTCTCGAATAGGCTTCCAAAGGAGGTTGTGGAATCCTGATCACTGAAGGTTTTTAAGAACAGATTGGACAAACACCTGTCAGGAATGGCCAAGTTTACTTGGTCCTGCCGCAGCACAGGGGGCTGGAGTTGATGACTTTTCAATGTCTCTTCCAGCTCTACATTCTGAGATTCTATGATAATGCTGTATGTTTTTTCCAGTAGAAGCCCCGAGGCTCTACTATGTTAGTGAATGCTGTTGTATTCGTGCATTTTGTCTTTTAATATCTAGGAATTTTTAAAAATGCACTGAACAAGTCAGCTTGCCTATTGAATATACCTGTTATTCATTTACATCTTCAAATTCGGAGTAGTTTATTTTGTACCAACCACACAACATTACCTTTAAAAAAAAAAAAGTCCTCCGTATCATTCTTCTTCATTTCTCTTATTTTATAAGCTTAAAAAAGCTGCTTACTCACCACAACTTTCTGGTATGTGTGAATTCATCAGACCAAGTTCCCATGCCCGTTTTATAAGGGGAACAGGATACTGAAAAGAAAGTATTTACACCCTCAGTCATTCAATTAATTTCTGCAGAACTGGAAAATGTTGAATATCCACACCTATTTTCCTCACAAAAATATGGCAAGCCTACCTCTCCAGTTTTGTCATATTGTGCAGCAACAGGGATGATTTCCTCTCTAGCAAATTTACGAGCAGTAGTTTGAAACTCTCTCTGTTCATCACTGAGCTCTAGAAAACAAAACATTTTAGTCACAAATTCTAGTTAGTCTTACTGCTTGTTAGAACTACTGATCTACTCCAGTGTTCTCTCTAATTTTTCCCACCCATGTGCGGAATGAATGTTATGTGTACCAATATGGAGGTGAGGTGTGACGCACATAACAAAATTCATGTGATGGGGGTGGGGCCGAGGGGTTCAGAGTTGGGGTGGGGAGTGCTCAGGGGGAGGGCTGAGGGTTGGGGTGCAGGAGTATGAGGGCTCCAGCTAGGGGTGCGGGCTCTGGGGTGGGGCCAGGGATGAGGGGTTTAGGGCTGGAGCAGAGGATTGGGTGCAGAGGTGTGAGGGCTCTGGGGTGGGGCCGGGGATGAGGGGTTTGAAGTGCAAGCTGACCCGGGGCTATGGCAGGGAAAGAGAACTCCCCACCAGCTCTCTCCCCCCACAGCAGCAGCTGGGATGGGGGGCAGAGGGGCCTCTCCCCGCAGCGGCAGCTCCAGGGCTGAGGCTGCAGGATAGGCGCCCCTTCCCCGGCCATGCCTGGGGCCGTGCCGCAGCAGAGTTGGGGCTGGCAGGTCCCCAGGCCAGTTCCCTGAGTGCCTGCACAGCGTTAAATAGGCTTCTGCCCAGCTTACACGGAACTTAGATCTGCTCCCACCTGAAGGGCAGGAAAAAGAAAAAACATCCTCAGTTGCCTCCTGGGGGCCAAAAAGGCTCAGCCTTCCCCTACCTAAGGGCATAAACCTCCACTTTTCACCTAACTACATGTACAATGCACTTATTTATTGATGATGCAGTGATCTGAAGAACATTAAAAATGTCAATGTGGGCGTATTACTTCCCAGGGGTACCCAGGGTTGTGAAGCACCTCGTCACCACCTGCCCTTAGTGTGGTTGTGGGCTGGGGCGGCATGTAGGAGGGGGCATGGGGTGCTGGCTCCGGAAGGGGGCTCAGTGCTGGGGGTTTGGGGGTGCAGGAGGCGGTTTGGGGTGCAGGCTCCGGGTGGGGACTCAGGGCTGGGGGTTGGTGCGGGCTCCCGCCGGGCGGCACTTACCTCAGGCAGCTCCTGGTCAGTGGCGCAGCAGGGCTAAGGCAGGCTCCCTGCCTGCCCTGGCCCCACGCCTCTCCCAGAAGAGCTGATGCACCCCGGCCTGGCCCCTTGAGGGGTGGGGAGAAGGGGGACACACTTGTCTCCACACGTTGCCCCTCTCTGTAGGCACCACTCCTGCAGTTTCCATTGGCCGCGGTTCCCCATTCCCAGCCAATGGGAGCTCTGGGGGTGGTGCTTGTAGGCAGGAGCAGTGCACGGAGACTCCTGCCGTCTCCCCGCCACCCAAATGCGGCCGCTTCTGGGAGTGGCGTGGGGCAGGCAGGGAGCCTGCCTTAGCGGCAGCCCTCCTGAACCACACAGCCAGACTTTTAGTGACTGGAGATCGCGATCCACTGGGAGAGTCTCCAGGATCGACCAGTCGATCGCAATCAACCGGTTGGTGACCATTGGCTTAGACCCTCCTTTCATAAGATCAGCTTGTCTTCCCAGACTGAAGGATGAAATCTAATCTCCTCTCTACTTCTTTTATGCAGTTACAGAATATGGTCCCTTAGCCCAGAAGGTCCCGAGAGGCTTATCTTGGGGTTCCTTTGTCTTTGTAAATCCTTGGGCCTGCATCTGGCCCACACTGCAAACATAGCCTGTCTCCAAGTATATCCATTGTTTTTTATGCTGATTGAATTGGCCTGGAGGCATACAATACACAGCGGACAGCCAGAAAGATAAGTGTTTACTACCTACTTTCTGCCTAGAATCTGTTTATTGCCTTCTAGTGATCTGTCTTAACTTTTGGAGAACCCAGGGGATACCTATAATCCGATATACTGTTGTGACCTCTGTCAGTTGGCACCAAGAGGTTTCTAGGTCACAGTGGGGGAAGATATTTTAAAAAATTAATTTATTATCAAAATGAATAATGCAAGGAACACTGTACTGATTAGAACAGAGAAAGGGGGATGAAGAAAGTGAGGGCTTGGTGGATCCCTGCCCCCTAAGTCCAAGGTTCCTGACATATTACACAGTATATAGGGCCTTGTCTTTAAGCAACAGTCTTCTACACAGAAGATTCAGACGTTCCAGATGTATTTTCTTTGTAGGTTGCTCAACCAACTACTAAATATTTATTGCAATTGCATCTACACAATCAAATCAAGTGTGTTAGTCCAAGTATCTTAAACATTTAATACCTGACAGAAAAGCAGTGTGCAAGTCCACAAGGGGCAGGCTTGCCAATGGATAAAGCCTGCAAGTATGTCATATCTTCTAACTGACAATAGCAGCCAAGTGGGGAGTCACAAAGGCGCTAGTTATAGTCATTAGCAGCACATGTGATCACTCCACATCTGAAGCAATTGAACTTTACCCAAAGATGACCTGGAAGGTCAAAACTTGGGGGCTGGAGTGCTGGATCTCTCACGAGATAGGCACTGGCTATGTTTGAAGCTTGTCCTTGCCACCTAGTATGTGCCCCGAGGGTGATATTGAGTTTCCTTAGGAGAACTGTCCAAATGGGATGCCGTGGGCTAAGACATTGTTTCAATGGATTAAACACATCTTTAAACAAGGGTAGATGGGGCACGTCTTGCACTTTAAGGAGCAAATTCTGCAAGGTGCCTTGTCGCCTGATGTCAGGAAGGGCGATGTTAGACGGAACCGGCAGCAAGGCCAGGATGGGCAGTCTCATGGTACCTGTTATTACACCTATGGTTTCATTCTGCTGAGTGCCTATTAGTCCTGTGTGAAAAGAGCTGAGCCATACTGGGAGAAATACCCTGCTATAGAATAGCCCAAGCAAACCCGGAATTTTTTAGTGGGGTATAATGCAGTTATGTTCTCATCATATACTCCTTGTATACCCTGCTTTGGCAGGGGAAACCAAAGCTGAAACTAGCAGGCCAAGTCTTTCAGACCCCGGCCAGCATGGACCCTCAAGCGATCTCAGCGAACCAAATACTGAGCAGTCCCAGTTCAGCTTAATGTTAACAATGCAGCAGAAATCAGGTATTTTCAAAGCAGTATATCTCATACTCTTCCAAATATCTAGCTACTGCCTCTCCAATAACGACACTTCAATTATAATTATGTGCTCATATCAGGATGAACTCATACACCTGCTAAATTATTTGAATTTATTACGCCATTAGACTACAGTGTAACATAACCACTGAATAGGCAGTAAGTTGAAAAGTTAAGATGGTTATACTATTACAGGAAGTCCTTGTTCAGCCATTTTCATCTCAAGTTAAAAGGATGCCTCTATTTAAAGAGTTCATATAAACTTGATGTACAACACTTCAAAGAGACAAACTACAGGTCCAAAACATTGTCAGGACCAAACCACTACTATATCTTTCTTATTACTAATGAAAACTACACTAACAGATGCAGAGAATCACACTTCAGTATGTGGTTACAGTTACAGAAAGTGACCTGAGCAGACTTTTGAAAATCTAAACTGCTATAACTTAAATTACATCTAAACTACACTCTTTCAAATACAAAGTCTTAAAGGAGCATGAAAACTGTTATATTTCAAAAGAAAGCCATTTGAGTTAGTTATTCAAGGGCAGAAAGATTCCAGCACAGAAGAACTCCAAAAGAAGTTGAGTTTTCTTTTTTAAAATCCAACTCCACATACATACACACACGGGTTTTCTGACCTGACCAAGAGAGGAATTTTGGCTCTTAAAAAATATTTTTAAAAGAAAGATAACAATAAATGAAAATAGGGCTTTCATATGAAAGTGTTTTCTCAACCTGAACTACAGCATCACCCTGCATTGCAACAATACGGAACACATTCCTGAGCTACTGAAGGATAGTTACTTTCTCTAGACTAGGAGTACTTGTGGCACCTTAGAGACTAACCAATTTATTTGAGCATGAGCTTTCGTGAGCTACAGCTCACTTCATCAGATGTTTACCGTGGAAACTGCAGCAGACTTTATATACACACAGAGAATATGAAACAATACCTCCTCCCACCCCACTGTCCTGCTGGTAATAGCTTATCTAAAGTGATCAACAGGTGGGTCATTTCCAGCACAAATCCAGGTTTTCTCACCCTCCACCCCCCACACAAATTCACTCTCCTGCTGGTGCTAGCCCATCCAAAGTGACAACTCTTTGCATAATCAAGTCGGGCTATTTCCTGCATAGATCAAGGTTTTCTCACATCCCCCCCACCCCCATACACACACAAACTCACTCTCCTGCTGGTAATAGCTCATCTAAACTGACCACTCTCCAAGTTTAAATCCAAGTTAAACCAGAACATCTGGAGGGGGGGGGGTAGGAAAAAACAAGAAGAAACAGGCTACCTTGCATAATGACTTAGCCACTCCCAGTCTCTATTTAAGCCTAAATTAATAGTATCCAATTTGCAAATGAATTCCAATTCAGCAGTTTCTCGCTGGAGTCTGGATTTGAAGTTTTTTTGTTTTAAGATAGCGACCTTCATGTCTGTGATTGCGTGACCAGAGAGATTGAAGTGTTCTCCGACTGGTTTATGAATGTTATAATTCTTGACATCTGATTTGTGTCCATTTATTCTTTTACGTAGAGACTGTCCAGTTTGACCAATGTACATGGCAGAGGGGCATTGCTGGCACATGATGGCATATATCACATTGGTGGATGTGCAGGTGAACGAGCCTCTGATAGTGTGGCTGATGTTATTAGGCCCTGTGATGGTGTCCCCTGAATAGATATGTGGGCACAATTGGCAACGGGCTTTGTTGCAAGGATAAGTTCCTGGGTTAGTGGTTCTGTTGTGTGGTATGTGGTTGTTGGTGAGTATTTGCTTCAGGTTGCGGGGCTGTCTGTAGGCAAGGACTGGCCTGTCTCCCAAGACTTGTGAGAGTGTTGGGTCATCCTTTAGGATAGGTTGTAGATCCTTAATAATGCGTTGGAGGGGTTTTAGTTGGGGGCTGAAGGTGACCGCTAGTGGCGTTCTGTTATTTTCTTTGTTAGGCCTGTCCTGTAGTAGGTAACTTCTGGGAACTCTTCTGGCTCTATCAATCTGTTTCTTTACTTCTGCAGGTGGGTATTGTAGTTGTAAGAAAGCTTGACAGAGATCTTGTAGGTGTTTGTCTCTGTCTGAGGGGTTGGAGCAAATGCGGTTGTATCGCAGAGCTTGGCTGTAGACGATGGATCGTGTGGTGTGGTCAGGGTGAAAGCTGGAGGCATGCAGGTAGGAATAGCGGTCAGTAGGTTTCCGGTATAGGGTGGTGTTTATGTGGCCATTGTTAATTAGCACTGTAGTGTCCAGGAAGTGGATCTCTTGTGTGGACTGGACCAGGCTGAGGTTGGTGGTGGGATGGAAATTGTTGAAATCGTGGTGGAATTCCTCAAGGGCTTCTTTTCCATGGGTCCAGATGATGAAGATGTCATCAATATAGCGCAAGTAGAGTAGGGGCTTTAGGGGACGAGAGCTGAGGAAGCGTTGTTCTAAATCAGCCATAAAAATGTTGGCATACTGTGGGGCCATGCGGGTACCCATAGCAGTGCCGCTGATCTGAAGGTATACATTGTCCCCAAATGTGAAATAGTTATGGGTAAGGACAAAGTCACAAAGTTCAGCCACCAGGTTAGCCGTGACATTATCGGGGATAGTGTTCTTGACGGCTTGTAGTCCATCTTTGTGTGGAATGTTGGTGTAGAGGGCTTCTACATCCATAGTAGCCAGGATGGTGTTATCAGGAAGATCACCGATGGATTGAAGTTTCCTCAGGAAGTCAGTGGTGTCTCGAAGGTAGCTGGGAGTGCTGGTAGCGTAGGGCCTGAGGAGGGAGTCTACATAGCCAGACAATCCTGCTGTCAGGGTGCCAATGCCTGAGATGATGGGGCGCCCAGGATTTCCAGGTTTATGGATCTTGGGTAGTAGATAGAATATCCCAGGTCGGGGTTCCAGGGGTGTGTCTGTGCGGATTTGATCTTGTGCTTTTTCAGGAAGTTTCTTGAGCAAATGCTGTAGTTGCTTTTGGTAACTCTCAGTGGGATCATAGGGTAATGGCTTGTAGAAACTCGTGTTGGAGAGCTGCCGAGCAGCCTCTTGTTCATATTCCGACCTATTCATGATGACAACAGCACCTCCTTTGTCAGCCTTTTTGATTATGATGTCAGAGTTGTTTCTGAGGCTGTGGATGGCATTGCGTTCCGCATGGCTGAGGTTATGGGGCAAGTGATGCTGCTTTTCCACAATTTCAGCCCGTGCACGTCGGCGGAAGCACTCTATGTAGAAGTCCAGTCTGCTGTTTCGACCTTCAGGAGGAGTCCATCTAGAATCCCTCTTTCTGTAGTGTTGGCAGGGAGACCTCTGTGGATTAGTATGTTGTTCAGAGGTATTTTGGAAATATTCCTTGAGACGGAGACGTCGAAAATAGGATTCTAGGTCACCACAGAACTGTATCATGTTCGTGGGGGTGGAGGGGCAGAAGGAGAGGCCCCGAGATAGAACAGCTGCTTCTGCTGGGCTGAGAGTATAGTTGGATAGGTTAACAATATTGCTAGGTGGGGTGAGGGAACCATTGCTGTGGCCCCTTGTAGCATGTAGTAGTTTAAAAAGTTTACTGTCTTTTTTCTTTTGTAGAGAAGCAAAGTGTGCGTTGTAAATGGCTTGTCTAGTTTTAGTAAAATCCAGCCACGAGGAAGTTTGTGTGGAAGGTTGGTTCTTTATGAGAGTATCCATTTTTGAGAGCTCATTCTTAATCTTTCCCTGTTTGCTGTAGAGGATCTTGATCAGGTGATTCCGCAGTTTCTTTGAGAGCGTGAGGCACAAGCTTAAAAGATTGAAAGATCCAGTGTGGAGAGCTTTGAGAAGGAACCTTTCCGAGAGGTCCCGGGTTCATATCCCGGACGAGCCCCCAGAGATGTGACGAAGTGGGCCTGTTCTTAATGTTTCCTCCGAATATTGTGGGGGTGCCTCAGTTCCCCCCTATGCAGTTCTTAAGTATCTAGGTGGTGGGGTAAGGGTGTATGATCACTGCAGAGCCCTAGAGGGCAGGGGTGTGCAGGGGTCTGGACACAGAGAATGGCCGACACCCTGTTTCCTGGCAACTGATGGCCTGGGCCCTTCCCCCCCTGCAAGGTGAGAGCTGAAGGGTTGGAGAACAAAGGAATCAGGTGCCCTCCTGGCCCGGGAAAGGAACAAAGCCCAGAGGAGGAGGGGCTGGAGGGAGTTTCAGTTTGGGGCTGGCTGGGACATGGAGTGAAGTGCAGACGTGGTTGTCTGGCTCACTGCCCCTCCCCAAAATGGACCCAGCTGAGGGGTCCTGTTCTCTGCACCTACAAGCTCTGTTTTAGACCATGTTCCTGTCGTCTAATAAACCTTCGATGTGACGAAGTGGGCCTGTTCTTAATGTTTCCTCTGAATAGTGTGGGGGTGCCTCAGTTTCCCCTATGCAGTTCTTAAGTATCTAGGTGGTGGGGTAAGGGTGTATGATCATTGCAGAGCCCTAGAGGGCAGGTGTGTGCAGGGATCTGGACACAGAGAATGGCCGACACCCTGTTTCCTGGCAACTCCTGTACATCCTGTGACTAGGGAAACAAGCATTCAGCGTTTTTTCGATCTCGAAGGGGGGAGAGATGTGACGAAGTGGGCCTGTTCTTAATGTTTCCTCCGAATATTGTGGGGGTGCCTCAGTTCCCCCCTATGCAGTTCTTAAGTATCTAGGTGGTGGGGTAAGGGTGTATGATCACTGCAGAGCCCTAGAGGGCAGGGGTGTGCAGGGGTCTGGACACAGAGAATGGCCGACACCCTGTTTCCTGGCAACTGATGGCCTGGGCCGTTCCCCCCCTGCAAGGTGAGAGCTGAAGGGTTGGAGAACAAAGGAATCAGGTGCCCTCCTGGCCCGGGAAAGGAACAAAGCCCAGAGGAGGAGGGGCTGGAGGGAGTTTCAGTTTGGGGCTGGCTGGGACATGGAGTGAAGTGCAGACGTGGTTGTCTGGCTCACTGCCCCTCCCCAAAATGGACCCAGCTGAGGGGTCCTGTTCTCTGCACCTACAAGCTCTGTTTTAGACCATGTTCCTGTCGTCTAATAAACCTTCGATGTGACGAAGTGGGCCTGTTCTTAATGTTTCCTCTGAATAGTGTGGGGGTGCCTCAGTTTCCCCTATGCAGTTCTTAAGTATCTAGGTGGTGGGGTAAGGGTGTATGATCATTGCAGAGCCCTAGAGGGCAGGTGTGTGCAGGGATCTGGACACAGAGAATGGCCGACACCCTGTTTCCTGGCAACTCCTGTACATCCTGTGACTAGGGAAACAAGCATTCAGCGTTTTTTCGATCTCGAAGGGGGGAGAGATGTGACGAAGTGGGCCTGTTCTTAATGTTTCCTCCGAATATTGTGGGGGTGCCTCAGTTCCCCCCTATGCAGTTCTTAAGTATCTAGGTGGTGGGGTAAGGGTGTATGATCACTGCAGAGCCCTAGAGGGCAGGGGTGTGCAGGGGTCTGGACACAGAGAATGGCCGACACCCTGTTTCCTGGCAACTGATGGCCTGGGCCCTTCCCCCCCTGCAAGGTGAGAGCTGAAGGGTTGGAGAACAAAGGAATCAGGTGCCCTCCTGGCCCGGGAAAGGAACAAAGCCCAGAGGAGGAGGGGCTGGAGGGAGTTTCAGTTTGGGGCTGGCTGGGACATGGAGTGAAGTGCAGACGTGGTTGTCTGGCTCACTGCCCCTCCCCAAAATGGACCCAGCTGAGGGGTCCTGTTCTCTGCACCTACAAGCTCTGTTTTAGACCATGTTCCTGTCGTCTAATAAACCTTCGATGTGACGAAGTGGGCCTGTTCTTAATGTTTCCTCTGAATAGTGTGGGGGTGCCTCAGTTTCCCCTATGCAGTTCTTAAGTATCTAGGTGGTGGGGTAAGGGTGTATGATCATTGCAGAGCCCTAGAGGGCAGGTGTGTGCAGGGATCTGGACACAGAGAATGGCCGACACCCTGTTTCCTGGCAACTGATGGCCTGGGCCCTTCCCCCCCTGCAAGGTGAGAGCTGAAGGGTTGGAGAACAAAGGAATCAGGTGACCACCTGGCCCGGGAAAGGAACAAAGCCCAGAGGAGGAGGGGCTGGAGGGGTTCTCAGTTTGGGGCTGGCTGGGACATGGAGTGAAGTGCAGACGTGGTTGTCTGGCTCACGGCCCCCCAGAATGGACCCAGCAGAGGGGTCCCGTTCTCTGCACCTACAAGCTCTGTTTTAGACCATGTTCCTGTCGTCTAATAAACCTTCTGTTTTACTGGCTGGCTGAGAGTCACGTCTGACTGCAAAGTTGGGGTGCAGGACCCTCTGGCTTCCCCAGGAGCCCCGCCTGAGCGGACTCGCTGGGGGAAAGCGCACGGAGAGGCAGAGGATGCTGAATGCTCTGAGGTCAGACCCAGGAAGGTGGAAGCTGTGTGAGCTGTGTGTCCTGAAGACAGGCTGCTCACAGAAAGGCGACTACCCCAGAGTCCTGACTGACTTCATGGGGAGCAGTTCCAGAGCATCGCCCAGGGACTCCGTGAATCTCGGAAAGATTAAGAATGAGCTCTCAAAAATGGATACTCTCATAAAGAACCAACCTTCCACACAAACTTCCTCGTGGCTGGATTTTACTAAAACTAGACAAGCCATTTACAACGCACACTTTGCTTCTCTACAAAAGAAAAAAGACAGTAAACTTTCTAAACTACTACATGCTACAAGGGGCCACAGCAATGGTTCCCTCACCCCACCTAGCAATATTGTTAACCTATCCAACTATACTCTCAGCCCAGCAGAAGCAGCTGTTCTATCTCGGGGCCTCTCCTTCTGCCCCTCCACCCCCACGAACATGATACAGTTCTGTGGTGACCTAGAATCCTATTTTCGACGTCTCCGTCTCAAGGAATATTTCCAAAATACCTCTGAACAACATACTAATCCACAGAGGTCTCCCTGCCAACACTACAGAAAGAGGGATTCTAGATGGACTCCTCCTGAAGGTCGAAACAGCAGACTGGACTTCTACATAGAGTGCTTCCGCCGACGTGCACGGGCTGAAATTGTGGAAAAGCAGCATCACTTGCCCCATAACCTCAGCCATGCGGAACGCAATGCCATCCACAGCCTCAGAAACAACTCTGACATCATAATCAAAAAGGCTGACAAAGGAGGTGCTGTTGTCATCATGAATAGGTCGGAATATGAACAAGAGGCTGCTCGGCAGCTCTCCAACACGAGTTTCTACAAGCCATTACCCTATGATCCCACTGAGAGTTACCAAAAGCAACTACAGCATTTGCTCAAGAAACTTCCTGAAAAAGCACAAGATCAAATCCGCACAGACACACCCCTGGAACCCCGACCTGGGATATTCTATCTACTACCCAAGATCCATAAACCTGGAAATCCTGGGCGCCCCATCATCTCAGGCATTGGCACCCTGACAGCAGGATTGTCTGGCTATGTAGACTCCCTCCTCAGGCCCTACGCTACCAGCACTCCCAGCTACCTTCGAGACACCACTGACTTCCTGAGGAAACTTCAATCCATCGGTGATCTTCCTGATAACACCATCCTGGCTACTATGGATGTAGAAGCCCTCTACACCAACATTCCACACAAAGATGGACTACAAGCCGTCAAGAACACTATCCCCGATAATGTCACGGCTAACCTGGTGGCTGAACTTTGTGACTTTGTCCTTACCCATAACTATTTCACATTTGGGGACAATGTATACCTTCAGATCAGCGGCACTGCTATGGGTACCCGCATGGCCCCACAGTATGCCAACATTTTTATGGCTGATTTAGAACAACGCTTCCTCAGCTCTCGTCCCCTAAAGCCCCTACTCTACTTGCGCTATATTGATGACATCTTCATCATCTGGACCCATGGAAAAGAAGCCCTTGAGGAATTCCACCACGATTTCAACAATTTCCATCCCACCACCAACCTCAGCCTGGTCCAGTCCACACAAGAGATCCACTTCCTGGACACTACAGTGCTAATTAACAATGGCCACATAAACACCACCCTATACCGGAAACCTACTGACCGCTATTCCTACCTGCATGCCTCCAGCTTTCACCCTGACCACACCACACGATCCATCGTCTACAGCCAAGCTCTGCGATACAACCGCATTTGCTCCAACCCCTCAGACAGAGACAAACACCTACAAGATCTCTGTCAAGCTTTCTTACAACTACAATACCCACCTGCAGAAGTAAAGAAACAGATTGATAGAGCCAGAAGAGTTCCCAGAAGTTACCTACTACAGGACAGGCCTAACAAAGAAAATAACAGAACGCCACTAGCGGTCACCTTCAGCCCCCAACTAAAACCCCTCCAACGCATTATTAAGGATCTACAACCTATCCTAAAGGATGACCCAACACTCTCACAAGTCTTGGGAGACAGGCCAGTCCTTGCCTACAGACAGCCCCGCAACCTGAAGCAAATACTCACCAACAACCACATACCACACAACAGAACCACTAACCCAGGAACTTATCCTTGCAACAAAGCCCGTTGCCAATTGTGCCCACATATCTATTCAGGGGACACCATCACAGGGCCTAATAACATCAGCCACACTATCAGAGGCTCGTTCACCTGCACATCCACCAATGTGATATATGCCATCATGTGCCAGCAATGCCCCTCTGCCATGTACATTGGTCAAACTGGACAGTCTCTACGTAAAAGAATAAATGGACACAAATCAGATGTCAAGAATTATAACATTCATAAACCAGTCGGAGAACACTTCAATCTCTCTGGTCACGCAATCACAGACATGAAGGTCGCTATCTTAAAACAAAAAAACTTCAAATCCAGACTCCAGCGAGAAACTGCTGAATTGGAATTCATTTGCAAATTGGATACTATTAATTTAGGCTTAAATAGAGACTGGGAGTGGCTAAGTCATTATGCAAGGTAGCCTGTTTCTTCTTGTTTTTTCCTACCCCCCCCCCTCCAGATGTTCTGGTTTAACTTGGATTTAAACTTGGAGAGTGGTCAGTTTAGATGAGCTATTACCAGCAGGAGAGTGAGTTTGTGTGTGTATGGGGGTGGGGGGGATGTGAGAAAACCTTGATCTATGCAGGAAATAGCCCGACTTGATTATGCAAAGAGTTGTCACTTTGGATGGGCTAGCACCAGCAGGAGAGTGAATTTGTGTGGGGGGTGGAGGGTGAGAAAACCTGGATTTGTGCTGGAAATGACCCACCTGTTGATCACTTTAGATAAGCTATTACCAGCAGGACAGTGGGGTGGGAGGAGGTATTGTTTCATATTCTCTGTGTGTATATAAAGTCTGCTGCAGTTTCCACGGTAAACATCTGATGAAGTGAGCTGTAGCTCACGAAAGCTCATGCTCAAATAAATTGGTTAGTCTCTAAGGTGCCACAAGTACTCCTTTTCTTTTTGCGAATACAGACTAACACGGCTGTTCCTCTGAAACCTGTCATTATGCAAGGCACTGCATTTAGCCGTATGGAGTGGAAATCTATCAACTGCATGAAGAAACTTGTACAGATACAGACAGACATCATCTTCCTTTCCAAATGCAAACAGATGGACATCGTACCAAAAGGACTGAAGGTCAAAAATCCATTACAATCTACATACCACACAGACTATGCTGACAGCTTGTGCCTCACGCTCTCAAAGAAACTGCGGAATCACCTGATCAAGATCCTCTACAGCAAACAGGGAAAGATTAAGAATGAGCTCTCAAAAATGGATACTCTCATAAAGAACCAACCTTCCACACAAACTTCCTCGTGGCTGGATTTTACTAAAACTAGACAAGCCATTTACAACGCACACTTTGCTTCTCTACAAAAGAAAAAAGACAGTAAACTTTCTAAACTACTACATGCTACAAGGGGCCACAGCAATGGTTCCCTCACCCCACCTAGCAATATTGTTAACCTATCCAACTATACTCTCAGCCCAGCAGAAGCAGCTGTTCTATCTCGGGGCCTCTCCTTCTGCCCCTCCACCCCCACGAACATGATACAGTTCTGTGGTGACCTAGAATCCTATTTTCGACGTCTCCGTCTCAAGGAATATTTCCAAAATACCTCTGAACAACATACTAATCCACAGAGGTCTCCCTGCCAACACTACAGAAAGAGGGATTCTAGATGGACTCCTCCTGAAGGTCGAAACAGCAGACTGGACTTCTACATAGAGTGCTTCCGCCGACGTGCACGGGCTGAAATTGTGGAAAAGCAGCATCACTTGCCCCATAACCTCAGCCATGCGGAACGCAATGCCATCCACAGCCTCAGAAACAACTCTGACATCATAATCAAAAAGGCTGACAAAGGAGGTGCTGTTGTCATCATGAATAGGTCGGAATATGAACAAGAGGCTGCTCGGCAGCTCTCCAACACGAGTTTCTACAAGCCATTACCCTATGATCCCACTGAGAGTTACCAAAAGCAACTACAGCATTTGCTCAAGAAACTTCCTGAAAAAGCACAAGATCAAATCCGCACAGACACACCCCTGGAACCCCGACCTGGGATATTCTATCTACTACCCAAGATCCATAAACCTGGAAATCCTGGGCGCCCCATCATCTCAGGCATTGGCACCCTGACAGCAGGATTGTCTGGCTATGTAGACTCCCTCCTCAGGCCCTACGCTACCAGCACTCCCAGCTACCTTCGAGACACCACTGACTTCCTGAGGAAACTTCAATCCATCAGTGATCTTCCTGATAACACCATCCTGGCTACTATGGATGTAGAAGCCCTCTACACCAACATTCCACACAAAGATGGACTACAAGCCGTCAAGAACACTATCCCCGATAATGTCACGGCTAACCTGGTGGCTGAACTTTGTGACTTTGTCCTTACCCATAACTATTTCACATTTGGGGACAATGTATACCTTCAGATCAGCGGCACTGCTATGTGTACCCGCATGGCCCCACAGTATGCCAACATTTTTATGGCTGATTTAGAACAACGCTTCCTCAGCTCTCGTCCCCTAAAGCCCCTACTCTACTTGCGCTATATTGATGACATCTTCATCATCTGGACCCATGGAAAAGAAGCCCTTGAGGAATTCCACCACGATTTCAACAATTTCCATCCCACCACCAACCTCAGCCTGGTCCAGTCCACACAAGAGATCCACTTCCTGGACACTACAGTGCTAATTAACAATGGCCACATAAACACCACCCTATACCGGAAACCTACTGACCGCTATTCCTACCTGCATGCCTCCAGCTTTCACCCTGACCACACCACACGATCCATCGTCTACAGCCAAGCTCTGCGATACAACCGCATTTGCTCCAACCCCTCAGACAGAGACAAACACCTACAAGATCTCTGTCAAGCTTTCTTACAACTACAATACCCACCTGCAGAAGTAAAGAAACAGATTGATAGAGCCAGAAGAGTTCCCAGAAGTTACCTACTACAGGACAGGCCTAACAAAGAAAATAACAGAACGCCACTAGCGGTCACCTTCAGCCCCCAACTAAAACCCCTCCAACGCATTATTAAGGATCTACAACCTATCCTAAAGGATGACCCAACACTCTCACAAGTCTTGGGAGACAGGCCAGTCCTTGCCTACAGACAGCCCCGCAACCTGAAGCAAATACTCACCAACAACCACATACCACACAACAGAACCACTAACCCAGGAACTTATCCTTGCAACAAAGCCCGTTGCCAATTGTGCCCACATATCTATTCAGGGGACACCATCACAGGGCCTAATAACATCAGCCACACTATCAGAGGCTCGTTCACCTGCACATCCACCAATGTGATATATGCCATCATGTGCCAGCAATGCCCCTCTGCCATGTACATTGGTCAAACTGGACAGTCTCTACGTAAAAGAATAAATGGACACAAATCAGATGTCAAGAATTATAACATTCATAAACCAGTCGGAGAACACTTCAATCTCTCTGGTCACGCAATCACAGACATGAAGGTCGCTATCTTAAAACAAAAAAACTTCAAATCCAGACTCCAGCGAGAAACTGCTGAATTGGAATTCATTTGCAAATTGGATACTATTAATTTAGGCTTAAATAGAGACTGGGAGTGGCTAAGTCATTATGCAAGGTAGCCTGTTTCTTCTTGTTTTTTCCTACCCCCCCCCCTCCAGATGTTCTGGTTTAACTTGGATTTAAACTTGGAGAGTGGTCAGTTTAGATGAGCTATTACCAGCAGGAGAGTGAGTTTGTGTGTGTATGGGGGTGGGGGGGATGTGAGAAAACCTTGATCTATGCAGGAAATAGCCCGACTTGATTATGCAAAGAGTTGTCACTTTGGATGGGCTAGCACCAGCAGGAGAGTGAATTTGTGTGGGGGGTGGAGGGTGAGAAAACCTGGATTTGTGCTGGAAATGACCCACCTGTTGATCACTTTAGATAAGCTATTACCAGCAGGACAGTGGGGTGGGAGGAGGTATTGTTTCATATTCTCTGTGTGTATATAAAGTCTGCTGCAGTTTCCACGGTAAACATCTGATGAAGTGAGCTGTAGCTCACGAAAGCTCATGCTCAAATAAATTGGTTAGTCTCTAAGGTGCCACAAGTACTCCTTTTCTTTTTGCGAATACAGACTAACACGGCTGTTCCTCTGAAACCTTTCTCTAGACTGTAACAAATTTTACATATAAACTGCTTAGCAACATTTCTTCAGACCCACAGACCACTTACCAAAACTAAAGCCAGCTCCAGGTTTAATTTGATGTGACACTTCAGCAGCTTGACTAGATTGTGATCTCCAGCCACATTGAGCAATGCCTCGAAGCACCTGTTTAAAATAAAGGAATAGGAGATTTAACATGCTCACAATGCAAAGCTTCTTGGAGCCTTAAGAACTACAGGAGTGGTTTAGAACACATTAAAATTTAAATACAGACATACATTCATCTTTCTAAACACATACTGCATCAAGTGTTGCAAAATAATTATAAGTGTTTTTAAAAGTTTTAGCTATTTTAGGTCCTGATCCTGCAATGTGTGTAGCACATAAACACAAGTCTTTAGTGGGGCTGTGTGTGGGTCCAGCAATGCACTACATGTTGTAGCACTGGGGCCTTGAAAAAAGAAAAGAAAAAAAGTGTAATATAAGCATTGATTTTTTTTCTCCTGTTTTAAATTAACCTTTTACATGTATTTACAACCTTAATGCCAATAATAACAACATTCTGCCTAGAAATCAGCATCTGCCAGAATATATTGTTTGGAAAAATCTCAGTCTGAGGAATTCATGGAGCATGCGTTGTTTTCTGTTTGCTTTTTTTGTAATGAACTACTGCCCCAGATGGCTAGTGATCTATGGTCACTTTGCTCCAGAAGTTTGTGACTCAGCAGTAAATACGGAGTTTATTTTCCTCTCTAATGTTGATCATTGACTTTTTCCCTTCCATTTTTCTTCTGTGCTTCTTACATTCTTTGCTTCTTAGGTGATGGGAAATATATTGTTTATTATATCTTAAGGCATGCTGTGAAGAGAAGTACAGTGCTTAACCACCACAAGATTCTACTATGCAATTTCTGCTTAAGACTGATGACATAGCTCCAACATTTCCCCAACATTTCCCCAAAGAAGAAACACACACAGATTTTTCAGGGGTTTTCTTTTCTTTTCTTTTTTTTGGGGGGGGGGGGAGGGGGGGAAGAGCTGGGGGTGAAGAGGGGAGAGCAGCAGTGAACTGGATCAAATGAAGCATGCACAGTGTAAATCAATTTGATAAGTCCAGCAAAGTAAGTGTGAGCTGGTCCTCAGTTTGGTAGTTTAGTGTTCAGACTTTGTGTAAAAGTCAACTCCATGAGACTTTTAAGAGCATACTTTGCAAACAATATTAAACCCACTGAACATTTCTTTGAAAATACAGTTACATATGGAACAATGAATTTGACCAAATGTAAGTTACTTTCAGCACTGTATTTCACCTTCCAAAGAAGTCCCTCCCTTTACTGATATCAAAGATAAGCTGAATGTAAGACAGCATAGTGTTTCAATAAATGACATAGTAATGACAAGTCATCTTTAAAGACTATATAAGGACATAATTAGACACTTTCTTAGTAGCAAGGATTTTGTTTTGGCTAAAAGGTCCATCATTCTCTTGATAAATATAGAAGAAAACACACGATCTGTCAGATATGCCTGGACACAGCATAACAGTCACATAGTATGCAGCATTAAAATGTTTGATTCATGAAACTAATGCAGAAAACACTACAATAACTTCAATGGAGACTATGGCAAACAATCGTCAAATCCCAGAAAGCAGACTGCTCGTTTGATGGTAGAAGAAACACGTTGGGGCACAAAATTAGACTAGCAACCAGATTGAAGATACAAAATGAAGTTCCACTGGATCAAATTTTCTATAAAAACTGCCTCCCAAAAGTTACAAGTTAAAATAGCAATGGTAGTCATAGAGCAACTAAGAGGTATACACAAGGAAAAAATCTTTTCTGAGGTTTTCTTGAAAATAGATGGAAAGTTTTGAAGGTAAGGAGATACAGGAAGACAACTTCAGATGGCAAGAGAAGAGAAGCAAGCTATAGTATACTTGAATGTTGCATAACCATCTTGAATTGGTAAGTAAGCAAGTTATTAATCATTCCCTAATTAATTCCTCTGTAAGAAATTATTTGATTACATATGTTATAAGTCCTCACTCTTTGAGTAGGAAGTTATGAATTCTTGGAGGCTTTATCTTTTGGATAGTGTGTTCAGTTAAAATGTGACAGTTTGTTACTTCTCAAACAAGCATAGAAAATTTTATAGAAAAACAATGCTGCCCTTATCCCTACCTTGAAAAAAGGGGAATGGGGGGAGGGAAGTTATGTCTACTATGAAATAAATGGTGTACTTCACTTTCTTATATTTCTGTCTATGTGCCAAACGACTGCTATGATTATTGATACAGCATACAAAATCATGCAAAATTGTCTAAAAATGTCTAAGTGACAGATGTGAAACACCTTAGGGACTTGGATCCTTCAAAATTTCTTGAATTCAGTGTCACTGACTAGGACAGTATACTGTATTATATCAGGACAGCTGTTTTTGGAAAGGCTTTTTCTAATTTTCATCTTGCCAAGAATCTGTAACAATTTCTTTCGGCTGCAGTCCTTGTGGCAGTCACTCATGCCTTTTGGGATCTAACGGCTTTGTTTTGGCTAGGAAAAGGGATTGACTTTGGGTTGGGCTTAGCTTTTACCTAGGCTATAACTCAACCTGCTAAAATCATGCTAAACACACTAACATGCATCTAGACAAGGAAAAGCAGTCAACTATAGTTTAGACTTACCAAAACTATCTTAGCTAAGCCCACCCTGTACTCACCCTTTTTCCTAATTAAGACAAAACTGAGTAGTGGAGTACTACTATGTGTTTTACATAGAGGTATACCTTAAATCAACCCAGGGTATGTCTACACTACAATGTAAGCCCAGACTCAGACTGAAGATTGAGTCCAATCCCCTATTCCGTCTACACACAAATCTCTCAGATTTACACTCGGACCAAGGCTTCTGGGACCCGGGGGGAGAAGAAGAGCAAACTATGGGCATGAGTCCCATCAGTGGCCTCGGTGCAGTCAGGAAACCTCATTCTCTACAAGTTCATGAATATTTTTATGCCCACCACCTTACAGTAAACCATGTGCCTCATTGCCTCAGAAACCTCCACCTTTACTCATAGTCGACTTTCCAACATCAAACTGGTTGGCAACAGATCTGAGGCAATATGGGGTAGCCAGGTTCCAGACAGTTATAGCAACCTGCTTCTAGATGGCAAGAGCTCCCTCATGCAGGTGTCTTTATGCCTGAGGGTCAGGGCAAGCTGCTCAAAAAGCTCCAGAAATGTAGCTGTCTTCATCTGAAAGTTCTGAACCCACTGTTGGTCATCCCAGATCTGCATGATGATGTGATCCCACCAATCTGTGCTTGTGGCCCTACACCAGAAGCACTGGTCTATGTAGGGAGCATAAGCAGCTATGTTGAGTGTATTGAGCAGTAACAGTCAATATGAGTCTGCCATCCCAGCATACTCTTCCTCCTCTGCCTCCTTCTGCTCCATCATAAAATCTGTCACGTGTCTTTTATGGGTCAGAAAATGCCACTAAAATGTCCACCAGCACCTCTCAGGTGCTCCACCCTCTTCCTGACAAAGGAGTGAAAGTGCACGCAAGCAAAGTTCTTGAAAAGGGGTCTCCTCCATGTTGCTAGGCAGGATGTGTTGATGGGCTGTTCAAACTTCCTGTAATGTGCAGGGTGGGCAGTAAAGTTTTCCCATAATGCACCACACACAAAGGGTTAGAGTGGCCACATTTCGGGAGGGCACTAGAGAGTCTGAGATATCGTTGGTTTGACTCAGGTCTGTGTGCTGCAGAGTGGACATCAGAGCCCGAGGTTTGAGCCCCAGCTAGAAAATTGTTAATGTAGGGTTAAGAATTATTATAGATGCTCAAGCCCCAGGTTCTCTAACACAGGTCAGCTAACTCAAGGCCCACTAACCCTGGGCTTATACTGCACTTACACTCCACTGCAGTATAGACATACCCCCAGAGGCTGAAGCTGGTGCAGAATTGGCAGGCAGCTTATTATGTGGCACAGCTTGCTGCCAGTACAGGACATCAGCTTTCCATGATCTGCACTTGTTGCCTATTAGCTCTGAGGTGAACTTTAAGGTGTTAGGGTTGATTTCTTAAATACTCAATGGCATGGGACTTTTCTCCCTGTGTGACATTGCTGACTGTGGCTGTGGCAGACGTGGTCAAGTTGGTATAAAAGAGTTGCTGCCAGGAGCAGAACTCATATACAGAACTTGTTTACCTTGGAATACCTAAATTTGTTGATCATCACAGTCAGCTGCAAGAACCATCTATTTACCTAGGATTTCAGAGTGGCAGGGCTATAATAAAGGCTGATAATTGTGGATAAGTAGCTGCTAGTTCAAGTACAATTTATTTTCTTGAATAGAACTGTATTTTTAATTTCTAGAAAAAGTGATTAGAACCTAGCATAAATTCTTTTTTACAGCACTATAAATCAAATTAAAATATAGAATTAGAGATGTATATTTAAGGAGATCCCTCCCCATCAAATATTTTTCAAAAATTCAAAGCTTTGTTCTCTTATTAGGCATCACTTCTGTTTAGTCTGAAGCAGAAGTTATGTTTATTCATTATTTTTTCCTCCAGTGATTAGTCTCTTGGACTCCTCTAGCATTTCCCACACCAGCAGAAGAGCCTCAAGTTGTGTAACACATGCTGGTAAACACTGAGCAAAAGTCAGAGAAACAGCATTTTGGAAGTTTAACACCTGAACTGTTCAAACATTAATCTGTCTCAAATGCTGAGGCACAAACACAGAACAGGGAAAGAACTCCAGGGGTCTGCATTTCTTTACTCTCCAGTGCCCCTGCTCCACAGGGCTTGGCTTTAGAAAGCACTGTCATTTCTAAAAGCCACACTCCGGAGAAAAGCAAGAGGCCAGTTGAGTGAAGGCTTCTTGCACGATTTGTTAGAGCCAGGTGTAGAGGGGGAGAGGAATAACATGGTCAAACAGCAGTGTACATTCTATCCGGATGGTGCACACATACGCACACCCAGCCTAACCCTGGGCTCTGTCCTCTTTCTCCCCACACTCAAGGACTAATGATGATTCAAAGGAGTAGAGCGTCTTCCACATTCCCCTCCACAGTTTTCCCCCTATACCTGGGACCCCAGTGCCTCCCTTCCCTTGCCTTGCCTTCTGCCCCCCAGCATGAGCCCTCCCTTGCCTGAACCTGACCATTCCCTCTGCCCTGGTGGCTCTCCTACTTCAAGGAGCGGCCTCCCACCCCTGCCTGCCCCTGGTGTCACTCCAGCCCCTCTGTCTGGGCCCCAGAATCTCTCCCCGCCACCATTTCCTTCTATCCTAGGCTCTCATCACCGCCATCTGTAACCCCTTGTGAGCCACAACACACATTTGCAGGGCCCCCCACTGCAGGCTCTGACCTTTGCACCTTCCCTCAGAACCGACCACCGTGTGCGCAAGCCTGAGCCCCAGGTGCTCCCCAGTAAACCCCATTTCCCGAGCCGCGATACGTCTCCCCTCCCGCGGCCGGGGTGACCCATGCGCCCCCGCCGGGGCCGCCACTGCTAGGGCCCGCATAGCCCCAGCCCCACCTCCGGGCCAATTCCTCCTCCTCCTCACCCGGGCGACCCTCAGCGCAGACATCTTGACGGGCGCTGCCACCGAGCATAAACTGCCCCCGCAGGCGCGTGCTGGTGGCCGCTGGGCCCCACTTCCCGCGGGCGGGGACGCAGAGCGAGGGGCGGTGCCAGCCAGCCACCGGGCGGGGCTAAACACCGGGCCCGTTGAACAGCTCGGGGGCGGGGGCAGAGTTCCGCGTTCAGCCTGCAGCGGAGAGGCGGCGGGCCTGGGGGCCAGCCAGGGCTCACCCCGGGCCTGGAGAAAGGCAGCGCCCCGAGAGCGACGCTGGGCAGCGGGGGGAAGAGGAGACTGTGGGTGAGAGGGCCAGGCGTGGGTGGGGGTCAGGTTCCGGAGGGGCTTACCTTTTCAGGGGGGTCTGAGTCGTCCTCCCCCCATGTTAGCCCTGCCTGTTTTGGGTGGGGAGCTTAGAACAGGAATGCATTCGGGGCATGCACCCACTGCATGACTGCTGGGGGTGCGCAGCTGAGAACGGGTATGCTTAACACACACGGCTCAGACCCTCCTGAACTGGAGAGTGGAGAAGGGAACACCTGACTGGCGCAGTTCACACATCTCACAGCTGTTGTTTCAGGCTATATTCATCTCCATGGGGTATTCTCTGTCAGAGATGAAGCTCAGCCCTATTGTTGAACCGCTCCTTGTTGCTGTCAAGTTGCCGTGTGTATGGGTTCAGAAGCCACGGCATTAAGGGGTCTCCCAGGATCACAAAGGGCATTTTGACTTCCCCTACCGTAATCTTCTGGTCTGGGAAGAAAGTCCCTGCTTGTAGCTTCCTGAATAGGCCAGTGTTCTGAGAGATGCGTGTGTCATGCACCTTTCTGGACCTGCCTGTGTTAATGTCCGTGAAACGCCCATGGTGATCCACAAGAGCCTGGAGAACCATAGAGAAATACCCCTTGTGATTAATATACTTGGTGGCCAGGTGGTCTGGGGCTAGCATTAGAATATGAATGCCATCTATTGCCCCTCCACAGTTAGGGAAGCCCATTTGTGCAAAGCCGTCTACAATGTCACGTTGCCCAGAGTCATGGTCTTTCAGAGCAGGATGCGATTAATAGCCCTGCAGACCTCCGTCAACATAAATCTAACGGTAGACTGCCCCACTCTGAACTGGTGAGTGACCTATATATAGCAGTCTGGAATAGCCATCTTCCACAGTGCAATCACCACGGACTTCTCCAACGGCAGGGCAGCTCTCATTCTTGTGTCCTTGCACTGCAGGGCTGGGGCAAGCTCATCACACAGTCCCGTAAATGTGACTTTCCTTATCCCAAAGTTCTGCAGCCACTGCTTGTCATCCCAGACGTGCATGACGATGTGGTCCCACCACTCAGTGCTTGTTTCCCGAGCCCAAAAGCAACTTTCCACTGTTGTCAGCATCTCCGTGAATGCCACAAGCAATCTCGTTTCATAGCTACTACACGTGATGAGATCAGTGTCGCACTCCTCTTGCCTTTATAGTTTAAGGAATAACGCCACTGCCACTCGTGACATGTTGGTCAGAGCGAGCAGCATACTGGTCAACAGGTCGGGATCCATTTCTGCAGCCCAATGAGGCAGTGCGCACAGTACACAAAACGTTGAAAGATGGCGCCAAATGCGGACGGAAGCACAGGGATTGCTGGGATGTGAAGCAATACATCACGGGGCATTGGACCAGGACCCAGGATGCCCCGTGACCCCCTCTGCCTTCCCAGAACTCTTAACAGCAGAAGAGGTACTCTGTGGGATAGCTGCCCAGAGTGCACCACTCCGAATACCACTGCAAGTAACTCCCGGCACTGTAACTCTGCCAGTGTAGACATGCCCTAAGTAACATAAATTACACCTACAGATGTGTCGGTGTGGACAGTGCTAAGTTGGCAAGAGACGCTCTCCTGCCAACATAGCTACTGCCGCTGGTTGGGGGTGGTTTAATTATGTAGCCAGCATAGAGCGACTATAAGGGAGATCTTACAGTGGTGCAGCTGCATCCGTACAGCTGTGCTGCTTTAAGATCTCTAGTCTAGACTGAGCAAATGCAGAATGACTGTTGAGTCTGCCGCTGGCACTGCCTCTACAGGAAGCTGGATCTGGCCGATTACAATATTCCTATGCTTATAGCCATGTGCTGTACACTCCATAATATTTGTGAAGGGAAGGGTTAAAGCTTCGCTCAGGGCTGGCCCGCAGAGGTTCAGCGCCTGGAGGCTGAGTTTGAACAGCCAGAGACCAGGACTGTTAGAGGGGCGTAGCACGGAGCCATAAAGATCAGCGATGCCTTGAGGCAGCAATTTGAAGCTGAATGCCACTAATATTTGTTGCAATGCTCGGGAGTGCAGTGCTTGTAATGCTCGGAGGTGATTGGTGCACATGATGCAATATGTGGGTTTAATATAATTGTATGTTGCTTTGCAGGGCTCTTTTTGCTTTCAATTAATAGAATAAAGATGGCTTTCAGACCAACACAATTCTTTTATTAAAAAACAACAACCGGAGGAGAGTCAAACAAGAAAAACCCACACCAACAGTGAGTGGGTTGGGGAAAGGGAAGGTCCCAGGAGGAGGTGGGGTCCCGGGATGGCTAAAGATTTGTGTATGTCCAGGGATCATATCCAACCTTCTCCTTTGGAGTACAATGCAACAGGTACTGTACTTCAGCAGGGCCAAACTGCAGATGGATGGGTGTTGAGTGCAGTGAGTAGTGGGAGTCCGCAACCGAGAGCCAGCGGGCGTGGGAGCGTGTGAGGGGGAGGAGTGGAATGCTGCAGGTATAGACTGGAACCAGGAGGTTGATAAGAGTGTGTTGGCAGTGTCTGGGGGGAGCATGGGAAAGAGTTTTGTGATAACGGCTGCAGGGGAAGGTGGGTGCGGAGCTGCTCTGTTTGCAGAGCTAGTATCGTCTGCTTGGCGCTCCATAACATTTAAGAGCCACTCCGCGGTTTCATTCTGCCGTGCTGCATTCTCCTTTTGGTCCGTCTTCTTGCAGTCCCGCCACTCCTTCAATTCCTGTTTCTCGGCGGCGGAGTGTATCATAACATCATGCAAAAAGACCTCCTTAGTTCTTCTTGGCCGCTTTCTAATTCTGCGCAGCTGTTCAGCCGTAGATAATAAAGAGGGAGGCTGTGCTCCCAAGGTCATCTCTGTGAAGTCTAAACGCAACATTTTACAGAAGCAATATTGTTTGCAACACACACAACACAGATTTAGTGATTTAAAACACAGCCAGTACTCACACACCTGTCACTAACTGGCTGACCCCAGGCAAGCACATGAGCCACAGGACCCCCAAAATGGTGAGTAGCCGCAGGGGAAGGGTAAATCACTTTTCCCAGACACTTCTGTACACTGGGCACATGGCTCTTGGGGAGAGCCAGCACTCTAGGGCGGGGGTCTGATAATCATTCCTGTCCCCACACTTTCCATGGGATGTGATCATTATGGAAGATATCTCACTGCTGAGGGTGATCAGGGAATCAAGGGAGGGTCTTCTCCAAGACTGCGACTTCCACCCTGGCCCCTATGCAACTCAACTGTATGCAGCAATGGTTCCCACCCCACCCCTCATGATGGCACAATGGCATCGGAAAGTTACCGTTAATGGGGCAAGAAACAAAGCAGCTCTGCCAAAGAACCTGTGGCAACGGATTGCCCAGTATCTTCATGAGAGTTTCCTGGAGATCTCTGAGGAAGATTCCCGTGAAGTGGGGGAATCAATCAACAGCCTGTTCCGCCACTCAGACTAGGCATGCGGAGGGAGACAAGCCTGCTTTCTGCAACCCTCCTGCCCGCAACAACTTGCTTCAGTGATTCCCAAAATCAAATCCACTTGCTAGGGGCCTCCTCTCCTGTTTGCGCTTTGCCAAGATCCGACAGCTGTGACTGGCTAGGCTCCTCCAGGGTAGAAAAGAGCTCCTGGCTGCATGCATCTCTGACCTCTGAGTCATCCTCTGCCTCTGGGTCCCCCTCCACATCCTCGTCCAAGTTTTCCTTCTCCTGGCTTGGTCCACTTTCCACTGGCACGCGAGCCACCAAAGTATCCACAGTAGTCTTCGCAGTGGAGGTGGGGACGCTGTCGAATATTGTGTCCAGCTTTTTGTAGAACTGGCAGCTCATGGGCGCAGCACTGGAGCAGCGGTTTGCCTCCCGTGCCTTGTGGTAGGAGTTCCGCATCTCCTTCACTTTGACCCTGCACTGCAATGTGTCCTGGTCATGGTCCCTTTCTGTCATGCATCGTGAAATCTGCCTGTAGGTATCATAATTCCTACAGCTGGAGCGCAGCTGGGACTGGACAGCTTTCTCTCCCCAAATGCTGACGAGATCCAGCAGCTCAGCATTGCTCCAAGTGGGGGATCGCCTGGTGCGTGGAGCAGGCATGGTCCCCTGGAAAGATGTGCTGAGACCGCTGCATGTGTCACTGAGCAAACAGGACGGGGACTTTCAAAATTCCAAAGGAATTTACGGGGTGGGAATGACAGTTGGTCACCTGAGGGCAGGGCAGCAGACTTCAAACTGATGACCAGAGAGGCGAGAACAGGCATTGTGGGACACCTCCTGGAGGCCAATTGCAGCACTGTAGTTGACCACGGTGTCTACACTGGCATTGCAGTGCTGTAGCCCCGGCGCAGAAAGCTGTATGCTTCTTGTTGTGGTGGTTTTTTTTAAAGCGCTGCAACTGTGCAGTTTCTGCGCATGAAGTGGCTTGGCAGTGTGTATACCTCGGGAGTTAAAGCGCAGAAAGCTGCTTTACTGTGCAGTAACTTGCCAGTGTAGACAGGGCCTAAGGAGGGTGTTTTTTCACACCCCTGAGTGACATAAGTTATACTGACAAAAGTGTCAGTAGTCTACGCTAGAAGTGCTATAGTGTGTCTGCTGAAGACGCCCTCTGCTGATGGGAGAGAGCTCTCCTGTCAGCCTAATAAAATCACCTCCCTGAGAGGTGGGAGTCATGTCTGTGGGAGGAGCTCTGTAGTGCTGTCTATACCGGTGCTTAGGGCATACCCCTGAGGGACATAAATTATAATGACATAACCTGTAGTGTAGACAAGCACCTAGTTAGTTGTGGGAGATGTAATCTAAAGTACAGCAGAATATTCAGAAAGCACTGAAACTGTTTTTGATAAGAAAATAAATTACACGTGTGAATGCTCACTGGGAAGGGAGGATGAGTAGGGGGTGCAAGAGTAGGTGGTAATAGGGGTTGGGGTCTGCAGCAAGGGATAAGATGAGGAGGCGGATAAATGGGAATGAGTGGTAGGTGAGGGAAGAGGAATTGGGCTCAATTAAGGGGAAGTGGGGGAGAAGAGGAGGGGTAGCAGAGAAAGTTAAGGGTGGGCTGGGCCTGTCAGACTTGGATTCTCCCCTTCTGTGTGTTTGCTAGGATCTAGAGGAGCCCTAGCCCTCTTCAGGGGTCTGAGACCCTCTCCCTGCCCACTGTGTCTTCTAGGATCTGAGGGACCTTGCTTCCTGAGCTTCTGAGCTCCTCTCCCTGTGCCTCCCTGCGGGATAGGATCTGGGGTGGGGGCACTGAAGGTAATGCAGACTTACACATCTGAAATCCAGAAAATGAATAGTTAATATATACATTTTCCTGATGGGGGGTGAGGGATGGGGCTAGTCAGAGTGTGTGGGGAAGGGACCTGGGTTGGTTTGGAAGAGGGGGCCAGAGTGGATAGACCTGGGGCATGGCTTCCCAGCCTGACTGAAGCAGGGCCTGGGCCTGGGAATCCAAGCTGGAGGTGAGTAGTGGGAATGTGGGGCTGTCATAAATATAAAGGGAAGGGTAAACCCCTTTGAAATCCCTCCTGGCCAGGGGAAAGCTCCTCTCACCTGTAAAGGGTTAAGAAGCTAAAGGTAACCTCGCTGGCACCTGACCAAAATGACCAATGAGGAGACAAGATACTTTCAAAAGCTGGGAGGAGGGAGAGGAACAAAGGGTCTGGGTCTGTCTGTATGCTGCTCTTGCCAGAGACAGAACAGGAATGGAGTCTTAGAACTTTTAGTAAGTAATCTAGCTAGGTATGTGTTAGATTATGATTCCTTTAAATGGCTGAGAAAAGCATTGTGCTGAATAGAATAACTATTTCTGTCTGTGCATCTTTTTTGTAACTTAAGGTTTTGCCTAGAGGGGTTCTCTATGTTTTTTAATCTAATTACCCTGTAAGATATCTACCATCCTGATTTTACAGGGGGGATTTCTTTATTTCTATTTACTTCTATTTTTTATTAAAAATCTTCTTGTAAGAAACTGAATGCTTTTTCATTGTTCTCAGATCCAAGGGTTTGGGTCTGTGGTCACCTATGCAAATTGGTGAGGCTTTTTATCCAACATTTCCCAGGAAAGGGGGGGTGCAAGTGTTGGGAGGATTGTGCATTGTTCTTAAGATCCAAGGGTCTGGGTCTGTAGTCACCTAGGCAAATTGGTGAGGCTTTTTACCAAGCCTTGTCCAGGAAATGGGGTGCAAGGTTTTGGGAAGTATTTTGGGGGGAAAGACGCGTCCAAACAGCTCTTCCCCAGTAACCAGTATTAGTTTGGTGGTGGTAGCGGCCATTCCAAGGATAACGGGTGTAATAATTTGTCCCTTGGGGAAGTTTTGACCTAAGCTGGTAAAGATAAGCTTAGGGGTTTTTTTCATGCAGGTCCCCACATCTGTACCCTAGAGTTCAGAGTGGGGGAGGAACCTTGACAGGGGCCTAGCTCAGAATGCAGCTCAGGCTACAAAACCAAGGTAACAGGCAACTCCCACCCTAGTAAGACACTGCCCATAATATGTGTACACTGCAGCATAGGGCAGAAAATAGCAAGGAGCAATTTCTTACATGTTAATAGCTTCTACTATGCCAACTAATGGCTTAATGGGAAGGGGAGAGGGAGCTGGAAATGTTGGTGAGGGGAGGGGTACATATTGCAGGGAATGGTTGGGCAGGGGATGAAGAAGGTTTCTCTCATATACTTACAGTTATTATAAGTGCCATGTAATAAAACTGTCACGGTTTTGGGACATAGATTGATGAGATTCTCTCATTGGCCCTGTGAGTAACTATGCATTGCAGGTTTCAGAGTAACAGCCGTGTTAGTCTGTATTCGCAAAAAGAAAAGGAGTACTTGTGGCACCTTAGAGACTAACCAATTTATTTGAGCATAAGCTCAAATAAATTGTTTAGTCTCTAAGGTGCCACAAGTACTCCTCTTCTTTTTATGCATTGCAAACATTTCAAAGCAGCACCATTATCCTCATTCCGCTATAACAAAACGTAGAGGAGCAGCAAGGAGCACAGAGGACATATATAGCAACTAGGTGGCCACGTGGAAAAAACACTGGACTAGAACTATTCCTAGTCTTGCCACTGGCATGGTGGGTGACCGTGGGCAGATCACGTCACTTCTCTGTGCCTCAGTTTCCTATCTGTAAAATGGGGATAATGACGTAAAGGTCTTTGAGATCTATTGCTGAAAAGCACTATATAAAAACTAGGTCTTTTGACTGCTATCTGGCCACAGTTGTGTATCAGCTGCAGGCCTACGTGAGGACTACAACTGTCTAAATGAGCACTCCTACCAACATTTCTCTTTCTGTTTAAAAAAAAATAGAAAATTAAAGGGCAAAAATTCAAACATCTGAAAACTAGGAAATTAAGGTAAATTAAAAATACAGTTATGTACATCCTTAACTCTGCTCTGGATGAGCAATGTCACACACGTTCCCACTCTGCCTTTTCACTGTAATGGACAGGCACTACCTGTACTTGTCCTGTGCTCCACCACTAAACCTGCCCCCCAACAGAATACCAAACTTGTAAAATTTAAGAACCATTTTATACCCTTCTATCACCACTTCACATTTGCTCACATGATATCACCTAAATCTGTTCTTTCCCTATCCGTAATTAAATCTACAGACTGCTCTCATATCTCACCAGTGGTAATCCCTGTGGGAAGAAGACCCTAGTGTCCTGATACTGACACATCCTACACAATTCTATTTTGAAATGATGCAGACTGGAACCTCTTTCCTTTGATAACACTCATGGGAGGACTCAGACCCAGATCTCCTCATATCACAGTCACAGCTCTCCCAAGCTTCTCTAGTTTATTCCTCTGCCATTTAAGACAATTACATGTAACAGTGAATGCAGCTGCAGTGCATGAAGATAATTCCCAGTGGCTATTGCCAGCTCCTAGGAAGCAGACTTAAGGTTGCAGGGGCATTCTGTATTATTTGGTTTTCAGAAGGCTGAATTTTGTGAACTCCACATGCTGAAAGGGAACAAGCTATCAGCAGGCAACCTTAACACTGTGTTAATGTTTTTTGCCATTTAATTATATGCTACTTAGAAATGAAGACGTCGATAGGAACTTTGGTTTGGTAGATGAATTAAGAACAGGAAGAATGGCTAAATTTGCTGAATTGTGTTACAGGTATAAAGGACAGTTATTTTTGTTGTGTAATGAGCAAAAAAGACACAACACTAATAATAATGTGAAGATACTACTTGGGTGCAGTTGTCCAGGGGTGCTGGAACAATTTTTATTGTGGGGGTGCTGAGAGCCACTGAGCCAAACTGTAAACCCTACATATAATGGAATCCACTTCAAGCCAGGTGATGCAGCAGCAGCACCCCCAACACCCCTAGTTCCAGCACCTATGCAGTTGACTTCCAGATAATTATGTTTATTAATTGTATGCAAACATAAAAGGCCGGGCTTAATGCATATTGCTGCTCTGAGTGGTTTCTGATAGCGTATTTTAAATTGATGTTAATTTCACATAAATTTCCCGGTAAATATGGGGCATTCAATATGAAAGTGGTGGATGCTCTATAGATAAAAAGATTTTGTAAGGATACCTACCTACCTTTGAGCTATATATTAGGACAAACGGCCCACGGACATCATATCATCCTGTAATTACCTACAATACATACATAATTTCTGGATTCCCAAGAAAGGTTTTTGGGGATTTGAATAAAAATGCTCACTAACCACTTTCAAAAGAAATATGCATGGTGAATTCAATTGCTGTATAAATGGCCAAATCTAAAAATAATGTACCAAATAACCTGTTTCCCCCATGTTTTTGTATAAATGTTTGATAGAATCCTCATTTTAAAGCAGCTTGCTGAAATGAAGACATATATGCTATAGAGCAGTTTACATACAGTGTCATTTTAATGGACAGATATTTTAAAACTCTGTGATTGCTTTGATGAGTTTGATAAGCCATGACTGTCAGTAATTTAAAAAAGGGCAATTTTATGTAATAGCTTTGTATGGCCCCACATATCAGATTACTCTTTTGGTGTTTCCTTCATACTGGAATCTTTTTTGTGTTATTTCTTGGAATACGTACATAATGACTGACAAACAGAGGCTGATTCTGATCTCACAAAGGCTTTACATGAGTGTAACTCCTTTGACTTCATTGAGGTCACCCCTGACTTGCACCAATATAATTGGAATCAGAATCAGGTCCATAATCTCATTAACTAGTATCCTATAACTACTTTTGATAGATGCAGTATAGTTGTTGCCATGTTGGTCCCAGGATATTAGAGAGACAAGGTGGTGAGGTAATTTCTTTTATTGGACCAACTTCTGTTGGTGAGAGAAGCAAGCTTTCAAGCCACACAGAGCTCTTTTTCAGGAAACTTGTCTCTCACTAACAGAAGTTAGTCCAATAAAAGATATACCTCACCCACCTTGTCTCTTTACTTTTGATAGAGGCATTTTTCCAGGTGGAGACACTTGATTAAATAGACAGACAGCTGGTTTTAACTCGTTTATCACGACATGTTTCTGTTCTTACAAGAAACATAGTTCAATAAAAGGTCTGGCCACAAGATAGGACTATGTCTTGTTTAAGTAAATCCTCCAGATTTTGGTGTGTGTCTGACTATATATTTCTAATGTGCTAATCACCATACTATCTAGGTCGCAAATAAAAGGATTCCAAGTTTCAGTGTTCTCTTGGAAGGGCTAAATCCTAAATAGAATGGTATCCCATAGGCCATCTTCAGGGGAGATATCTAGGTGAAGAAACTCATCAGTCAGTATATTACTGTATCTACTGAGACAATTTAACTATTGGTACTTAGTTTATTGAGCAGTCCACCTTTCTATCCATCTATCACCTATTTATCTAGATATTTATCATTGTAATACATGAACACCTCTGAGTGCATTTATCCTCACAACACCACTGTGATATAGGGAATTATTAGTATCCGCATTTTACAGTTTTGGTACTGAGTCACAGAAAAATTAATGGCTGATTTTGATAGCCTTATTCCTACTGAATAACACCTTACTCCATGTATAGTCCAGCTGTGACTATTCATGGAGTAAGGTGCTAATCAACAGTAGTAAAGGTATCAGAATCTGGCTATAAAGATGGGATTCACAAAGACATTTAGGCACCTAATTTCAATTGAAACCAATAGGAAGTTAGGTGCCTAAATACTTTTGTGAATCCCACCCTAAGTAACTTTCTCAAGATGACACAGAAGTCTGTGGCAAAACTGTGAATTGTACTCATGCTGTGCATGTCTTACATTGGGACATTTTCTATATCAGTGAAGTCCCTTTGATGTAGCACCCTTCCTTGACTGAGCATGGCTCAAATGAAACTGTAGAAAGCTGTTGTAGAAGTAGAAAGAAAAGTTTTTCAAAAAGTGGTAGGACAGTCCCAGTTTTCATAATCTAGCCCTGCATCTTGCACGCTTTTAAAAAATCTTATATTTACTTCTGGTTTGACACAACAATAGTTTGTCCACATCTTTGAGTTTCAATATGGGGACAGGCTGATAAAAATATTTTGTCATGCCGATTAAAAATAAGCAGATGTTCTTACTGACAGTCACAATCTTAACATTAAATAAAGCAGAAATGAGAGAGCTGTAAAGAAATAACTCTAAAGAAAAGATATCTACAGCCTGTTACGGGTTCTACACCACTGTGTAATATCCACATTGAGTTGGTTTAAGCACTGAGGCCTAGTCTACACTACATGGTTAGGTCGAAGTAAGCTGTCTTGTGTCAACATAGCTGTGGAAGAGTCTTCCATTAAATTTGGCTCCCACTAACATAAGTGCCTCTCTACTCCAATTTAGCAACACCACCTCTCAGAGCGGCATAGAGACATGGTTGATATAATTAGGTCAACACAGTGTCAGTGTAGACACAGTGTTGCTTACATCGACTCTTACTGGCTTTCAGGTGCCATCTCAGAATACCCCACACTGACAATCCAATTGGTACAAGTGTTACTAGTGAGGATGTGCACCGCCGACACACAGAGCCAAGTGTTCGCGCACACAAACGATTTAATAACTGTGGTGGCTGTATGGTGATGTAAATTAGGTTGACATAATTTTGTAGTGTAGACATGGCCTCAGGGTCTCCTATGGACCTATCCAGCAAGGGTCCTCTCCTGTTATCATTCACCATGTCCTCCATACTTATAATTATTAAAGTAAAATGGTATGTTTGTGTTTTCCCTTATAGACAAATCCCGTAGAATTTAATGGGGATTAAACCAGCTGAATTCTATAGAAATATAATTGGGTTCAATAGACATTACTTTAAAATATCTGTAGATTTGAATAGAAAAGGTTATCCTTCCATTAGGTTTTAAGTCATTCTATAAAATTCTACAGCAGAGATTTAATATTTCAATAAATTTGGAAAGCATGGTCCAAAACCCCTGTAGACCAATGACTGTTTTCTATGACATTCAACATCCACAACATCCGGTTTATGAACTAAACTGAACTAAAACAATTGTTTTAAAATCCTGTGCAAACAGTAACAGCTAACTAAGGTGTTATATATGCTACAAAGATAAAAATGTTTTAAACATGATTGTTACCCTACCATGTTACAGCATTGTTGGTTTGTTTTTTGTTTTTTGATCTTATCTGTGTGAAATAGAAAAAAAATTAACCCTGTTAGGCAGGGATCTTGTTTCACTCCTTCACTTCAATCCTTCATTTCTCTTCCTCAGCCTCAGTATCTTGGCTTCACCTTTGCTAGTGAGCCTACAGTACTTTTTACTTCTCAGTCCTCCTGTGCAAGGGTACGTTTGTTGAGGAGGATGCAAGTGGAGGCAGGGACAGACTGGCCAGTGGAGAGAGGAAGTACAGAGACAAGATCTGGCTTGGGCAGGGACAGTCCTGCTGGAGAAGAAAGACAAGCTGGCTGAGTGTGAGTAGAGTGGGAATAGGGACAGACTGGCTGGAGGGATAGAAGTGGAGACAGGGACACCAGGATGCTGGCCAGGTGATAGTGCTGCTGAAAAGGATCTGGGAGTTCTAGTGGATCACAAATTGAGTATGAGTCAATGATGTGATGAAGCTCTGAAAAAGACTTTTCTCATTCTGGGGTATATTAACAGGAATGTTGAATGTAAGACATGGGAAGTAATTATCCAGCACAGTCTGCACTCTGTTAGAGTACTGTGAAAATCCTGGGTACCACGCTTAGGAAAGACATGGACAAACTGGAGAGGAGTACAGAGGAGAGCAACAAAAATGATAAAAAGTTTAGAAAACTTTATCTATGAGGAAATGTTAAAAAAACACAGGCATATTTAGTCTTGAGAAAAGAAGTTTGAGGGGGGAACCTGTTAGTCTTCAAATATATTAAGGGCTGTTATAAAGAGGACAGTGACCTATTGTTCTCCATGTTCACTGAAGGTAACAAGAAGTAGTAGGCTTAATCTGCAGCAATGGAGATTTAGGTTACATATTAGGAAAACCTTTCTAACTATAAGGGGAGTTAAGCTCTGGAACAGGCTTCCAAGGGAGGTGATAGAAACCCCATCACTGGAGATTTTTAAGAGCAGATTGAACAAACACCTGTCAGGATGGTCTAGGTCGGGACTGATCAGGGGGTCGCGAGGTCATTACATGAGGGGTCGTGAGCTGTTGACCTCCACCCCAAACCCCGCTTGCCTCCAGCATTTATAATGGTGTTAGATATATTAAAAAGTGTGTTTAATTTATTAGGGAGGGGTCACACTCAGAGGCTTGTGATGTGAAAGGTGTCGCCAGTAAAAAAGTTTGAGACCCACAGGTCTACGTTTACTTGATCCTGCCTCAGGATGGGGGTAAACTTCATTACTTCTGGAGGTCCTTTCCAGTCCTACATTTCTATGATTCTGTGAATAGGAGGCATCAGCAATAGCTGGGAGGGAGATTAGAAGAAGTCCCCAGTCAGGAGCAGCAGCAGCAGGCAAAGGCAACTCAAAGCTGGGACACTAACCCTCCACACCCCCAAATAATTGCTTCCCCACTGCTATTTTTCATGTCTCCTAGTCAGTGGCAGTGTGGGGTGTTCCATGTCAGACTTCTCCAATGCCTTATCAAGACCCTGAGGCACTCAAACGTTGAGGCCCCCAGGAACAGGCTCAATTTGTTCGTGTGGTGTATTGAGGACTGTTTGTTGGAATTGCAAGCTATCACTTTAAAAGCAGTGGTGTTTCCTGATTCTGCAATCAGAGTCAACCTGGAATGAGCTAGTCTCTAGAACAAGCTAGGGTGAGTTACACCTCACTGCCTTAGGGAGCAGCCTGCTTTGTTTCTCTCTGTTTTTGGTTACTCGGTATTATTGTTCTGGGTTATAGGCGTCAAAGTAGTGTTACATTGCAACCTTGCAGTGAGATTATTTTATATTTTTATCCAACTTCTTAGTATGCATACCATGAACATAAGAGTTCACATGAGAAGTGAACATGCAAAGAATTTTCTACATCTCTGTAAGGCAGGGTTGAGGCACTTCCAATTGGGATCCTACCAGAATCATCACAGGAGAGAGAAAGACAATCTCTCTCTCTCTTTCCTCTGCCTGAGCATCCAGGCTACCCCTTTGCTAATAAGCCTGCAGTAATTTTACTTATTCCTCCTGTGAGATTTTTTTTTCTGCAGTATAGATTATATATTGCTTAGCCCAGTTCTTTAATACAATAGAACATCCTATTTCAAACTAATGATCAGGAGACCCATGGATTATTGCTGAATTGTGTAAATTAGCAAGTAAACACAATAAAAAATAAGGATAATGCATTGCAAAATATACTCAGTTCATTTATTTTGACAGTTGCAGTATAGGTCTAATTATGTATTTTAATATTTCATAAGATGTTATAGAGGTGCTAAGTATTTTTATTATTCTTATTATTGCTAGTAAATGTACTGCAGTATATTTTTTATTTAATTAAGTCTTAGCAATATCAGACCTCACTACAGCATCAGCTATGAAATTTTTATTAGAAGGAGGAGAGTCATCTGGTTTTCCTGTGCAATCATGTAGTGCAGATGAGTGAGGCTCTAATGCAAAATAAATAAATAAAATTTTTAGCATTGGTATCCTGAAGTCAAAACCGACAGACCAGGATAACTTCAGAATAGGGCAACCTAACAAGCATGGCAGTTTCCCTTTAATAAAATTACTGATTTTTTTAAATATATTAATCATTGAATGTACTATCACAGTAGTGACTATAGATAAGGCTGAGATAGAATCTTTATTCTAAGTGGCTGTTTTCAAACTCTTGCAACTTTATCAAAAACAGTATTTTCTTTAACTGGATAACAGTTCGAAAGTGATATATGTATTTTGGAAAGTTTAGGAAAAAAGCCTACATGGCTTTTTTCTTCATGTGAAAAGCATACATTGTTTAGTTATAAACATTTTCAGATCTTTGTTTTGTTTTGTGCTTGGATAACTCAAACATTGCTTTGTTTCAAAACTTCAGTGAGGACCGATGTTTGTGCCTCATTGTTATTACAAAGCCACATTTGTTCAGTCTTGGAGTTTTTTAGATAGGACACTGCGTTTGCCTACACACATTGTTTAATTTCTTTCCTTAACTTCAGAAAAAAACACTGAGGTATGTTTATTTGAATATCTAACACACACATTTGAGAATAATGGATAGTAATGGAGACCAATTTAAAACATTCATATTGGATTTATGGAAAAATCTGTACAATTAAAGAGACTCATCCTGCATTCCTGGCACACTCAAAACTTCCATTGACTCTTCACTGGGAATTTTGGACATACAAAAATGCAGGTTCAAGCCACAAATCTCAGACTTTTAATGGCACACATAATGGTACCTTGCACTCCTTTAGCATCTGCCTACTGAGGATCTCAAAACACTTTACACAATTTAAGGAATTTAACCTCAAGTAAGTAGTGATTTTGGCTTAAGTGATTTGCCCAAGCTAATACAGGATGTCAATGGCAGATCCAGGAAGAGTACTTATGCCTCATGCTTCAGTGATAAGACTATCCCCTCCTAATTTGTTTTAAAATATTATGTATTCTCCTCTATGTTATGTGAATGGTAGATTCAAACCCATCTTCTGAAGAATTTTTTTAGAAACAGTTTAGTTGGACAACCATGACTTTAATTTGCTCTGTGAGTGAAATATAGGCAGGTTAAAGACGTAAGACCCCCAAACAAAACAAAATAGCCATTGGGGGCAGGGACACAGCTTCCCACTGGGTTTGGAAAGCACCAGTGATACTAATCCAACGTAGATAATATTTACTGCATTGAGTATTTTAACATCTGAAAAAAACTTTCAGACATGCTGCTCTTTTTCCCTTTCTGCCTGGGAGAGCCATATTTTAAATATTTAACAGAGCTTCCTAGTTGCAATGAAAGCATCTACTTGTCAAAAATATTTAACATTTAGAGTAGCTCAGAAGCTGGAACAGTAACTTAATAAAAAGTATTTTATGGTTAGAGCTGCTGTGTGGGTAGGGTAAAACTACTTATAACTTCAATATTCATAACCACTAAGTACCTTTGAAAGGAACTCTTTGTTGAAAACATCCTGGGTTTTACCACTTAAATGTTTTGAGTAATGTGAAAAATATTGTGTACAGTGAAAGAGAGAGCATATTTATGTACATGTATATGTTTTCAGTGGTCAGTCTTTTTGTACTGCAGAACTGAGACATTTCTTAATTTTGCATCAAGCTGAATAAACATTAAATTTATTTCTAAACTGTTGTTAAAACTTTTTTTTAATGACCTGATTTAAGAATGAGACAACAAAATCGTGCTGAAACAAAGAGTTGCTTTGGGGGGGAGTTACATCTGAGGAAAGGGAGGCACTGTGTGGGATTATTTGAAGTGGAAGATGGTTTTCTTAAATTATACAGTTAAAAATACTGTGTGAACTAGTGTTCATAAAAGTGTGAAGTTGTAGTTTTGGAGTCTGAAGTCATCTCTGCCATAGAATAGTAGCAGAGCAAGCTTCTCTAAACTGTCTCACCAATGTACCTCAACCCTGCTCTAAAGTGTCACTGGGGTGAGAGGGGAGTTCAATATCCACTATCAATATGGGGGAAGATTATTGCCATTGTAGTGTTGATTGTTCAGCATGGATCCTTGTTCACAGAGAACTGAACTCAGTCCACTAAACTCATTTCACATGGACTACAGAATAGTGATCAGATAGTAATGATTTTTGGTCATTAGTATCCAAGATTGTATTTGAAGTGGTAGTTTTCTAGATCAGTTTTGGAATCTCTGGAAGGCTGAATGATCTGCATTGAATTATAGAAAAACCAAGGCAGCTTCCATTTTTACTGTACATCAATAAGACTAACTTGCGGTTTGTCCTATCCTGCCACAGAAGTCATTATTTAAATACTTGTAATGTGTAAATTCAAATTAATATAAAATTTAAATCGCAAATCAACAGTAAAGGATGCTGTGGTAAGAGACTGCTGTCTGGATTTTTAATAAATGTTTGTATTGACATTGTCAGTAATTTTAAATAGTTAAAGCAACAGAAATATTGTCATCTGATGATAAATAAAAGCTACATACTGAACAGCAAAGTATAAATGGATGTAGGCTTAAAATGCAGTTTTAAGAATAATTATATAGTGAACCTCATGTCACATAAGGTTATTTTTTAGCAGCTGCAGCAAAGGACTGTATGCAATTTACACTTTGAAGCACATTCTCCCCTCAGATACCTGGTGCAATTCCCTTAGTAGTAGAGAGGAGTTGTGCCCATCTTTTCGGGGAAGAATGAGATGCTGATTATGCTGATACTGGCGCTGATGATTATTGTTTTTAATTGTCTGACAGTAGTACCTAGAGACCTCTGCAGAGATTAAAGCCCCATAGAGCTAGGTGCTGTAAAAACACATAGAAACAAGCATTGTCCTAAAAAGAGTGTGTGTGTGTGTATGTATGTATGTGTATATATATATATATATATATATATATATGACAGACAATGAGTGCAAAGGAAGACAGAGACAAAAAGGTGAAGGCTGTGATTTTTCAATGACTTGATATGGTATTTGAGTGCCAGAATCCCTTAGGTTCCTTTGACAATCCCAGCTGAAGTGATTGGGCCAAGTTTACACAACACAGATGTAAGCAGTGTCAGGATGAGCTCCACCCTGACATCTGGTGGTGAGGTGTGGCAAGTTGTGGAAAAGAACTTCAGGGGCTGATCTCATTTGCATAGGCACACCCACTCCACCTAGAATGAGGCCATAGCTGCCCAAATGGTCACTTTGGCTGCTGTGGGATCCCCAGTGTCTCTGTTATTGGGGCAGGAAGAATAAATTGTTATTACCCTGATTATGGGAACTGTGCTTGGAACTGTACTTGGCCTTTTGTTATGATGGAGGGACTCACCATCAACTAAGTAGCACTCGCTAGGCAAGGGTCATGGGTTTTAAAACTCTGTGAATTGAGAGAGGCTGGGGACAAGTATTAATACTTGGTGGCATGGGCCCCTGGGTGAGGGCCTTACATGCTAATTGCACTTCCTCCTCTCTCCACTGTGGAATATTAGAGCTAATTTTGATTCCATTAGGAGTCTAGTTACAGGCTGCTGAGCTCACTTTGGGCTAATGGTGCACCAACACTGAGGCTCCCCTACTACAAGCTGAGTTCACCAAAGAGCTGAACTGACTAAGAGCTGAAATCATTGTGCGTTGTGTTAAGTAGTGGAGGAGCCTGAAGATATATTGTGGAGCAGTTAGCAGGAGGGCTGGAGTGCCTTGTGGACAGGCTGGTGGAGCAGTTCGTAGGACTGCAGGAGCTGCTGGTGGGATGCGGAACAGTTTGTGGACCGGCTGGTGGAGGAGTTTGTGGGGCGGCTGGCGAAGCGAAGGCCTATGGAGCTGTGGGGCGGTCAGCTTCAGATCATGTAAGGTGCCTCTTACCCCATCCCATCTCCACCCAGGTTGGGAGGTAAAGCTCTGCAGATAAACTTTCGAACTCTGGGGCTGCCCTGACCAGGGACAGAGACTTTTGGGTCATTGGACTTTTGGGACTTTGGGTGATTTGGGGTTGCTGGACTCAAGAACCAAAGGGAAAGGGGCATGCCCCAATTTGCTTGGGGTGGGTTTTTTTGCTCATGGGTTGTGTTATGAATCCTGTTGGTGGTGTTTCCCCAACATAATGCTACATTGTTTCTCTCTGTTATTAAAAGGCTTTTTGCTACACTCAGACTATGTGCTTGCGAGAGGGGAAGTATTGCCTCTTGGAGGCGCCCAGCGGGGGTGGTATATATTTGTCCCAGGTCACTGGGTGGGGGCTCGAGCCGGTTTGCATTGTGTTATTGGAATGGATCCTCTAGATATTGAACCCGGCCCTTGTTGCTGCCAACTCTGACGGGCAGAAGGGTTACACATAAGTTAAACTTGTTTTAATACTACAAATGATGCTCCTGGTTTACTCTTTTGAGAAAATCATAGGAACCCAATCATAATAGTTAAAAATTGGCAGTTTATTAAATAAACAACCAAACAACCCTAACCAAAAGAATGCCTAGTGTGCATGGCTGTGTTTTGTCAGGACGGACTTGAGAGATTAAACTACAGAGAGATGCCTGGTTCTGGTAATTATGCTGACTGACATCCATAGGTGTCAGATTTCGGTTTCATTTTTTTCCTCCAGCTAGACATTGCTTTGGGTCACGCTTATGCCCCAGAGGTAGTGCTGTTCCACAGAACCGGTTCTGTAAATTCCATTACTTCTGGCTCTCCCTGAGAGTCAAATCCCATGACCAGTCTGAGTAAGGAGTATCCACGAGCGGAACAGGGAAAGGAATCTTCCCCCCATATTCTGTGAAGTAGGGTGGAGCTGCTTCATGGAGACTACTTAGCTCACTGGTTAATTTACCTCTTCATAGACCCAATGCTCCCACACTGCAGTGTGGAGAGAGCCAGAGGATCATTTTGCCATATCCTGGGTTATATAGAACCTTCCCCCACATATACACCTTCCCTTCCACCTTCTCCCATATACAGCCCATCCCTTTGCACTGTGGATAGTTTTGCTCTCAGGGGGACCTCTGGTAGTGAGGTGCGTCAGGATTTGCCCTTTAATCATCAAACTCTTCCTGGAGCAAGACTCTTGGATGAAATGGAGCCTTCTGTTTAGCTGGTAAATATCTCTATCCCTTTATTTAAACCTCATATGCAATAAGGCTGAGAGCCTATATACCCCTACACTCAATCTTACAACTGCAGGAACTATTCTCCATCCCTTTACACTGTCTATTAATTTAGAAAAAAAGAGAAGGAGAAACCTGGAAAGAAATCAAAACAAGAAACAGATATGAAGAAAGAGAGAGTTATGGTAGCTGGCCGGGCTCTCAACAAATGTAAGTTGTAGTCACTAGTTCAGCAGGTACTGTCAGGGCAGTCATGTCATTGAGAGTTACTTACTAGGTGCCTGCTATATGTGATCTGCCTGCATCCCTACTAAAGAATGATTGTGTTTGCCATGTGAGTGTTAGTGGCACCGGGGTTTTATGTCAACATTGCCACTGGGAGCGAGCCTCCTAGCCTACGCAGACAGACTCAAGCCAATTTGGCTCCAGCTTCTATAAACAGAAGTGTAGAGGTTGCAGCTAGGACTGCAGTTCCTGCTTTCAAGGCCCCCTGATCTCCTGGGCTGAATTCAGGCTAGCCTGAGCGCTGTCTGAGTCTCAACTTCTACATGGCTATTTTTAGTGTCTTTGCTTCAGCAGAGCTAGTGCCAATCTGTCTACCCAACTGGGAGGCTGCTCCCAGCTGCAGTGTACACATACACTTACACATACCCACCCAGCTCAGGTGTAAACCACTACTATACTGGAGCGAGAGTTTTCTGAGTGTGGTTGGGACTTAGGTTAGGGGCAACACTCAAGTAAGAACTTGAGTTAACTTTGCACTGAAGACAAGCACTCTCTGATTCAGCAAAGCACTGGTGCATGTACCCAAAACTAAGTACATGTTTACATACTTTGATGAAATGGGGTCACTTTGAGGCAGTGGTTCTTAACTTATTTACCATTGTGGGCTGTGTATGCAGCTCTTTATGTGTTATATTGGCTGCATCCACACAATATATATACTATGTCTATGGCCCTGAGGATGTCACATGGGCTGCAGCTGTATGCTGATTGGGCTGCAAACAGCCCATGGGCCACTGGTTGAGAACCACTGCTCTGAGCGAACATCTTATCCCAACACATAGGGGTATCAATCCTTACTAACTGAGGCAGGAGGAAGGCATACCTCCCCTCTCACCCCCAACCCCATGTTCAGGGCCTGATTAACTCTCCTGTGGGCCTGGGGCTATTAGATTTTGTGGGGCCCCTGTATACAAGTATTTTTCCTAATTTAAAACAAAATGATCACAATTATGGCATCGAAGCTATTAACACTATACTCAACTTGCCTCTTAATTAACATAAAGCCATTGTGTGGTTACATTTCAGTCTTAAAACATGTAGAATATAGTAAAGTTAATTCAAAATAGCCGACTTCTTATCTTAGAACAACTGTTATATGAGCTTCTGGGACGGAGTTTGGGTGCAGGAGGGGGCTCCAGGCTGGGGTAGAGGGTTGGGGTGCAGGAGAGGGTGAGGGGTGCAGGCTCTGGGATGGAGTTTGGTGCAGAAGGGGATTTTGACCTGGGGCAGGGTGTTGGGGTGCAGGAGGGGCTGTGAGGTGCAGGCTCCATCCAGAAGGCGCTTACCACAGCTAGCTCCCGGATGGCATTGCAGCAGGGCTCAGGCAGGCTGCCTGCCTGCCATAGCCCCATGCTGCTCCCGGAAGTGGTTGGCTGTGGCATGTCTCTGTGCGCTCCTGGGGGAAAGGGGGACAGCGTGTCTCTGTGCGCTGCGTGCACCCACAGGCACCACCCCAGCAGCTCCCATTGGCTGGTTCCAGGCCAATGGGAGCTGCGGGGACAGTGCTGGGGGCGGGGGCAGCACACAGAGCCACCTTTCCCCCTTGCCAGGGGTCACAGACACATGCCAGCAGCTGGCTGCTTCTGGGAGTGGCATGGGGCCATGGCATGTAGGCAGCCTGCCTGAGTCCTGCTCTACCGCTGGACTTTTAGCGGCGCGGAGACCGTGATCGACTGGCAGAGACTCCAGGATCGACCAGTTGATTGCGATTGGCGGGGTGGTGACCACTGAATTGTATATAATTACAAATTAATTTTTGCAGGGGCTCCCCTTAGTCTGAGGCCCCTGGCTGCAGTCCCTAAAGCCCCTGTGTTAATCTGGCCCTGTCCACGTTCTGGGCCTCTCTCTTTTGAGAGAAAAGTTCTTCACATTGCCAGATAAACCTGCCCTAGGCCTAAACTAAATTCAGATTTTTGGAGCAGGAATTCAGCCCTTCTCTAACTTTTCAATTTTCTTACCATTAAAGGTGGTTATGCTCTGAAAAGTGACTTTATAAATGGTATAGGGCTCCATGTTTACTGTCTCACTGATATTCAGACTAGCAAAAAGAAAAGGAGTACTTGTGGCACCTTAGAGACTAACCAATTTATTTGAGCATGAGCTTTCGTGAGCTACAGCTCACTTCATCGGATGCATACCGTGGAAACTGCAGCAGACTTTATATACACACAGAGAATATGAAACAATACCTCCTCCCACCCCACTGTCCTGCTGCTAATAGCTTATCTAAAGTGTAATAGCTTATCTAAAGTGATCATCACTTTAGATAAGCTATTACCAGCAGGACAGTGGGGTGGGAGGAGGTATTGTTTCATATTCTCTGTGTGTATATAAAGTCTGCTGCAGTTTCCACGGTATGCATCCGATGAAGTGAGCTGTAGCTCACGAAAGCTCATGCTCAAATAAATTGGTTAGTCTCTAAGGTGCCACAAGTACTCCTGTTCTTTTTGCGAATACAGACTAACACGGCTGTTACTCTGAATTCAGACTAGCCTTGCTCAGTTTACTTGTAACAGACACATAGACAACCTTTTTAATTGGGGGGAAGCAGAATTAAAGGACACATCAGACTGGAGAACAAATTGCAGCAACTGCACTTTTGCATGATATCAGGTTGGAAGTGAACATGTCGAAGACGAAGTGGATGCGGAATGAGCATTGTGTAGAAGGAATCATCACTGTAAATGGGAAAGAAATCAAGGCGGCCAACAAATACATTTATCTGAGTCAGCAGCTGAGCAGAGACAACTCATTCGAAGGGGAATGCAGTAGGAGGTAAAAGGTGGGGTGGGCAAGTTTCAACAAAATAAAGACGTCTCTAATGGATGATGAACTGTCCATGAAGAAAAGAAAAGAACTGTTGAACTCCATGGTTCTGTCAGCAATGATATACAGAGCAGAAAGCTGGTCAGTAACGAAAGCGGAGGAAGAAAAACTTGCTGTCACCCAGAGAGCAATGGAAAGGAGAATGTGTAAGACATTGCTCTGTGATCATATACTGAATGAGGAGATCAGAATGTGTACAGAGGTGACCGATGTAGTGCAGGCAATATACAATGCAAAGCGAAGATGGGCGGGTCATGTAGTCCGCAGGCAAGACAATAGGTGGACAACCCGCAACAGTGACTGGATTCCCAGTGACCGCCGGGCAGACCAAAAACGCGCTGGGCCAATCCCATGACAAAACTCTGGCCAGAAATTGAAAGAACGTGCTTGCAACAAAGTAGAATGGTGTGGCATCATGCTCCTTCTACCTCTCCAGACACAGCTGTCCGACTTGTGGTAAGACACAACCTGGCCTTCCCAGACACGCATCAGCATGAGGGGAAAGGACAGCTCCATCATGGCATAACAATCTGGATGCATCCAATGAAGTATACTGTAGCTCAAGAAAGCTTATGCTCAAATAAATTTGTTAGTCTCTAAGGTGCCACAAGTCCTCCTTTTCTTTTTGCGAATACAGACTAACACGGCTGCTACTCTGAAAACTGGAGAGGAAACTTTCCAAGGGCCACTTGCCAAAGGCTCAAGCAACAAACTGCTGGTGAGTTCGGCATAGTTTCTATGCGTGGCAAAAGGTCTGAAGAAACAGTCTGGCCCTGTGGACACCACACAGCTCGCAAATCTTTCCCAGAGGCGCTCTTCCGACGGGGAGAGCGCTCCTTGCTGTCCTCAGCCGAACCGTTTCACCCGGATCAGCAGCTCAGCTTCCGGCCTCCACCCGAGAAGCCCGATGGGCCTTTTGTAACTTCCATCCTGCTAGTGCAACCTCCCGCGCCCTACAAGGTGCGTTCAAGTTACGCCGCTACCTTCCTGTCCTCGCTCCCCCGAGGGAAGGCCCCGCAGCCCTGCTCAGGAGTTGCCAAAGTTCTGGTGGCAGCAGGAGCCAGGCTGCGGTAGAAGTTAGGGAGGCTGCTTTTTGCGGGGGGGCGCTCCCCGGCCCCCCTGCGCGGTGCTGCTGCATGGGGGGGGGCGCTGCGCGCGGAGTGGAGGTCCGCGCGCTGCAGGAGGTGTCACACGCAGCCCCCCCCCCCCCCGCCTTTGGAAGGCCAGCCCGGGTTGGCTCCCTCGGAGCACACACAGCGCCCCCGGCTCCCTTGCGCCTGCCTGCCGCTGCCGAGACGCCGCCCCCGCGGATTCGGCGCAGTGGCTGCTTGGCGCCCAGACGGGACCAGAGGGGTCAGCGTTGGGCGCAGGAGCTGGGACACGAGCGGCGGCGGCAGCAGAGCGGAGCCCAGCGCCAGGCTGCCCGGCCGCCGCTGCCTCCCATGCCATCGCGGCAACAAAGAGCGCGCTGAGGAGCCGGGAAGAGGCGCGGAGGGCAGCGGGCGAAGATGGCCAGGAAGGGGGGAGCCTCCGCCTCTCCCTACGGTAAGCAACCCCCCGCTCCCCCGCCGGGAAAGGGGCGCCGGGCTGAGCGGGCGCTCGGAGCATGGGGATGGGGCGAGCCGGAGCCTCCGTCTGGCCTGGTTACATCGCGGCTCCAGCAAGTGAACAGCCGCCGCCGCCGACGCCGCAAGAGTTTGTTTCCCTCGGCAGCTCCCGGGGGCTGGGCCCCCTCGGTGCCCCCCGCCCGCAGCGAAGGGGCTGGGGCTCTCCTGCCTGCCCCTGGCGCGGGGGGGCAAGGGGCTTGGGAGCAGCTCCCTCCCCGCGGCTGGGAGGGGGGGGGGGGTTGTTGCAGCCTCCTCGGGGAGGTGGGAAAGTTGGGGCTCGGTGGGCGCAGGGCTGCGGGCGAGCGGGGGCCAGAACTCTTCGGAAAGCCGCCTCTGCTCCCCGGGGCCGGAGCAGGTGCATCGCCGGCTCTGGGGGGTTTGTCTGGGGCGCAGCGGTCCGAGCGTCTGCTGCAGGGAGCTGGGCAGGGGCAGGTGGCCTGGGGCAGGGGCAGATGCCCTCGGGCGGCGGTGCAGGGTGCTCAGTTTAGGGGGGATCCAGAGCCCGGGATTGGGCGGCGGGGGAGGGGGTTGGCTTTGGGGCAGGTGGTGTGCTGGGGAGGGGAGCACGGGGCTGGAGCATTGGATTCGGGTTGGAGTGGTGGGCGCGTGTGGACAATATTTTGGAGCTGGGGGTGCGGGGTTGTGCACACAGGGTAGGGGTGAGGGGGGTGCGATTCGGGGTGCAGAGGTAGGAGGATTCCGGGGGTGCGGATACAGGGCGCTGGCACTGGGCGGCTTCGCAGTGGTCTGATTTGGGGCATAGGGGAGTTCTGGACAGGAGGATGCTGTGGTTGGGGGTGCAGAGCCTGGAGCCGGTGTACTGGGACTCAGCGAGCCGCTTGTCTCCTTGCCCGAGTCCTGCCAGCCGAAACGTCGCTTCCTCCAGCAGAAGGTCACCGGGGGGCACAACTTTATCTCCGTGCTTGAGCGCTGCTTTAATTGCTCCTGAGTAGCTAATTCATTTGCGGCAGAAGAGAAGGTTTAGCAGGCTCCTTAATCTCTTTAAAGGCGTCTCCATAAAACCAAGTGCAGTTTTCCTGTTCCAATTATGCATGAGATTTCCATGGCAAAATATTTCCCTCTTTAATCTGCAGAATGAGCAGAAGCCTCTTAGAAACAAGCCTCCTTTTCTCTGCATCCCAGCAGGCTGGTCATACTCAGAGATCATTTACACGAAGGGACATACATGGAAAATAAAACTCTTGCTTTGGTGTAACATGCATATTGTGTGACATGGCTATAACTCAGAAAACCCAATTTTATGATTTACCTTTGTGGACTAAAACTTTATAACTATATCTGTTTAATCAAAAATTGACAGTTTGAGTTATTTACACTGAGGCCCTGAAGGACCACAGCTGGTTATTTTTCCTTCAGGGAAGTGAATGGTAGCCTGAACAAGCACCTGATCCATTAGTGCTTCCCCAGTAGTGGGTGTTTTGCCTGAGAAAGGTTTGCAGGATGAGTCTAAGCAAACCAAGGAATTCTTTGCAGAAAGGGTGATATAAACAAACCTCTCAGGGGGAAAACCGTCACCAGAAATCATAGAACGTCAGGGAAGAAATTTATGTTTCCAAAATATTGACTAATGCCGCTGAAGTTATTTAACTCCCCATAGAGCCTGATCCAGAGAAGTCAATAGTTTTGCAGTTAACTTCAGTGGTAATAGTCTCCAATGCATAGAAAAGCAGATAGAACACTCATCTGAAGGATCACAGAAACAGAGTATTTAGATGTGGGAAAACAGCTGGTAGATAGAATTCATACTCCTGTAAGTGCAGCATATAATTCCCTTGCTTGTAATCAGGAAAGCTCTGCTTTGAAAATAAATGGAAAGAAGACTTGGAAACTGTATTGTGTTATCACACAACATTGTTTTAGCTTCATTTTAAAAACATGTTACTTTGGAACATCTGCAGTCCTTTAGCATGATACTACTACCTGTATTTATATGGAAAAATGCATTTGGAAAAATGTCTTGTATTTCAACTTGTAATTTTTCAGAACTACAAATTGAAATATAATAACGAGAATATTTGTTGTTTTAGCAATTTCACATTCATCATCATTTTTTCTTTTTTTATCTCTCTGTTTGCATGTGCTTATTTTCTTAGAGGTACTATGAAGCATGTGCCTCCTAAGGAGTCATCAGAAATAATTACTTTAAACTTATAGGGTATGTCTACATTACGGAATAAGGTCGAATTTATAGAAGTCGTTTTTTTAGAAATTGGTTTTATATATTCGAGTGTGTGTCCCCCCACAGAAAATGCTCTAAGTGCATTAAGTGCATTGACTCGGCGAAGTGCTTCCACAGTACCGAGGCTAGAGTCGACTTCCGGAGCATTGCACTATGGATAGCTATCCCACAGTTCCCGCAGTCTCCGCTGCCCATTGGAATTCTGGGTTGAGATCCCAATGCCTGATGGGGCTAAAACATTGTCGCGGGTGGTTCTGGGTACATATCGTCAGGCCCCCCTTCCCTCCCTCCCTCCCTCCGTGAAAGCAAGGGCAGACAATCGTTTCGCGCCTTTTTTCCTGAGTTACCTGTGCAGACGCCATACCACGGCAAGCATGGAGCCCGCTTAGGTAACCGTCACCGTATGTCTCCTGGGTGCTGGCAGAAGCGGTACGGCATTGCTACACAGTAGCAGCAACCCATTGCCTTGTGGCAGCTGATGGTGCAATACGACTGGTAGCCGTCCTCGTCTTGTCCGAGGTGCTCCTGGCCATGTCGGCTGGGAGCGCCTGGGCAGACATGGGTGCAGGGACTAAATTTGGAGTGACTTGACCAGGTCATTCTCTTTAGTCCTGCAGTCAGTCTTATTGAACCGTCTTATGGTGAGCAGGCAGGCAATACGGATTGCTAGCAGTCGTACTGTACCATCTTCTGCCGGGCAGGCAAGAGATGAGGATGGCTAGCAGTCGTATTGTACCATCTTCTGCTGGGCACGCAAGAGATGAGGATGGCTAGCAGTCCTACTGCACCATCTTCTGCTGAGCAGTCATGAGATGTGGATGGCATGCAGTCCTTCTGCACCGTCTGCTGCCAGCCAAAGATGTAAAAGATAGATGGAGTGGATCAAAACAAGAAATAGACCAGTTTTGTTTTGTACTCATTTGCCTCCTCCCCCGTCTAGGGGACTCATTCTTCTAGGTCACACTGCAGTCACTCACAGAGAAGGTGCAGCGAAGTAAATCTAGCCATGTATCAATCAGAGGCCAGGCTAACCTCCTTGTTCCAATAAGAACAATAACTTAGGTGCACCATTTCTTATTGGAACCCTCCGTGAAGTCCTGCCTGAAATACTCCTTGATGTACACCAAGCCGCCTTGATGTAAAGCCACCCCCTTTGTTGATTTTAGCTCCCTGAAGCCAACCCTGTAAGCCGTGTCGTCAGTCGCCCCTCCCTCCGTCAGAGCAATGGCAGATAATTGTTCCGCGCCTTTTTTCTGTGCGGACGCCATACCAAGGCAAGCATGGAGGCTGCTCAGCTCACTTTGGCAATTAGGAGCACGTTAAACACCACACGCATTATCCAGCAGTATATGCAGCACCAGAACCTGACAAAGCGATACCGGGCGAGGAGGCGATGTCAGCGCGGTCACGTGAGTGATCAGGACATGGACACAGATTTCTCTGAAAGCATGGGTCCTGCCAATGCATGTATCATGGTGCTAATGAGGCAGGTTCATGCTGTGGAACGCCAATTCTGGGCTCGGGAAACAAGCACAGACTGGTGGGACCGCATAGTGTTGCAGGTCTGGGACAATTCCCAGTGGCTGCGAAACTTTCGCATGCGTAAGGGCACTTTCATGGAACTTTGTGACTTGCTTTCCCCTGCCCTGAGGCGCATGAATACCAAGATGAGAGCAGCCCTCACAGTTGAGAAGCGAGTGGTGATAGCCCTGTGGAAGCTTGCAACGCCAGACAGCTACCGGTCAGTTGGGAATCAATTTGGAGTGAGCAAATCTACTGTGGGGGCTGCTGTGATGCAAGTAGCCCACGCAATCAAAGATCTGCTGATATCAAGGGTAGTGACCCTGGGAAATGTGCAGGTCATAGTGGATGGCTTTGCTGCAATGGGATTCCCTAACTGTGGTGGGGCCATAGACGGAACCCATATCCCTATCTTGGCACCGGAGCACCAAGCCGCCAAGTACATAAACCGCAAGGGGTACTTTTCAGTAGTGCTGCAAGCTCTGGTGGATCACAAGGGACGTTTCACCAACATCAACGTGGGATGGCCGGGAAAGGTACATGACGCTCGCATCTTCAGGAACTCTGGTCTGTTTCAAAAGCTGCAGGAAGGGACTTTATTCCCAGACCAGAAAATAACTGTTGGGGATGTTGAAATGCCTATATGTATCCTTGGGGACCCAGCCTACCCCTTAATGCCATGGCTCATGAAGCCGTACACAGGCAGCCTGGACAGTAGTCAGGAGCTGTTCAACTACAGGCTGAGCAAGTGCAGAATGGTGGTAGAATGTGCATTTGGACGTTTAAAGGCGCGCTGGCGCAGTTTACTGACTCGCTTAGACCTCAGCGAAACCAGTATTCCCACTGTTATTACTGCTTGCTGTGTGCTCCACAATATCTGTGAGAGTAAGGGGGAGACGTTTATGGCGGGGTGGGAGGTTGAGGCAAGTCGCCTGGCTGCTGGTTACGCGCAGCCAGACACCAGAGCTGTTAGAAGAGCACAGGAGGGCGCGGTACGCATCAGAGAAGCTTTGAAAACCAGTTTCATGACTGGCCAGGCTACTGTGTGAAAGTTCTGTTTGTTTCTCCTTGATGAAACCCCCCGCCCCTTGGTTCACTCTACTTCCCTGTAAGCTAACCACCCGCCCCTCCTCCCTTCGATCACCGCTTGCAGAGGCAATAAAGTCATTGTTGCTTCACATTCATGCATTCTTTATTCATTCATCACACAAATAGGGGGATGACTACCAAGGTAGCCCAGGAGGGGTGGTGGAGGAGGGAAGGAAAATGCCATACAGCACTTTAAAAGTTTATAACTTTAAAATTTATTGAATGCCAGCCTTCTTTTTTTGGGGCAATCCTCTGTGGCGGAGTGGCTGGTTGGCCGGTGGCCCCCCCACCGCGTTCTTGGGCGTCTGGGTGTGGAGGCTATGGAACTTGGGTAGGAGGGCGATTGGTTACACAGGGGCTGTAGTGGCAGTCTGTGCTGCAGCTGCCTTTGCTGCAGCTCAACCATACACTGGAGCATACTGGTTTGGTCCTCCAGCAGCCTCAGCATTGAATCCTGCCTCCTCTCATCACGCTGCCACCACATTTGAGCTTCAGCCCTGTCTTCAGCCCGCCACCTCTCCTCCCGGTCATTTTGTGCTTTCCTGCACTCTGACATTATTTGCCTCTATGCATTCATCTGTGCTCTGTCAGTGTGGGAGGACAGCATGAGCTCGGAGAACATTTCATCTCGAGTGCGTTTTTTTTTCTTTCTAAGCTTCACTAGCCTCGGGGAAGGAGAAGATCCTGTGATCATTGAAACACATGCAGCTGGTGGAGAAAAAAAAAGGGACAGCGATATTTAAAAAGACACATTTTATAAAACAGTGGCTACACTCTTTCAGGGTAAACTGTGCTGTTAACATTACATACATAGCACATGTGCTTTCGTTACAAGGTCGCATTTTGCCTCCCCCCACCGCGTGGCTACCCCCTCAACCGTCCCCCCTCCCTGTGGCTAACAGCAGGGAACATTTCTGTTTAGCCACAGGCAAACAGCCCAGCAGGAATGGGCTCCTCTGAGTGTCCCCTGAAGAAAAGCACTCTATTTCAACCAGGTGACCATGAATGATATCTCACTCTCCTGAGGATAACACAGAGAGATAAAGAACGGATGTTGTTTGAAAGCCAGCAAACATACACTGCTATGCTTTGTTGTACAATGATTCCCGAGTACGTGTTACTGGCCTGGAGTGGTAAAGTGTCCTACCATGAAGGACGCAATAAGGCTGCCCTCCCCAGAAACCTTTTGCAAAGGCTTTGGGAGTACATCCAGGAGAGCCGCAAATGCCAGGGCAAAGTAATCCTTTCACATGCTTGCTTTTAAACCATGTATAGTATTTTAAAAGGTACACTCACCGGAGGTCCCTTCTCCGCCTGCTGGGTCCAGGAGGCAGCCTTGGGTGGTTTCGGGGGGGTACTGGCTCCAGGTCCAGAGTGAGAAACAGTTCCTGGCTGTCGGGAAAACCGGTTTCTCCGCTTGCTTGCTGTGAGCTGTCTACAACCTCATCATCATCATCATCTTCTTCGTCCCCAAAACCTGCTTCCGTATCGCGTCCATCTCCGTTGAAGGAGTCAAACAACACGGCTGGGGTAGTGGTGGCTGAACCCCCTAAAATGGCATGCAGCTCATCATAGAAGCAGCATGTTTGGGGCTCTGACCCGGAGCGGCCGTTCGCCTCTCTAATTTTCTGGTAGGCTTGCCTCAGCTCCTTCAGTTTCACGCGGCACTGCTTCGGGTCCCTGTTATGGCCTCTGTCCTTCATGCCCTGGGAGATTTTGACAAAGGTTTTGGCATTTCGAAAACTGGAACGGAGTTCTGATAGCACGGATTCCTTTCCCCATACAGCGATCAGATCCCGTACCTCCCGTTCAGTCCATGCTGGAGCTCTTTTGCGATTCTGGGACTCCATCATGGTCACCTCTGCTGATGAGCTCTGCATGGTCACCTGCAGCTTGCCACGCTGGCCAAACAGGAAATGAGATTCACAAGTTCGCGGTTCTTTTCCTGTCTACCTGGCCATCTGAGTTGAGAGTGCATCTGAGTTGAGAGTGCTGTCCAGAGCGGTCACAATGGAGCACTCTGGGATAGCTCCCGGAAGCCAATACCGTCGAATTGTGTCCACAGTACCCCAAATTCGAGCCAGCAAAGCCGATTTAAGCGCTAATCCACTTGTCAGGGCTGGAGTAAGGAAATCGATTTTAAGAGCCCTTTAAGTCGAAATAAAGGGCTTCATCGTGTGGACGGGTGCAGGTTTACATCGATTTAATGCTGCTAAATTTGACCTAAAGTCCTAGTGTAGACCAGGGCATAGTGAAGCAAAGCAAGTTTGAATTAATCTTTCTACCTTACTGGCCTTATACTATGAAATAGTGCAAAACCTTCTAAATTCAGGATCTGCAACACTGTATTCTTCTACATGAAATTGCTATAATAGTCACTCACCATCTCAATTGTTTTTTCTGACTCTGCTAATAGTTGGCTATTTACCTGCCCATTAATATTTTTTTTGAAGGATTAGGTGCCCTTAGCCTCTCTTCTTGGAACCCTACTTCACCAGACCACTGTTGGTTTTATTATTTTATAAATGACAGAGGCAAACCTTTCTCAAAAGCTTAAATCCATTGACTTCTGGCATCAATTGAATGCCTTAAAAGAGATATCTTAAGTCAGATTCCTGGCTGACAGCAGACTGCAGGCTCCCTGGACAGCTTATTAGCTGTCTCCTTCTCCCTCTGAGCTAACACGTTCTCTAACTGATGATGGGTTACTAGATTTGGAATGGCTGATGGAAAGCCAAGATACTGGACAGTGTCTGGATGGCTATTGGAGTGAACATAGCTTGATAAAAGGCTTTAGTAAACATGCAGACTTTTTTTTGGGTGGGATTGGGGTCATCCTCTTCTAAAAAATACAGTACATCTTTTTAGCCATATTGTTTCTCTACATGCACATGAAGGGACTATAAGATCATCCTTGGAAGCAAGCTGCTTATTAGCTTTCTAAATCCAGGTAATAGGATTCATTCTTCCCTAGAAGAGCTGTAAGCTTGCGACAGAGAAATGTGGTTTCTTGCCCCCAGAATGGAGAAAATAGGAATGGTTTATCAAGAACAGTGATGCTGACTTTATCAAGGCTCTCTCTCCAGCAGAGATTTTTTTCAGTGTGAAAGGGAAATACCTGTTCCCTCAGGAAAAAAAATAAAAATCTTTCAGTTGCTATCTTCCAGTGGAAAGATATCAAGATGAAATGGAATACAATTTTTCCATGTGTAAAACAGCAATTACCTGCCTGCGGGGCCCCTTCCCCCCATACTTTGGTCTGGTGTTGGATCATCTCATAGAGAAGATTGCCACTGAAAGTGGAAAACAAAGAAATTCCTGAACACTTGCTTTCCCATCATAGCTTAATACTGAGTTTTTAAAAAACAAAACAATGAGAGAGCTTTTATTTTTATAATAAATCACTCACATCTGTCACTTGAATAATTCTTGTTCTTATTGAAACCAATGGCAGAACTCCCATTGACCTCAGTGGTGCAGGATTAGGCCATTAGCAATGCCAAAATTATGTGTTTGTGCCGTCACAGTTATTTCCATAGTAACTAATAGTGAAATAAACCTTAGATTGTAACATCACTGAAGAAATGGTCTGGGGGAGGAGGATACAGAATTTAAAAAATCTTGTTTCAGACAATATTTTCGTAAGTAGCATTGATGAGAGGAGATACATACATACATACATACATACATACATACATATAAGGGCCAATCTTTATTATTTTTAATTCACCTTGAGTTAGTACTCCCCCCTTTTTTTTTTTTTTACATCTGCAAATGGCAGGGAGCAAGTCCTCTGAGGCAGTGACTGTTGTCTTTGTTATTTGTTTGTAGCCTAGCTCAACGTGTCCTTGATTGAGGTTCTTAGGTACAATCATAATGCAAATAAATATTAATAATAATTTAGATTGGTTAGATATGTAAAATCTGCTTGTTTCTCTAAATCAGTCACCTAAATTGCACTTTCAAAGTGCCTGTGCAGTTGTGTCTCAGAAACTGCAGGTGCAAAACGAGACACCACTATTTAAAAATATGCATCAAAATTACGGTTCAATAAACATCACCCTGTAGAATCTTACCTCTTAGATCAGGGGTGGGCAAACTTTTTGGCCCGAGGGCCACATCGGAGTTGCAAAACTATATGGAGGGCTGGGTAGGGAAGGCTGTGCCTCCCCAAACAGCCTGGCCCCCGCCCCCATCTGTCCCCTCCCACTTCCCGCCCCCTGACTGCCCCCCTCAGAATCCCTGACCCATCCAACCCCCCCCCACTCCTTGTGCCCTGACCTCCCTCCTGGGACCCCCACCCCTAACTGCCCCCCAGGACCCCACCCCCATCCAACCTCTCCTTCTCCCTGTACCCTGACTGCCCCTACCCCTATCCACACCCCCAACCCCTCACAGGCCCCTTGGGACTCCCACGCCTATCCAACCACCCCCTGTCCCCTGACCACCACCCCCCAAAACCTCCACCCCATCCAACTGCCCCCTGCTCCCTGTCCCCTGACGGCCCCCCCAGGACCCCTTGCTCCCCGCCCACTTTTACCATGCCGGAGCCAGCCACGCTGCTGCGCTGCCCGGCAAGAGCAGCAGCCCAGAGCGCTGGCAGCGTGGCGCGCTGAGGCTGCAGGGGATGGGGGGGGGGGCTGGGGGCTAGCCTCCCTGGCCGGGAGCTCAGGGGCCGGGCAGGATGGTCCCGCGGGCCGGATGTGGCCCGTGGGCCGTAATGTGCCCACCTCTGTCTTAGATCATCTAGTCCATTTCCCTGCCAATGTTAAAGTGATCCTATTGTACATTTACTAATCTTTCCCCTGGTTTTAGAGTTCCAAAGACTAATAGACATCACTATCGTTACTTTTTCTTGAGAGTCAGACTACATATTCTCTTAAATTTCATCCCATTACTAGTAATACCTATGTACTAAAACAATTCTTCTCCCTTTGTGGTATTTACACTTCAACAGGCAGGTGGCAGGCACTTCAGGGCTGAATCTCCCATCATCTCTTAATTCATTGGCCAAATTCAGATATGATATAAGTGAGCACAATTCCACTAACTTCAATGGATTTGAACCTTATAAATTATCTAAATTTGGTCCATTTTATCTAGGGCTTCCACTGTGTATGGTATGTCAGATAAATCAATAACTCTTTGGACACCACTGCAGTACATAAGTACAAAGAGTTCAGGTATGACTGAATTTTTCTGATTTGTATTGACTTAATAGAGGTTATTCACCGTGGAATAAACTTGGGAGGTGGGAGAAGAGAATTCAAAAGGTAGCAACTTACTTTGTGCACTGTTGTTTAATTAGTTTTTTATTGCAGATATTTCTTTTTGAATAAGAACTTTCTCCCTTAGTACCTCACTTCATATTCTGTTTGATGCTTTGGTGAAGTCTTGATCCTGCATGTGTTAACATTTCTTTCTCTTACTATCGAAATGAATTTAGGCATTTAAACTTCACTGTAGGATCAAACAGGGGGAGCATATGGGTTTTGAGGACACAAACATTTGTTCAAACTGTCATTTATTTTATCATTAATAACAGTAGCAAGGAAAATTATGAAAAAAACACATGAAAGGTAACTAGATCCAAGACTTAATGTAACTTTTTATTGTTTTTTCCCCACTATGAAATTCTATGTTGAAGAATCTAAGGCTTGGTCTACATGGGGGGGGGGGAGATCGATCTAAGATACGCAACTTCAGCTATGAGAATAGCGTAGCTGAAGTCAATGTATCTTAGATCGACTTAGAATCACTTACTTCATGTCCTCGCTGCGCGGGATCAACGGCTGCCACTCCCCCGTCGACTCCGCTTCTGCCTCTCACCCTGGTGGCATTCTGGAGTCGACAGCAGAGCGGGGATCGATTTATTGCATCTACACTAGATGCGATAGATCGATCACTACCCGCCGATCTGGCAGGTAGTGTAGATGTGGCTTAAATGTTATTTTAGCATAATTATTTTTGGGTAGGAACATGAAAACATTATGTAATAAATACAATCATATTAAATAATTATTTGGTATCTTTGCTTATGTGTTACAAACTTTATTCATTGTATGAGGTAATTATAAGCAACCATTTAAAGCTATATACACACATATATTTGCAAATCCATTTAATACTAAAATGTCTGATCTGAGTACCATCTAGTGAGACTTACATTTATAGTAATCATTCAAAGAAGAGGAAATAAGTTGCAGACTTTAAGTGCCTTATTTTCAGCTATAACTTGTGTTTCAGAGAAATTAGGAAAGATAACTTTACATTTGTACATAGCTGCTTCCTCTTGGAATCTTTCAAGAGAGAAATAACCACATGGCAAATGCTGTTAAATTTAGTGGACTGAAATATTTTGATGATTCTTGGCAGAGAAATACTCCCGAAACCAAATCCTCATCTGGTGTAAATCAGAGTAGCTTCATTGAAGTTTTGCCTCCAGGTCTTCATACATGTTGTGAGCAGCTAATATCCAGCGATGTGTCTGTCTTTTCCTGCACTTGAAGTAACGTCGAAAGAAAGATTAAAAAGCAATCCAAGGAAAAATTATCGCTAGGCTGCATCGTTAGCAGACATGGCATTACTGTAACATAATATTTAAAAAAGGAGTACTTGTGGCACCTTAGAGATTATCAAATTTATTTGAGCATAAGCTTTTGTGAGCTACAGCTCACTTCATCGAATGCATTCAGTGGAAAATATAGTGGGGAGATTTATATACACAGAGAAGCAAATACTCACCAGCAACCACACAACAGAACCACTAACCCAGGAACCTATCCTTGCAACAAAGCCCGTTGCCAACTGTGTCCACATATCTATTCAGGGGACACCATCATAGGGCCTAATCACATCAGCCACACTATCAGAGGCTCGTTCACCTGCACATCTACCAATGTGATCTATGCCATCATGTGCCAGCAATGCCCCTCTGCCATGTACATTGGTCAAACTGGACAGTCTCTACGTAAAAGAATAAATGGACACAAATCAGACGTCAAGAATTATAACATTCAAAAACCAGTTGGAGAACACTTCAATCTCTCTGGTCACTCGATTACAGACCTAAAAGTTGCAATTCTTCAACAAAAAAACTTCGAAAACAGACTCCAACGAGAGACTGCTGAATTGGAATTAATTTGCAAACTGGATACAATTAACTTAGGCTTGAATAGAGACTGGGAGTGGATGGGTCATTACACAAAGTAAAACTATTTCCCCATGTTTATTCCCCCCCTCTACCCCGTACTGTTCCTCAGATGTTCTTGTCAACTGCTGGAACTGGCCCACCTTGATTCACTGCAAAAGGTTCCCCTTCTCCCCCGCCCCACTCTCCTGCTGGTAGTAGCTCACCTTAAGTGATCACTCTCGTTACAGTATGTATGGTAACACCCATTGTTTCATGTTCTCTATGTATATAAATCTCCCCACTGTATTTTCCACTGAATGCATCCGATGAAGTGAGCTGTAGCTCACGAAAGCTTATGCTCAAATAAATTTGTTAGTCTCTAAGGTGCCACAAGTACTCCTTTTCTTTTTGCGAATACAGACTAACATGGCTGCTACTCTGAAACCTGTCATAATATTTAAAACAGACTGCTCACTAATTCTTAACAGGGGAACTTTTCTATACAGTCCTGCTAATTCTCATTAGCCAATATTGTTTATGAAATGCCCAGGAAATGCCATTTTGGTTGCAGAGTCAGGTGGTAAAGTCAGAACTGTGCTACTGTTGGACCTGGTCTTACTCCCATTGAAGCCAATGACAAAACTCCCATTGATTAAAATGGGACCAGATTAGATCCATATTTCTCTCTTTTTGGGAGGGAAGATCATAAAGAAGGATTTTTGGTGAGTTTTTGATTTAACACCATAGAGTTGGTTTCAACAGTAATGAGAAAATACTTTTTTGTTTTTGTTTGTGTCCTGTGCAATCTTAGTTCAGTTCGCGACAATTTTGTTAACGTTTTCAGATTCCATAACTTTAAAACTTTTCTGAATTTTACCAAGTCTGTCGATACCCTGGGATGAGTCATGCCACGTGACACTTCAGGAAGATAGTTATGTTTGGGAAATTGCAGGGAGGGAATAGAAAATTGGACTCCTAGTATGGTATCATCAACTATTGAGCAGCTACTGCTACTCTGTAATGCTTTTGATAAATGGCTAGGGGCTTACTCATCTTAATTCAGTGGGGAGGGGGGAAGGATAGGGGAAAGGAGGTATATGTTGACATTTGTATGTCCACCTTGTTCAAAAGCATTACAATTTACCTCAAAGTTCTGTTATTTTTTGGAGAAAAAATGTTCTGTTCCTAGCTGACCATGTGTTTTTTATTATATACATTATCCATGTCTCTCTGTGAATTCAACAATTAACCTGATCCATGCCTCTAAATGAGAGAGTTGTAGACAGTGAAAGTTCTCACAATAGGAGGAAATATGGCTACAAAATTAATATAGAAAAGTGGGAGAATACATGAAAGGAGTAATAACAGTTTAACACATGCCTAGGCAGTATCGTGAATTAGTGTACTAGACTTTCACCTCTGTGATGAAACTTTGGACAGTCACAAATGAAACTCTGATTTCCGATTGCAGTTTTGCCTATTTAAGAAATAAACCCACAACAAAGTTGTGATATCTGCTCAGGAGAGTTTCTAGACTGGATTTATGGTGGTGTTGCAGTGCAGGTCATAATTAAGGTGCATATGGCAGAGCTATGCGGGGACCCTCACACAGCACCTGCCCACACAATACATGGCTCTAGCTGGAAGTTACTGTCATTTCAGCTTCATAAGCATTAAATAAACTCTCACATTGGGGAAAAAAATCACAAGGCCATAAATTATATCGGATGTGGGTTTGCTGATCCTTAAAATTAACATGAGTAAGATCCCTATCTGCTATAAGTATGAGAAATGCTTAATCTCAGAACAGGATTAGGCCCTAGATTAGGAGACTGACCCCCTAATTAAAACCAATTAACTATTAGCTGGCTGCAAATTCTGAGAGTGCTCATTAATTTTCTTGTGCCATGACTGTGTATCTGACAAATCTATTACTTAGACTATGGAAATTCTACCCTTAGTTTGTTTTCTTGTGCTTATGTATTCCAAAGTATAGAAGTATGTAGCATCATTCACTGGATAATCTACATTGTCTAGAAAGATTTAAGAATTAAATACCAGTTTTTCATGTTTTGTGTTACAGTTTTGTGGCTCAAATTTGCACCCCTTACAGTCAATAGGGAATTGTGTCAGAGGCTTCAGTGAGAGCAGGATTAGGCCCCCGATTATCCTATTTTTTCCTCACATGAGTTAAATTAAATGATAGTATTGAAAAAGACAAAATTAAAGAGACAAATCCCTCACAGAACTGTGTGAGATTAGACAGAATGGATTGCAATTGCTTTTTAGAGAGATTAGTCTATTGTGTAAATATGTATTTCAGGACTGTTAAAAGAATGGATTATGTAAATATATATTTAAGGACTTTAAAAATCCATCATATTGACAGAGCCTACTATAATAGGGTATCATGTAAATATGTGTCTAGGGAATTTTAAAGACATGTATTGTTACACTATTGTGAATATATGTATTTAGGATTTTTATTTTTTAAAAACACAGATTATTTACCCAACAGAACATAGAAACTTTTTCAAAGGCAATATTGTTTATCATGTAAATGCATAGTGAGGGCAATTTTTGAAACTTTGGTTACTTGATAACTGTAACCTTTTTAGTCTATTGGGCAATTGCGATATTTCAGGAATTTTTGTGTCCCTGTCAGTGGTATTTTCATGGCCTTTATGGATACTCATTATGGCCCTGATCTTGTAAATGGTTAAACACGTTGATAACTTTACTCACATGAATTTTCCCATAAACTTCAATGAGACAACATCCCTGAGTAAAGCTATGCATGTATGTAAGTGTTTGTAAGATCCGGGTTCAAAAGAGTTCTTGATATGGTACAAATAATAGCCTAAATAACTTATTTGCCACATCAGACAGCAAACCTCTTAAGGCCAAATCCTGTTAGCTTTATTTATGACAGCAAGTTTGCTCATCTTGTTCACACAGATATCCCAGCTGAAGTCAGTGTGACATCAGATGGACCAAATCTTAAGAAGCACTAAGTATTGGATTAGGTCCCATGTAAGTAAGGAAAAAGGATTTGGCTCATATTGCAGAATTTATAATGAGCCCAAATGGATGTTTTGTTTTATTTACTATTGTTTCTTGAGCCAAATTTCTTATGCTAAATTTCAGCCCAGATAAGTCATAAAAATTCTATGTGAAAACAACTTGGGGCTGATTCTGCCACCTTTGCTCAGACTGAGTAGTGAGCACTTTACAAGCAGTCCCAATGGGGCCATTCACAGAGTAAAGCTACTACCCAAACTGAAAAAGGGTGGCAGACTCTGAACCCCTGGAAACTTGGAATTCCAAGTGAAAAAGCAGATAAAAACATCATTACAATACACTTGCCTCAAAATACAGGTAATGCACAATTCAGCTGTAGTGGCTTATTTGTTGCTTAGTGATTTGTCTCACCAGAGTAAGCACAACCCCACTGAAAGATCTCCAACAAGAAAAGAGGGTAATGAGCTAGATTACTTTCTGATGGAACAGACTTGTGTCAGAACTTGTTATACTAACATGCAGGTGTTAATACATATTGGGGAGGAAAAATTGAATTCTCCCCTCCAAAATACTATTTAATTGTGATATACTGAAACAACAATCTAATATCTTTACTCCCATTCAGGTCTGATACATAGATTGGAGCAGTTGCTCTCCCTGCACACTCTCCATATCAGTGTGGGTACAGATGATGTCACCACTCTGGAGGAAATTAACAAAATTGCAGCCTAAATGCAGCAGGCTCAGGCCTGCTGCATCTAATAGAACTCCTTGTATGATTAGCTCTTTGTATGGCATGTTTCAGCCTACAGTGGCGGTCTTTCTCTGAGCTGTATCCCTCTGAATTTAAGGGAGTATACAGAAATGTCACCAGAGACATAACTGTAGCAGAGTTATAGTTAGTGCTGTGTTAATAACCCAGTGGATTAATGGCAGTTCTGTCAAGCTTGGTGAATCCTTCCATTTAGCAATAGCTTGATTGTTCTCCCTACACTCTTTTCTTAACCTCCAGCTGATATTTCTCAACAAGACTGTTAAACCATTTATAGATCAACTCCTAGTGAATGAATCAGCATTTTGTTTGTTTGTTTGTTTGCTAACAATATGATCACTTTTACTAGTCAAGCCAATACAAGGAAACGTACAAACAGATGTAATGACTGCCACTCAGACCAACATGATGATGATGCAGTAGTGTGACTTAGAGCCTGACTGATTACTACTTGGCATGATTTTACTGTCTGCACTGTTGATGTGGCCGTGATGATCCCAGGATATTAGAGGGACAAGGTGAGTGAGGTAATATCTTTCATTGGAAGTTGGTGAGCGAGGCAAGCAGAAGAGCTCTGTGTAGCTTGAAAGCTAACCTCTCTCACCAACAGAAGTTGGTCCTATAAAATGTATTACTTCACCCACCTTGTCTCGCTACGATTTTACTGTGGTATACAGCTAGCTGTGGTCCACTCCTAGATCGTACTTCGATATCTTTGTTTCCTGTTTTCAAAACCAGATACACATTAAAATGTAAAATAAAAAACAGCCCTGCCTCTCACCCTCTCGCACTCATACATGCAGTGTACTTGTGTTGTATATCTTTAGAAGCCTGTTGGAAATCTCAAGACAGATGAGGTGGCTCATTCATACAATGCACAGGGTGAAACTGACAGTGCATGGTATATGCATTTCTTCTATGTGAAACAGGCATTAAAAGAAGAATCACCTTTTTCCAGAATCGGTTTCTCCAGATAGATGTAAGAGTCCTTAGATTTTACTTTTATTTCCTGGGCAGGGAATGAGTCCTCTGAACACTGTTTCTGGATTTGTGCTGGAAATGGCCCACCTTGATTATCATGCACATTGTAGGGAGAGTGGTCTTGGATAAGCTATTACCAGCAGGAGAGTGAGTTTGTGTGTGTGTGTTTTTGGGGGGGGGGGAGGGTGAGAAAACCTGGATTTGTGCTGGAAATGGCCCACCTTGATTTTCATACACATTGTAAGGAGAGTGGTCACTTTGGATAAGCGATTACTAGCAGGAGAGTGAGTTTGTGTGTGTGGTTTTTGGAGGGGGGTGGGGGGGTGAGAGAACCTGGATTTGTGCTGGAAATGGCCCACCTTGATTATCATACACATTGTAAAGAGGGTGGTCACTTTGGATGGGCTATTACCATCAGGAGAGTGAGTTTGTGTGGGGGGGGGGGCGGAGGGTCAGAAAACCTGGATTTGTGCTGGAAATGGCCCAACTTGATTATCATACACATTGTAAGGAGAGTGATCACTTTAGATAAGCTATTGCCAGCAGGAGAATGGGGTGGGAGGAGGTATTGTTTCATGGTCTCTGTGTATATAATGTCTTCTGGAGTTTCCACAGTGTGCATCCGATGAAGTGAGCTGTAGCTCACGAAAGCTTATGCTCAAATAAATTGGTTAGTCTCTAAGGTGCCACAAGTACTCCTTTTCTTTTTGCGAATACAGACTAACACGGCTGTTACTCTGAAACCTATCTTTCCCTTTTATTTTTTCTTTTGCCCACATCTCATAAGGCGCCACTTAACAGCAATTCTGTTCTAAACAGAAGAGGGCTGGATAGTCGTCTCTTCAAAGTCCATCAGCTCAGCTCTCTGTATGGGGAGGACTGCTAGAGTGAGGTTCTCCCTCTCAGAGCCTGAGCTGCCTGGCTTCAATAGCTTTCCTTGCCCTAGCCAGAGTGAGAAAAAGGGTTAAGCGCTGGACATCAGAACTCTGATTCTGTGGGAAGCAGTGTGTTTTGTTACCACTAGACCACTGGACTGGCTTGCTGCTTAAAAAAAAACCAACCACACCACTGAAAGAGAAAAGAGGAAGTGGGGTCATAAATCCTCATACAAATGGAATGCAGTCACTGTGCCATAAGGATGCATCTTCAGTAATAGTCGTGGATTTGTCTCATTTACCTCTTCTGTTATCAGATTTAAATACATGGAAGGCAGTGCTCATGCATTTCTAGGAAGCCAAGGTTTTGAAGCTGGATTTACGTGTGGCTCAGGTCTTGTGTCATGGCTGCACTATTGTCTGCCTTCCACACCTAGCATTGCTAATAGTTTCAAAATGGAAGAGTGCACTACTCTACTTGGGAAATGGATAAAGCACATTTTTTTCAGACACAGAGAGTGTTTTCTTCTTATCAGTGTCACTACAGATGCAACGTGTTTTCCCACCAAGCTTTTGCAAAGTTTTGCATTGAAGACTTTGTCCTGTGAAGCAGTTGATATGGTTTTAGCCCTAATGTCTTTTCAGTTTTCCTTTGCTGCTTATCTTTTGTTTTTGTGTTCTGTTGCAAACATGCATTCTTAGAAATAATAATACGTAGCATTTAGATGCTGTTTTCATGTTTAAACACACTGGCCAGACTCTGATCTTGGTTTCACTGGTGTAAATCTGGAATTACTCTCTTGCATGACTCTAGATTTACACCAGTCTAACTGAGGTCAGAATCTGGCTAATTATCTGGTTAATCTGAGGTGAGAGCAGGGGTTCGGGAAACAGGAGAGTAGATTCTTTGTTCTTTGGATTTCTGAGTGTAGGTTTCCCGTCTGGTAATGTCGGGAGAGGAATATTTACCAAACTTTGTAAAATCAAGGAGGTCTGTGGAGGAAAGGTGCTGTGTACAGTAAATGCAAAACATTGTGGGTAGGTTTTCAAAAATGTTCAACATTGGCCTAACTCTGCTCCCATTGAAGTCAATGATAAAACTCCCATTGACTTCAATGGGAGCAGCGTTAGGCTAATGATGAGAGATTCTGAAAATCCCACCCAATGTATATAGCTCATATGAAACCACCCACTTCTCAGTTATATTTCTATATACATACAATGTAGCATCTGTGTATTAAGCTCTTGCTCATACAGCTGCTTTCAGTTCAGCCAACTCTGTTATTATAGCCCTAATGCTCTAAACCAGTGGTTCTTAACCTTTACTGCAGCCCGCACCCCTTTGGTTCTCAAAATATGTTCTTGCACCCCTTATCAGAAATCAAAATATGTTCTTGCACCCCTTATCAGAAATTGTTGAAGTAGGTCAGTTCTTTAAACCTAGATATATTTTTTGTTTGTATATTACAGTAATCGTTACAAAATGTATAATGTTAATAAATACATAGGTTTGATGAAACAAAGTAGTTGTATATATGTGCTTGTAATTAATTTGTGTTTTTGATGATTTACTTTCTAAAAAAATCTGGCATGTCTTGCACCCCCAGAAAGGGTATCTCGCACCCCCAGGGGGTACGTGCACCCCAGGTTAAGAATCATTGCTCTAAATAGTTCAAGAGCCCAGGAATGTGAAAAAAATCACATTACCTAGACATTTTTCTGAGCAAATCTTGGTTTTAAATTTAATTCTCACTCAAGGTTTGTTTTAATGGTACCTTCCTAAAAATGAGAGGCTGTCGGTTGCAGTAGTTTTGGTCCTCTGTAAAATAAATAGTATAGCCTTAGCAAAAGTCCAAACTTGCACCATCTTCAATGGAACTCCTACATGTCCCTTTGGCTGTGAGCTAAGAGCCTGTTACTAATATTGTCACAACAACAACAAATGGCTTTGAACACTGAGAATACCTAATGACTAATTAAAACATTTTGCAACATGCTTACTGGCCATATATAGCAAACATTCAGAATGAAATCCTGCATGATAGCTGTTGTTGGAAATGTAGGGTATCAATTACTTTTTCAGAAACAGTGCACAGTTCATGGATGCTTGTACCTCAAGATAGGTTTAGAGATAAAATAATTTGTTTTGTTTTTGATAGGTAATTATAGCCCTTTTGTTTGATACTATTTTGAACTAATATACTCAATTTAGTCGGCGTGCTGAACATCTCTTTCCAGTACTTTATTTCTGTTATTGTTTTACTGTTAGTAAGCAAAACACTGGCTAGTTTCATGGTGGTCTGAACAAAATCCCAGGATTAGGAGTGTTATGCAGGGGAAGTGTCTTTTGCTAGTTATAAGAAAAGGAGTACTTGTGGCACCTTAGAGACTAACCAATTTATTTGAGCCTAAGCTTTCGTGAGCTACAGCTCAGGGTAATCTATTTCCCCTTGTTTTTTCCCAGCCCCGCCTCCCTCTCCCCCCCCCCCCCCCCCCCCGACGTTCTTGTTAAACCCTGGATTTGTGCTGAAAATGACCCACCTTGATTATCATACACATTGTAAGGAGAGTGGTCACTTTACATAAGCTATTACCAGCAGGAGAGTGGGGTGGGGGGAGGTATTTTTTCATGCTTTGTGTGTATAAAAGATCTTCTACACTTTCCACAGTATGCATCCGATGAAGTGAGCTGTAGCTCACGAAAGCTTATGCTCAAATAAATTGGTTAGTCTCTAAGGTGCCACAAGTACTCCTTTTCTTTTTGCGAATACAGACTAACACGGCTGTTACTCTGAAACCTGTCATTGTGCTAGTTATGAATCTGGATGTGGTGAAGTAGAATGAAAAGTCTGAATTGTTTTAGTGCATTATGATGTGGAAGTTGCAGTTCTCTTTATAATGAACTTCAGCTTCTAATAGAGTTATCCTGTGGAGAAAAACTTGGCTTCACTTATGTAAGGGGTCTACTGAAGACCCACATCTGCTGGGGTATCTACAAGACTAACTGGTAAACAATGGCAAGGCTGAGGGATACTTAAGGACAGTCGATATATCTTTCTACTTTAAAAAAGAGAGAACCCATTTTCAGGACATGGCCAATGATCACCATCTGGCTATTTTGCTTGTATGTTGTACCCTTTACTTCTCTCCTCTGTCCCTCTCCTTGTTTTGCCTTTTTAGAATATACGCTTTTTGCAGCGGGGATTGTGCCTTCTCTTGTGTTTGTACAGTGACCAGCAGATTATAGATGCTATTGGAAACAAATAACAAATACTACAATCAGATATGAAATGTGGTTTGTTACAATAAATTGGCTTAAAATGGCAAAAGCAAGTGCTGAATTACAGCATGGAGGTGCTGCTGATTCAAGAAAAGTTGTTTTGAATAGACACCGAGGGCTAGACTGTGGCATTTAACCACAGTTCTGCATTGGTGCAGTCATACTGCCTTAGGGGGAGATCCAAGAGGGATGAGGCCTTGAGGGAGTTTTCTTACCACCTCACCAGGGCAAAGGACAATCTGGTCCTAAGGTTTTAACTGAGGACAACTGTAACTAGATTTGAGCATCTCACCTATGAAAATGCAAACCTGTGCAAGAAAACAAACAAAACTGCCTCATAAATAACCCACCTGTTCCATGAAACATTTCAGCTATAAAGTCCATATGACACTCTTTTTGTTGCCTGTTGTGTCATGTGTGCTGATGCCTCCTGGATCGGAAGCTGCTACGGGATGAGGCCGTTTCAATCCTTATGCCACTATGCAGATAAATAATGTCAAAACTGGAATGGACGGTATTTTTTGGAGATGGCTAAGGACAGGGAGGAATTAAGTTTGTCTATTCTGCAGTGTGTTTCTGCCAGTCCAGTTCCCAGTATTTTCTAGCCTTTTTGTTTTCATTAGTTAACTGGCTTGCTTTCCTCCATGATAGCCAGTTATGTGTCCTTATGCTTCAGTAGAAAGCATGTAGAGTAGCAAGCACAGGGCTCTCATAGACGAATGTGGGTTGATTATGCTGCTTGCTCTTGTAATCAAATCATGCTCAGTAATCTATCTTCACTTGGATATGGAAGCACTCCATTTGCTGTGCACTCACTCCTGAAGTGTAAAGGCACATAGCCATCCACAGCTGCTCAACAGTGAGTGTCTGTTTCCTCCTGTTGCTCTGGTACCTGTTCCAGAGACAGGCAGACATATAAAAGCAATTGGCTAGAGTATATTAATTGCGTGTTTTTTTTCCTATCTGGATATTATGCCAAAAAACACATGGGAGCCTGAGTATGCTTGATGGAGACTGTTATCCTAATACAATCAAAACAGAAGCATTGATCAGGATAACATAGATTGAATTGATTTAGAACCATTAAAACACTTAAGCCTGTGAGGTGGGTGATTAGTCTGTCTCTGATGTTATCGGCAGTCTGGGTTAAAGGAAACATGATTATTCCTGTGCTTTTAGAAGTGAACACTAACTCTGTTCTCCAATTCTTTACCTGTTTTATTTGTGTTACAGCAAAGGCTAACCAAAGCATAATATCTGATTTGGGCAATGCAGTGGATTGGTGGTTCCTAAACTTGATCATACCATGGCCAGACATCAGCCACAAGCAACTGGTCTCCCTTAGCTGAACTGCAAATTCTTTTGCACTGGTTCTCATGCTACTTCAGAGAAGGTGCTGCAGGAATTGGCACTGTGGTACATTGTGTATTTTTGCTGTAGGAGCTGGTGCTAAAATGGCTGAGGAAAATCTTCGTGGGAGAAGGAGAGAATAGAACCATGATCACTTAGATAAAGGAATGTGACCTCCTTCAGGGTCATGGCCCACTACAGGCTAAGAACTGCTACACTGAAAAAAAGCAAACTAAGCGAGATGAGGTAATAATCGTATGCATGCCCTTTCTAAGGTTTCGGGATTACATATGATAAGTGATATTTCTAATAAATAGATAATGGGAAAGACTGAAGTTCACCAGAACCCACAAAGCCACCTCTTTCCCTGTCCAGAGTGGTGATTTCAGTCCACCTAATCCGAATAAATCACTCCTGTGCAATGCTCCACAGAAAGGTGAAAACCTGCAAGGTCCTTGCCAGAATACCAGACGGGGGAAGTTCCTGCAGAACTTCAGATTTAGCGATCAGTTTAATCCTGTAACAAGATTCAACATTATTAACCATCTAGTCACACAAATTTCTAGATGCCATTAGTATCTAAGAAATGGCCTTCTTGTCTTCCTTCCATTGCATCCCTATAAAATGTATTTTGCCTTACCTCCATGGGCAATGGATTCCAAACACCAATTGATTGGGGCAAAAAGACCCCCTGTAAATTTAACCTAAACATTTGTTTTAATTTGCTGGTACGTCCATTTGTTGTTTCCTGTCATTGTTCAATATGAATATGTTGGTACCAAGTCTTTTGTGGTCCCCTTCTAAGTAGTTTATTCATTGCAAGAAAGCTTTTATCTTGCCTCTAGAATTTACCTTTACTTATAATAACTACAACCCTTTTGAAAAAACATAACACCGCTGGGGAATATCTCTATCAGGGTAAATCCCAGCAGGGCATATAGCTGGTGTAAAGGTTCTGTGTCATTCCTCAACAGGTTCTGTCACAGTGGGTCAGTAGGGGGCATGAGTGAAGTGCTGACAGGCCCCAGCTAATCTGAGCTGTTGACCAAAGAACTCTTGGGCCATAGGTACCAAGTGCACCTAGGACATCCCTGACTCTGCTCCTGCTTGTAATAGGGATCAAAGCAGCCCCAACAGCATCAAAATAGTGGAGTTGCAGAGAGGCATAAAGTCATTTCTGCCCCCTTGGTACCTTGGCTGAGAAGAACTCAGATGCAGCAATGAATCAAGCCCCTGGAGATGATTCTGCCCAAACAGTCACTTTGACATTTCAGTCCCACTCATGAAGCTAAGCTGAAGACATTAAAATGTCCCTCCTCATTGACCACAGCCAATTGCTAAGTCATGGCCCAAAGGGAACAAAAACAAAACAATCCCACCACCAAATTTAGTATGTTTTCCAAAGAAGGGGGAAATTCTCCTCTGGCAGGAAGCCCAGTATATTTGTTTTTTTAAAACAACTTTTAAAAAATAATACATACTTCCAGCATGGTCATGATGGGAATCTATTCCAGTCTGGGACTAAAATAGCTTCCAGGACTGTAGCTGTGGAGTAAGCATAAATTCCAGTGAGCATGCTGTTGCCTGCAGGAAGGGGAACTCTAATTTATATGAGCTTCCCAAGCTTAAGACCATAAGAACGGCCACACTGGGTCAGCCCAATGGTCCATCTAGCCCAGTATCCTGTCTTCTGACAGTGGCCAATGCCAAGTGCTTCAGAGGGAATGAACAGAACAGGTAATCAATAAGTGATTCATCCCCTGTTGGCCATTCTGGCTAACAGAGCTAGGGACTCTTCAGAGCATGGTTTTGCATCCCTGCTCTTCCTGGCTAATAGCCACTGATGGACCTGTCCTCCATGAACTTATCTAGTTCTTTTTTGACCCCTGTTATAGTCTTGTCCTTCACAACATCCTCTGGGAAAGAATTCCACAGGTTGGCTGTGTGTTGTGTGAAGAAATACTTCCTTTTGTTTGTTTTTAAACCTGCTGCCTATTAATTTCATTTGGTGACCCCTGGTTCTTGTGTTAGGAGAAGGAGTAAATAACACTTCCTTATTTACTTTCTCCATTCCAGTCATGATTTTATAGACCTCTCTCAGATCCCCCCCCCTTAGCTGTCTCTTTTCCAAGCTGAAAAGTTTTAGTCTTATTAATCTCTCCTCATATGGAAGCTGTTCCATACCCTAATCATTTCTGTTAACCTTTTCTGAACCTTTTCCAATTCCAATATATCTTTTTTTTTTTTTTTTTTTGCGGTGGGGCAACCAGATCTGCACTCAGTATTCAAGGTGTGGGCATACCAGGGTTTTTATATATAAGCTTCTACCCGATGTGGGGTGTGTGTGTTTTTCTGTACAGCTTGACATGCAAAAGGAGGGAGAGATCTTGCTGAATCAGGTGGCTCTTGCAGAACCAGTTGTGTGCAGCTCCTGTGGCCTTGTGCAAGTTTTTGTGCCATGAAGCCTACAAATATTTTTAACTGTATTAGGGTCCTTCATAATCAATGTATTTTGAAATAATTGAATACCTTGAATAATGGCTCTGGTTCTTATTATTTGTACTGGAAGGTACAGTACAACAAATTGTTTTTTCATCACTTGCAGTTTTCCATGAGAGTTAGGATTTCTTGGACATGATCAGATTATTAAAAAGCAGCTGACTAACAAATAATGTAGCAATACAGTATTTATTTTTAGATTTTTGCATCAGAATAAGTAGTTTTTGTGCCGTTGCTTTGCTGGTAGCTGACAAAGGGCAACAAACTATATCTGTGAATACCCCCTTCTGTTGGTTTCAGTACAATGTGATATCTGTGCTAGTATCTAGACAGCAGCTACAAATATCAAGAAGATAATAAATGTTATGTCCCTGTGGCCAACACACTTGAACTCTTGTAATGTTTATTCCAGTAAATAATTTGAAAGAATGAGAGGGATTTGTGAAGTATTGTGGTTTGAATAAACTGTAGATGGTATTATTTCTTTGGAGCAAATATTCTTCCTGGCATGCTCCCTTTAATTCTGGAAACAGAAAATTACTCTTGGACATAAAAGTGAAGAAAAGTTATAATCATGAGAAGTAGTTTATAGGTGGGAAAACTACTTTAAAAGCTTTGTTTGCAAAAGCATATGTGGATATTATTTATTTTGGTCGCTATTGACAAGAGACTGGATGGTTCTGAGGACTGGTAATGGCATAAGGAGTCCTTTACCTTATCTGTTTCCTTATATGTATATAGTGTGCATGTGCGTATGCATACATCATCTGTATTTGCTTCTCATTTATGCAATTCACATCCAGTAGAACCTTGCTAATTTGTACTAATGGGTAGGAGACCTTCGTGAATTACTGAATGTTGTGACAAGTAGAACATAGTAAATATTCCAAGCGGCATACCTACCTGCATTGTGGGAGTCCCATCTGCAAGAGACTATTCCATTCAGGTGTCTTAAAGCTTATTTTGCAGTCACCAAGGCAAATTAGAAAAAACGCAAAGTGAATGTTGTGCTGGTGAAAGGCGCTCATCTGTTTGATTCCTGTGTAATGAGAACAGGAAAGACCTCCCTTTCTTCAGAGGGGAAGGATTAAAAAAAAACAACCCACAGGGATCAGCTGAATGGCTTGGAACAATGAAAAACAAAACAGGAACAGGAGTGGGTCACAGGTTCAAAAAAGAGATACAAAAGGGGATACCAAGCAGAGAACTCCAGACTGTATCCACTGCTTTAAAAAGGTGAGAAGGGAATCAGTGGACGCTGCCAGTGTTTAATTTGTAATGAAAGAGGTGCTGAGGCTCAAGCAATTTTTTTACATTCGTAACTGATGCAGCAAGTCCTGAGGTGCCAGGGCTATGAACTTCCAAGCCTAGAGGTGCAGAGGCTCAGCGCTGGCAAGCCCTGGCACAAATTAAGCACTGGACACAGCCCAAATGAACCTAGCCTGGATATGTGAGTTGAAAAGTGGAAGTAAGGAGGCCCCACAATCATAGCAAATCATACTGTCTCCATCCAGCTTCTTCTTCCTTTGCTGCTAGATGGCCACTTTGGCTAGGGCAAGAGGAGTTTGATGAGGAAGTCTCTGGGTTTAGTAGGGCAATGGATAGGGTGTGGATAAATAAAAAGTGGGGAAAAGTACAGCTGGAACTTCAGCAAGATGTTCTGGAGGTGATGGAGAAAGGGCTGCAACCTCGAGCACTGGAGATAGGTGTGCATCAGGATAACCCTCTCACCACAAAAAAGGCCAATATTGGCCCTAGGTGGAGGGAGGGGAATTACCCCAGGGGAGGTGAGTGAATCTCATGGTTTTTGGGGGGAGAGTCCCAGTTATTGAATGCTTGACGATGATAATACTGCTTTGCCAGTACCAATCTGTGCAGGATCTGAAACAGATAAGGTAAAGGACTCCTTATGCCATTACCAGTCCTCAGAACCATCCAGTCTCTTGTCAATAGCGACCAAAATAAATAATATCCACATATGCTTTTGCAAACAAAGCTTTTAAAGATTTAAAACAGCTCTGGGGACTCATTCTTTCTGATGAAGGAAGCCAAGAACTAGTATTGCAGGATTTTGCTGATCGCTTGGTGTAAGTACCCTTGAGATCTGTGGGTCCACTACAGTTACAAAGTGATGGATTGCGGCTCCAAAAACACTATCTATTTTAGGGTTTGGGAATGACTGAAGGGAAAATGAATGGGGGTTCATAAGGAGGAAGTTGCTGACGGAATATGGAAAGGTATTTTAGTACCTAATCCTGCGAAGTGTTGAGCCAAAGGGACATGCAACAATTTGAAAGGTGGCCCTTAGCCACTCACTTTGTTTTCTCAACCTTTTCTCTCTTTGAAAACAATCCACAGGCTTTTCTTGATCTGTGAAGTATGCTCCTGCCAGGAGACGGACTATGTTATAACAAAACAACATCATGCACTTAATGAAAATCTCACTGTGAAATTATGTGCTCTAATGGGATTTGTTTATATTTTCAGGATGGTGATGTGATTTAGTTAAAATGCACGAGATTGAATTAACAAGTTAATACTTTTTAATTTCTCAGTTTGAAAAAAGAAAGAAAAGAAACAGCCATTATTGGAATGTATTTTTATCAGAGTGGGTTAATAGGCTTTAAAAGAGCTGGAGATCAATAATAAAAGAAAGCAAATCATTTGAGATCACATAGTTGCATACAATAATTAAATCTTTCCTTTATTATGCACTGTTATTGTTAGCATTAGAGGGCATCCTCAATTTCTGAAAAGTAAAGAGCTCAAGAGGGGTATTCTTCAATGCCTGGATTATTAATTACGAGTATATTTTATTCTTCAAAAGAATTTTTTCTTTTAAATAATAAAGCCCTTTTTCACAAAAGGGGAAAATGCTTATTCAGGCAACTGGAGCTTTATTGCATATTTTTCTGCAGAAATTTGAAACATGGCATCTGTGTGTCTATGCACAACAATTGTTCTCTGTATGTATCTGAATATGAAGGAGGGATTTAGGTGAGGCAATGCATAAAACTATATAATGCCACTAATCTGCAGGCAGATTCCTATTGTTGGCAATCTGTAGCCTGATTATGGAGTCAATAGCTGGTATTTATGTGGGATGTTATCTTTAAAAATATACTGTGCACTGGCTGTATGTTTGAAAGAGCAGTGAAATTAAAGTTACAGATCCCAATCCTCCAAACACTTCCACACATGAGAAGTGTGACTCAGCGGGACTTCTTACATGCATTACATTAAGCACATGTGGAGGTGTTTGTAGAATTGGGGCCACGGTGGCATAGTCTTTCAAAAGATTTGATTTTCTTTTCCAGTACATCAGCAGAATGGGAGCCTAGTGAATTTAAATTTATTTCTAGCCTGAATACAAAACAGAATCAAAGATCAGAGCTGATAACACAACAGGAGGAGAGCAGAGGCAGCATTTTAGAGAAACAGATGCACTGTTCCCAAATTATTGCCTGTTATTTTATTTTTTAAAATCTTTAGTCGATACTGACAGCAGTTCATTAACATTAGGCTAAAAAGAGAATGGGAAAATATATTCCATGCAAAGGTTAGAAGCATAGTTTTAAGACTGCTGATTTGGAGTTGCATATTTTCAAGCAGTGGGGTCTGGGAACAATAGAGACATAATGGAACTAAGAAAGTGAATAGGGGAATTTGAAAATCAAGGTTTGGAGTTTACCAAATGACATGAAAAATAAACTGGGAGAAAGAATTGCAAATGGAGCGGAACCAAGACTTCTGGGTTTTGTCTTGCAAAATGTTAAAAATTTCCATTGTGAAACTTTTCCTAACTTTGGCAAATGTCTTGAAGCATGCAGAACTCTTTATAAAACCTATTAATAAACAAATTATTTTATCGCTTGTGAGCAGAACCAATGTCTGGTGCTCAGAGCAAGACTAGGAGCCAGGACTCCTAGGTTCTGTTGAAAGTTCTGCCATTTCGACTTGTTGTATGATCAGAGGCAGGTCATTCCTCTTTGCTTCTGTTTACAGATTTGGTTGATGAGACTAACAGTAGTCTGTTATCTTACTAGTGCTGTAATTAGGCCTTGAAAAGTCCTATCTGTAAAGTGCTCACATGAAATGCCCTGTAGAAGTTTCAAGTATTATATAAATAATGTATTTATTATATTAATATAACTATTTATTAGTAGTATAACTACTTAAATTGTAAGCTCTCTGGAGTAGAACCGTCTTTTTATTATGTGTTTGTAATGGGACCCTCATCCTAGATTGGGGCTTGCTCGTGTTACTGCCATGCAAATTATACACCTCCCAAGTATTAATAAAATAATAATCTATTAACTTCACTGACCGGTATTGGTAGGTATTGCATGACAGTCATGGTCTAGGGAAACATAAATATCAGTCCTGCAAACACATTAGTACATGCTTAATTTTATTACCATATGTAGTCATGGTAGTGAGGCTAAGCATGTACATCAGTCTGCGGGACCAGTTGTGGTAATAAAGCTAAACACATGCATGAGTAGTACCAGGAACTTATGCACATGCCTGACTTCACTACTGTAACTGTTCATGGTATTAAAGTTAAACATATGCTTTAGTATTTGCAGGACTGGGGCCTTAAGTCATAGCACTGCCACGCCCCCCTCTACATCCCCCCTCCCCCCATTAAAACAAACAAACAAACCCTGTAACAATCCAGCAGCAGCACTGTGGTATCAGAAAGTGAAGCTTGTAATGATGGGTATTACTAGGGTGACCAGGTGTCCCATTTTTAAAGGGACAGTCCTGTTTTTTAGGACTTTTTCTTATATAGGTGCCTATTACCCCCCACCCTGTCCTGTTTTTTCACAGTTGCTATCTGGTCACCCTAGCTATTACTGAATTATGTAGCAGACAGAACTTTAGAATGGGAATGGAGGTTCGTTATATTTATGCCTGTTATACTTCCACATGCTGCTGTAAACTGTGGGGGTGGGAGATGAGGTGGTCCATTGGTATGTTTGTTTGCTATTTTTGGCTCAGTCTGTTAAATTGTTGGATTAATTCCATTATTAATAGCTTTTAAAAAACCGTAAGAACTAAAATCCTGTAGACGTTTACTAATCTGTGCACTCCTGTTATCTGCACTGTTCCACAAAACTGGTAGTGTCGCAATCTCTCAGCAGATATTTGAAAGAAGAGTGCTATAGTGAGATCTCATATTCTTAAGGCTTCATTTATTAACACTTTTACAAGAGATATCACAGTGCATTGACTAACAAATGTTGAAGTTGCATGTATAGTTAATACTAAGCTATATTTGTCCAAATACATGAACAGGTACAACTTGTGATGTCTGCTCCCTAAGCTATATTACTGAATTTTCTCACTTTGGCCAAAATCCTGTGCCTAGCAAAGTAACTGAATTGGAGTTACAAGAGGGCAGGATTTTCCCACCTGCAGCCCAGACAACTCCTTCAGTCTAATTGCTGGTGTAGACTCCAAGGTCTTTGAACATCTATGGGATACAGTGAGGATCCCAGAGAAGGGGATCTGCATAACTGCCCTCCTCTTGCCTGTCTGTTTCTGTTATCGTGCCCTGTCCCCACACAGCTGGGAGGCTCCCTCTAATCCTGGAGGTGGGACAGGATTTGCAGTGATGTTTCCAATTCCAGGACAAGTACAAAGTAATTGTGGTTTCAGTAATTGATGTCAGAAGGTGGAAGGACCATTTTTCTATTCCTTTATGTCAGGAGGGATCGGGGCTGGATTTCCAATTAGGCACAGTAGGTATGTGCTGAGGTGCACTGGCTTTCTAGGGGCTCCTAAAAATTAAAAGTGGGTTAAAAGTTTCATTTTTGTACAGAAAACACAAAGGTCAGCTGTAGGCAGGGCGGGGGAGGTGGGGCATTGAAGATGCTGTGCCTAGGGGTGTGTAAGATGTATATCCAGGCCTGGGAGGTATACTGTCCATTATTACATGATTTTCCTTTACAGTGGGTGGTTGGTTTGCTTTTAATCCCATTCCCAGCCCGTCACAAGTGCTTTTTAAAAAGACAACAGCAAAGCCAAACAATCAGGAAGAGTGGACAGCCTGACCTGCCTCTTTGGATGCTATATTTTACCCTCTGAATGGTAATTGCTCACAAACTGTAGTGTGTCTTTCACTGCTTCTTTAATTGCGCTCCAATGGTAGCAATAAGTTTCCCCTAACCATCTGAGGGTAAAAAATCCTAGCTGGGTGCTGCTTACATGAGTGACATAGGGGTGTCTCAGTCATCCTGATGGAGAACTCTAGCAATAATAAAATGAGGGGTAGGTGGAGATCTGAGTGGGGAGGACAAGTAGATTCTTTTCCTGTAGTTTTTGCTATTAATGCATCTTTCTTTGCCTCTTTTGTTGTTGCTGCAGACTTTGTATCTATTAGTCTTATAAATAAAAAGGTGGTTGTCCAGATCCACAACGGTATTTAGGCTCCTAATTTCCATTGAAATTAATAGAAGTTAAGATTCCTAAATACCTCTGGGGATTGGGCCTTGGTGCTAATAAAAGGGATACATTCCACCTCCAGCTTTGGTTTATCCTCTGTTCTTTCTCTATCCTCTTTAATTTTGGGGAATTTGTACACTCCACCCCCATTACTGTTTCCAGCTCTCCAAATCTGACTCTATCTCCAGCACAAAAACTAAATAAAAATAAGAGATTAGAGGAGAATGGAGAAAAAGATCTGGTGTCTTGTCCCATGTCCCTACCCCACACCCCCTCATCATCTGCTCAACATCCTCACTGCCTAAGCTGTCACTGTTTTGTTTGTGATCATTGATGGTCACATGGGTAAAAACATAATCATATTTAGGGTACAAGTTGTCATAGCAAGCTGATTTTGCCCTTTTACCTCCAGCTTTCATCCACTGTGATGCATAACTTTCATTTATGGAGGAAACCACTTCTTGCTTATGGCAAAACTTCACCAATGAAAAACGGTTGTTGGTAGACTTTTGAGCGCTCTCTCTCTCTCTCTCTCTCTCTCTGTCTCTCTCTCTCTTTGTTTCGTGATGTCTTTCATAAAACTGGCAGCCATATTTTAGCAGATTTTATTTACAGCTAAAAATTAATATTTGCAAACCCTTCCAGGGTCTGTTGGTGAGTAGTGATATTTGAATCTGCAGACAGAAATAATAAATATTTGGGTGAAAAAACTTTTAGTACAAAAGTAGTCATGTGACTAATGTCATCATAGACTTTAATGTGGATTATAAAAGGTAGATCAGGAAATGTTTTCATCGATAAGGAAAGCCGCTAAGTTTGTTGGATTTCAGTGACTCAAGTAGTGATCAGGACTACAAACTTGCAGAATGTATGGAGGGAAGATCATGTTTCAAGAAATAGAACAGGCCTATTTTTTAATTTTGTTTGAGCAGAAAACAGTGCTATCCTAAACGGAATTCTAGGGATAGAGATCAGTGATGACAAATGAGATGGAAATTGGGTGCATCTAACATTATCTGGTGATCACAATACCATTTGATTTGATATGCAGTACTTACTACTGGTTAAGGAAACACCAACATTTTTGACGTTGGTAAAGATGAGTAAGAGGGAATGTGAATTATGGTACAAAATCCTGCCTCAATTTTCTAACAAGTGGGACATATTTAAAGGGGCAAAATCCAGGCCTGGAGGTTCAAAATTCAATGTTATGTCCTTGTATCTGCATGTTGATTTTTATATGTATTTTGAAAACATCACTGCTTCAGTGCTCCAACACAGGTTGGATAGCGAGTAAGACAGGATTCAGCACAGAAGATGGCTGGGTCTGGAAGTTCATTGAGTGAGGCAGAGAGTATATGGTAAATGAGACTGGGATGCTGGGGAAATAACACATGAACATATAATTAAAGACTGTATCATAACATGTGCATACGACTACAGAGTTAACAGGCAGGCAGTCTTAACTTTAAGATGCCCTGATTTCTGAGTGCTATATTCTGCAACTTTAACGTTCCTTTAATGTAATTTTTTATGTAATGAAACCAGGAGAAAGGTTGATGGCTGGAGTTATTGATTAGACACGTCTCTGGGAGTCGAGCACTGGGTTTCTATACCTGGCTGCTACGGATTTTCTGTGTGACCTTCGCCCCTCTGTGTCTTAGTAGCCCCCATTTGTAACCTGAATAATTTACCTACCTCCCAAGGAGTTAAGGCTAAATGTAGTGGTTGAGATCCATGAATGGAAGGCATTGTTTAAGAGTAAGATATTTTTATTATTAATTTACTGTATTACTCAGCCCTTCTTGTTGTAAGTTTTAAAAATGAAAAAAGGAATATAAATTATTGTTGCTCAGTTCACTTATTTCTGCAATTAAAGAATTTCTTAAAGCATTGAGGACTTATTTGTATTAACATCTTAACTCTGTGCAGTGCTAACAAATGCTATTCCTTATCCATAAGGTTTGGTTAGGAAATCACCTAGAGAATTGTACATTTCTTTGCAAAGATTTAGGAATAATTTCATTAGTGTTTATTTCCAGAAACCTGAACAAGTAATTATGCATTCTGTCAAATTCTCATAGATACTGAATTTACCGAGTTATAATCTGGCATAGCTGGATTCACTTTGAGGGGAAAATAACCTTTAGATACAAAAAAGTAGTATTTACATAAGCATATATTCCTGTTAGAGGTTATTACAGTTATGGTTAAGATCAAATAATATTATAGCTTGTTGTGAAATATATCTTCAAGTCATGCTTGGATTTGATATTCTCTCTTTCTTTGTAATTCATACCATCTGTATGCAGAAAGTAGCAATTTTCTTCCTACAAAGTGTTAATCCAGAAATGGATTTTGGAATATTTAATCCTCCTCCTCCTCAGTATCATTTGCTGTCAGTATGACAGAAATCCTATTTTAGTGTGATGCCACATGGCCACATACTGAGCATAACTGGTGGGCAACTAATTTTTTCTGATGGACATATGGACAAGCCTGCTGTTGCTCTTGGCCACAAGATTACACAAGATAACTACCCTCCCACACTTACTTTGAAATGTGTCCTCCAATAGGTCCATAAAACAAGCACCTAACTGCACCATTCCATCCCCAGTTGGCTGCATGAATAGGTGTCTTGGTTTCCGGCCATGTTGAGGTGCATCCAAAGCTCTTTGTGAGCACTATCTTCACTCCAGTTAATCATGCTGCATTAATTGCAGTTTAAAGGGAGGCCCAGTGTTGTCTTTCCAGCCACAGGGTAAGTACAGTTCTGCAATTGCAGCTGCAGCAGGGGAGAGAGGCTGCGGAAATGTACTGAAACATGACAAGATACAGGCTGCAAGGGGAGGATTAATGTATAATAAACGCACATTAAAATTTTAAATATTTAATTAAAAATATTAATATAATTAAAAAAGAAGTGAAAAGGCCTGTCTGTGCCATTCTGTAAGCAGTAGATCAGGAAGAACAGAAGCACTACCATTGCACAGACTACATCTTCTTAGGAAAAATGTCTGGCTTGTTAAACTAATTGAGTAATCCGAATGGATAAGCATTTGTAGTTGCCTCACAAGGTTAAAATTCAAGTTGCATGGACTGTATCTTCTTCCCAGAGTCAACATCTAATACACCTAAGCTATCTTAATCAGAGCATTTATTCCCCCCCACCTTTTCTGCAAAGTCTTAAATTCCAGACATAATTTTGACCCCACTGTATATGTTTTTGATGTGTAGCTTCAGTATCTTTCAAAGACTTCTTAAATAATGGAGTGAATGGAAGTGAATGGAGTTGTGGCTGGGTGCCTGAGATAGACGATACTGATAATGCCACTTTCAAGGCAGATTGCAAGAAATAGGGCAGACAATCCCCAAAGATGGTGGTTTACTCTATAATTCGATTCACCAAGCCAGCCACAGATGAGCTTCCGCCGTACCACCCTGGTTAACCAGAAACCAAACACAGTCCCTTTTAGGCATTCCAGGCTTTGGCTCCCATCCAGACAACCCAGTTTAATATAGTGAGAGGTTATTGAAAACCATTTCACCATGTGTGAGGTTCTTTCTAATCCAAAAGGATGACATACATCCCAGATAAAACACTGCTTTTGAGAGGAGAGTGACAGTTTTAGAAAAGTGTTTTAGAAAATGTGTGTTTTGGAAGTCCCACTTCCATATGTGTTCCTCAGTTTCTTGGATATCTATTATGATGCACAGAAAAGTTACTTCTTATTTGGGGCTAAGAAATTCCTTTATATCATAAAGGATTCTTTCATTTGACACTAGGATTCCCATAGTGTGTATTTATACTGATTTTGCAGTTAATAAATTAGTCTGAGAAATTTCAGTAGTCAGCTGACAATTGCTTAGCCCTGTGGTTTTCAACCTTTTTTCATTTGCAGACCCCTAAAAAATTTTGAATGGAGGTGTGGACCCCTTTGGAAATAGTGGTCCGCAGACTCCTACTATAGAAGTCTTAGACTGAAAACTGACGAAACAGAATTCAACTATAAATGCTGTACTTGGCATGGCATTTGACAGAGTATGATACAGGGCGCTAAACTGTGGGCTTCTACGGTAATGACAACCCTTCTGGGTTTTGACCTTTGGTGGGGATATTCACATACTTTTCATTGATCAGAATAATCAAATGTCTAATATGGGATCTGAAACTTTATTTTCATAGTCACCTTTTGCATACCTCTTAGATATAGTCTGCAGACCCCCAAGGGTCCATGGACCACAGGTTGAAAACCACAGGCATAGCATGTTGGCAATTTCTCTGGAACATTAATTATTATGTATTGGTGCTGAGACCTACAAATATACAGAGAATTGCTTTAAATCTTCAATCTGCATTGGAATTATTGATTTAAATTTAATCTCAGTGTTTGTTTACTGTAACCTCTATTTATCGTAAAACAAAATTTTAATGGACTCTGCTCAGTGGTGACTAGAACTGACCGAACAATCTCACCTAAAGATGACTTCAAACCTAATCCATTTTCTGTGTTTTTTTTGCTGAACTGTTAGGCCATACTAGTAATATTTGTTTTTGGACTGCTTTCCTATTTCTCCAAACTCTGTTGCCTCCCTCACTGGTCAAAACTGACCCAAAGTAGATACTCTTAGAACAAATGTCTGGTGAAATGGATAAGTCAGAGTCCCCTTCCGTCCCCCATCAGATCATCTCAAGTATCTAGGAATTTAATGGAAATACTGTGGACTGGATCCTCAGCTGAGCAGGACAGAAGGGGCAAAGATGTCTCTAAGGGCAGATCTACATTACCACTTATGTTGCTCAGGTGTGTGAAAAAGCCACCCCCCTCCCCCGAGCGATGCACGTTACAGCAACGCTGGAACTGTGTCAGTGGGAGATGCTCTCCTACCGATTATAGCTTCCACCTCTCACGGAAGTGGAGTAATTATGTTAACAGGAGAGCTCTCTTCCATCGGCAAAGAACGTCTTTACCAGACGCGCTACAGTGGCACAGCTATATCAGTGCAGCTGTGCCGATGTAGCACTTCTAATGTAGACTAGCCCTAAGTCATCTGTGTGCCTCCCAATTCCTGGGGCTGGCTGCATGCTGAACCAACCTCTGGCATAATTTAGAGAAGCCAGAGTGCCTCCACCCTACTCCTGGGCTAGGCCTGCACCAGAATGCCTTCTGCATAGATGGAGTGAGTGATGCAAGGGGCCACAGGGAATTCCCTTATCAGACACTCTTTGGCTTCACGTGTGTGTCTGGAACCTGAGTGCACAGGCCTAATAGTAGAGTGAGGGAAAATGCATCCTAAGAGAAGTTTACTAGGTCAGTGGCTCTAACCTTTCCAGACTACTGTACCCCTTTCAGGAATCTGATTTGTCTTGTGTACCCCCAAGTGTCACCTCACTTAAAAAACTACTTGTATTTTTATATCTGATTTTGTAAACAAGAGTGTCACAGCACACTATTACTGAAAATTGCTTACTTTCTCATTTTTAACCCCATATAATTCTAAAATAAATCAATTGGGGAATATAAATACTGTACTTGCATTTCAGTGAATATTATATAGAGTAGTATAAACAAGTCATTGTATGAAATTTTTGTTTGTACAGACGTCACTAGTGTTTTTTATGTAGCCCGTTGTAAAACTAGGCAAATATCCAGATGAGTTGGTGTACTCCCAGGGGTATGTGTACCCCTGGTTGAGAACCACTGTACTCGGTGACACCCAGTGCTGGCACAGAGACCAGAACTGTGAAAGACACAACAGAAGCCATGTTACTAGCTCCAGGATAGGCAGACCATGCTCACTTAATGAGAAGGAGGAAATGTATTGCTTAAAAGCATGAAGAAATAGATACCATTGCAGAAATAGCTCTCTCTTTCCATATAGCTGTTTTTCTATTTTCTGGATTGTGAAATTTTTCAAATTGAGTCTAGCAATGTGGTATATATATATTTTTTAAACTTTGCAAAAGGCATAGGCTATTGTTCTTGCAATAAATAAATAAAATAAATGAAGGTTGCAAAGAGTCATGAAACATAACGAGTAAGTCCCACAATACCACGCCTACTTCTGTCTCTGGTTTGCACATCATAATGACTTTGCAAGAACCCTACTCAAGCACTGTAACCCTTGCAATTAAAATTGCTCATAAATATTCCCTTGTTAAATTAAATTTCTTATTTTTTATAGCACTGGTAGCTAGACAAGCTACTTCACTGGTAAGAATATTGTGCTTTGTCATGCTAAAATCCCATTGGTCCTGATGTTGAGCCAACAGATTTTTTATTAGACTTTTGAGAGCGCTGACTATAGCTTAATATCTCTTTGGTATAAGAACAATCATTAATCTAAGAAGCCCTAATTGCTGTATGAGATTAAAACTACAAGATTGAGATTTATGCAGATTTCTTTCTTTCTTCAAGATGTTTTTGGGAATTTGCCTCTAGACAAAATGTTAGGAATTGTTGATACTGATTTTTATCTTTTCTTTAATGTTTTGCCTTCTGTTATGAATATAATGTGATAGTTATTGATAAATGAAGAGAAAATAGAAAAAAATCCCATTGGAGGGTATAACAAGGTGGCTTGCCCATGGGTGGAAGAGCCTGGGGTTGAACCCACTATGTCTACAGGATGAGCCTCACCTGAGAGGGATCAGGTGATTCCCCTGTAAAGAGCTGCTGGAAACTATAGGGGGTTGGGGAAGTTTAGGGAGAACAGAGACTAGGAGGAATGAGCAGGCTCTAGTGATGTCCTGGGATTAAGACTGTAGTTTGGAAGGGCTGCGAGTTGCCTGGTAATACAGGAGAGACCCTGAGTAGGTAAGGGAAAGAGTGCCAAAGCTCCTCAGGCCAGGAGACCTGGCAGTAGAAAGAGAAATGTTTGTTTGTGGGACTTTAATTTGGGACTTTGAGTTTTATTTTGAATTATTTTCTGTTAATAAATGCAACCCTCAATGAAGTAGTTTGACCTCAGAAAAAGTGTGGAATCTGAGTAAGGAGCCTTTTGAGGGAGAAGTTATTAACAGGGTAGCCCAGAGACATTCCTTTCCAGGAGGGGGTGCATGGGAGGCAGCCAAACCCTGTTACACAGGGGAAGAGAGGATCCAGGAAATGCTGTATCTCCGTGTGGCATTTTCATGTGTGCATCACAAGGTGAAGGATTTGGAGGGAGGGACCTGTGCAGGAGGCAGGGATGTGACTTTCTGGGGAAAGGAAGCTGCAACCCTGTGTATAATCTCTTCTTTTGTGCTGCCCTTCATGTTGACTGTATTCATTCTACCCTATACAACAGCTGCATGGCTCTCTAAAGAGCTGCACTACTAACGGCCAAGCCCTGCCCTGCCCTGCCCTGATCTGTCCCATGGGGGAGTAGACTGCCTTTTGCGATACAGCATTTGTAAGTTCATATTTCTGTTGTTTCTAGAAAGCTTTTTTACAGCTTATGATTCTCCTAGCATAAGTTGAGTTGATAGAAAATGTTCCACTTGCACTTCAAGTCCATTGGGCCTATTTCTCTGCTCTCTTGCACTGGGTGTAGTCATTTGCACCAGTGCAAAGTGAGCGTAAAATCAAGATGGCAACAATTTCAACCATTTCACATTGGGGTAAATGATGTCTCAAGTTGATAAACACTGGAGAAACAGACCCAGTATTGCTCATCATGTCGTCTTTGAAGAATTGCTCTCTGTCATCTTTGTACTTGTAAATCACTATCAGCTGCCCCTCAGCTAGCTGTTCTCCAGTCTACATCTATTTAGCTCTCCTTGTATATTTTACTTTCTGAATCTTTTATTCTGTTAGTTTCCCTTCTTTGAACTCTCTCTCCAGCTTGTGTGGGTAAGGAAGCCAACCTTGATAAGGTGCTTTCTTGCCAGAAATCCTATGTTGCCACAAATATTGTGGGCCGCTAAAGACTTTCAGGAAAGGTGATCAAAATTCAGTGAAGATAGATCAGAGAAAGGACATTGAGGGGCGGGAAAAGGAAATTATTAAAAGATAAATGTATATCCCCAAAGGAAAGGTGTACTGAACAGCTATCAATACATCAGGATTATAAGAAGCTAGTCTGGTGAACCAAAGAAACACTCAGTTATTTTTGGCAAAGAAATTACCAAAAGTACAGAAAAGTTAATAGATTACGTATGAATGGAAGAGAGGAAAAATGACAAGAAAAGCAAAGGTGAAGCATGAAGGAGAAGAAACTGACAGTTTTGGGTCCCCCACTACAGAAAGGATGTGGCCAAATTGGAGAGAGTCCAGAAGAGGGCAACAAAAATGATTAGGGGGCTGGGGCACATGATTTACGAGGAGAGGCTGAGGAAACTGAGCTTATTTAGTCTGCAGAAGAGAAGAGTGAGGAGGGATTTGATAGCAGCCTTTAACTACCTGAAGGGTGGTTCTAAAGAGGATGGAGCTAGGCTGTTCTCAGTGGTGTTTTGACTGAACCAAGAGCAATTGTCTCAATTGCAGTGGGGGAGGTCTAGGTTGAATAGTAGGAAAAACTATTTCATTAGGAGGGTGGTGAAGCACTGGAATGGGTTAACTAGGGAGGTGGTGGAATCTCCATCCTTAAAGGTTTTTAAGGCTTGGCTTGACAAAGCCCTGGTAGGGATGATTTAGTTGGGGTTGGTCCTGCTTTGAGCAGGGGGTTGGACTAGATGACCTCTTGAGGTCTCTTCCAACCCTAATCTTCTATGATTCTATGAGTGTTAGAACTCTGATTAGAACCCAAGAATTCCTGACGCTCTCTTCTGCACTAGACTATGTCTCTCTGATTCAGACAGGAAAACACAGAGATTAGTCAAGGTCAAAGAAGGAAAACACCTAGAAATTTAAGATTTTGTTGAGGGTGTGACAGTACGCCCCATGTTCTTCATAGAGATATTGTTATGATGTGAATATGGCATAACTAAGATGTGTTCTGTGCAAGATTGGTCATGTGAGGAATCATTGGAAAGGTTATGATTTCGTGAATATGATTATCCTATTTGTATGCATGTAACATTTCTGTATCTGAAATTAGGAATATTGACTATCTAACAATTACAAGTGGATTTATAACTGGGGAATGCCCACCAGACAGAATGCAATCAGCCTGGATGAGCCATTAGGGAGAACAATAGGACTTGGAAGATGCAAATCTTCCACCTTCCTGAGAAGCTTCCTGGGATGCTGCAAACAACCTTTGACTCCTGGCTGTTTTGACACTGCAGGGTCATGTGATCATGTCACCTGGTGCTGGATTCCATCTTGGACTACTAGTATTTTTCCACTAATAGTGGGTGGGAATGAAACTGTGAAACAAAGAATTCCCACCATATGTAAATCCTATTTAAGGCAGGGAAGTGAGTTAATCGGAGTCATTCTTCACTGAATCCCTGCCCAGGATGACTGCGGAAACATCTAAGAAACAAAGAAAAAAGAGGGAGAAGAGCTGAGCCCAGGCTGGAAAAAGTGTCTGGCCTATGAAAGAAATGCTAAAACAACATTTAGGGGAGAAATTACTACTTGTAACCAGTTTCTTTAATGTATTAAGCTTAGTTTGTGTGTTTGTTTTATTTGTTCAGTAATTTGCTTTGATCTGTTTGCCATCCCTTATAATCACTTAAGATCTGTCTTTTGTAGCTAATAAACTTGTTTTGTTTTCTCTAAACCTCGTTTGTGGAATTCATAACTGGGGTGGGGGTGAGGGGAAGCTGTGAACATCTTTGTCCACATTGAGGGAGGGAGCGAATTTAATGAGCTTATGCTGTACAGTTTTCTGTGCAATGCAAGACAATACAATTTTGGCTGTACACTCCAGAGGAGGAGTACACTTGAGTGCTGGGCAATTCCTTAGCTGAGTCTTCCCATGCAGAGCTGATTTTAGTGTCTGTGTCTTTCTGCAGCTGGGTGTGTCCCTACTTGTGTGTGTGCTGGGGGAGGCTTGAAGGCCTGGCTCAGCAGGACAGTGTAAGGGAACACAGGCTGGTGGAACAAGCAGGCTCAGTGGTACCCCAGTACATTAAGTGGCACCCTGGAATGGGGGCTAACTCATCACAGAGGGATTGTCAGAATGGAATTTTACAATGAGCTTATGTATATTAGAACTTCGTGCATTAGAAAAAAAAAGATGCAGTGGATATAATTGTTGTATAGGAAATAGACTGTTGCACAAATGGTTGATCTACTGGGTTGATAGGCATGGTATATGGAGTGCTTTGCTTAAAGTGTGAGTCTGCTCTGAAATGAGACTGTGCGAAAATGGTACCTCCTTACTGAGCTGATGTACTCCCTGTGTGTACATAGTCATATCTTCAGTGATGAACTACGTATTCATTATTTTTTACTCCCGTGAGCATGGCAGAACTAACACCACCATTTGAAAGTGAGCTGGATTCTATTCAGGTTCCCAACTCATCAACAGAATGTTTACTAATGCCTGGTCTGCACTTAAAAGTTAGGCCCACATGGCTACATCAGACAGGGGCATGAAAAATCCACACCCTGGAGCACCATAATTTTGCTGACCTAGCACCCAGTGTAGACACAGCTGTGTTGATGATAGAATGCTTCCATCAGTGCAGCTACCATTGCTTGGGGAGGTGGTGATTCGACACTAATGGAAAACCCTCTTCTATTGGCACAGGCTGCATCTAAGCTGTGGAGTTATGCTGGCATAGCTACAGCAACCCTGCTATGCCGTATAGTCTCCATAGTGTAGACATACCCTAAGTTTCAATTGCAGGGCTAAATTCTTCCCTGGCTACATCTTTGCAACCCTAGTCCTATGGGTTTAACAATGGGCAGAACTTGGTGTGTAAATTGATTGATTGTGTACAGGTCAGAGCAAACCCAGCTTAATATTTTTTCAGGTCCCAAGCTGCACAATGGGCAGGTAGAAGAAACATCTTTTTACTAGTAAGCTGAAGAAATGTGATGGGGAAGCCACTAAGCAACAATAAGACATGGAACCTAACAATGCAATTTTTTCAGTCATCTTTCAGAAAAGAATTGTCTTAGACATGGCAAACTGAGTGACCTGTTTTATTAATGTTGATGGAATATATGGACCCAGAGAGTCAAAGGGGTTATCATGACCCTAGGACTGCCCAACGTTAAACAGTTTTAAACATGGCTCAGGCTTACGATACAGAGATCTCGGCCTGCTTAGTATCAGAGGGGTAGCCATGTTAGTCTGGGTCTGTAAAAGCAGCGAAGAGTCCTGTGGCACCTTACAGACGTATTGGAGCATAAGATTTCGTGGGTGAATACCCACTTCGTCGGATGCATCCAATGCTTATGCTCCAGTAAGTCTGTTAGTCTATAAGGTGCCACAAGACTCTTTGCAGCCTGCTTAATATCATTGAAAATATACCATTAAACACCTTTTTTATCCTTTTTATTCAAGCTGTGGGGGGGCATGGAAATCAGCTAAAGCATTTGAAATGTAAAGGATTAAGACTTTTATTTTAACCATATCTCTTCTTCCCTTTCACTTTATCTGGAGAGAGGTTTTGTTTGTTTAAATAAGGAAAACCCCTTTGTTTGACAGTCTTTTAGATGATATTGAAGATGGTAATAAGTGTCCTTTGGGAAAAAGAGAAAAAGTTAGTTGAGATGGGCTGGGAGATGTTTTTGTTAAAGCCTGATCCCATTTCCTCAAAGGTAAAACAAGACCAACTCATACAAAAGGGGAAAAGAGAACAGCAAAGACAGAAAGTGCAGCTTCTATCTCTGGTGTTGACTTTTACTTCAGTCTCACTGCTGGAAAACCACAAGCATAGCACATGGATCAGTCAGCCAGTCTGAGACCTCACAGATGTGTACCAGCATCAGGCTGTTTAGGACATTGCTTTTAGCTGTTTTTGTTTTTTTTTGTTACAGGTTTACAGCAGTGTTGCAAAATATACGGTGTTTGCTGGCTAAACCACTCTTATTAAACAGAAAACAAAAGGAAAGAGATAGAAAAGTGAAAAAATAAGGTAGGGAAGGCAAAGAATCTGGGGGGAGGGAGAGGGAACACCAAAGTCTCAAATCCAGTTTGGGTGTTTAGGATTTATCCAGAACAGGTAGAGGTGTCATCTGGGTCCTTCTGTCTGGCCCAGTCAGGACATCTTTCAGGATTAGGACAATGAAAGCCCAGTGGTATCACAATGGATCCCATGGTCCCAGGAAATGGCAAGAATGGTACCCACGATGGTAAAGCTTTCTCCTTGCCCTTCTTTCAGTTAGCAATTGTTGCATTTGCTTCTCCAATTTTTCCCATAAGATTTTTCTTTTAAGGACCCCAAAAGGGAGTGATGGACGGAACAGCTGATCCCCTCATTATTTTGTTCACCAATTAGGCCTAATTTCCTATGCACCAATTCTGGCTTATTAATTTTTGGTCCCACGTCTTTCTTGTTTACCAGGCATGATCTGTAAAAAGAGTCCTTGAATTATACCAGTAGGCCTTTTTGTATGGACTAATTCAGTGTTTGTCTCCCTTTTGCACCTTTTCCCGTCAACAGTTACTTTTGTGGGCTGTTGTGACATTTTATGAACTGTCACTTACTTCTTACAATTGAGCTCACAATTAGAGTAAATTTGTAGGCCCAATTATTACAACAGATCCCTCTGGCCAGTTAGGAGAGGTGTCAATGGACTACAAATGGTCCTTGGCCAGAATTATAGTGACCATAACAAGATGCTTCAAAGTTGTTAGTGGAGCTTGTAAAATATCTTTTTTTCTATATGTGGCAACTGCAGAATTGCAACAGGAAATGTGAGGTTTTGCAGAGAAGGAATGGGAAGGAAGTCAATGGGAGTTAGGTGCCTAAATACCTTTGAGGATTTGGGTGTAAGAGGTTAGATAAGTATTTAGAAAACAGAATGAGGAATACAACTGCCTAGTTTTTATAATAGATACATTTCATTGCTGAAAAGAATGACACAGAAAAGCAAGGCAGATGGGAAAAACCCATAACTGAGACATGATTTTAGTAGTTCTTTGTAAACGTTGGGCACGGTCCTTGTAAAAATCATTTCTCCTTGTTTTCACATGGCCTGATTTTCAGGGGGCTAAAAACCTACAACTCCCTTAGAAATCACTGGGAGCTGTAAATGCTCTATACCTCTGGAAATCAGGCCACTTGTCCCCAACATCATATGTACAGCTTCACCTAGGATAGCATGAACTATACTGTCAGCTGCTTTTGTTCTGAACTGAAAGCTCAACTCTGGAGAAATTTTGCTGAATCATAATTCACTGATTTACTCCCTGGCATTCTTCCCATGCAGAGAGGAACACTTCAAAGCAGTCTTGGGCATGCAGCAGTATGGGCTTCAAAGAGCACATTTAAGGTGTTTTTTAAAAATTATATTTTAGATGGTTGAGACTGTTAATGCTAAAAAATGTAAAGGTTTTGTATCCTACTGCTCTGTTAGAATATTTCTGTGGCACTTGCATGAGGCTCAGAATTTGTTATAGATGCCAGAGGTAAGCCCAGTGGTTTTCAAACTGTGGGTCACGACCCAGAACTGGGTCACGGAATGGAAGTTCAGTGCGTCGTGGCGGCTTGGTCAGCACCGCCGACTGGGCCGTTAAAAGTCCTATCAGCGGTGCTGCCCAGCTAAGGCAGGCTAGTCCTTATCTGTTTCGACACTGCGCTGCACCTCGGGAGCGGCCAGCAGCAGGTCTGGCTCCTAGGCAGGGGGGCCAGGGCTCCACACACTGCCCTGAGCACTGGCTCCACACTCCTGGCTAATGGGAGCTGGGGAAGGGGGGAGCGGTGCCTGCGGGCAAGAGCCACGTGTAGCCGCTTGCGTGTTTCCGCCTAGGATCTGGACCTGCTGCTGGCTGTTTCCGAGGTGCAGCGTGGTCTGCAGTGCCAGGACAGGCAGGAAGCCTGCCTCTGCAACCCCACTGTGCCGCTGGCCAGGAGCTGTCCGAGGTAAACTCGTGCCCCAACCCCACGCCCCAATCCCATTCCCCAGCCCTGAGCCCCCCCCAAACCTGGATCCCCTTCCTGCACCCCAAACTCTCATCCCCAGCCCCACTCCAGAGCCTGCACCCCCAGCCCAGAGCCCTGACCCTCTCCCACACCCCAACCCCCTGCCCTAGCCCAGAGCCCCTTCCTACATGCTGAATCCCTCATTCCCGGCCCCACCCCGCAGCCCTCACCCCCGCACCTCAACCCTGTGCCCCAGCCCTGAGTCCCTCCCACACCCCAAACCCCTCACCCCCAGCTCCGTTGGGTCACAGGCATCAACAATTTTCTTCAGCTGGGTCATCAGAAAAAAGTTTGAAAACCACTGGCCTATTTTTTTTCACATTTCACATTTTTTTTCACATTCACACACATTTTTTTTCCTGTACCAACATTTCTTAGTTACAGGTGGGCTATGGAGCTTCATATCTCTCAGCTGTGCCTTATTACTTGACCACACTGCCTTTTGTGGGCTGGGGGCCAAGGGCTCTTGGATTCTCATTAAGGTTCTGCCACTGACTCAACACCTGCCTTGAGAAGACCCTTAATATCTCTGTGTGTCTGCAAAATGAGGGTCACAGTAGTTACCTAATATGGAGGTTGGGGGTATTAATTAGTGAGGGCCAGATCCTGAGGTGAATTAAGGTAGTGCAGCACCACTAAAGTTAATGAACCTACTCTGATTTACACCATCTGAGGAGCTGGCCGAGAGGATCTAAGGACACCAGGTGTTAATTATTATTATTGAACTAGATTTACCTCTGTCCCAAGCAAACCTGAAGTCAGAAAAGCTGGTACATAGAGAAATAAATTTATGCATTTACAAGCCCCTTGAGTCCAAAGGGAATTAATTCAGTGAGTTTAGGTGATGTCAATTGTTAAGGCAGATTGAACAAGAGGGGAACCTGTACCAAGCCTGGGAGAGGAGAGAAAGCTCTCCCTCTACTTATAGCAGAGAAGAGGGAGCTTTGCCCCTTCTCTCCACACCTCATCCCTTTAAACTCTTGGCAGAGTTTCTGTTAACAAACCTCGCTTGGGATTTCCACTGCAGGGCAGTTTTAACTTCTGTCAGACTCCAAAAGAACTATGCTGAATGGAGCCAGCCACTAATGTTACACTCACCTCCTACCCTGATCATGGGTCCTTCCTAATCGCAAAGTGACTCACTACCCCCTCCCTTTCACCCAGTGAGCAACTGCATCCTCCTCCCATGGAGCATGCTTTTCACCACCAGACCCCTCTTCCAAAATGGGATTTTCAAAACACTGAATGGAGTTAGGTGCCCACCTCCCATTGAAAGACCATGGGAGTGAGATGTCCCACTCGCTACGGTGCTTTTGCAAATCTCAGAGTCTACGCTAGCTAATGTAAGCGTAATGAGGGTGAATCTGGCCCTTGGTGTTTCTCGCTGTTACTATCTCTGTTTAACATTGGGGATAATAATAAACAATGTTAATAAATAAAAATCTAATGCTATAGAGAACTTTAAACATACGACAAAAAACTTAATTCCCACATCACTTCAACCTTCCTGCTTTCGCTCTCTAAGAATATTTTTGTGCTATGGTCTTTTTCATTCATTTTAAAGGGTAGCATCTCCCATTTGAGTTTTTGCAGAGTGGGAACTATGGAGAGGATAGGTTAAATCACAAATGAACTAAATAGAGGGAGCAGGTTGTCTTTGTCACAGTCGCTTTTAGTGCTAATCACTGTCAGAGTGGGATTTAACCCCCCCCCCCCGAAATTCAGAAAAAAAAAATCTGCTGCAGTGGCAGGTAATTTTAAAATTACATGGCCTGCCCACGGGCTTAGTTATGTGCCTAATGGCAGAGAGAGTTAAACCAAGTCCAATTATCAGCAGCACCAGACCCTGTCCTACATTAGCAGAACTGTGGGATATCTTCCAAGAACATACTGCAGAGATGTAGGAGGGAATATGTGTACTGTATTTTAAAACTCAGTAATTTAGAATTTCTGTCTCTCATTTCTTTCCTTTTGTTTTTTCTTTCTGGACCCAGCTCTCCTTTTTTGTTCTCATCAATGTGTGCCTCTGCATGTCTGCTTCTTTTATAGGGCAGCTACACCACTTTTACTGGTGCTCTGTCACCTCTCATTTTCCCTTCTCTCCCACCCCTTTCTGGCTGGCTCTGTCTTTTACCCTTTCCCATTTTTTGGATCCTTGTTCCCCTCTATTCTTCTCTTTTCTCATGTTGGCTCCCTTCTTCTGTAGCTGTCCTGTTTCCCCACTTCCCTTCTCTGGTTCCCTCTCATGCACCTCCCCCTCCTTTCTGAGTACACAGCTCTGTTCTGTGAGCCAATAAGTTTCATTGTGCAGCCCACAATAGCAAGTGGCAAGTGACATTGGACAGCTAAAGAGTGGAGGCAGCTACTGATGGATCAGCAACCAGGAAAAGGTATACATCGTTGGGGGGCACAAGGGGCAGGGTCTCAAAAAAAAAAAAAAAAAAAGGCATCCCTGCTCAAGAAAGTCCATGCCCTGGGTACCTTAATTGATAGGAACTCTGAGCTGTGAAAAATGCCCACAAGTTTGAATATGTTCTAGCCAAAGGTGTTAGGGTGGCTGGGGTTGATAGTTTGACCTTTCTATTTGCCTGGTACTAGCCTCATTTGTAACTAGGGTTATGAAAACCCTGTAAGGTTCAGTTTATGAAGAGGATCAGAAGTGAAGGAGGCTGATGTGGAGTTGGCAAGTCACTGAAACAGACACAGATCATGTGTGCCAAACCTTAGTAAGCCTGAGCTAAAGTTTGTGAAGTGGTACAAGGCTCATTTTCAGTGGTTTTTTACCTGATGTGAATGTTTTTGCTTAGTACTAGTTGTGTCAAGGGGTCTGATGAAAAACTCCTTTCAGAGGCTCACACTCTGATGGGCAGCAGCACACATTTCTTCCTTCCTATCCCCAGATTTTCTTATTGTTGCTTCCAGCCTCTAATAGCCCGGGGAACAAAGGACTCAAATTCTGATCCACTGCATGGTACTGCAGGTCCTCTGTCAAGCCACTGAACTGCATGTTGCTTACTAAGGGACTGAAAACACTCATAATGCTAACATAGGTTTGTTTTCCAGTGAGATCACTGCTCCTCTTTAGCCAGGCAAAAGCTATTTTACAGCTGATAAAACCTGTAACTCTAGTTCTGTCTGTCAAACTGTGCACATAGAAGTTTTAGACCTACCTAGTGTACTGCCCACGATTTATACTAATACTTCGGGCTCTTCTTCCTAGATCAATGCAGTTTGTTTGGTTCAGTATATTTACTTCAAGGCCAATCAGCCTTTATCATAATCAGACAGTTAAATCAAAAGTCTGTAGTTGTTTTTGTCACACACATACTGAAATGAACTGCTTAGTTATTACAATCAGTGTGTTTTTTGCATTGATATGTGAGCGTTTGCAAATACAAATTACCTAATTAGGTACTATAAAAAATAATCCTGCTCCAAATCAAACTCCTGTTAGTAGAGGAAAGAGATTAATGTGTTTATCTTACATCAGAGAGGAAGCAAAGGAGAGAGAGAATTCTTTTGCCATATTTTGAAGTATTGCATTAGAACTATGTGCACATTCCCTGTGTCACATGATAATTGGTGTTGTTAATTCTTCACATGCCAGCTGCACTGACTCATCTTGAAATATAACACATCCATAGCGATTGCTGTTACCTTCAAAGTCTTGGTGTGATGGGCAGCTGTTGTCTGGAAAGCAAGCATGCGAAGAGCAGATCCGGCCCCCAAGTGCATGGAGATCAGTGTCTAGGCAATATCAGGCAATCTAGGTGTCCTCTAAAGAATTACAGCTGGAAGCTTTCAGCTCTATCAAGGAAAACAGGCAGCACTAGAGAAAACAAACTAGTTCCAGTAAAGTACCTCGGTGTTACTTCTAATATGGGGCTGGGTGGTACAGCATTAGAAGAAGGAATGGTATCTTTTTGACTCTGCTCTCAATCCAGCAGAGTATTTAAGCACATCTGTAACTTCAGTGGGACTACTCGTGCTTAAAGTTACATGCTGTACTGGAGCTGGGTCCCTGTCACTAGCTTGCTGCTGACCTTGGGCAAGTTGTTTGGTTTCTTTGTGTCTCAGTTTCCCTGGGAAACGATAACAATGCTTATCTACCTGTGTGTATTCAGACCCTTTGAAACAGTCACATGAAGTGGGGCATACAAGTGCAAATTATTAGTAATAATATCAGTTAAGAGTTTTTATTTGAATGAAACAAATTTCAGACTATGAAGAATACCAGGGATCCTTTTCATTTTATGAAAAGACAGTAAAGGCAGAGAACCTGATCGGGAAAATTATTATTTTTTCCCATGTCGGCCCTTTTGTATGTATTTAATGGAAGATAACACTTGCTGCAGTGTTCTGAACTCACTTGTAAAATTTAGAAGGCATCCATTAATACTAAGTGGATTCTTCCCTGAGAGTTAAGATTTGTGAAAGCTCTGGGATTAATGAATGTTGTCAGCAGAGAAACAGATGCTAGAGATCCAGGGGTAATGACAAAAACAGGCTTATTTTGGTATGGTTTAGTTTATGTTGATTTAAGATAAACTGTAATAATCCACTCTTAAACCAGAGTAAGAGTGAGTGTCCACACAGGGTTTGGCATTGGTTTAACTAAATTGGTGTAAAAACTGATATAAGTTAAACTGGTACAGCTTTCTTGTAGACAAGAGGAGGTGAGACTCCATGCTTAGCTCATGGCTGCCCAGAAGGAACTGGCATCATGCTCACAGAACCAGAGGAGGAGATACACAGAAAAGTCACAAGGGGTTGGGCTCTAACAGAGACAAACCCCAGATAGTACAGACAACTAGACTGTTACTGCAGTGAACATTTGAATGAAGATAATGGTGTCATCTGAATGCACATGGACAATGACTAATACAATTTTAGGGTTAACTATGGGGTGAATTCACCACGATTCCTTGGGATATACTTGCTAATCACTTTTGTACTCCCTGACTAGCTCTAATTGTTATCTAGGGTTTGAATATCACCATGTCAGTTGCTAATACGTTTCTTTTAAAAAAGCAACTATGCTAAAATATTCTATTCTACTACTGTCTAGGCTTCTCTGCCAACTGCTAGGATGCATATTGCTGCTGTGTTAATGTTTCTATCCAAATTACACTGATGATCCAGTTGTCTGAACTGGGTGTAAGGATCCAAAGGTGCACATCTAGAACCCAGGGTTGTGGGAGCCCTGGATCTTTGACATTCGCTCCTCGCCACCAAGGGAGATGTGCAAACCACCATCTCACTAAAACTGGGAAATCAAGCCCCACAGAAAGTTGTATCAGCACAACCCAGACCTGCGGCCGACTGAATAGCCCACACTGCTGGTTAATCCAGGAAGTGACCTGGCTGGGCTGTCCGAACAACTCTGCAGACTTCCTCCTTCTGCTGCTACCACCATGTTGGACCCTGTTCTTGCCTAATCAAACCCTGTTCCTGATTCCTGTTCTGCTCCTGCTTCATGTCTGATCTTTGCCTCTCTCCGGTTCCTGCCTTTTCACCTTGCTCCTGATGATCAGCTCTGACTCTCGCTCAACCCTTGGCATGTGGTATCAGACCCAGGCTCTGATCCTTAGCTTCGATTTCTGGTCCGGACTCTAGGTCAACCTCCTGGCTCTGGTGCCTGGCAGCTGACTCTCGCTCTGACCTGGACCCCTGCACTGCCCATTAGATCAGACTTCCTACGTCGTGGTTTCTAATACTGATATTGTACATGCTCTGACCACAGTGATCTACAGAGCTGGAAAAACAAAGGATTTACACTCCAATTTCAATGAATACCTTTCCTTACAACTCTCATGCACAGAATGGCAAGTCATAGTTCTGGTGCGTCGAAGTGCTTTATATTTTAGTAGGAAATGAAAAGGACTTTTGACTTGTATCAAACTGTTGTTTTCTTGGACATAGAAAATCTTTCTGTTGGGGAGTGGGTTTGAGTGGGTTTTATTCATTTATTAAGTCAAATCTTAATGGCCCAGATCTTTGACTGCAGCCAACGAGTGCACAGCACAGCCCAAGCAGGACTGATCCGGAAACGTCTCTAAGCCACCGTTGTGCCTCCCCAGTCCTGAGCAAGTTGTGTACCAGCCTGGTCCCTCAGTGTAAGTAAGCCTATAGGCTGCTCTAACTTGTGCTGACTACAAAGGGCAGATACAGTGGTGGTTGATCACTGGAGTGTAGGGAAGTCCCTGTCATGCCCCTTTTCTCCTGGTCGTGCCCCTAGGATTGTTGTACGGATAGGGGATGGCATAGCCATTGCAACATAGCTTTATGCCATTGGAGCATCCCCCTACACTAAGGTTAATTTCCTGTCATTAGCATGCTTTAGGTCTGGTGTCTACTGATAGAACAGCAAAAGGAGGCTGTAATATGGGGACAACGTGAGCTGAAATCTTTGAGAGAATATTCTTCTGATTGATGTGAGGGGCTTTGCATATGTGACTACGAATTCTCTGTTTGCTCTCAAATTTTTCTGAAAAACATTTTGTGCTCAGATACACTGTGCAATTCCTTCTGAAAAAGATAGAAACTGGCCTGGGTATCTAAAGGCAGGATTGGCTCCTTAATGTACTGTACCTTGGTTGTAATATGCACTTCAGCTTTTTAGTGTCTCTTAGATGCTGTTATGAAGCTAATTATGATACCTTATTTGGTTTTTTTAGCTTCTTAAACTGATTACAGAGAGTATTACATCTAATTGAATGCTGGGTTTATTCATATACTGTACCATGTGTTAAAGAAATGTGATTCTTCTGCATCTCTATGGGTGGATGGAATTATGAAATCCTTTTAGCTTGTATATTCTTCAGGGCATGGACTCTGTTTTTCTTTGTGTTTGTACAACACATTGTGGCTGCTATAATTATACAAATCAATAACAATCCTGCTATCTATTATAATTAAGAATATTTTATAACTCTTTATTTGTTAGTTTTCATAGACTGAGATATCTACAGATGCTACAGACAACCACCATTCATTTATCTTATTCCAACTTGAGCTTCCAAGATGCTCTTCTTTCCTGGTTCTCTTCCTAGCTTGCTGATTGCTCCTGTAGAGTTTTTTCTCTCTACGTTGCATCTAGGTTTTCTGTCTCTTTCTCTAGATCCTCCAGGGCCTAGCTTGATCCCCTCAATTTCTATCTTAACACTCATTGTCCGAGTGAGTTTATCTGCTCTTTCAGTTTCATGAACCACTTTTATTCTCTTGACTGTCTGTCAAGGTTCCTTCCCCACTCTGAACTCTAGGGTACAGATGAAGGAACCTGCATAAAAAAACCCCTAAGCTTATTTTTACCAGCTTAGGTTAAAACTTCCCCAAGGTACAAACTATTTTACCTTTTGTCCCTGGACTTTATTGCTGCCACCACCAAGCATCTAACAAATACAACCAGGAAAGAGCCCACTTGGAAACGTCTTTCCCCCAAAAATCCCCCGAAGCCCTACACCCCCTTTCCTGGGGAAGGCTTGATAAAAATCCTCACCAATTTGCATAGGTGAACACAGACCCAAACCCTTGGATCTTAAGAACAAGGAAAAAGCAATCAGGTTCTTAAAAGAAGAATTTTAATTGAAGAAAAAGTAAAAGAATCCCCTCTGTAAAATCAGGATGGTAAATACCTTACAGGGTAATCAGATTCAAAACATAGAGAATCCCTCTAGGCAAAACCTTAAGTTACAAAAAGACACAAAAACAGGAATATACATTCCACTCAGCACAACTTATTTTATCAGCCATTTAAACAAAACAGAATCTAATGCATATCTAACTAGATTGCTTATTAACTCTTTACAGGAGTTCTGACCTGCATTCCTGCTCTGGACCCGGCAAAAGCAACACAGACAGAGAGAACCCTTTGTTTCTCCCGCCTCCAGCTTTGAAAGTATCTTGTCTCCTCATTGGTCCTTTTGGTCAGGTGCCAGCGAGGTTGTCTTAGCTTCTTAACTCTTTACAGGTGAAAGTTTTTTTCCTCTGGCCAGGAGGGATTTAAAGGTGTTTACCCTTCCCTTTATATTTATGACACTGTCACATCTAGATCTCTGACATTGGGCCTAGATCCTCAGCCCAACTAAGGGCCTAGTTCAAAGCCTATTCAAATTAATAGACTTCAACTAATGTCAATAGGCTGTGGCTCAAGCCCTCAGTCCTCTTTGTGCCACTCTATGGCTGTCTACATCATGGGGTAATGTGCTCTATGGAGGTGTGATTTCTAAAGCTTGCTAACGTGTTGCACATTAATTGTTTCAAAAAAAATCAACCCAGTGATTGAAGCACCCCAAAATTAGTGGAGACTTTTGCATGTTTTATCCTTAATCTCTGTCTCTGTTCCCTCTCTATAAAATAGGAATAATGAAACCTCTCTGCCTCGTAGGGCACTTGTGAAGATCCATTCACAAACGTTTGTGAGATACTCAGATAGCACTGTGAGGAGAGTCATGGGAAAGCCCACGGGGAAATTAGTAATTCAATGCAGCAGATAAGACTTGGGACCATGCATTTAGGGCCCATTTGAGAAACTTAAGTGCATGTTCAAGTATATACTTTAAAATTAAGTATCTTCTTAAAGTGCTTTCCTGAATTGCATCATAAATGAATATTGCAACAGCTGCCTCCTTCACTGAGTACCATCCCTCTGATGAACTAAATGAAGCAGGGTCTTGGGTGGGGGGGGGAATAGTATGTTAATATTATGTACTTAAAGATGGTATTTAATGCATGTGCATAAGGAAGGCTGAATTAAAATTGCAGAGGCAACCTTAATTCTGACATTCCCTAATTTTCAGTGCTTGGCTTTTTAACCTGAAGTGTGTTTTGGAGGGGAGGGGTTGGTATGGGATTTATATACATATACATTGTGTGTGTGTGTTTATAAACATTATAAACAAGTCAATTGATTTTTCTTAGTAAGTCTAATTTTATTAAGTGTTCCTTCAGACACTAGCAGCATGATTCATTGGCATCTGTTTCTCGGAGCCATAGCCTCTGACTAAGACAACAATTGATCAGATGGGAGAATTATTTAATAGGGCCTTTACTTAATGACTTCTGCTGTAAGTTTTATCTCTTGCCAGAAGAGCCATGTTGTGCAGTGCAGCTTCTTGGTTACTGTCAGGAATGTGCCCAGAGCCTGAATGACACTGAGGGAGCACTGACATAGCACGCCCGTACCATGCAGGGGATCTAGTCCTAACAGAGGTTGGTGGTGCCTGCATGGCAGGACTACACTGTGTTATATCCATGGGTGGTAACACTGTTCCATAATGAGGTTATAACATTCTTTGATCTTGCCTAGTGGGACAGGACCAAGTGAGGTTCCAAGACATACCTCCAGTGTAGTAAAGTCTGGGCCTTTGGGTTGAGGTTTTTGACTGGAACACCTAATACATTTTTCTACCTTGTATTTCACTTTAGATACAGATGGCTTCTGAAATATGTAAGTGTTAAAGTACATTTACCTTAAAATTTACAGATGAAGGAAAAGGAGAAGATATGAAATGAGTTCAGGCAAAAATAGTAGGTCATGCTTTTAATTAGTAAAAGCGCTGCTTTGAATTACTGCATAAAATTAATAAGCATAACAGGAAAAATTGAGTATTTCTCTCTTTCTCATATTTGGGTGTTGCAACTTTACTCCAAATGCTATTTAAAGATGTACAGTATGTTGGAAATAGACATTAGACTTTGGCATCCATTTGTCCAGATACAAAGGAAAATGTGTTTGTAATGTTTTAATTCTGTGTGCATTGAGTTTAACAAAAAACAGACATTTGGGGAAATAATTAAACTGGAAATAAATAAACATAAATAAACAGTATCATTCACAGCTATACTGAAGCTCTAACTTGAACCCTTCTGCAAAATAAAGTCACAGGGTGCTAAAAAGGAGTTGCCTGACAGCAATCCATTTGGTGTGCTCACATAAATTAAGTTCCTCCTCTTCCCAAGTGGTGTCAGGATTGAGGATCTGGATATTTATCTGTTTCCTAAAGATAATATGCCTTTGTAGTATTCCACTGTGAAGGTCCATTTTTATTGTATCTCAGTGACTTCCAGAGCAAATCTGCTCAGTTTAAAAAGGAAATATTTTAAAGGGATAGATATTTTATATCACTTACAGCCCTGATATAAATATATCACTGACAGAACTGTGATCTGAGAGTCAAACTGGGTCCATTGCTTCCTGCACATATTCATTAGTAATAAAGCAGACCAGATCAGACCCTCCCTTACACTTGTGTAACTTTATTTCTTCCTGTTAGTTCCCCAGTGATACCTGTAGCAAGTTTGCACATGTATAACTCATTGGCACTTAGTAAGCCATTGTCTTTGCATATACATCTACCAGGTTTTATATTAGAATTGGAAAGGGTACAGAGAAGGGCAACAAAAATGAATAGGGGAAATCGAACAGCTTCCAGATGAGGGGAGATTAAAAAGACTGGGACTGTTCAGCTTGGAAAAGAGACTACTAAGGTTGGGAGATATGATAGAGGTCTATAAAATCATGATTGGCATGGAGAAAGTTAATAAGGAGGTGTTATTTGCCCCTTCCCATAACACAAGAATCAGGGGGTCACCCAATGAAATTAATAGGCAGCAAGTTTGAAACAAATGAAAGGAAGTACTTCATACAACACACAGTCATGCACATACATGTACTTCATACAACACACATACAACAGTCAACCTGTGGAACTCATTGCCAGGCGATATTGTGAAGGCCAAAACAATAACTAGGTTCAAAGACTAATTAGATAAGTTCCTGGAGGATAGGTCTATCAATGGCTATGAGCCAAGATGGTCAGAGATGTAACCCCATGCTCTGGGTGTCCTAAGCGTCTCTCTGCCAGAAGCTGGGAGTGGACAACAGGGGATGGATTACTTGATGTTTGCCCTGTTCTGTTTATTCCCTCTGAAGTGTCTGGCACCAGGCTCTCCCAGAAACCAGGATGCTGGGCTAAATGGACCATTGGTCTGACCCAGTATGGCCATTCTTATGTTCTTAAGAAGTATTACTGTCCAGCTTACTTTCAGCTCTTCAGCGCTGATAGGAGTGAAAACTTACTGTTGTAACTGCAGTTGGTAATTATGACTCTAATATACATAAGGTCTTCGGAACAGGTCTGTTGATTAAGAAAGCTCCTTTTTTACACAGTGGATCCATGCTTTCAGATGTAATTAAAACTCAGTAAAATGCTGAGGACAGCAAAAGATTAAACAACTGTAGATTTATATGCAGTTATGTTAAAGTTTTATCCCTCCCACACATTTCCGTTTAGGAAGAGTAGAATTGTAGTTAAAAAAGAAAAGAAAGGAAAAGGGCTGGCTGGTTGATTTAGTGTTCTCTAGATTGTAGAATTAGAATTGGATGGTCTTTAAACGTACAGGTAACTTTCAAGGAAGTTAGTAGAATTTATTTGCCTACATTTGTTATTGACTATTTATTTCAGGAGCAAACACATTTTTCGATTGCCAGGGTTTCTGATGATCAGACTTGCATTGACTCTCTTAACCTCTCATATCTGGTACAAAATAAAACATCTCAGTGACTGTTCTGTCACTCCTTGTTTCCATGGATACTCTCTTTGAATGCAGTTATAATTAGCATGCTGCAGCCACAGTAGTTTGTCCTCTGAAAGAAATAAGAATGTCCTAGGGAGGATACGCCGAACTGTCAATGCCAGCACGCTTAAACTTAGGTAATTTCTTTGAACTGCGAGGTCAAGCTAGTAAAAAGTGTTCTGGGGCTTAGGAGTTTGGGTGAAATGTTAAACAAACCAGCTAGAGCCAGATAGACCAGCTACAGTTGTTGGCAATACTTGTAAATGTGATTTGGTGCCTTACAGAAGATAGGATCAATCTGAACCCCAAGTTCCCTTTGTGTGTCCCCTGGACTCTGTGAATGGCAGTTTTTGGGAATTATGTTCTGTTAGGGCTTCTGCAGTGGTGAAATAGCGATGAATAGTGCAAGACTACATTACAATGTAGCTAGATCATTTAAACAATCTCAGCTATTAAAATACATAGCTGTACAACTAAATTACTGTTGCATGACTGCTGAAAAATATTTACCAAAGTTTCAGAAAGAACAGTTCACCTTAATATTTTATTTATAGGCAATTTCTGGGTGCTCAACATGATAGTGAGTACCTCAAAACAGATATTATCCCTCTGAGGTAAAGTATTATCTCTGTCTGTTAAATAGGGAAATTGAGGCACAGGGCAATTAAGTGACTTGCCCAGTTCATGCAGAGGAAGTGTGTGGAGGAGTAGGGAACAGATTCCAGATCTGTTGACTACTAGTTCTGTATCTTAACCATATGACAATCCTTCTGCACAGAAGGCCCAGTACTGTAAGATTCTGAATGCTCTCAGCTCGCACTGAGGTAAATGGTAGTGAGGGCCCTCAGAGTGCCAGTCCATAGCAGATCTGCTGTAGCAGAGCAAAAGCTTTGGGAAACAGAAAAGGGCAAGCCTGAGGTTTATACTTCCTGAGTCATTTTCTTAAAGAGCAAGATCAGTTGCTTCTAACACAAGGTATAGTCAGAATTGGTTTTACTTTTCCGCACGGATCAGACATTTCTTCCATCTTTCCTTGAAATTACCCCGTGTATATTGATGGCTATATGAGTACAAGTTCCTCTCTAAGAACTCCCACTCTTTATTATTAAAAAGAGCTGACAGAATGTAGGAGTTCTTGAGACAGCTGAAGTTTGTCAACTATCATCTTGGGCCAAATTCAGCTCCCATTAAGTCAGTGGCATGACTGTCATTTACTCCAGAGGGAACAGATCTGAGCCCAATGTCTCATCTTTTAGAACTGAAGTAGAAATATATCCTTTATATTAAAGCCACCATCAGCTACAAAAGAAACGAGACCATTACTGTAGAACACTTGATATGCAAATATGTAAACAGCATTATCAAGAATAAAGCATATTAAACTAAAAGATAAAGTGCTTATGACAATGGTCTGACTAACTTTTAAGGTCCAGATGCTCAGTCTGTGTAAATCTATGCTGACTTATACCAGCTGAGCATCTGACCCTAAATCTCCGTAGAGAAGCTAAAGGTTGAATAGGCCTCAACTCTAGAGTGGTCATTCCAGATCATGTTGGGATCATATTGTTTGGACAGAGTGGGATAGCTTTCACTGCAGCTGCCTTTGTTGTCCCTTTTAAGTGGCTAAATAGAGGACTTCAGTCTCTAGGGCTTCCAAAACCACTACATTTTTCTTTTTAAAGAAAGAAAAATAATTAAAAAATATTCAAGAGCATAGAATTATTTATTTTATATTCCCTCTTGCCTTTCTAATAGCAATAAAACTTCCTTAGCTTGTCAGCCAGTCCTTAATGTACACTGAAGCACCAGCTCTCTAAAATACCAAGGACTTTTCTTGCTGTTTCCAAAGAATAATAATGTATTACGTAATTAGAGTCATGAGGAATTGTAAACATTCACTTTACTTAACACATGCTGTAATTTCAAAAGGGCTTGGGTGGAAGTAATCTTTCAAAATACTGCAACACGCATGCGAAATAAAATAACTCACATAGGGGCAGATCTGAGTAAATTGTTTCAGAACAGTATACCAAGATCTTTGGGACCTGAACTCACTGTGTGTTTTTGAGCAATGAATCACATAATGGGGCCTCCATCTTAGCTTGGGTCTCTAGGTACTTCCATAATAAAATGAAACAAAGCAAAAATAACTAAATGAGCCAGAAAGTTTGTCCAAAGAGGGCGGAATTGGTTGTAACATTCTCATTTAATTAAGTCCTTAGTCATAACTGCCAAACGGATTTTAGATTATATTTTAAAACATCATATTGGGGGTTTGTTAATTAATGGCTTTTGCTGTGAGCACTCCAGTGAACCAGTAAACAGTAAATATATAATATACCGTTTGGTCTTAATGACATGGAACAGCAATGAGCTAAGCTCTAATTCATACTACTGTATTTCTTCAGAAACACTGAACAAGTCCTAGTCGATATTTCTTTAGAGATAACTAGGTGCAGTCTGTTTGTGTGAAATTACACAAACTTAATTAAACCAGTGGGCATTTCATGAACAAGTTAAAAAAGTTTAGGGCCAAATTTTACTCTTAGCTAAACAAGTTTAAATCTGTAGCAAGTCAGTGGCATTCATGCATAACTATACCTAGAAGCAGAATCTGGCCTTGAGTGTTAAACTAGATATGGGCTTGAATCTAAACCCCTCCTCATTTTAGGGTTGCCAATCCTCCAGAATTGTCCTGGAGTCTCCAGGAATTAAAGATTAATCTTTAATTAAAGATTCCATCATGTGATGAAACGTCCAGGAATACATCCAACCAAAATTGGCAACCTGACCTCAGCTTTTGATATGGAATTAAAACTCAGTGGCTTGGAGCCCATCACTGGTCATAAACACAATGAAGTTTGTATCAAGTGGGTCTTTGGCTGGCAGGAAGAAAAGTGTTTGACCCTTTAAGGGCTCCCTGTGAAACTGGTAGTATAGGGGGAGGAAGGAGAAAGTTTACCTGGACAGAGTTGGGTAGAAGCAAGAAGCTGTTGGACCTGATTTGGTGGGGGTGAGACGGCACTCCCCTTTGAGCTGACTGGAAGGGGGGATGGTATTTCTACCGTGTGCAGTCCCAGAGAAACCTCTTTCAGCTGGACCAGGTTGGCAGCACCCACCCTCCCACCCATGAAGTCTAAAAAAGGATTGGGTTCCTTCATGATCCACTATGGGCATCACACTAGTCTCCTGTTTTTCCTTAGGGTCTGGGAAGGAATTTTGCCCTCACTGCCAGATTGGCTGAGATGCGATTGTTTTGGGTTTTTTTGCATTCCCGACAGTGAGTTTGGGACCCAGTGGCATGGGGCTGGGGGTTTAGGTTATAAAGTTGCAATTTTGTACATGAAGCTTGTGGTGGATGTCTAGTGTAGGTACTCGGTATGGAAGGGCTACCACTACTGGATATAATGGATTGGAAAAGGATGTAAAGGGAAAGCATTCCCAAAGGGAGCTGAGGAATGGGATTCGGGGCTCCTACATCTGGCACAGCAGGGATGCCGCCCCTGCTTTTATAACCCCTTTACCCCTGTTATGAAGAGGGGGCAGCATGGTCCCAACTATGGGGTGGCTGGAAGCAGAGTGGGGATTGTGTAAATTATTAAGGAAACAATGATGATCTGTACTGTAGAGTTTATTGCCGGTTACTCCCAGATACAATAAATGAATAAAGTTGTGGCCAGATTAAACCATATTAATTCCTCCAGTGTGGGTGGACAATGCCTGGTGATAGAAGTAAATGGTTTACAGATTAAAGGAAAAGGGCTGTAAACTTGAACAAGAATTCAAAGGCATGGTTAGATTAAATAACTAAACCCTCACTTAGGTATTGACTGGCCAGCTCTGGGGCTACTCCAAAGTAGAGAGGTTTGCCAGTTGCCTCAGACTTCAGAGGAACAGCAAAACAGTATGGTCTTCATATGTGGATAAGCAGCGTTGTGTTCTAGGACTGGTAGCAGACATTCACGATTTATGACCGTTCTTTCACTCCTTTAAAATTGTTCCCTAAAATAGAATTCATACAAACACATGTTTGGGATGATGATCATGCTACAGTAAAGAAAAACAGGGGCTTTAGATTTATTTCAAACACAGGGAAGCAGAGAACTTAGCAGGAAAATGTCCAGTCTGCTCAGGTTAAAAGTTAATTTGATCTTGAAAACTGTTGCTTCAGCCTTTTTTCTCCCTCAAAGAAAAATGTGCCTTCCTCTGCAGATCTAAAAAGATAAGCCCACTATATAGATTTCTGCAGCAGCCACACTGGACACAGGAAATATTGGCCTTGTTCCTTAAGCTGCCACTTGGTCTCAATGGAGGTTTTTATTGTACATCTCTTCATTAGAGTTAGAGAGGTTTTATAACATAATATTTTGGCTTGTCCACATGGAGACTTGGTGCATGGCAAGCTGCATTGTCAATGCATAGTGCACTAGCTTGCCACAAATTAAGTTACCCTGGGGAGCCTGCTACCACACACTAAAAGTTCCATAATGGATCAACAATCCTGTACTGCTGTCAGAGTGCGCTGTGGAACTGTTAGTGCATGATTGCAGGGTCCACCCGGCCAGTTAGTGCACTGCAAGCTAGTGAGTTATAGAGTCACACCCTAGTTTGCTGCACACTGTTTCCCTGTCGATGAGCAAGTCTGTCTGCTGAGCTGGGTGCTCTCAGAATTCTCTCTTGTTCAAGAAAGTGTCTCAGAACTCCAAGAATTCTGACCACATCTCTCTCTCACTCTCACTCACACACAGCATTACAGTCTGTATCTAAAAATGCTCTTCCACTTCCTAAATAGGAGGACCCCTTTTCTGCTCCGCTGTCCTCAGAACACTGTCCCATGGTCGAGGAAGCAGAAGCCTTCCTGGCGATACCGTCCATACAGCCATGCATTCACCTCCAGGATGTGTCTGTATTACTTCAAGAAGTTTTATTTCATTTTCCTCCTCTCCCACAGTATAGAATCATAGGCCTCTTCTTCCAGGTCATTTCATCCCTCCCTTCCTCCCTCCACCTGAGAAGGCGGGATTACTCCTAACTCCTAATTATTCTAGTTTATTGTCCCTTTCTAGTTTCAAAATATCCCATATGATGCTTCTAATAATTTTTTTTTGAGTTTAACAATTAAACTGAGTTTCAAAGGTGAAAGTAAATTGTCAGAAGATAACAATGTACTCTGCACAAGGCATAAGCCTTAATAGTGGGGACCAATCTATGAAAATATCTTCAAAACATTTGAGGCCCATATTTTAATCTGTTTTTCAAATTAGTGAAAATAATGAGTTTTGCAGTAAGGCGACAAGTAAATTCAAGATTTAACTATTTGGTTCCCTTGTTAGATCCATCTGTTTGCTCTAAATGTGCTAGGGTTGCCAGGTGTCCTGTTTTTGACCGGAATGCCTGGTTGAAAAGGGACCCTGGCGGCTCTGGTCTGCACCACTGACTGGGCTGTTAAGTCTGGTTGGCGGCACAGCAGGGCGCAAGCAGGCTCCCTGCCTGCCTTAGCTCTGTGTGGCTCCCGGAAGCAGCGCCACTCCCCCTTCCAGCTCCTATGCATAGGGGCAGCTAGGGGTCTCCACATGCTGCCTCTACCCAAGCGCTGGCTCTGCAGCTCCCATTGGCCAGGAACTGTGGCGAGTGGGAGCTGCGGGGGCAGCACCTTCAGACGGGGCAGTGCGCAGAGCCACCTGGACACGCCTCCATGTAGGAGCCAGAGGGTGACATGCCGCTGCTTCTGGGAGCTGCCTGAGGTAAGCACAGCCCAGAGCTTGCACCCCTGACCCCCTCCTGTCCTCCGAACCCCTTGGTCCCAGCCCAGATCCCCCGCCCACCAAACTCCTCGGTCCCAGTCTGGAGCCTCCTCCTGCACCCCAAACCCCTCATCCCCAGTCCCACCCCAGAGCCCGCACCCTCAGCCAGAGCTCTCACTCCCCGCACCTCTGCCCCAGCTCAGAGCCCCCTCCTGCACTCCAAACCCCTCAGCTGCAGCCCAGAGCCTGCTTCTGCACCCCAAATCCTTAATCCCTGGCCCCACACCAGAGCCTTCACCCCCTCTGCACCTCAACCCACTGCCAAGGTCAGGAGCCTCGTCCCTCACCCTGAACACCTCATTTCTGGCCCCACCCCAGAACCCACACACCCAGCCCAGAGCCCGTACCCCTCCCACACCCCAATCTCCTGCCTCAACCCGGAGCCCCCTTCCATACACTGAACCCCTCAGCTCCACCCCCACAGCCCGGAGCCCCTTCCTGTATCTCAAACCCCTCATCCCTGGCCTCACCCCCTCCCACATCGCAAAGCACTGCCCCAGCCCAGAGCCCCCTCCCAAATCCCTCATCCCTGGCCTCACACCCTCCCGCATCCCAATGCACTGCCCTAGCCCAGAGCCCCCTCCCGTATCCCAAACCCCTCATCCCTGGCCCCACCCCAGAGCCCGCACCCTGAGCCGGAGTCCTTACCCCCTCCTACACCTCTGCCCCAGACTGGTGAAAGTGAGTGAGGGTGGGCGACTGAGCGACAAAAGGAAGGGGGATGGAGTGAGCAGGGGCGGAGCCTTTGAGAAGGGGCAGGGCAGGGGTGAGGCTTTGGAGGAAGGGCAAGGCAGGGAGAGGGGTAAGGGTGTTCAGTTTTTTGCTAGCAGAAAGTTGTCAACCCTAAAATATGCCTTTTTCAGAAGTTGTTTAATTTCAGATTCTCTAATCTCTCCTTTTCATTGACAAAATAGTTTTAAAAATACACAGACATATTAATTTAAAATTCTTAGATTTATTAGTATGCTTAAGGTAGTAATGACTCTTACAACACTTTTGCCTGTCACTAGTTGTTGGTGCATGGTTCATTTTTCACTGCTTTGGAAGAAAGTATAATAACAAAACAGAATGAGCTACATCCTATTCCTGTTGAAATCAATGGTAAAACTCTCGTAGATTAGGTTGAGCTCCCACTAAAGACTTTTTTTTTGTTTTTTTTACAACCAGATACAACTTTATTTAGGACTTTTCCATTTAACAGTGTATAATTTTTTTTTTAAAACTCATCCATTGTGTTACTGCTTTACTATATGGCAGGATGTTGCTTCATTTAATGCTTTGCTACTAGTCTTGTTAAAATATTTTTTACACCTGTCATATCTGGCCTGAAGGGAATGTCGTATTTAATAATCTATATAATCTGTAGTTCCTGCTCACTTATCCTCATAGATTATTATGACAGAAGCCACTAAAGTTCATTCTCCTGATTAAGCTGATATGAATGGTTTGTACATGTATTACAGACGGGATCAGTTGTAACAGTCATTACTCTTAATTAATTTTTTAACTTTTAAATTGTGATTTTTGCATTTTGAGGAGTAAAATCTACAGGCGTAAAGAACGACTCTGGTGGTGTGGTGTGTGCTTACACTGTTGAAATAATAGACCTTCCACAAAGGTCTGAGGCAGCTTACTCTAGTGTGATAAAATTAAACTAGTTCGTATCACAGCGAATATATCTTATTGTTACAGCAGTATAGGAGCCCCAGAACAGAGAACATCAAAGAGGAGGTAACTCAAAGTTCCTCAAAGGCAGGTTTGTCTTAAGCATATGAGACAATACTAGAATCCTGCTTGGATATCTCTGGAATTGGATTGGCCTGCAGTGTTTGCATCCCTAATGGACTTGCTAGAACAGTTTGAGTCAGCAAAATCAATGCTCTAGGCTTGGTAGAGAGACAAGATGGGTGGGGAGATATCTTTTTATTGGACCAACTTCTTCTGGTGAGAGAGACATGCTTTCAAGCTGCACAGAGCTCTTCTTCAGGCCTGGGACATGTACTAAAAGTGTCTAGGCTTGGTAGTCCTCTATATTATGGCAGCTAGCTGGTACAGAGGGACTGAATTCCCATGGAAGATATGTGTTGATTTTCAAGGGCTTCGTTTCAGTGCTGTTTTTAAAAACTACTTTTTATAAGGCTTTGATTCCAAATACTCCTCTCTAGTTATAAGAACTTTTGATATACCTTCTGTAAAGCACTGCTCTTACTGTAAACTTCACATTATCTTGAGTGTGCTGAAAAATGCTTATGAGTGATTTCCATACAGAATAACCCTCCATCCCCCACCAGATTGAATGCAAAATAGTAATTCAGTCAAGTGGTATTCTAAAGCTGAAAAGTACAGTTTGAATGGTTTATGAATAGCACCGCAACAGACATTAAATTACAGCCCGTATAACCACGAGGGCTATGAATACTAGATACATAAAACACTTTTATTACCAGTTACCTATAAGGTTGAGCAAAATGAAAATCCATCTGCCAGAGCAGGCTTCCAGCACATATTGCGCAGCAGGATTATAATATATATGTGGAGGAGAAGAGTTTGAGATTCAAAATGGAGAAGGATTTGAGGGCATGTGATTTAGGAAAATGAGGAGGATTACAGGACATATGATACAGGAGGAAAGGGATTACAGTGCATGTGATGTTGGAAGACACAGATTACTGGAACATAAATTGTAAACCCTCACACATTTTATTTATATTTTAATCAGAGGAACTCCCTGGAGATCTGCTTTTTAACAAGGGAATGCTATCTTAACAGAACAGTCATTTTAGCAGAATTAGAAAGGAAGTGCGTAGTCTGTTAGCTAAGATGATGGAAATGTTATCATGCAATAACACATGGACACATGTTACCCTGGGGTGTTAATATCTCATATTCCAGTTTAAGAGCCAAGAAAATCCTGCTTGTTAATTGCAGTTTTTAAAAAATACATATACAGAAACCAATTATGTTGGTAAAATATGATGGCTGTAAAATTGCTAGCTAATAGTGATTTTTTTTAAAAGATTTGAATAGATTACTGAACTCTTTGCAATATTTAATGTCTGTCCAGAATGAGTTTTTGCTTTTCCTCTCCTTTTTAAAGAAAGTGGGTTAATGTAATGCTCAGGAAGGAAAGCCTACCATACACAGGCAATGTGGAAGCTTCCCCTCACCACACTGCCAATCCAAACTGGCAAAGCCCTTTGCTATCCCATCCCAGAGGCTCTTCACAGCTGAGGGCATGTCTACACTTACCTCCGGAGCGAATGATCCAGTGGAGGTCGATTTATCGCGTGTAGTGAAGATGCGATAAATCAACCACCGAGCGCTCTCCCGTCGACTTCAGTACCCCACTGGAGTGAGAAGCGTAGGTGGAGTCGATGGGGGAATGGCAGCAGTCGACCTACCGCAGTGAAGACACCGCAGTAAGTAGATCTAAGTACTGTGTTATTCACGTAGCTGAAGTTGCGTAACTTAGATTGATTCGCCCTTATGCCCCCCCAGTGTAGATCAGGCTGCACTGTGATGGTTTAGTAATGAAGACAAATTCTCACTTGAGGCTACAAAACTTATTTTAATGTGCAACCTTCTCAAGATCCCAAGAGGTCAGACTGGGGTAGTGAGCTACGGATCTCTCATTTACTTAAGTACTGTATTTGGAGCCCAGTCTTGCAGCTGTTACTGATCTGAGTAGCCCCTCTCTGACCTCAGTAAAACCAGTCTGAGTCTGGGTTGCATGATCAGTCAGTGAGGGCCCAATCCCGTGAGGTGCTGAGTGTCTCGTGAAAAGTGCTAGGTATGCAGGCACTCAGGATTGGGTCCTTTATGAGCAGTAACTTCAATTAAAACTAAAATATCCTTTAGTTTATATCCCATCGGGCAACCTGTACCTTACTCTTATAAATTTCAGTCCTTCCCAGCACTTAAGTACATGCATAACTTTAAGTTTGCTTTGCTACATTTGGTTGGGGCCATAGGCAGATTCTGTCTCCTAGTTCACCTAGGTGTGACATTGGATAGGTCATTAATGTACTGCAACCACTTGAGGAAGACGTCAGCCAAATTCAGCACTCGGAACAACCTGCTCAGAAAATTGGCTGGCTGGCTCAACCTGGGCTGTGAGCACCTGGGCACTTAGAAGATCAGCCTTTGCCCTCTGCTGTTCAACAGCAGAGTACTGTGCTCCTGTCTGGTGTCACTCGTCTCACACGAGGCTGGTCGACGTAGAGCTTAGCAAAGCTATGTGTATTGTTACTAGGACTTTGCATGCGACTCCATTGCCACCATGGCTGCCAATACTTAGTAACGTAGTGCCTTGCCATATTCGCTGTTAGAAGGCGTTTGTCATGCTGCTTTCCAAGATCAATGAGAACAGCAGCCCAGCTTTGTGCCACCCACCAGCTCACCTGTCTTCTAGATGCCCTTTATGGTCATCTGCTTGGCACAACAAGTGGTCAGCAATGACAGCTGTTAATCACTCACTCGTCACTGACCCAACCGTCTCTCCACCAGGTTTTGATCTGCCAAGGGATCTCTGCCAAAGCATCTCTGAACTGGTTTCAAGTAGGACAGGGCAACTGTGTGGCCAATCTGTATACACGATGTTTTCAAATGTCCCACGATGCAGCTGCGGTCAACTTCAGAAGGTCACATATCCTTGATGAATGCCCACTGACTTATTTCGATGTAGGGCTACCGATGCTTCCATCTGGCTGATAATGATGCCCTCAAATGCCTGGGCATATTGCATATGCTCTGAGAGAGATCCCCCCGATCTTGCAAACAAAGATGGAAATTACTTGGGTGCTGACATAACCTACTCTAATTACAATTTTTCTTTGGGACATTTATCAGATGCAACTAAAGAAGTTCTGTTTCTTATATTTTCCATTGGAAATGCCCTACCTTCAAAGGTATTTATATGGTGGTAGATTCAGCAGACAGTTACAAGGCTGAAGAGCTCATTTTGCTGCATTTATTTTTGCTACTGATTTCTAGAAAATTATCTTGCTAGTTTCAGTGCTTTGGCACTGACCAGCAGCACTTCTCAGGTTTAAACTTGGTCAACTCTTGGGAGAGAGAGGAACTCCAGTTATACTTTTATCCTGCTTGCCCATGAGATTCTGTTTTTTGTTTTTTAATGTACACTAACATAAGCATACCCCATATCCATGCTGCACACATGTGTATACTCTGTCAATTTATAGGGAGAAATTGGAAGTTAAAGTAGAACTTGACCTTCAGGCATCCCATGCAAATATTAAGACTTTTAAACTAATAAAGTAGCACTAGTGGTTTCAGCCAGCTGAATATATTATGATTTTATTGTTTAATGTTGTCTTCAAGTATAAGGGATTATATTTAGTGCATAAAATTGAGATGGGGGCTATAAAATGCTAACTTTCTGTGACTTTTTTGTTAAATGCACTTCAAGATCATGAAGAATGTTTTATTTCTGAAGATGGGAAGGAATTGTCTCATCCACTGAGAGGAAAACAAGTTTTCTTTTTTTTGTTTTGTTTTGTTTCTATCTTATCTCATCTTTTTGTAGCTCATTTAAAAATATCTTTTAATTGTTGCATAAAAGAATAACTATTCTTAAAATCTCCTTCCCCACTCTTGATTTAACCTGTTGGTCTGTTTTCTGGAGGCTTCTTCCACTGCAAGTCTTGTCTCTGAGAAGTGTATCTTTACTCAGGCCACATCTCAATCTGCTAACATTAATTCGTCCATCTAAACAGAGTTTTGCCATTAGACTTCAGTGAGAGCAGGATTGGGCTTTTCATGTCATTTGTGTACAAAGTTTGGAGAAGCTGTCAGAAGTGGTTATGGCAACTCGGAGAAAGACTTTCTTCCCACGTAGATAATAATACTCATGAGCCTGAACCAGAACCTCAGATTTGACAAATTCCTACATTTTGGGTCTGTCAAACAAATGAATTGGGTTCCCAGTTTTGCATTTTCAGCCCATTTCTGATCTCACTGGGTGTCTGATCTCACTCCCACTAAAGTCAATAGCAGAAATCCCACAAAGGGAACAGAACTGGGCTGGATTTGTAAGCCGCTCTCTTGAACAGGATTTCTTTAGCTTTCCATTCATTCCATATTGTAGAAAGAGCCAACATAGGCGAGTGTGTGTGGGTGTAATTTTCTCTTTACCAATTCCATGCAACTTTGGGCTGGTCCACATACAGTTTTGTGTTTTTTAAAAAGTGCTCTTACTATATCAGTTTAGAATCCCATAAACTTTTGAGAATATTATAAAATAGATGTAGTGCATCTACTTTGATGTCAAAAAGAAGATAGATCATCGCCCATCAATGAATCCTTAAATAAGTAACACAGCATCTGTTAGAAGAGCAGCTGACTTTGTGTAAGACTATACCTCATACCAAGTTCACTGTGTGAGCTAATGTGGATCCTTCTATGTGAGGTATGTGTGCAGTGTATAGGTTGAAAGGACCCTATTAGTATTGAGTTCACCATTCATGAGCTTTTAAAAACTTTGTTCTTGCTATTAAATCTTAACCAGTCAGAACAATATTCAGATAATGAGGATTTTTTTAACCTGAAACCAGTGACAATGTATAATGACATTATTTTCTAAACGTCATGATATTGGTAACTTGGTGGTAGTTTCTGTTATAAAATGTTAAAATGTTCGGAAAGAAAATGTAAGTGATGTTGGAGTATTTGACTTTTAATATTCACATGCCCCAGTAACTGAGCCTGGCTGAAAGTTGTATGGGTAACTACGCCATACAACTTTGTCTGAAACAGCAGTTACACTCTGAGGGAGGCTGCCTAACCAGAGAATGGCAACTTTCACAAGCCATGTCTCAGTTCTAAAAACACACTGTTTTGTTTAAATTCAGGCTTCTGATTCTGGTTGAATTTTTATGAAAGGGAAAAGAAAGATTGAAGACTGGTTTTTGTTAGTGTTTGGTAAATGGAAAATCTTGGCTGCTACTCTGAAACTTGGAATAAAGGGTCACTTCTGATCATTACTCTAAAGGTTTTATTTGATCAAGCAGATGTTTAAATTCAAATCGGCCTGTGTTATCATTTTGTGAATATATTCACTGTTAGTCACATAGAGCTGCTGTTAGTGTAAGACTGCACAGAACATCCTACAATAAATGGCAATGGTTGCAGAGATGAAGGCAAAATAAATATAGAGTGTGTTCTAATATGGCTGCCTATTAAAATATTAGACCTAATTAACATAATGTTACAAGCTCCACTTGTAACTCCATGCCTGGCGGCTCAAGCACAACCATTCAGAGCTGATGCACTGTTCATTGTAACAGACAATGTGCTGCACATGGACTATTCAGAAAGGCTAGTGCTCATATTCATGCAGTTTGTATGTATTATAGAGCCATTAATTTTAATACAGTTGCCCTCATTTTTAAGGACATCTGTTAAAAGAACAATAGACTTAAAAGTCCACATATCTCCAGGGAGCCATTATCTGCCTGTATGGTGATAATTCTGTTTTTAAAGAACTCTGCCTGCTTATAAAATATATTGAAATGGTAATTATCTAATGGTAGGTCATTCTTTTTTTTTTTTTTTTTACCCTTTAAGATTTGCCCATCGCTTCCTGAGCCTGATTTTCAAAATTGTGCACAGCTGTGAATAAAAGTGCACGTGCAATTGCTTTCCTAATTTGCATGTATAATCACTGAGAGTGCACAAGCAGATTTATTTACACATGCAAATAGCCAGTACACAATTTGAATATTGTAACAAGTAATGGTAACCAGAGGCAAAACTTGGCATACGGTTGTGCACATGTGATTGCATATGAAATGGCATTTGCAAACTTTAAAAAATCAGCCCCCCTAAGAAAAGTACAAGGACAATAAAGCATTTTAGATCTTTTAGTAAACCCTTCAGACCATCAGCACCAAGACTTGTGCAATGTGAAAGCTGTCCAGCCTGTTGTGGTGAATTTACTAGACACAGCTCTGTATACAAGATGTAGTGGTATTTCATAACTGTCCAGGCAAAGCAACAGTTCAAATGATTGCGTAGCGTATTCTTATAAGAGGATATAATTGTACAAATTTTAAGTTAAATGAACTTGAGTTTTTATTGTGTAGTTCTATGGGAAGGATTAATTAGTCATTCTCTGTGTAATTGTTTTGCACTGCTTTTAGTCATGCTGTGCCATCGGTTTAAAAGTAAGGGCAGAATTTGGCTTGTTCTATTTCTTCTCACCAAGTTTCCTTTTGAGAAGATTCCTATGCAGAGAGGCAAGATCTCTGAAGAAAAGAAAAGGAAGATGCAGAGGAATGCCAGCTAGCAATACACAGGCTACTTATGCCGTGCAAGAGAATGATAGCAAGAACTGGCTATTCATATCACGTAATGCAAGGAATGGAGTCTGAAATGTAGAGAGATTAAAAAGTACAGATAAGAAAAATAAGTTGGTTGGTTGGTTTGAAACTTTTGGTTTTTGAGATTTCATTCTCAAACCAGACATTGTGTTAAAAATGATTGGGGGAAAAATGGGTTAAAGCATGTAGTCGCTTTCATGTTTTCACTCCTATGAAGCGGGACATTGATCAATGCTCAAGTCGCACTCCCCGTCAGTACCTGGCCCGAGCCGGGGAAGCTAATGATTCAACCAGCAGTCCAAATTCGGTGATGAATCTGGTCATATGCCGCCTGAGGCATGTTGTGCATATGCTAAGAAAAAGACTCCTATGAACTGGAAATGTAATAATTTTGGAAAATTAAACATTACCGGCAAGTATTATGGAGCAATAGGATACAAATTATGATTATAACCATTCTGCATCAGACATTCATGCACCATTTATCTTTTATGATGTCTAAAGTCTAATTTTCACAAAGAATCCCTGCTGCTACAGCTCAGTGAGTAGGACTGAGAACAGGCAACATCAGGCATTCTTAGTCTAACTCAGTTGTCATTAGAATAGCTAGACAAAGCATAGATGAGGTGTCAAGATTTTAGGGTTTCATTCTCAGTTCTGCTAGCTACTTACTGTCTGATGCTGGGCAAGTAAGTGAGGGCCAGATATTCAAAACTGTGCATTCACATTTGTGCACCAGGCTTGTATGTGTAATTACTGAGATGCATTTGTGAATCAGGTAATCGTGCAGTCAGATAGTTAGTTATGGGTCTGGCTGGCCATTTGCTGGAACAGTTTTTCAGCATACATGTGCAAGTGCAGTAATGACATATACATTTTTGCACATTTAGTTGTGAAAATCTGGCCTTGATGATACTCACATTCAGTATGTTACAGCATAAAATAAACTAGAAGAAATTACAGCACAGTGAAATATTGATCTGCATCTGACAGACATTAGAACACAACTAGAGCTGGAGGCTCAGATGAGGGGGAAAGACAATACGAGTACTCCCCTCCCCATTCTTCTAGAATAACCAAAGAAAAGAACCTGGACCCAGAAGTCTTCCCTGTTTTCTGATTCTGAGCTCCTTCTCAGTTTACCAGCAGCTGTGTCCTAAATCTTATTCCAAATTGTCATTTGCTCCAATTCACAGGTCAGCACAGTCTAGCTTTCTGGAAGAGAAAGCACCTAAAACCTATACAAAGTATGTATCAAAAACAGACATCCCTATCCTGCTGGTTTAACACTTAAATACAGTGGAACAAGGAGGAGATGTAAGAGTGGCTTGTAAAGCAAGAAAACACCCCACATGATCAGCCTCCCACACAATTGCATATGACCAAGACTCGCACCTTTTATGGAGTGGCAAGATAGAGAGAGGTCTAATCCCACTGCTCTCACTTTGACTAAACTCCTCTTGATGTCTTTCCTGTTCTATTGATGATCAATTACATTTTTACTTCCGTGAGTATTGTCCAAGGAAAGATGGTGAGAAGGGATCGAAAAAGAGAGCATTGGAACACGTGGAGATAATCTGTGTGCTCTTTCCGCCTCTGCAGAGGAACATATTGTTGCATGCATTTTGGCTTATGTCAAATGCCTAATGCAGACTGGTGCAGGTTCGTTAGCAGTATACTGGTAGCCATGCAGTCCTCTGGAAATGGCTTGAATTGCTACATGCCATAAATGAAGAATGGGAGCCTCTCTTGGAGCTAAGAGTAATTTATATCCCAAATCCTTTTTTCAGAGGGAGAAATGAGGCACTTCAAGGTAACAAGGTTGTCGAGCACCCGCTCATTTCTTGAGGGACTTCTTTTGCTTGCTGTTACAATAATTTTTAAAACGAAATTCTAGCTATCATGGATCCACAAGGCCTTTTACCTTTACACAGTCTCTGGCAGTATACCCATGTAGTTCTAGGCCCTCCAGTTTTTGCAAGGAAGAGTCCTGCAGCTCCGCTACTCCCAGGGGGACCTGCAACTCCATCCTTATCCCCCCAATATTCAGTTTCCCTGGAGGGAACCCATTCCCTGTAAAGGTATCCCTTCTTCCACAGGAATCTTTCCTGCAGACCTTTGTACAAGGTTTATACTGCCAGAGCTAGCTATCATTCTCAGCTTCTCTGAAGAGGACTCACTCTGATACTCTGTTTGAAACTCTGCTACTGGGGCAGGGAGAGTAACCTATCCATCCTCACCGGCTGGAATTTGAGTCACAGCACTTCTAAGCTGTGCCTCAGTTTTCCTACTTCTGGCTGGAGTCTCAGTCCCAGCTCTGTCCGGCTCTGCCCCAGGGAGTGCATTCTCCCAAGCCAAAAGCAGCAGCTTTCTAGCCCCATGCATGCTGGTCTGTGACCCTAGGTGAGGACATGGTGATGTTCTCTGGCTCCTGGTAAGAATCAAGGTGCTTCGGTCTCTGCCAGGCTAGTCATCCAAATCATTTCCTATCAGCACCCCCATAGGTAACTGGTCATGCACCCCAACCTCTTTGTGCCCCTTCTTGGTACCCGATTTCAAGTATATCTTTGGGACAGGCACCTTAACTGGGGATCCAAACACTCCCCCAGGGTTAGATACTCATTGGATACAAACTTATTGGGGTCAGCTATGTTAGGGAGAGCCAGAGTTACCTCAGCACTCATGTCCCACAAGTCCTGGACCTTTGTCCATTCCCCTTTATGCTCTGACCCCCTCCCCAAGCCTCCTGCCTACACCCACTACTTGACCTGAGGAAACCCTGTGAATTTGGTACACCAGAGCCTAAGGGTTAAACTCAGCAGTCTGAACATTTTATCTCCTAGAGGAGCTAGTGGGGAGGCCTCTGAATCCTCCATTATACTGTTAGTACCAAAGACTTGAGGAGCTGACATTCCCTGCAGTTGTATTTTCTAGGTTAACCCTTAGCGGGCCATGGCCAGACCCCAGGAAACTGAGTCTCAGGTACTCTGCCCACTTATGCCTAGGCCTATTACAGACATAATGTCTTGGGTCCTTGGGATCTCTCATTGATGGTCTGCTTGAGTTGGCCAATACCTCCACTTCAGGTTTACCTAAATCCCATTTCTGAGAAACCCCTTTATGGGACCTTGACTTGGGCCAGTCCCATTTTGGGTTTTCTTTTCTGAACCAGGCCTACTATCCATAAATCCACCTGCCAGTCAGGCTGCACAATGCAAGCCTTGGGTTCTGGAGCACTAGCCATGTTTTAAGGTTATGGGGACACACCTCCTAAGTTGTTCTAATGCCACCAATCAGACAAGCATCCAGGATAGTAACTCTTGCACCTTTTCCCCATTTGCGGAGGTGCTCCTCCATCTGGGTTGCAACCTCCATATATGTCACCCCCATATTCTTTTGCATGCTCCCAAACCGTCTTCTGTAAGCCTCAGGCATCAGTTCAAACTTAAGCAATAAGGCTTTTTAAAAAAGTTCACTCCCTGAATCAGTTCCATCCATTTGATTATACACACCTCTATACTTTGGGCGTCAGAAAGGGAGTGAGACCTTGGAACCTATCCACAGGGGGAATGTGATTTAAATAGCAAGCTTTCTGAAAGGCAGTGGGGCAGGCATCAATACCCCCCTTCTAAATTATTGTCCCAATTTACATGTGTTTCCTGTGATCTTGGCATCCCAGAGTTTCTCCCTACTTACCATTCACATGTGATCTCTTGCTCCTCAGGTTCTCAGTTTCCAAATTGCTTTTGCTGCTGTTTCTCATGTTTGGCTCACTCGGTTTTGTCTTTTCCTGATCAGCCAGCTTCTGACATTCCAGCTCAGTTCCTGCTCCTCCACCTGAAACCTCTTTTTTTTCCAGCTGCAATTTTTGCCGCTCTAGCTTTTAGGTTGGGGAACTTGATCTTGAGGACACCCTGCGATTGCTTCGGCTGCTGCAGATACTGTGATTGTCCTGCTTTGACTCTGTTTGTATCTATGTCTCTATTTCCCCCAGCCTGATCCTCTGGGAACCTTGTCTGGGTCTGGACTTTAATTCTTTGCCTGGTTGTCCTCATGTAGTAGGTCAAACAGTTGTGCCTTGGTTCACTTTTAAAGTTTAACTCTCCCTTTGCACAGCTCTGCTGTCTGCCTCTTAAGGAGTTGATCATATGTCATTTTCCTTAACTGTCCTTTCCTTCTGTCTACTCAGAACATAAACCACTTTCTCCCTACAGTAGTTTTGACTAAGCTTGTTTTTACTGTTGTGGTCGCTTTTTGCAAAACACTATGATTTCAGACAGCATCCCACTGCTACCACCAGCGGCCATCGATCCTCTGGGCATGCTAGGCCTCTGACCTTTACACAGGATCTCTGGAAGAATACTTCTTCAGTACTGGCCCTAGACCTCCACTTTTGCAAGGAAGACCCTGCAGCTCCACCACTTCAAGACTGGGTCTTTGGATTCAGCACCTCTGTTTCTCACTCTGGTTCCTCCAGCAGTTCCAAATGAGTTAGACCCCTGTCAGAGACTCACCTATTCAGTGACACAGAACCCAGGGCAGCCTTTTCAAAAGAAGACAGCTTTTATTAGCCAATTGGAATACAGTATTTTAAAGCCCTTAGGTTAGACTTGAAAAGCAAGGTTTACATGCACGTCCATGCTCACAACATTACCTGCCTCTTTGATCAAAGATGTCTAGAATTCCATCTCTCTATCTGCTCACTTGGCCGATGCATCAGGGACTTTCAGAGCTAAAAGCGTAAGCTGCTAACGCTCTATAGCTCCTATTCTCTGTGTATTGGCACAGGGGGGACTTGCAACTCCCAGTCACCAGAGTCTTACATAAGCATAGAGTATTTCATTTTCTTGTCCACTTTCTGTTGGAGAACCCTACTCTTCTACTAAGTTACTGAGAATTTTAGGGCCTAGGGAATGTTAATCTAGCATGCTTGCAGCTGTAAATGCCACCCCCAGCCCTTCCATGCAGCTGCGTCTCCTGTCTGGGGTCTGTACAGCCCCGCCATAGGGCGGGGCTGGGGGTGGTATAGCTGTGCTGGAGGAGCTGCTGGTGTGGGGTGCTGGCTCCTGGGAGCAGTGGCATCACGTTCTGTTCCTTTCTCTGCTGTGGTTCCTGGGAGAGCCCTTAGGTTCAGCGGATACTGATTTCTACCTGTGGATATCCACATCTGCAGGTATAAATTTGTATCTGCTCAGGGCTCTACAATTCATTCTTGAAAAAGTCTTTCCGGTATGGCGTACCGGCAATAAATGTCTTAATGGTATGGCATACCTGACCGTACCGGCTTACTTGCACCACTGCTGTTGAAGTCAGTGTCAGAACTCCAGTTGATTTCCATAGTGCCGGGATTTCACTCAGTGATTTTTGCACTGCTTTTTAGTTGCTCAGTAAATTGCAAAGGTCAAAGATGGTTCCCCTGTCCAAAAGAAGCGGTGAATTCTGTGCTCATTTCATTCCCAGTTTGTGCATTTGTAGTTGTAGATGCTCTTTCATGCCATTCTACATTTTCTCCTTAACCTTTTATAATTGTTTTAATGACAGCCATTTCTCTCTTCTGAACTGGAGAGCACAAACTATGAAGAAAGGTGGTACATATGGTAAATCACGTCAGATATAACTACACAACTGCCCCCCACACTTCTGTTTGTTTAATCAGTTCTGAAATATGTAACTTTTATATTTTTGGGCTGGTTCTTCCTTCTTCATGCAGATCACTTATTTCAGCATCTGCCACCTTTAAATATGTACGTTTAAATGACACATTTCTGAAAATTTACACTGCATTTCTAAGTAGGAAACAAACCATGTTACTCTTTTATTTTATATTGCACAAAGAGAGGGGACATGTGTGAGCATAGCCAGAATAGACCCCTGAAATGTGCAGCCCTGCTTGGCTTTCTCTGGCCCAAATTCTCACAACAGTGACCCATCTCCATGCAATTGCTTGGTCTGGGCATGAAGGCAAGGGCTCCAGGCAAAAGGCCATGGATCTTTAATGGTGAATAGAGCCTTAAGTAATGAGTGACAAATGGGTGATAGTTGTGAAACAAGCTGACATTGTACAACCTGAAATGGGGCCTCTTTAAAACAGACTTGTTTTACCAGTTGAAACCATCCTAGTGGCCTTCAGCCTGAGTGGTTGAAAGTTATTAGGGTACACCTCAGAGCTAATTAGCCAATTGCTTTACAACAGAAATGTGTATGTTGAAGATTAATGATTATTAACACTTTCATTCTGAAGTAGGCATGACTTTGTTCTTTGAGTTGATAGGCAGAAAGAGAGACAGACTGTCCAGAAAATGCTTCATTCCTGAAGAAGAATATTGGGGAACATCCGATAAGCAAGCTCAGAAGGAGTTCTAAGGAAACTCTGTGTATAACCCTATCCATAGTTTGTTATTGCAAACACTATATAATTTCACGTCAAAAGGAATTTTATAAAATCTGCGCTCTTGATGTTCTTGCCAGCCTTGTGGGATAACTATTCAGTGATCAGCTAAATTACAGTATATTAACTGCCTTAATATACAGTTCTGTACTTCCTGTGGTGGCAGCATAAAAGGTAGCATGTTAAAAATCTTGGTGGTATCCCATGAGGTCTTCAATTTCCAGAAGAATTTTAGCATGGGAACTTTGGAAATTTTGTCACATGGATGAGGCTGGAATCCTATTTGGTCTGATTTTTAAGAGGGCATAAATGCAGTGTTAAGTACCCAACAGCTACCTCACGAAAGCATTGCCTACTCCTTGTTTATGCATAAAGTAGTTAGTTGGGGGTGTGATTTGCTGTCATTCACACTTTGTCTTGTGACTGAGAGGCAGAGGATGACACAGCCTAGTGCAAACATATGATTAATGTAAGACAATACAGTGAAATAAGGCTTAAGGGCCTGAGCCTGGGCCCAATTTTGCTACCCTTCTGCACAGCTGGGAAGGGGATCAGCATCCTCCACGACTGCATGCCTGCCTTCCAAAGCCTCCCGAGAGCTCTCGGAAGTTGAGATCTGTGCGGAGGGAGTGGACAACCACAGGTTGGGTGGGTGTATGGCTGGGGGAACATCAGACCCAGGAAACGGACGGTGTCCTCAGGCTGTATTACTTTGCATGTGGAGTCCCGTCGGTGGCGGCGTGATATCTGAGGGCAGCAATGCCTAGGAGGAGTTTCTGGAGGCTGCTCATGGTATAGAGTTGTCATGGAAGTATAGGACTTTAGTGCAGATGGCCCCTGGCCTCCTAAAAAGTTTGCTAGATCCTGGAACTTCACCTGGGTTTTTCTTCCCTTGCCGTTCCTGCAGGTTTTATTGTAGGAAGTGCTGTCTGGCTCTCTTAGAGATGCCAAGCACCATAAAAAGCTGCAGCTAGAGTCACTGGGAGCAGCTGGGGTGCTCAGCATTTTTGAAAATCAGGTGCCGAAATATGGACATAGGAGCCTAATTTTAGGCACCTACATTTGAAAATCCTGGCCAAAATTTCTCAAAATGTACAGCTTGAACCTGAGGGAAACTGAGCACCTGTAACTGCTGATGTGGCAGGCACCTTAAAAATACCAGAGAGAGAGAAAGAATCAGCTCATCCTGAAGTCAACTGATGTAGCAGATGGTCAGCATCTCACAGCATCAGGCCCTCTGAGTTCAAAGTAAACGCTGCTATGTGTGTAATGTATTGCAAAATGTATTACATATAGCCACTGTACAGAAATGAAAATGAACCGGTGCCAGTTTGTATTTTTGACATGTCTAGTTCCTGCTATATGACTTGCACAAATAATTATTGCAAAATGTTTTTCTGGGGAAACTAGATGAGGCAGAGTTTCCGAGGGGTAGCCGTGTTAGTCTGTATCCACAAAAACAATGAGGAGTCTGGTGGCACCTTAAAGACTAACAGATTTACTTGGGCATAAGCTTTCATGGGTAAAAAAACCCACTTCTTCAGATGCATGGAGTGAAAATTACATTTACAGGCATAGATATACTAGCACATGAAGAGAAGGGAGTTATCTTACAAGTGGAGAACCAGTGTTGACAAGGCCAGTTCAGTCAAGGTGGATGTGGTCTGCTCCCGATAATTGATGAGAAGGTGTCAGTACCAAGAGAGGGAAAATTTGCTTTTGTAGTGAGCCAGGCACTCCCAGTCCCTATTCAAGCCCAAATTAATGGTGTTAAGTTTGCAAATGAATTGTAGCTCTGCAGTTTCTCTTTGAAGTCTGTTTTTTGAAGTTTTTTTGTTGAAGGATGGCTACTTTTAAATCTGTTATTGAATGTCCAGGGAGATTGAAGTGTTCTCCTACTGGCTTTTGTATGTTACCAGTCCTGATGTCTAATTTGTGTCCATTGATTCTTTTACATAGAGACTGTCGGGTCTGGCCAATATACATGGCAGAGGGGCATTGCTGGCACATGATGTCATATTATCACATTAGTAGATGTGCAAGTGAATGAGCCCCTGATGGTGTGGCTGATGTGGTTAGGTCCTCGTTGTTTTAGATGAGGCAGCATTGTCATTGGAAGGAGTAAACAGCTTTAATTATTATTAACAATTTACCCTTCTACTTTGCTGTTCCATCTGCAGTGGCAGCCAGTTAGATCTTTTAAAAGCATTGTATTCTGAGAGCTTGCATCAAGAGGTATAGGAGAAAGTGCTTTTGAGTAAATGTACAGCAATTGGAGGGAGCTCAGTGTTGAAAGGAAAACTTAACCTTGATATGTACTACATTATGTAAATTGCTTGCTTAAAAAATTAAGAGGAGGGGAAAAGCTAGTTTTCACTGTTAGACAGAATTAGCTTGACATTGAACCATTTTGTGTCTGCACGTGACTATTATTTATAGATGGACAAGTGAATGATGTAAAGTTTAGTAGCATGGAAGAAGAGCTACTACTGTAATCCAATTTAAGACCTGAGAATTTTTAGCAAATATTGTGCACTATGCTACCTTTATTGTTTTAAATAATTAAAATATTACACTACTGAACTAGGGCCTTGATCTTGCAATGAGTTCTACAGGGGCAGACCCTCTACACCCACACAGATCTCACTTACATTACTTGATCACTAACTGCCATTTTGCCATTTTTGTTAACTGGTTTTGTGCCACATCTTCACAAATATTGCATATACCATTTGCTGAGCCTCAATGAGTAACATTTCACCCACAACATGCAATGCTATTAAACTGATGTGAAGGCAAACAGTATACAGTCACTTCATATCATTATTTTAAAAAGCTCAGTTTATTAATTCTTAATGCATAAACCAACCACAGCACATAGGGACCTGTGGGAGTATCAGGAAACTACTGAAGTACCTAATCAGCCACAGCAGCATTCTCTACAACAATTTTCAATTAACTTTTAAAACAATAATTCAATGGTACCATTCCATAGCAACATATTTTAAATGATCTTATAAAGAATGCATGGTATGGTCTGCCATATAATGAAGTACTGAGATAGGAAACAAAGACCTCAGACATTCAGTGACTGCATAGATTGAGTGACAAGTGGACTCATGACTTTTGCACCAAGTTACAAACCTCTACTACCATTGGCTCTGCTGGAAAATCTCCACTAGCTCTCTGTAGCATTAGGGCTGACATCCTTTGTATAAACATTTGAGCAGATCTGTTTATTTCCAGTAGAGGGAATCAGCGTATATACGTACAGGCCCCACTACATTATTTGTTAATGTGTACTTAAAGGCAACACTTTTTCTAGCCACATGATGCTGTCCTTGTGGCTCAAACATCAACAAATCATAAGAAACTAATAGTGTTCTAAATAGAAAACAGCAGTTCATTAGGCTGATTAATAGCTTGCTGGCAAAATTCTAAGCTAGTGAATATCTGTGCTTAGCAATGTCTGTTGTGTGTTTTCTAATATGCCCCTCTGTACTCTAAATTTACTTTGACAGCTGGTAAACAGATATGTGGTGTATGATAGTCCAATATAGGATTTGTTGAAGCAGACTTTGAGAGAGGCAGTGCAAATGGAGCCCGGTATCTATAAAAACTGCAATCATTTGGCTACCCTGCTTTTTTAATTCCATTCTTACTTACTTACATTCCAGCTTACAGTTGGTATAATGAAGAGAGCTCACTCGCAATGAGACTGGCTCACACGCAGTGGTTAATATTTTAAAATAGGTAAAAATCTTAGAAAATCATAGTGATCAATAGTAGTTCAGATATGCTGGATATGATAAGTAGCTTGATTAGTAAATATTACAATGATGCTTTGTTTTGCTGTGGCAGAGTATGTGGTTTCATATACAGACTGTGTAGCTTTATTCAGGCGGCCATAGTGAACTACTGGATGAGATGTTTTTGCATCATTGTTTATCACAGATTCAGGCAACAAGGTTGACCTTATTAAGCAGTCTGTTAACTTTTGTTGCTATATGGTTTAATCCAGCCCTGTTCTGTAAAATTGTCATGGGAATCAACAGTGCTCTGTGTGTGTGTGTGTGTGTGTGTGTGTGTTTGTTTTACAACTGGAATTTCAGAATTGGTGTTTTAATCACATTCACCACAAGTAAAACTGAAACTAGATACCAGCCAGGATTGCACATTGGGAATTTACTCTCAAATACTGTACATGGCTAAAGGGAGGTGTGGCTAGATTATTTCATAAAAACAACTTCAAGCATTTAGATTTGACACAACAGCTGCAATTTCTTTGCTCACTTTCTAATGCAGATATCACAATACCTAGAGTAAACAAACCAGACATGTTTGCACTGGCTGCTGTTCACAGTGCATTTTGTATTGTATTTCACATCTATGGTAACATAATGTGAACTTTAACCCATTTTGTGTATTTTTATGTGTTATACCAAAACCTAAAATGTCCATTTCATAAGAACAGCCATACTGGGTCAGACTAGTGGTCCACGTAGCCCAGTATCCTGTCTTCTGACAGTGACCAATGCCAGGTGCTTCAGAGGCAATGAACAGAACAGGGCAATCATCAAGTAATCCATCCCCTGTTGTCCTCTCCCAGCTTCTGGCAGTCAGAGGCTAGGGACACTGAGAGCATGGGGTTGCATTCCTGACTATTTCAGAGTAACAGCCGTGTTAGTCTGTATTCGCAAAAAGAAAAGGAGTACTTGTGGCACCTTAGAGACTAACCAATTTATTTGAGCATGAGCTTTCGTGAGCTACAGCTCACTTCATAGTGAGCTGTAGCTCACGAAAGCTCATGCTCAAATAAATTGGTTAGTCTCTAAGGTGCCACAAGTACTCCTTTTCTTCATTCCTGACTATCTTAGCTAATAGCTGTTGATGGACCTATTTTCTAGGAACTTATCTAATTCCTTTTTTGAACCTGTTATGTTTTGTCCCTCACAACATCCCCTGGCATTGAGTTCCACAGGTTCACTGTGCATTGTGTAAAGAAATACTTCCTTTTGTTTGTTTTAAACCTGCTGCGTATTGTCAAAGTCAGATTCAGGACTCACATAATTTGTCAGACCACTCTGTTTATTAGCAAAGCGCTTTGCTAATGCACCCAGATGTGAGCCACTCTCTGAGGCTCAAGATAACTTATTTATACAGCTAAGCCAAAGCCAATTTAACATAAGAGACAAAAGAAAGCAGAAACTGACAAATATACATACATATCTTATTTGCATACTAACGTTTACCAATCTCCTAGCTCAGTAGGAGCTCTAAGTTAATTAGTTTGAGGACCCATTGTCTCACACTCCTTAATGTTTCTCTTCCTGACAACTATATTTCAACAAACCCTTCAAGTAGCATTTCTTTAATGAATTATAATTTCAATATAATTCATTCTACTTTCACACTATTAATTTCATTGGGTGACCCTGCTGGTGCTTGTGTTGTTTTCTTCACAAAGAAAAAAGGTTCCTCCAGTTCTTAGCCCCATGACTCAAACCTGATGAATCTATTAGAGAGGACATCCAAAAGTAGCCCCTTCTGGGAAAGCTCCTGAGTCTGTAACTTTTTTGCAGGCATGTTAGTATCTTGGCTTTGCATTTTCTAAAACCTGCCTGCTCTGCCTCCTTTCAGTTATCTTCTTTCCTTTCATACTAAATAGGGAGGATGGGGAGAAGTCATTAAAAGACTGATATTTAGTGTTTTCCCTCCTCATGTGAATAATCACACTGACTTAGGTGGAACTACTTGGATTTGGCCAGCTGTGGGTTATGTTTTCTGTCATAATAAAACTGGCTGCAAAAGCACAATTATTTTTCGGAATGTAGTATCTTGTTTTCAGTTAGTAAATAAACAATCTGTCCATTTCACAGACAGCAGAATGTGGTGCATGCATAAATACACCCTGACATTTTAGTCTGTTCCCAGATCACAAGCACTAGCATCATGATCTAAGAGCTATTAATGTGGGAACATTTTATAGGCACCGGAATAAAACATCCAATTTTGTTTCCAGCATTCCTACAGGCTGTACAGCAAGTTAACTAAATGAGAGTATTCAGGCCCTACAGTAGATAGGCATTTTAGAAGAAAAGTGGGTGTGTTTTGATGTGTTCTTGTGGAAGCCAGTACCCAAATGTTTTTCTAGCTCACAGCTGGGTCATAGGACCGTTGGCATTTTGAGTTCTGAGTGCAAGGCAAAAAGTTTGTGTGTTTGTGTGTGTGGAGTTTTGAGTAAACATAGTAAACTGTTAGGAGCCATTGCTCTTGTGTGCTTACCTGGAAATAATCCAAACTTTTGTCAAACTTAAAAAAAATAATAAAAAATGAAAAATAAAAAAGAGGAAGAATCCTTATATCCATATTTGACTTTCTTGAATGTACATTGCTCTAAATCCAACTCATGCAAGTGTGTAACCATCCACAAGATTCTCCTTATGAATGGATATCTGGATTTGCAGATATAAAATCTGTAGAAACAGCTAGCTTAACTGTGTGAATAATAATAATAATTATAGCTTATTTTTGTAGTTTATTTCAAGCCAAAGGATTCCAGTGCTGTACAATCTATGGAGCTGATTCTCCTTTTGCTCACACTGGGGTAAGAGCCTGATTCAAAGCCTGCTGGAAATCAATGCAAAGGGCATAAGTCAGGAGTAACCAGTTAAGTCACTGGAATTTCAAAAATGTAAAAGAATTGCGAGTCCACAGTCCAGATCCCTCTATTAATATACAAAAGCTTGTGAAGCATTGAGGGTTGCCGCGTATTCAGTGTACCTTACACACCCCAAAGGCAAAGAAACTAAAATTAAAGACACCCAAGAGTACATACTTTCTCCTCCTCCACCCACCTATATCCATCTTAACATTGCCACAGCTACCATACACCACTGACCATGCACCACAACCTTAACTTTGCTCCCCTTTTGCAGATCTCCACATACCCTTTAGGAGACAGTTTTTTGTTTCCCCCCCAACACTAGTATTTGTGGGTGTCTGGTGAAGCAGTTGGTTATGTTGGGAGAGGGTTGTTCAGTTAAAGGGTTAAGTGGAGAAAGGCAGTTAGAGGGGCGATGGTAGGCTGGCAACCCTACAGGGCAGATTTATGTCATGTGCATAGTAGTCCTCCACCCCTTTCCTGGGAAAGAATGCAGGAGGATTGCTGGTTCTTTCTCAGACTTCCTCTCCACAGGGAAGCACTTCTCATATCAGCAAGCCATTGGTCCTGCTCTCAGAACTTGTCGCTGATCTCCATTGCCCTGTCTAGACTCCTGTCCATGTCTGCCTTCTAGGTTCCTTACAGAGGCCACGGTCTGGGTGCCATGGCACTACATCATGTAATGGCAGAGAGCTAAAAAGTGACAAGTTTTTAAAGTGCGCTTCTACCAATGCTAGAAGTCTAAATAATAAGACGGGTGAACTAGAGTGCCTTGTATTAAATGAGGATATTGATATAATAGGCATCACAGAAACTTGGTGGAATGAGGATAATCAATGGGACACAGTAATACCAGGGTACAAAATATATTGGAAGGACAGAGCAGGTCATGCTGGCTGGGGAGTGGCACTATATGGGAAAGAAAGCGTAGAATCAAATGAAGTAAAAATCTTAAATGAACCAAACTGTACCATAGAATCTCTATGGATAGTAATTCCATGCTCAAATAATAAGAATATAGCGATATCTATATATATATATAGATAGATATAGATATATTACTGACCACCTGACCAGGATGGTGATAGTGACTGTGAAATGCTCAGGAAGATTAGAGAGGCTATTAAAAAAAAAAATAATGGGGGATTTCAACTATCCCCATATTGACTGGGTACATGTCACCTCAGGATGGGGTGCAGAGACACATCAAATGACTGCTCCTTGGAGCAGCGAGTTCTGGAACCCACAAGTCCTAAGCTGAGCACAGGATCAGGTCCAAGAGGTGAATATAGCTGGACCACTTGGTAATAGTGACCATAATATAATTAAATTTAACACCCCTGTAGCAGGGAAAACACCACAGCAGCCCAAGACTGTAGGATTTAATTTCAGAAAGGGAAACTACGCAAAAATGAGGAGGTTAGTTAAACAGAAATTAAAAGGTACAGCACCAAAAGTAAAATCCCTACAAGCTGCATGGAAACTTTTTAAAGACACCATAATAGAGGCTCAACTTAATGTATACCCCAAATTTCAAAAACACAGTAAGAGAACCAAAAAAGTGCCACTGTGGCTAAACAACAAAGTAAGAGAAGCAGTGAGAGGCAAAAAGGCATCTGTCTGTCTGTGTGATGCTTTTGCCGGGACCAGGTCAGGAATGCTCTCTAGAACTCCTGTAAAAAGTTAGTAAGCAATCTAGCTAGAAATGCGTTAGATTTTCTTTTGTTTAAATGGCTGGTGTATAAGCTGTGCTGAATGGAATGTATATTCCTGTTTTTGTGTCTTTTTGTAACTTAAGGTTTTGCCTAGAGGGATTCTCTGTGTTTTGAATCTGATTACCCTGTAAGGTATTTACCATCCTGATTTTACAGAAGTGATTCTTTTACTTTTTCTTTAATTAAAATTCTTCTTTTAAGATCCTGATTGCTTTTTCATTGTTCTTAAGATCTAAGGGTTTGTGTCTGTGTTCACCTATGCAAATTGGGGAGGATGTTTATCAAGCCTTCCCCAGGAAAGGGGGTGTAGGGCTTGGGGGGATATTTTTGGGGAATGACGTCTCCAAGTGGGCTCTTTCCCTGTTCTTTGTTTAAAACGCTTGGTGGTGGCAGCATAGGGTTCAAAGGCAAGGCAAAGTTTGTACCTTGGGGAAGTTTTTAACCTAAGCTGGTAAGAATAAGCGTAGGGGGTCTTTCATGCAGGTCCCCACATCTGTACTCTAGAGTTCAGAGTGGGGAAGGAACCTTGACGACATCAGAAGCAGGAAGCCTGCTAAACAACCAGTGGGATCACTGGATGATCGAGATGCTAAAGGAGCACTCAAGGCCATTGCGGAGAAACTAAATGAATTCTGTTGGTCTTCATGGTTGAGGATGTGAGGGAGATTCCCAAACCTGAGCCATTCTTTTTAGGTGACAAATCTGAGGAACTGTCCCACATTGAGGTGTCATTAGAGGAAGTTTTGGAACAAATTGATAAACTAAACAGTAATAAGGCACCAGTACTAGATGGTATTCACCCAAGAGTTCTGAAGGAACTCAAACGTGAAATTGTAGGCCTACTAACTGTAGTCTTTAACCTATCATTTAAATCAGCTTCTGTACCAAATGACTGAAGGATAGCTAATGTGACGCCAATTTTTAAAAAGGGCTCCAGAGGTGACCCCAGTAATTATGGGCCAGTAAGCCTGACTTCAGTACTGGGCAAACTGTTTGAAACTATAGTAAAGAACAAAATGGTCAGACACATAGATGAACATAATTTGTTGGGGAAGAATCAACATGATATTTGTAAAGGGAAATAATGCCTCACCAATCTACTAGAATTCTTTGAGGGAATCAACAAGCATGTGGACAAGGGGGATCCAGTGGATATAGTGTGTTTAAATTTTCAGAAAGCCTTTGACAAGGGCCCTCACCAAAGACCCTTAAGGGCCCTCTTAAGCAAAGTAAGCAGTCATGGGATAAGAGGGAAGGTTCTCTCATGGATTGCTAACTGGTTAAAAGATAAGAGACAAAGGGTTGGAATAAATGGTCAGTTTTCAGAATGGAGAGAGGTAGATAGTGGTGTCTCCCTGGGATCTGTACTGGGCACAGTCCTATTCAGCATATTCATAAATGATCTGGGAAAAGGGGTAAACAGTGAGGTGGCAAAATTTGCAGATGATACAAAACTACTCAAGATAGTTCAGTCCCATGCAGATTGCAAAGAGCTACAAAAGGATCTCTCAAAACTGGGACCGGGCAACAAAGTGGCAGATGAAATTCAATGTTGATAAATGCAAAGTAATGCACATTGGAAAACATAATCCCAACTATAGATATAAAATAATGGGGTCTAAATTATCTGTTACCACTCAAGAAAGGGATCTTGAAGTCATTGTGGATAGTTCTCTGAAAACATCCACTCAGTGTGCAATGGCAGTCAAAAAGCGAACAGAATGTTGGAAATCATTAAGAAAGGGATAGATATAAGACAGAAAATATCATATTGCCTCTACATAAATCCATGGTACACCCACATCTTGAATACTGCATGCAGATGTGGTCGCCCCATCTCAAAAATGATATATTGGACTTGGAAAAAGGTTCAGAAAAGGGCAACAAAAATGATTAGGAGTATGGAATGGCAGCCATATGATGAGAGATTAATAAGACTAGGACTTTTCAACTTGGGGAAAAAAGAGGACTAAGGGGGGATATGATAGTCTATAAAATCATGACTGGTGTGGAGAAAGTAAATAAGGAAGTGTTATTTACACCTTCTCATAACACAAGAGCTGGGGGTCACCAAATGAAATTAATAGGCGGCAGGTTTAAAACAAACAAAAGGAAGTATTTTTTCACACAGCGCACAGTCAACCCGTGGAACTCTTTGCCAGAGAATGTTGTGAAGGCCAAGACTACAACAGGGTTAAAAAAAGAACTAAATAAATTCATGGAGGATAGGTCCATTAATGGCTATTAGCCAGGATGGGCAGGGATGGTGTCCCTAGCCTCTGTTTGCCAGAGTTTGGGAATGGGCGACAGGGAATGGATCACTTGATGATTACCTGTTCTGTTCATTCCCTCTGTGGCGCCTGGCATTGGCCGCTATCGGAAGACAGGATATTGGGCTAGATGGACCTTGGTCTGACTCAGTATGGCCGTTCTTATGTTCTTACTGGGTTTCCTGTCCAGGGTCTGCAGGACCAGGTTTGTCCTTTAAAGTACTGTACGTGCTGTAGTAAGGGAAAACCAGGAGAAAATAAATTTAATATTAAGGAGAGCAAACCTTTCCTATGGGTTCAATGCCACCTTTCCATTGACAGTTTTTTTTCTGAAGTTGCCAAGGCCTTAGCCACTACAGAAACAAAAATAGATTTTAAAAAAAAATGTTTTAAGTATTGACACTTACCTGCTTTTCATGAGGTCTGTGGGATTCCTCTAAGAGTCTTTCCTTTTGGCTCCAAAGAGCTGCATTTGTGGAGCCAGCCGGAGGAGACGTTTTCAGGTCTATACATTGCTCAAATACATTGTCAGCACTGAATGTGCTAGCCCGGAGGGAGGCGGGGGAAGGGGAGGACGCAGCCTACTGACAACTACAGGAGTTATGCCTGCAAGGTGAAGACAGTAAATGAAACTATGAGTTCAAATGTATCCATACCCTCAGGACCATTATCAAATCAGCGTATCTGAATGTCATCTGGCTTTCTGGGACATCAATTCAGTTAATCAGGGCTTCATTTTAATATTCTCCATTAAAGTAGAGTAGTATCCATAGATCATTACCTTCAGGTTTTCAGCTATTTTCCCATTCAGCCTCATAGTTATAAATAAAACTAGTTAACTTTTTGTAGCAATTATCACTTGACACATGTCCAGCTGCTCACTAATGTTTGCATAGTTCTATTAACCCTGTTGTCATGTCATAAGTCAAATGTGCACCTTTGGGTACTTTGAGACTAAAAGCAGACAGATGTACTATGGTGGGGGCTGTGAATCACAAATCTCCATAGGACCCCAAATTAATCCTTGGTATTGCAGGGTATCTCTAACTCCCAGAAGTTAATAGTGCTGTCTGTTCCTCTGTGTTTGGGGAGTACTTTACACTTTCTGGGCACTAACACCCTATCAATAAATAATTAATAGAAAAGATATTGCAATTTAAGGGATGGTATTTTCAAGCTGTCTTCCAGAGTTAAAAACACAGAGTATTTTTTCAGATCTAACAGCACCCCTAAAAAAAGAAACAAAACCTCCCAAACAACCCCCCCAACATTAATTGCCATATATAAAAACCCTCCACACTGCAAGTAGTTAACAGCAACATTTTCTTTCTACACAGATAAAATTTTTACTATATCAAAGCAAGATAACTGTGGAATAGTGAGTGGAATAAATTATTCCAGGAGATCTGAAAGCTGCTACTCTCCACTCACCTGGAATTGATGAAAATGAAAATCTTTTGAAATCCACAGTAAATTAACATCGGCACTCATCATAGAAATTTTTTCTGCCAAATGTATGGGCCATGCTTAACTGAGAGTCTCATTTTGATTTCCACTATCAAGCCCCATAGCACCAAAAAAGACATCATGGAATTATAGCTGTTACTTCCAGATTTTTTAAAAAATTCTGTATGTGTGTGTTAGAGTGTGTGTATCTATATAATATAGATTTGTATAGAGTATATATGGTATGTAATAGCAAGAGAAGTGTGTACACACACACACAGAGATTTGCCCAAGAACAGCAGAATTTGCACCTTTGTGACCTCCCTTACTCTTTCTTTGCTGGGTATGTCGATAAATTATATCTTCCCAAAGACTTCTTATTTTGCCATGTGTTGCCAGTTTCTGTCACTGATTCTTTTTCCAGTTTGGTAGAGGCTCCATAGTATTAGTTGTACGTCTGTTGCTCTTTTGCAGGTAGCCTGACTTTGATCCCCACTCTCATTTTCTCAGATGAACTCTCATCCAATGAAACTTTGTGTGTTTTCCCCCTATAAATATAAGAGCTTTAAGAGAGCTTCCCTTTACTCTGTGACATGTATAGTCCCAGACTGGTCTGGAGTAGGTAGGTGGAGCAGTGGGTGATATCATTTTTCTATTAGCAGAAAGCCCTCCCTCCCTTGTAAGTTTCCATTCCTACTGGAGGAGCCTATGCCACTCCAAGCAGCTTTATTTTTAAACTTGGTTGAATAGTACTTTTGTGGATTAAGCGTACTGGGGAAACTGCTTCCAGCACAGAAGTCTGCAGTTAATACCCCTCTTAGACATAGCTTGCTAAACTGATCAGGAAGCAGTGATATGGCCAGGGAAGAAGAAAACTACTACGGGAAACATGGTAATTTACCTACCCCCTTGTGTTCTCAAAAAATGAAATGCTTCATAAGGGCTCTAGCCAATGACCATCAAAGTCAACTGGAGTCTTTCCCTTGACTTCAGTGGGGTTTGGATCAGGCCCTAAATGGCTTTAGCTAACTTCCTCCATTATTTGCAAAATCATGTAACTTCTTCCAGAATTGAGCTTACAGCTACAATTAATGGCAGATAGAAGGTAGAATTTCTATAAATATAACTAATTTTCATTTTAGACAAATGATTTAACTTAAAAAATCACTGCAGTGTAATAAAGTGTGACAGAAGTAATTTTGTTTATTGTTTAGACTTTTTTAGAGTTGGAATTGGGAAGTTAAATCTCATTTGAAGTATTTATTGTAATGGAACAATAATTCAACCTAAAATTCCTGTTATAAAATAGTCTATGAAATAGATCTGTCTAGTCTGTGAAGAGTGATTATTATCTCTGTTTTTAATCCGAGGAAGAAAATGACTGTGTAATTATTCCACACCAGTGGCTACTTCCCCCATGCCTCCCAAACTCCTAAAGGTTTTAATCAGCTTTCAGAATTAAATGTTTTGTTTTTATTTTCAAAATGTTGCTGATACAACACTTAGCAAGTGAGTTGTTTTTGTTTTTTTTAAAGAAGGGGTCACCTTCTTTAAAGGGGAGAAGATTTGATATGTTACTTGGAAAAGGAGAGTGAGAACAAGCAGTGTGTGCCCATGGTTCATTGTTATGTGAAACTATAATCACAAATTTGTGTTTCAGTGAAGAAATTCCTATAATGCTGCAGCTTACTTTTGTCAAGGAATTTGAATGTGTGTTTGGCTTTGAATGTATTTAGTGTTCCTTATGTAAACAGTTATATTCCATAATGGATTTGTGGCAAAGTTTAGAAAAAGAAAAACAAGACAGGCTGAGCGCTGGTGTACTGCCCTGTGCCCCAATAAGCATGGTGAAGAAATTTGCAGTAGTGCAGTGGCTTTATTTTTGTTAATCAGCGTCACTGTTGGATAACATTCCCCAGTTTGTTTTATTGCTGGAGAAGAAAATCTCCATTTGAGTTAGAGATCATTTTCTGGAGCACTTTGTCTATTTTTATCCTCTTGCCTATAAATTAGAAGGTATTGACTTTCATTGTAGAAGTATTGTGGAGTTCGCTTACATTCAGATGTGATCCACAAATGTATATATCTTCCAAGGTGCATTTTCTTTGCACCAAATCAAATCTGTGCAGGCATGCTGTAGCTAACACAACTGAAACCAATTACCATATGCTATACTGTTAAAAGAGATGATCTTGTTTGTAGAAAGTAGCCCACTTACTGTTTCACATTGTATTGTATCTTGCCCCACTGGCTATGCCATCAAACCATTCCGCTGAATACAGATATCCTGAGAGCACAGGAAATTGCCCCTATTAACAAGCTTCATCAGTGCAATGCAGGCCAAGTGGAGGAATGTCTATAAGCAAAGTAAATCCCTACTGGAAATTCATTATGCCTGGCCTGCTCTTATTTTCAGGGGCTGAGAAATCTCGCCTGTCTGCTTGGCAGGTGGGGCCGGGGGGAAGAACAGACCTGTTTAAATATATTTATTGAGGGCCAGATCTTGGCTGACATGTCAGTGCAGAGGAGGAAGGGGGAGAAAGACCTCATTTCCCATGCAGACTCCCAACATCTGGGTTCCAACTGCTGGGAGAAGCAGAGACAGAGCAAGTGTTGATCACCTGGTACCCTACCCCAGCAGGTGGGTGGGGATTGGGCGGCTCCTAGAGGGCAGGGGATGAGTAATCTGTAAATCTCGTAAAGGAGGGGGTGCAGATTTTCCCCTCTCTAAGTCCCATTTCCTTTTGCTGGGATGTTCTTGGGTGGTGGGTGGTGGACACTGCCTTTACACAGGGCAATAAACTCGGTCTAGTATCCTGTAGGTAGTAAGCCACAGTGTGTTGGTATGTGTAAAGTTACAGGTTCTAAATCATACCAGAAAGAAGTTATTTTTTAAAATGTTTAATCTATGGAAGGTCTTACGCCGTAAACTGAGGCAATACAGAGTGCAGGCCTTTCCACAGCACAAGTTATGAGGTTTCTTCTCAATTTGCCCTTACCTTCTGTTCTGGGCTCACTCTTGTTTTAAATGGCTTGTGGGTGACAACATAGCCTGTGTCCTGAACTCGCCAGCTGTATTGCTACACACACAGCGGCTCCAGAGCTATAAACTGCCAAAGTTCTTTTGTGGTAAAAATTATATTTTAGGGGTTTACTGGGGTGGAAGAGAAGAAACAGAGTCATGGAGTCTGCTGTGTTTATTGTACTGTGCCTGTGAATATTTTGATAAGGTTTTTCTGATATGAGGCATGAGACCAAAGTCTGAATTTAGTTAATGAGTAAAGGCAGCTTTTAAAATATATTTCTTCGAGCTCCACTCTGACCATGCCGCTTTGTATTTAGCTTTTATTTTGTTAAAATTTGCCAAGAACTTGACAGTGTTATTTGCAAAAATTAAAATTAACTTCACAATTTCCAGGGTAAATATTGGAGGACAGAAGGACAGAAAAAAGCAACAAATAGAGAAATGTAAGAGTATTCAAAGTCAAAGCAGGTTAATGCTGTGATACATTTCATGAACTGTGCATTAACAGTACATACACATATGCATATGCATCTGTATCTTTCACTACATTGCTTTACTTTAACAGGCAGCCTTGCATTTATACTTGGACTAATTTATTATTAACATAAACATATCCACCTAAAGTAATGGATTAGATTTTCTTAGTGTAATTAGTGCTTTTCAGGTACTTGACTGGTACAAAATTGTGTGGAAATTGGTAACATCTGAATACTACTATTTGTAAAACCTGGGGACTTTTTGGTGAAAATGAAAACGAAGGGCCATATCTTTGTCTAACTGCACCAAAATGGGCACAACAGGTTTGTCCTGTCACATAGTCTCTCCTCCTTCACCTGGAAAATTCTCTCGCAAAGCTTCCCTGTTTGTTGCTCCTGTTCATTAGCCAGGGACATCTCCCTGGGAACAGTGTGCTGCATATTGTCCCTGATGCATGTACAAGTGCTGAGAAGCCAAGTTGAATGAAGAGCCTCCTGCCATTTGGAGAAAAGAAATGCTACAGTCAATGCCAAAGTTGCCATTTGTAGGGAGCTCTGCATTCTATGGAGTGACTTCAGAGTGATCAAGAAGTAAGCTCTTTGAGGGAGGGACTGTCTCATTGTTCTGTGTTGGTACAGCACCTAGCACCATAGGATCCTGGCCCGTGACTGGGGCTCCAAGGCACTACAATAATACAGTAATAAATACTACTAATGATGACAATGAAGTTGGACAGAAGGCCGATAGGAGAAAGACTGGTGACCAGGAATAGGGTGGACTTGATTTGTTAGAGAAGACTGCAGATGGGAACAAGGGGAGAGGAAAGAACAATAGGAATGGGGATGGAGAGGGAAGGACAGGGAAAGAGCAAGCAGTTGATGTTAGAGGCAATGTAAGAGCAGAACATCAGCAGGAGAAAGAGTACAAAAATTGGGACAATGTGACAGAGACTAAGGGCTGGTGTACACTAGAGAATTAGATTGACCCAGCTACATTCCTCACCCCTGGAAAAATCCACACACCCCTGGGTGACATAGTTAAGCCGACCTAAATCCCCATGTAGATAGCATTAGGTCAACAGAAGATTTCTTCTGTGGCCCTAGCTACCACCTCTCGGGGAGATGGATTAATCACAGTGATGGGAGAAGCTCTCCCGTCAGCATAGGTAATGTCTATACTGAAGCCCTGTAGCAGTGCCGCTGCAGAGTTTCAAGTGTAGACAAGCCCTGAGTAAGGTAAAATAGGGCAGGCGATAACCTTAGCACTGACATTAAACTAAGGGTTCTAATTCAGATTTGGTTGTACAGCAGTGAGGGATGCTCAGTGAATAATGTTCTATACAGCAGTATTGTAGCAGCAGCTTGCAGTGCAGTGCTCCCCATAGTTAACAGAAATATACGAGGCTCTCGCATTGACACCATGCTGTATCTGTAACTTGGCACGTCAGTGGGTTTGTTATAACACAAGACTGGGCTCACAGTGTTGAGCACATGTTCTGAAGAATAATGAATATTGTCTATATGCCGCAGATATTTTTTCAAACTTGAACATTTTGACTAATTAAAAGCTAAACAAGCAGATGGCGTCAGTCCATGCTAGGCCAGCTTTCCCCTCCACAAGATTGTAGAGAATGGTGGGAACCAGCTAATATTCTTGACATCCAACCCAAGACTGGGGGAAACTTTGGAAAGGGAGGAATAAGGTTAAATAGTACATTTCATTGTTGTTGCCCCTTTGCCAAGACAAAGCAGATTTGGGAGCTTTGTTGGGCAGGTGCCCGTTTAGAGCAGAAGTTAGTGACATGAAGTCAGACAAATTCTGCTAAGAAAACACCTATGTATAAAATATACGAGTCTGGTTCCCTTGACTAGCAGTGCCAGGAAATTGCACATGGGCAGCTCTCTTCTGCGGGAACCGCAGATCAGGCACTACTGCCTTGGTCCAAGAAGCAGCTGCCTCGGCCCCGTCTCTCTCCAAGACTCACACAAAACTCAAACAGTATCCAACTGCTTAAACATACTATGGTCCCATTTTTCTCCTGCTGCCTCTTCACTTTACACCCAGTAAACCTCAAGTCCGAAGGCTCCCCTCAAATGAATGGGCTGGAAAGGTGGCAGGCCATTAGCCTTCCTTTTGTGTAGCCGCTTCTGCAAAACAAAAGTGGCTCAGGCTACGTTTACAGTAGAAAAGGTGTGCTGGGATAGCTACGCTGATAGTGTGGTGTAGTACATTCCTAGTGTAGGTGCAGTTTATACCAGCAGAAAAATGCTTTTACCAGTATAGCTTATGCTGCTTCCCCGTGAGCAAAATAAGCTATAATGCACTAATATGCTGGTATACTGTGTCTACATTAGGGCTTCTTCCAGTAAAGAAATGTCTTAAAAATCACCCCCTGAGTGATTTTCCTATATCAGCAAAAGTTTCTAATGTAGAGCTGGCCTCAGAAAGGCCTAACAGACCGTACAAAGAAGAGTGCCCTAACTCATGCAGTAGTGCCCTTAACAACAGTTAAGGGCAGTTGCTTTGTGGCATCTCAAACTCTTTCTATGGATAGTTTCATGCTGTGTGCTTATGTATCAATGATCTCTCGTGTGCGAGCCATTAGTATCTTTCACCATAACATTATTACTTTACAGCTTGATACTGCAAGGTGCTGATCAGCCTTTTCTCCCTGGTGGGAAAAGAGGGTACTGTCAGTCATGGAAGATATTTTTTTATTATTTCCAGCATGATCATATTTTATGGATACTTTATAAAACCAGATAATGTGAATTCAGGGGTTTTAATGGAAATGCTGATGGAATCCTAACTTCATCAGCATTAGTGGGTGGCACAATATTTAAACATTACCGAGGAAACTAAAATGCACATTGAAATGTTCACTAAAAGAGTATACACTACTATTACATCCTGACTTTATCTTCATTATCTTCAAAAAGGAAGTTGGAAATCTGCCTTTTGCAGTGCCAGTCCGGCTTTTTAAATGCAAATGCAGCTGAGCTTTTACAGTTTGGACTCTTTGTTTGTGGAAAGAGCTCTGAGATACTTGAGTGAAAATACTGTGGAAATGTAGCTTGCAACATGCTGCTATGAAATGATTGACAAGAATGAGGCTGAACTGAACAAACAGTTTTCAAAGATGGCAGATTTACTGGCCCAGAGTCTGAAGAATGTGGACCATATAAAACCTCATTGCTTACATGATTTTAGACAATGTTTGAAAAGAGAATATTTACACATATGCACGCACACGGCCAGCTCCTCAGTTGGTGTAAATTGGCATAACTCCATTAACTATACATATATATTATGTAATACAAATGTGCGTGTAAATAATTATTTCCTTTTTGTACAGCAGCTAAAATCTTACGGACGTAAAGGTTGTAAATTTGAGCACTGCATGGACTTGATGCTGTTCCTTAGTTATTTTATTATGGTAGATGACTTATTTCTCTGTTACTTAGATGGATGTCATTGCTGGTTTAACTTACTGTAAGTGTTTATTATAGGTGGGGTTTAACTTTCAGACTTGCCTTTATTATCTTCTGTATTACCTCTTTTCACTGCCGCAGAGTCCCTCTGCCACTGACAGTCTCTGTGTTGGAACTTTGGTTGTAGTGCTGCTCTGTCCGACTTAGTATCACAGGCAACAAAGTAAAGACTGTTTGACGTTGGCAGCTGTTTGTGCACCGTCCTGCATTTCCTATCTAGAATACCTGTTGGAGAAACAGTGACATTTTCAGGGGTCTTTTATTTTACATCTTTTCTGAATTCTTGTGAGAGGCGGAACTGATAAACTGGTTTAATTTAGTTCTCATTATTAACCTGTAGAAGATAGATTTCTGGAAAGTTGTTATCACTGGTCACAGAACTGCGTTGAGAACTTGTGATAAATTGACTCATCCTAAGCATTTTTCTTTAGTAGCTCTTTTGCATTTAGGTGTAAATGGAAGAATTTTACTTTTAGCATAGTTATTTTAAAAGCGGCCCTAAAAACAAATAAGCTAGGTGAACAAACTGCCTATTGATCTCACACTTTTCCCTTCAGTAGTTTCTTATGTTATTGCCAACACATTACATCCCAAGAGGTACGCCAAAAACCACTAGTTTGCTATGCTTGGGATGACTAAAAGATGCTGTTTATATATTGATTTGTACCAGTGAAATTAGCATTTGATATGTGGGCTAGTTTTAAAAACACGTTAATAAAAATAGTCTCTAAAATGAGATATGAGATCTAGTCATGTTTCATTAACTTTTGTTGGTAGAATAAAAATATAGATGACATTTGTTTACTATTGGGTTTCTTAGAATCTGCCCCCTTAAAAGCAGGCTCAGATTCCATTGGATACAACAGGAGTTGTGTGTGTGCTTATTTTAGGGTAGAATTTGGCCAAAAGTTAAAACACACTTTTTTAAACATAGGTCACACAAAACAACAATCAATACTGTTATAGTGCATATTAGGATTTAGTGTTATATTTCGCACCTCCAAACCCGCACAGTATGTCTTCATTTATACCCATATGTGTTCCCCTCATAGATCAACAATGAGTCAGCTTTACCTGTTTGGAGAAAGAATGAAATTACCTGCTCCAAAAGCTCATGCTCTTGCATATTGGAAGAATCATTATAATTTTTAAATACAATTGTAAGAGTCCCTACATTTAAAAAACAAAATATTGATTGCAAAACATACCTCTCTTTTCAGTAACATGAACTGAAATGTATATGTTTCTCCCTGTATTAACAGTGGTTACTTCTTTCATTTTGTATGTATGCTCAGCTGACAGTAAAGCAAGAAGTCACTGTAAACATGTAAAAGTCTGCAATTATTATTGAAGTCTTATATAGGTGTATATGTATGCTTTGAAATATACAAACAATTCACAATGTCTCTTTTGGAAATCCATAATATCTATACTGTCAAAAGTTACCCACTAGAAACTTCTGAATGAAACCAACAAAAAAAAAAGGAGTACTTGTGGCACCTTAGAGACTAACAAATTCAATTGAGCATAAGCTTTCGTGAGCGACAGCTCACTTCATCCGATGAAGTGAGCTGTAGCTCATGAAAGCTTACGCTCAAATAAATTTGTTAGTCTCTAAGGTGCCACAAGTACTCCTTTTCTTTTTGGGGATACAGTCTAACATGGCTGCTACTCTGAAACCTGAATGAAACCAGCAGACCTTGGGTATGCTTCATACTCAGCAGACTAGGGTAGGTTCAGTGGGCTTAGTCACAGTAGTAAGCACCTACCCTTGTAGCTAGGGCCTCAGGGACTGGACCATGTGACAGAATGTATTTAATCTAATGCAATGGGAAGGTCTGTTCTGTAACTGGGGCATGAGAAACTGCTCGTAATGACTTGTATACAACAGTGTCTACACTATCCCCATACTGACGCGTGGTTGTCGACTGAAGCGCTACGCCTCTCGCAGAGGTGGAATACAGAAGTTGACATTACAAGCCCTTTGGGTTGGCGGAAGGGACTCAGTAATGTAGACACATACATTATTAATTCTACCTAACTCGGCTCATGTTGACCTAACTTTGTAGCATAGACCAGGCCTTACACTACATTGTCTCACACTTCTCTCATAATCAGCTGTGCCATACAGAGAGAAAACATAATTTTCTAGCTGTCATCATTGTAAGGAAACAGCAAAATCTACCAGGCTAAATTCATCCTTTATTTTAGTCCAGGTAAGTGAATGGAATTTTATTGGGGACAGATTTAGCCCATAATCTTTTTACCAGGATTATAGTTTGGAATGCAGACTAAGGCCCTGATGCTGCATACAGTTAAGCATTTTTATAGCTTTAGGCACAAGAACCTAATGGGACTACTCACGTACAAAGTTCCTTGCATACGTTAGGGCTTGCAGAATTAAGGCCTAAGGAATTTGGGTCTGGATCCATAAGGGACTTAGCCTGACTAATGAAACGCCTTTTAGACCCCTAGGAAATCATTGGAATAACAATGGGATCCACAAAGCCCAGAGCTCCGAGTGGAAGCTGGAACCCCAAGTCTATATTTGAAAATATAGAAAATGTCCAAGAATATTTAAGTAAATGGTATTCTATTATTGTTTAACCAGGTGATTAAAACCATGGTTAATTGTGATTAACTTTTTTAATTGCTCGACAGCCCTACTTATAAGATGACCACCACCTCTTCCTCCACTTCCAGGCTTTCGAATAGGGCCTGATCTGGTAGGTGTGCGCCGAGGACACTTACCAGATAAGGCCCTGCAGAGAAAATAGGCAGGTGAACACCTAACTTCCCAGGTTGTTGGATTGTGCTGGGGCTTAGGTGTCTGGATGTCAGAGTGAAGTAGCAGCGCTCATGTGCCCGGAGGCAGAAAGGTAGGCGCCTTAAGAACTCTTACCCTGCAAATTTTTGTGCTGTCAGTTTAGGTGTTTACAGAATTAGGCAGTAGCTAAGGTGGGGGGTTTGTTGAACTCAGGGTTACTTAAAACTGGGATTTAGGTGCCTAAATTTGGGGTTTAGGATGATGCTTTACCTCTGTGGATCTGGGCCTTGAGAGTTGAAGTTGTCAGGTAGATTTGACAATGACACTAATTGAAGTTGTTACTAATGTTTCACATGGCTAGTTTACATCAGAAATGGGAAGTCAGCCAATGGAATTATTACAAATCTTCAAAGTTTTGTTAAAGAACATAGCAGTTAAAATTAACTCTGGATGAAATATAATGCTGGGTTAAAATAGCACTGGTAACTTTTTAAGCTGTTAAATTAAAACATTGGAAAACAGATAAATGCCTTATCTTATGGTGCTGTTTTGGAGAAGGGATTAGGTGAGCTGTTCTGAAGATACAAACTGCTTATATCAGGTATTCCAGCGGGGAGAGAGAGAGGAAAGTACAATTAAAAGTTTAAATGTGTAGTCTAATTGGGAAAGGAATTTTGAGAAGACAGTCATGAATCTTATGTACATTGTATTTTTATATATATTTTTTTCATTTGTATGAAGCAAACATGTTTGGCACATGTATATAATCTATTTGTAATGCATTAGATAGATATGGGAATTTGTGCTGTAGTAATACATATATATAGATAGTATTGTGTACAAAAGCTGTATTTTTCTTCCTTCTGCATGAAAAAAATGAGTAGTAATGTATTTTAAAATATATTTTAACATTTTAGAGAGAAGTAGGTAATCTTTCAGATAGCACAAGACTAGGCTGCTTGTGGATTTTGGGAGTCCCATTATGTCTTGGAGAGGCTGAGCCTCAGCCACTCAAGACAGGTGCTGTTAGAGGGAGGAAAAGCAAAAACAGACCAGTAAAGCTAGCAGAACTGCTTTTGTGGGAATTTTCTACTGACCTTAATAGACAATGAGATCCTTTCTAGGTAATGCTTCAGTTGCCCTATAGAATTCTATGGCAGGGGTATGATTTTCTATTAGAATTTGGAGATTGGTTTTCAAATTCCGTGAAAAATATCATACTGTCTATTAAATTCTGTGGGTTTTAGAATGAATTTTGTAGAAGCCTATTTAGTATCTATAGAACTTTGCTGATTTCATTCCTATGAAATTCTATAGGTCTTTTAGGGGGCGGGGGGAGGAGGAAAGAGGTCTAGAAAAATTGGTACATTTACTATAACACTCAGAATGAGCCTTGATAAAATAGGAGTGAACCAGTAGAAAAGAGAAAGTTTTGGAGGTCATGAGAAAGATGCTATATTTTTCAGTGAGAGATTTTAAATTAAGGTTTTTCTTGGCTCTTTTTTTTCCTTGAAGAATGTTCATTTTTGGTTTCACACTGCTTCTTCCAAACCCTCAGGGGCTTATTATGAGTTTAATGAACAAAACCACAACTTCAGCAAAAGCAAATTTTCTGCTTAATTTGAAACCTGAATTAATCTGCAAAATACCAGGTATCAAATGGTTTTGGGTTTTTTGTGTTTTTTTTTTTTAACTGAGCATGGGGTGGGGAAGGAGTTGCAAAGAAACCATTTTATTTCAAACGAACACTTGCAATTATATTCTCAGTGAGTAGTTATAGGAATAAAGCTACAAGCCCAAAAGGAATTGAAACAGCATTGAACATTTTCTCTGTTATGAAGTATGACTCTAGAAGAAACACATTGGGAAGAGTGCTCTGTTTAAAATAACTGCAGAAATAGCCATGGATAACTTCTTTAAAAAAAATCACGCTACTTTCCTTATTTTGGCCAGATGTATTTTATAACTTATGCTCATAAGACATCTCTGATTAATTTGTTAACAAATGCCTGATAACAGTGAAGTTGTAGCAAGGAATATCTGGTTATAGGTACTGGTATCATTTATATCATAGCTGATGTTTATTTTTGTTACTGTCATTCTCAAGCCCATATATCAGCCCTGATACAGTTAAACTTTTGTTATCAAAAATAGCTCTTCTACAGGCTTGCCATTCTCTGGGGTGAGGCTTGCTGTTGACCATACAGCCCAGTCCTGCGCTCCTTTCTCATGTACTGCTCCCATTGATGTCTGTGGTGGATTTTGTTGTCACAACAAGGCCTGCAGGGCCTGGCAGAATAAAAGAGTGTAAGTGGCAGGATGGTTTGCCAGGTGGATTAGCAAAAACCTTAAAAACCAACAAAAGTTGCCTGTGTTCTTCTTTGAGGCTTTCAGCAGGGCATTCAGCAAGAAACAGTTTTAACAAGCAAACAAAACAATTCATCTGATGCTGCAATATAATAACAGAAACTCCAGCCTGTGTCATCACTTCACTCCTGTATGAGGTTTGGCATCTTTCTTACTCCAGAATAGGGGTGCTGGAACAATTTGTATACTAGGGGTGCTGAGATCCATTGAACCAAATTGTAAACCCTGTATATGATGGAAACCACTTCAGGCCAGGAGAGGTGGCAGCACTCCTAGTTCCAGCACCCATGCTACAGAATGTCCTCTCCTTCTGTGTTTCAAGCATCCAGGCCTGATTCACCATTGCTTGACACCCAGTGAAATCATGCAGTGCAATTGCTACCTATTTCAAGTAGCAGGATGGAATGTTCCATTCACTTTGCACTGGTATAAATGACTACAGAAGATGAAGGGCAGCGGTAAATCAGACCCATAGAGGTTTCCTTCCCAGCCTGCTGGGCAACTTGACTGGCCCGCAGTCTCCAGGATTGCCTCATTATCTCCTATGAGCACCTGTGCAAAGGAAGGGCAAACTGAGCTAACGTTAATCCCCTTGTAGGCTAATGACCGTATATTACCCCTCCATACTGCTGTGATGTGGCATTGGCTCCTGTAAAAGCCATTGATCCCAAGCAGCATGGTGTAAAACCCTGGGGTGAGCATAATTCTGTTAGCCTCCATATAGATTCTGTAGCTGCATGGGAGCTGCAGACATGGCTCCAGATCATTAGCTTTCTTGAAGGGTGATCCAGTGGTTAGGGCATTCACTTCTTATTCAGGAGACACGGGTTCAACGTTCAATTCTCTGTTCTGCCACAGTCTCCCTGTGTGACCTTGGGCAGATCAGACTCTCTGCCACATTCCTATCTGTAAAATGACGTAACAGCGCTTCCTTACCTCACAAGAGTGTTGTGAGGATGAATACGTTAAAGATTGTTTAGTACTAAAGTAATGGTGGCTATATAAGTACCTAAGATAGATAGATACCCCAAAGCTCTGACCTCTGCTGCAATCACAGAGCAGGTCAAAGTAAGCAATGAGATACTGGTATTGCTCCTAAGAATTAATTTACTAGAATGGGTTACACTGGGCATCTTGGAAAGATGTTCCTGAAGGACTGCTGTTAAAAGAACATAGTTCATATTTTTACCAGGATCTGTTTTTTATAATATCTTATTTTAAATGCAGGTGAACCAAGGAAATTTGACCCAAAGTTCAGAGGACCTATTCACAACAGGTAAATATTTTCATTTAGTATATTTATACTCTGATTAGTTTTACTGTAAATAGAGAATTAAGAATGCCTTTAATAGAGAAATGATGCTTGATTTGGCTCAGATGTCATCCTTTTTTTATTTTTATTTTTATACAAGGAGAAAGTGTGGGAGTTCATTCTTGCTATAATTCAGGACTTCCAATTGCTAGGGGCAGTCAGTGGGTGTACACCAGCGGAACTTCCAACACCACCCCCATATCCAGGGCCAGCCCTTCTTTGTGCAATACCTTCCTTATAATATTACATTGATTTTAGTTTGACTACTCCTGAGTATTACTTGGCATGAATCAGGCTCATAATCATTGGACTGGTACCGGGGCCCAATCTTGCAGCTCTTACTCACCTGAATATTACTTACTCACATGAGTAGTCCCATTGAAGTTGGAGGGCCTACCTATGAAAGCAAGGATTACAGAATCAGATCCCAAATGTTTCAGTCTAATCATATGTTTAAGCAGCTGTCTAATTGTGACATCCCATGAGCCTGAGGAGTTGTGACGTTCTGAAGCTGGTGACCAAGAAAAAAAACAGCGTTCCAGGCTTTGAGCTTGATCCTGCAGTGCTGACTGAGGTGAAATTTCCATTAGAGCTAATGGAAGTTTAGGATGCTCAACATCTGTCAGGATCAGACTTCACTGCTTTACAACAGTTCTTGGGCAGCCTAATAAGTTAACTACAATGCTTGGTTTTATCAGCCTGTTTACTCTGTGATTCACTATTAAACAAATATGCCATTACCATGTACGTTCTATTGCAGCTTCGTAGAGGAACCACTATGTCATGTAAACTCAGTGGATTTTATAACGCTCTGGGGAGAAATGCAATCTAGGGACTGGATATTTTTCCTGATGTCATAGAGCCTTTTTTTTTTCAATTAATGTGTAATTTATGGACTTTTACTTTTTTCCTAATCCTTAATTTTTTCTGAATAAACAAGCAGCAAGTGGGAGGAAGATTCTCCTTGACAGTTTTTTTTCCCCTTCTGTTCCTGATCACCTTTTAATGATAACGTCCTATGATATCAGAGAAGCATCCGTATAATTCCAGATTCTGGACATATTTTTAAATCATTTTTATAACTAAAAAAGCTAAGTTTCCAGTGGCCACATTGGTATTACTATTGGCTAAAATTGTTCCCAACCCCAAATCATCCCCTTGTGATGAATTGGTTAGTGTGCATGTGTGAGCTTGCCTCCTATTGGATTAAATCAGAATAGTTCAATTGTGTATCCTCGGACCTATTCTTCTGACAGCTAATGAAGATTTCTCTTCTATGAAACACACACACAGGATGGTCTAGTGATCAGAGTACGAGCTTAGCACTTGGAAGACCCGAGTTTAGTTCCTTGCTCTGTCACAAGCTTCCTGTGTGATCTAGGGCAAGTCAGTGAGCCATTCTGTGCCTCAATTCCCAGCTATAAAATAGTGATGATAGCACTTCTCTATCTCAGAGAAAGCTGTGAGGGTAAATTTATTAAAGACTGTGAAGTGCTCAGATACTGCTATGATGGGCACCATATGAGTAACTTAGATCTACCATATACATAACAGGAAAATGGTAGAAAACATTATTATGTTACAGAAAAAGTCCTCTTAGATACCTCCCTCCTAAAGGAGTGTAAGACGTTTATTAAAGTGCAATGAGCCATAACAGGCAATAGAAGTTCCCCAAGTATGGAGCTGGACCTAATATCCTGCACCAAAATTCCAAGCTAATTTAATCCAGCTAGTGGCTCCAGTGAACCAAGACATCCTCAGAGGAACTCCCTGCAGAGTCGACAGCAGTCAGAGGGACATTGCTCTGGCCTCTGTTTGTGGCCCAGGGACTTTGGAAGCCTTCTAGTTCCTGTAGGGGAAGGAGGGTAACAAAGGAGGTGTAGACATACCTTTTGCCTATATGAGCAAGAATTCTAAAAACATGTGTGCAAGGCAAATCTGGTCTCCATTGGTACACACCTGGCCACAGGACGTGTAAATCTGTATGTGTATAGTAGGTGGGGGGAAATGTGTCTCTAGTCCCTTCTGATAAACAGACTGACCTGGTCCTAACTTCATAGGTAATCTGTTTGTATTGTTAGGAGAATAAAGCTGTGCTCTTTTTTGCATATGGGAGGTACCTGAGACTCCCAACTGCCAAGTTGTTCTTGTCAATAACTGAAGGCGTGGTTGCAGAAATAATTGTAGCAATGGCACATCCCATGATGGCTGTAGCAGAAGCTGATAACTAGCTGATAGAGAGGGCTATAGATTATTTTATATTTATCCCTGCATCCGCCTTAACTAGTCACCCTAAATATCAGTTTGCAATATTGTAGTCCTTCTACGTTCTCAGCTGGGCAAAGGGATCTGCAATGTGGTGCTCCATTGAGGTCCATGGGACTCTGGGCAAAGGAGCCTAAAACAGAGGCCTTGGAAGATTTCTTCCTTTAGTACTCTATCTAAGTTTAAAGAGTGATTCTTCTTTGCAAAATAATGATGCAAAATTGGCATTGTGAGGTTTCATGTTCATTATGTCTCTGTGATTCCATATAAAATGTACTCAGTTCACAATAAAAATATTTTGTTTTGAGTCTAATTGCTAGGGGACTTCCAGATTTGCAGATGTGAAAATCGCGATCATGGACTGTGAAATCTGGTCTCTAGCTGACCAGCTCGGAAGGCAGAGGGGAGAGAAGCAGCTGCTGGCCAGGTGTCGAGCTCTGAAGGCAGTGCCTCTGCCTGCAGCAGCACAGAAGTAAGGGTGGCAGGGTATGGTATTGCCACCTTTACTTTTGACTGCTGCTTGCGGCAGTGCTGTTTTCAGAGCTTGGTGCCTGGCCATCAGCTGCTGTTCTCCAGCCGCTTAGCTTCAGGCATCACTGCCAACAGCAGCTGAATAGAAGTAAGGGTGACAATACCGGGACCCCCCTACAGTTGGCTTATGACCCCCTTTTGGGTTGGGGCCCCCAGTTTGTGAAATGCTTCAGAGAAATCACACATTTTTTGTGTGTTGGTCACGCATAAATAGCAAATTTCGCAGATGTGTTAAACATCTGCGAAATGTATGCCATGACCAACCCACCAAAAAATGTGTGATTTCTCTGCTATTTAAGTAGACCCCTACTAATTGCCAGTTCTGTAAACACTATCTGGAATCTGTGAGTCAAGCTGAGTTCTTAGTAATTTGTGCTTCATCATCACAAATACCAGGTGGGCTGAGCTGGGAAGTGCCTGTTTTCTGCTGCATGCTTTCCTGGGGATTGGATGGATGTGCAATGAGAAGTGGCTGCTGTAGAACCAGCAGTAACTCTCCTCTGCACCTGCTATCCTGCCCACAACTTGTAATAATAAGGGGTTTAGGACACAGGGGAAAGGAGGCAATGAAAATCTTCCAAGGCTTCCAAGTAACCCAGCTTGCTGGGGAAGGAGGGTGTAGGTTGAGGATTGGTGAGGTTGCTTCACTGACCTGGATCCATTCCATTTGCAAGCCACACTCATTACCTCTGTACTGGGACATTTGTTTTACCATCCTGTGGCTTTATCTTTAGGAGAGCAGCATGTGGCCCAGTGACTGTGGTACAGATCTTTCCACCATGCGTTAGTTAGCTGTGACGATTCCTGTGTTTTCATTTCTTTTTGTCCCTTTTAAAAGGAGGGAGAGTCATTGGCAATCACTGATTGCACATACTTAAACTGTTAAACCCCAGTAGTGGGTGAATGGAATGTTAAAGTAGCTTAAGGGCAAGTCTACACTACAAAATTAAGTTGACCTAAGATACGTTGGCATACAGCCACCACAGTAATTAAACTGCTTTTGCATGTCCACACTATGCTCCTTGTGTCAGCAGTGCACGTCCTCACCATGAGTGCTTGCACCGATTCAGCGTGGGGCATTGTGGGATGGCTTCTGAAAGGCAGCAACAGTTCATGTAAGCAATGCAGTGTTTACAGTGACACTGCATCAACCTAATTACATCAACCTAAGTGCTACGCCTCTCGCAGAGGTGGAGTTATTGAGTTGGTGTTGCAGGCGAGTTACCGCAGTGGGAGCTGCATTTTAGTGTAGACACTTACCAAGTTGGGTTGAAGTAAACTGCCTCACGTTGACGTAACTCTGTAGTGCAGACCAGGGCTAAGTGTATAGGCTTTGCTAATACTGTTGTTTTGGGGGATGTTGTATGGGGATTTTGTTGTGTTTCATGAAAAAGCTATTTGAATTAAAAGGATTAAAATGTAATGGCTGAGCTGAGTGACTCTCAGCCAAACAATTCATGCTAATTCCAAGATGATGTTACCAAAAAGACATCTTTAATTGCTATGATAACAAACTGCAGTCCTCTAAATTTATGCAGTTCTCATTCTGCTCTTTCTGAGACTGTCTGCTTGCCTCTGTCCTCAATCAAAATGTGCAGCATAATGTGGAAATGTCAGGAAAAAGAAAAGGGTAGTATCCATCCTAAAACTAGAAGAAATATATTAGTTCTGAAACATTTCCCCCTTTGTTATAAAATCTCCTGTCAGTACAGTCTAACCCCAGTGCATTTAGTGGTCAGTGCTGCAGGGGAAAGCATGTCTGTTAACACTCAAGTGGGTTGAGTAGGTTACAGGGAAATTAAAACTGGGAAGAATACAGCAAAGAGAGTATGTGGAATTGCTAATTTTTTTCTGAATACAAATGCAACATTGAGAATATATTTGACACTGGCATTTACCATCCTCTTGGCGAACAGAGTAAATAAGAGAGCCATCAATTATTTATCAATTTTATTTTTCTCAGCAGAAAAATGATGGCAAAGATGAAAATTGCAGCATAGTTATATTCAAAGCTGTCCCTTAAACACACACCATTCTTTTTCACCCACAGATGTATTTCTTCTTTTCCTTTCCCTTCCTAAAATGGATAGTTTGGAAATAAATGGAAAATCATGAATGTTAGTTTAGGGAATAGATCCTAATATAAGAACTCTGTTCACAAATTTGGCAATGAGACTTTGTAAGTCTGTGTTTGTGTATGTACAGAGGAATTTAAGTGTTAGCTTTTGGAATGTTTTACTGTATTAAGTGCAGTACCGATTACTACCAAAATATATTCATGTAAGGATTTGAATGTTACTTCGCAAAAGCTAGTAAAATCCCACACTGCAGCAAAATAACCTGTGGTATCTAGGTTCTAGGGCTTGAATTGGGGACAGCAGTAGCCTTTAATCTCCATTTCCTGGATTTTTGGGGACTAGATTGCTCAAAGGAATGGTAATGACATGTAAACATGCATTTACATAGAGGATATATTTTAATGTAAATGTTAGATTTATGGGTTTCATAAGGGATAGTTTGGATGGAGTCAAGAAAGGTGTGCATAAGAGGGACTTGGCCACTGGGAAAGGTAAGAGAGGAAGTTACCTGCTCCTCTATCTTATGTTTTCTGTGCTTTTATCATTTTTTTTGTTTTCCTCAGTTCTCCCCCCACCCCGCTCACCTTCTCTCCCTTCCCCAGTCTGTCAATCTTCTCCTTTCTCTCCTCTCTTGAGCACTCAACTTCCTGCCTCCCCCTTTTCTGCTGCCACAATCTCCCTCTTGCATTCACTCTGAGTCCTCTGTGTCCTTCCTGTCAAGCCCTGCCACAATCTGTTGCTCCCCATGGTGCAGCAGAGGTGAGCACAAGCATGGATACCAGCCAAGGGTGGTAGACAGCCACCTGTATATAGTAATACTGGTAAAAAATGAGTTGTCTGCAGGCTCATCGTTCACAGCATTGTCCAGACTGACAGGACACGGATCTGACTCTGCCTGCAGGGGAAGGTGCAGTTGGAGGTGGGTGCTCATTCTGAGATTTCTCAGTGGGCAGAGTGGAGTGTGCTTGTGGTGGGGTGGTCCTTAGAGTGCCTAAGCATTTACCCAGCATGGCATCAGTTCCACCAGCTCAGCTGTCTGGCAGCTCTTTCTCATAAACAGTCTGTTGGGGGATTTACAAGGTTCCCGGTGAAACACAGAGGCAAGCTGTGAAAACCGGGACGTTCCCCATGTTCAGGAGCACATGGCTACCCAATACATTCTTTAAATGGGTATGTGGTTCTTTGTCACAATGATAACCAGATTTTTCACTGATGGAATTAAGCAGAGAAATACTTCTCCAGTGCTCTGCTTAAACAGTGTGCCCAGCAGGAACACATTTCTAGAGGTAAATAGCTGTGCATTTATTCTTCCTCATTGTTATAGTGGATGATAAATGGGGAAATTAGTATTGACATTTGTGCATGCTTAGATTCATGTGGTGTGTTTTAAACAGTGGGATGCTGAGTTTGAGTGCTCTCTTTGTAGGGCTAAAAGCCTGATCTAAAGAGTGAGGCTGTTTTGCCCTGTACTGCTGGTACAATCTGCACTTAAAGCCAGTGTAATCCAGCCTCAGTGCAAGGAGGATCCTTTCTCGGCAGAGAACTAGCATAGAGGATATTAGGCCCCTCCATTTCCCTTCTTCCGGGCAGCATGGCAGAGAAAAGGTGCTGCATAAAGGAGGCCTGGACAGGACAGCTCGATTTCATACTGATCCCAGCCTGCAGTTTCTGCACCTTGGGACTGTTTTTGGTCAGTGTAAGTTAGAGTAGCCCATAGGCTGCTCCAGGGGCATGCAGAAGGGGGGCAAGCAGGGGCATAGTCCCCCCCCCAATAATTGGTGTGGGACGCAGAACACCTCCTGGGTGGCGGTGGGGAGAGTGAGAGAGCGGGCTTGGAGGAGTTCGCTCTCCCTGTCGCAGCCCTGGGGCTGGAGGAGTTCGCTTTCCCTGCTGCAGCCCCAGGGGAGAGGAGCTCTCTCGCTTTCCCTGCCGCAACCCCGGGGCTGGAGGAGTCTGAATTCCTGCGCACACCCCAGCTGCTGCTCTAACTCAGTGCTGGGGGAAAGGCCCTGACTGAAGAAGGACCAGAGGAGTGCAAGGTAAGTTTTAAGGTCCTGTTGTGCACACACACATTGCTGACTTACACTGTGTGCTGTTCAGCTGTAGCTGGGTGTCTGTCCCCCAGCTTTTAGTCCGGTAATTGCCAGAGTCCCACAGACACAAATCAGAACATGTCTTTAGGTTTCTTCTCTACCTTCAATTTAGTGTTGTTCAGTTGCATGGAGTAGCCCAGTCCTAGGGTGCACAGGTAGAATTAGGATAAAAGGCTGCTACTTTGTGATCAGTGACCTATAATAAAAGCTGGTGGCTGTGGGGGAATTTTTCTTTACTGGTATTTAAACTGTGAGGCAATGTTTGTACTATTGCGTAGATGGGATTATATCTTAAATATGGATGAACTTCATCCCTCTCAAGTTCTAATGCCAAATGTCATTTTAAAACATTAGAGGGGCCATTTAAAACATGTATCAGCTGAAGCAGGAAGTGAAAGTGATAAATGTAAATAGAACAGATTTCAAAATTAGATGATAACCTTTTCAGGGGAGGGGCCTGTGTACAGTGCAGAGTGCAGTGGAGTCCTGTTCTGACTGGGGACTTTGGGCCCTCCTACAATAGTAATTCTTTGATTCCAAGGGCAGAAGTGACCCTGAGATGTAGTCTGATTTCCTGTTTAACGCAGGCCAGAGAATTTCAGTATAACAACCAAGTTTGCAAAAATTGTCCCCAAACATCAGAATTGTGTAAGATTAAATTAAGGTTCCATACATTAGAAACTGCTTTTTTTGGAGCTGTTTTCATGGGCAGATTTTTGTTTTAGGGATTTCACAGGCATTGTTGCACTTTTGAAGGCCAATAAGGAAACATGTAAACTATTTGGACTGGTTTCAGAGTAGCAGCCGTGTTAGTCTGTATCCGTAAAAAGAAAAGGAGTACTTCTGGCACCTTAGAGACTAACTCGATGAAGTGACCTGTAGCTCACGAAAGCTTATGCTCAAATAAATTTGTTAGTCTCTAAGGTGCCACAAGTCCTCCTTTTCTTTTTACTATTTGGACTATGACTATAAATAATGTATGTTTTTTCACCGCTGCAGCCAATTAATCTTTACAAGCAATGTTTAATAAAACTCTCAGAAGATTTTTACTTAATATTAAATTAGTTATCTGAAAAAATAGAGCTCCTAACACAGTACAAGTGGTACCTATATTTTCTGTGTGCCTTCAGAGAACGTCTGAAACCCAGCAATTAGAGCAACCCTACTAACCTAAATAGAGATGTCCTCAGCTGCTCTCTGATAGAAAGTTCTGTTTGGACACAACATGTGCAGAGTGTGTTTGGAATAACATGACTGGCAACCTTCCCATTCCAGACCCATGCACAAAATGTTGGTATCTACAAGAAGTTTACAATGGGAACTTTAAATGACAAGCCCCTAAGATAGTGGTTTTCAACCTGTGGTCTGTGAACCCCTGCCAGTCCACAGACTATGTCTAAGATTTCCAAAGGGGTCCACACTGCCATTCAACATTTTTTTTAGGGGTCTGCAAATGAAAAAAGTTTGAAAACCACTGCTCTAAGAAAACTAGTTTGAGATTAAATATATGGTTATTAAGGATAAATGATTTCAATTAATCAACACATCCCAAGGTGTCATTTCCACCTTTTTACAAATTGCAGAGATAGTGAAGGAGAAGCTATATTTTATTCTGACAAGGTGAGATTTGTTAAGTGTTGAAAACCTTTCTGTTCAACTTAAACCACAGTTGAGTGACTTATGATTTAGGCATGGCATTTTTCTTATTATTTTTACTTGTTCTTCCCAGGAAATACTGGACCACAGTTCCATCATGAGAGTAGGGAAGTGTGATACACATTCATGATTGTAAGTGACACTGCCCTACATTGCAGGCTTAATAGTGCTGCATTGACCTTCCCCTATACCCAACTCTTGAATCCTTAAAGGAATTAGTCGGTGAAGTCTGCCAGAGTATGTGAACAGCAAACTCAGTAATTGGAGCCAAAGGAAGGCCTTAAAGATCACAGGCACCCAGAGAAAATATTGTTCAGTCTATATGGTTATGGAATAGTAAGAAAAGGCCACATCATTTAGTGATTTATTGGGTATTCTTAAACTCAGAAAACTGCATTTGCCAACAGAAGTTGGAGGGGTTCACCACCTCTCAGGATCAGGCCCTACAGCAACGGTGAACACTACCTAGTTTCACAGTGCTACAGGCAATTGGTTTTCTCCCAGACACTAAATTGAACTCTTTTAGTGATGTTTTGGGCTGCTTTGTCAAATGAACTGGATTTTATTGAATGGTCTCAGTGCGTCACGTTGAGAACAGAGGCGTCTGAGTATGTCACATGGGAGGCTAGCCACGATGTATTCATAAGAAGTTCAGTAATCCATGTTGTGCTTATTTAGGAATAAGTTTCACAAATGCCATTTTGAAATATTTTAACAGGTTACTAAATATAACTTTGATGACAGTGCTGTTAGGTGCAAAACCACAAACTTCTCCAGTTTTTCTTTCAGCACTTAGACTATTTTCTTGTACGAAATGCACAGTTGTCTTTCCATCCAGATTTTCTTTAAACTGCAGCAAGGGATTATCTCTAATGTCATAGCACATTTTTGAAACTGCTGTTATATAACTGAATCATCAAGCTACTTTTGTCTGTCATTTCGGAGTTGGTCTGAACTATTACCTTGGTTATTTTTCCTCCCTCTTTTATATAGTTTCTTTATTTTTCTCATGCGTTCATACTGGAGTTTCTTTATTTTCTCATGCGTTCCTCTTTGCTTAGTGGTGTTCCCTGTTATCTCTTGAAGAACACCATTTCTCTTTGAGGTGGTTCCTAGCTCATGCTATCCTTGAAAGCAACTTTAAATTTAAAACCCACAGTCCAGCTGACTGAAGATTGTAAGACCCAGCTACTTGTCTTTTTGGCATATTTAACTTGGTAACGTGTTTGCAGTTCATGAACCCGTTTTCCTTTGTGCATAAATGAATGTCTCTTAGCTATACACTCTTAGGGTCATGGAACTTCAAAGAAGAGCTGAGGTCTGGTGAGAAAGGGGACTCCCAGCTTGGAAATCAGGAGCAAAACTTTAGCATGCTGTATCCACAACAAAGTGGAGGGCATCTACAAGAAAGGCTTTGATGTGTAACTGGTTTTTTTTTCTTCCTGCCTGGCCCCTAGTAAATTCCACTAGTTGTGATTTTATTTCATTTCCTCTATAGCAATGCCTCTTCTTGGACTCTTCTTTCCTTCCCTACCATGATGCTCTAGGAAAATGGTGATTTTCTTTTCTTCAGAACTCTTTATGTTCCTTCTTTACTTATCTCGAGCGTACTTAAGGATAGTTTCACGGCTAAAGCACAAAACTAGTTGCTAGAAGGTCTGGGTTCTGTCCTCGTCTCTGCCTCAATTTTCCCTTATGTAAGATTGGAACAATAGTAGTTAACTAACTTATAAGGTTTATAAAGCACTTTTGAGATGCTATAGAAGAAAGGCAAATATTTTATCATTCAAGGTTCAAACCTTGGCATGGAGCCTTCTGTGCAGTAGAACTTTGCCTTTGCTGCCTTCTGCAAGGACAGGTGGCCTGACCCACTCCTATTCCTTCCTGGATTTAAATGAGTGTGGAATTTGGGGACCAAACTGAAAAAGAAAAAAAGTAATCCAGTTTGATCTGACCTGAAACCATTTTTTTCAAGATTTTTCATCAAATTGAAAAACACAAAAAATAATTTTGAGTCAACAGCGAGTTGACCTTTTTTGGGGGTTTTCACCCTTATTTGTGAGAGGTTTTTTATATTGACCACATTTCAAAATATATGTTCTTTTGAAATGAAAAACTCAAGCCAAAATGTTTTGAAATGGTCAAAATGAAAATCAATTTTTTTTTTAGTGGCCCACACAAGCCGCACCCTGGCAGGGTCCTGCCCCCAAATAAGAGGCAAGCCATGAAGAAACAATCAGAATTTTAAATTCACAGCCTATTTTGGAGCAGCTCTTCTAAAACTAAAAACAAGCAACTAGATATCATTATTGAGGTTTGTCCGTCTTTAAAAACAAAACTCTTAAAAGCTTGGGCTGGGTAGTTAAAAGAGGAAGAGACTGCATCAGGAAAGATACAGGATGAGAGTAAATGTTTTTTACATGTGGCCATATAGAGGCAAGTTCTTACTTACTAGTCTTATTTCCTTTCTTCTTTTTCTACTAATTTAATACGGATTTGTAAACAGCAGTTGAAAGCTAAAGAGTGCTGTGTTTAGAGCTCTGGGACAGCTTTGTCCTTTTGTTACATTTTAGTTGGCAGTGGGTAGTGCCTATAGTGGCTGTTGAGTACAGGTAACAGAGAAATCCCATATCAATCAATCAATCAATATAATCTCACTTTCAGACTCAGTTTCCTTCCTTCTCTCGTCTCCCCTTTTCTCTGATTGTTTTGTAGACTGATAGATTTTAAGACCATTATGATCAAGTGGTCTGCATAACACAAACCTTCTGCATAACACAAACCACAGGTAGAACCTTGCCAATTAATTTCTGCATAAAGCCTGTAACTTCTGTTTGATCTATAGCATATCTTTTAAAAATATATCCAGGCTTGACGTAATGACTTCAAGTGATGAAGAATCCACCACATCTCTAGGTAAGTTGTCCCAATAGTTAATTACACTTAGTGTTAATTTTTTGTGTGCCCTATTTCTAGTCTGAATTTGTCTAGTTTCAGGTTCCGCTCAACAGATCTCATTACACCTCTTTCTGCTAAATTTGAGAGTTACCTTCTATGAGAAATCTTGTCCCCATTTGGGTGCTTGTACACTGTGTTCAATTCACCTCTTATCCTTTTCTTGGATAAACTAAATAGATTGTGTTCTGAAATCTCTCACTATAAGGCATGTTTTTCTGGTATTTGAATCATTCTTGTAGCTCTGTTCTGAGCCCTTTCCAATATGTCAATGTTCTTTTTGAAGCATGGGCACCAATAATGGGCTCATTAATGCCCTTTCTTTCTACAACATTTCTGTCCTCGCCTCTGATCCACCTAGGGTGACCAGGTGTCCTGATTTTATAGGACAGTCCTGATATTTGGGGCTTTTTCTTATATAGGCACCTATTATACCACACCTCCTGTCCCGATTTTTCACACTTGCTATCTGGTCACCCTAGATCCACCTGTCGGCAGCTGGCTGAGACTGAAAATATATCCCATTAAAATGCCAAAGACATTTTCCCTAACCCACAAATCATAGTCCCCAGTTCTGAATCAGTTATATTTCAGTATGCTTATGGCACTGATTTGAATCTGGAATGGAATCCTGGTCCCATTGAAGCCAATGGGAAAACTTCCATTAGCTTCAATGGAACCAGGATTTCACTTCAAGACACTGTCTTCCTGCATCCCACTTACCTGACTGCACTAATAAAACAGACAGGATTTTTTTCTTCTCTTTATCTGTGTAACCATCTAGAAAATAAACTTACGGACCATATGATGTGTGAATGGCCTTCATGATGATTAGATTTACAGGCAGGTTTGGTGATGTTTTTTATTGTAGCTTCAGACAGAAAATCTGTCTCCAGACTAAAATGCCTGTTTTAATATTCATTATCCTTACACTACAACATAGTTATCAGAATTGGGTTTAACATTCAAAAATCTTTTGGTTGAACTAGACTGTGAAAAAATATTTAACCATCAGAATATGAAATATGTTATTATCTTCTGATAAGATCCAACAATTTACTATTTTGTTAGAATTTATATCAGCTCAATCCCAGGCTCTGCTGGGAAATGAATCTTAGTTTGGTGCACTTGCACTGTACAAGGCTTATTCAGCATTCAGCCTTCCTATGTTAATCTTTTGGGATATATTTAATACTGATAGTTACTGAGAAAATGGAGTTTTTTGAAAAAATCCATTTCAGTCTGCTGATGAGTAGCACAGACGTGAACATAAAATGGGGAAATGATATGCATTGGACTTGTGATGATTGCAATATTTTATTAGAATTGCCTCCGATTTTTTTAAACTTCTCAGAAAATATAAAAGCAAATGTTAGCAGTAGAAGAGAAGATTGCATGGTATGTCAGGGTCACAGCCTCTCCCTCTAGAAACTTAGATTTCAGTCCTGAAATTAGGTCACAAGTCAAATGAATTCCATGGTCCCAGCCTATTTAGTTCTCATGAAGACTTATCCACATTACACAAAATGCTGCACTTCAGCACAGTGGGCAGACTCTGCTCAAAAGAGGCTTCCTAATGGAATAAGTGGGGTCTTGAAGGTCAGAACAGGGATGCATTTGCAGAGCTGTGGAAGGAAGCTTGTACAAAGCATAGCCACACTATGCTTGGCTCTAGCCAACTGTTTTCAGTTCTCCTCTTCACTGAGCATTAAAATTTCACACTAGAAGACTGAGGGGAAACAGCATGATTATGTACTTTGTCTGCAAGCATGGACTTTAAAATATTAAGGATCACATTTTACCCAAAATATGAAAATAAGCTAAAAATAGAGACACTAATTTTGTAACAAAACATGAACAAATACAAATTCTTCAGGTCTTAACCCTTTGTATACACTTATGTGTCTGTCTACACAGATAAATACGATCATACATATATACATGTACAAAATTACACTGAAAATAATATTGAAAATCATCTTCCAAACAGATGGATGGATTCATTCCCATTCAATGCGTCTGGTATCCTTTTTTATCTCTAGTGTAAATATCGGAATATCTCTTGAGCATGTATTTCTGATGTGCTCAGATTCAAAAAAACTAATTGAAACAAGCTAAAAGCTCTCTGTCCTCAGGATAACACTCCAGCTGGTAAATTAATCCAGTGAGTGTTTGACTGAAGTGGTATGGTTGATTGCAGTCCTCAGTCTGTCTTTCCACAATAATTTTGGGCCAGATGCTCAGCTGGTGTAAATCAGTGTCTCTCCATTGACTTCAGTGGAGCTATATTGATTTACACCAGCTGAGGAGCTGGCACAGTGATTATTTCTGGAGTTTTTAGACAGATCCAATAAACAGTGTGAAAACCACAGAGAGCTGTTCAGCATTTTCATAAATAGTGTATTTCACATTCTGGGGAACAATCCAGACGAGTTGAGGGGTTGTGTCATTGCCTGCCCTGTAACCTTGAGGACCTCAAAATGCTTTGCTGTTTGTAGCTCCAGGCTACCTTACAACCTGCATGCAGGTCACATCCTAACGGTCTGTGAGCTGGTTCAGCATTTCTGACCCCAGCAGCCGTTCTGCAGACCCACTCTGGCCTTTACCAGCCTGGGTCGCTGTTTGCAGGGTGACCCGAACACACTTGCAGTCCCAGATTTCCCTAAAGCTGTGCGCTCTGCAGTGTCCAGCCCTCTTGTGGACAGATCAGAGAAATAATAAGATTTGTTTGTTCCTGTAAAGACACACAAATACATGACAGCTTATTAACTTAAGTAGGGATAAATAACCGCTCCCTTTAAACACCACACTGAGTTGGTTTATAATAAAATAAAACATAGGTTAAGTGAAGCTGAGTAAAAGGAATAAAGTTAGAAAGGGTTACTAGCAAATAAAAGTGAAAAAACTAAGTGTAAAACTTAATCTAGCAAGATACAGGCTTTATTCAAGATGGTTTCACTCATCAGTCATTCTTCTTCCCAGTCATGGCTAACTTTCTCCTTTCCACAGAAACACAAGGGGCTGGCTTCTCTTTTCTTCTGAGGTGAAAAATCTTTGCCTAAGCAGGTTTCTCACCCATGTTCAATTCCAGAGACTTCAACCCCATCTTGGTTGAAGGACTCATCTTTCTCAGCTTGCAAGAGCTCTGGTCTATTGTCTGTGCAGTGATGGTGCCAAAAATGGCTTCTGTCCTTGTTTATATCTTCCAAGTTCAAAGAACTGGTTTCAAGAAGGCAGAAGGACCTCGTGCTGTTCTACCCTTTATGTGGGCTTCCCATCCCTCTGTATGATTTCTGTGTAAATGGTGCTTCCATTGTTTCTGATTCCACCATACTTAATTTACAAAGGAGAGAGGTAGATAGCTGGGACATTCCCTCCTGTATGGGCAGACTATATAGCCTAATATCAGTGAGTATCTATAATTCCTTATATAGAGTTAATACATATAGTTCACAATTATATGACTCACTAGTGTGTTATTAGCTTTCAGAAAAGAGCTCACTCTGTACACTTTTATAATACAGCAATATTGTATACAATCAGTTGAATCAATTGCTTATCATTTGAGGTTCAGCATCCCTGTCTTTATAGACCAGTAAGCCTTTGAAATGGATTCTTCTGGAAAAGTAAAACCCAGACCTAGCTCTCTCCTTCTGGGTGTAGACCAGTGTCTCTCAACCTTCTGATACCAGGGATCGGCTTGCTGCCTTCCTAAACTGTGCCAGGGAGATCGCAGGGACTGGTGCCGGTCCACGGACTGGTAGTTCAGAAACACTGGTGTAAACAACATGCTGTCTTCTCCCCTGCTTGTTAATGTAAGGTTTGCCTCCTCTTCTTGTTACGTTGATAAGTCTGTTTTACTGCTTATATGTATATAGAGGTAAACACAGATTTCTTTGTTTAGGGTAGATCTGTTTAACAACCCCCCACACACATACCTGGTTTGTGTGCAGTGTTATTGCAGCCCAGGAAATGACAAGTGGGTGAAGTAATATCTGAAAAGAGCTGTGTAAGCTCAAAAGCTTGTCTCTCTCACCAGCGGAAGTTGGTCCAATGAAAGATATTTATCTCTAAACTCCTGTTTTGAACACATTTTAGTTATAATTCCAGTATACCCATTGTGTACATACAACATGCAAGAATATTAATGATCAGTGAGTTACTAGTTTTCAGATGATACCTCACAAGACATATTTTGTACCAAGGTTTTTTCCGTAGTGTGTAGGGTGTGACTAGAGGGATGCTAACTGTCCGTGTATAACAGGTATTTTCATTCCTGTGAAGTGTTTGTAGCAACGAAGGAAGTGACCTATATTGGGAAAGTCACATAAGTGTGCATTAGCATAAAATCATGATTCATAAAGGCTTCAAGGGTGACTGTCAAGAAATGTTTCAGGCCAGAGCCACACATTTTTTTTGTCTTGACTCTGCCGCTACCAAGAATACGATATAAATCATGATGAAGTTTATAAAACACAGCATTATGTCAATGTGGGTGATTGCTGCTTAGATACCTAGGTGATAGATACCTTTGACTCTACCTTGGATATCCACATCCAATCCCCTTCCTCTTTCCCCACTAGGTTGTGTTTGTGTGTGTGTTGGGGGAAGGGGAGGGGGTTCTCAGAGTTCTGTTCTTAGGTTGCTCCCCTTCTGTCTTTGCCCCCTTTCTCGAAATGATCTTCTCTGTTCACACAGCTCCAACTACCATCTTTTACACCAATGACTCTCAAATCAGCCTTGCTACTCCAGGCCTCCATTGTCCATTCGCGTTCACATCTCAACCTGTCTTTCTGATGGTCTGAAAACCTGAACTTTTTAAAACTGTGCACTCATTAGGGCAAGGCCTGTGTCTTCTGCTGTGATTGGAAAGTGCTTAGCAGTTTATGGGTGCCTCTGCAATATAAATATTAACTTTCAACTTTTTGTGGCTATCTTCCTTAAGGGTCAGGCTGAGGAAAAAACCATAAGTGTTAGTCATTTCCTGAGCTCCATCCAAAACACAAACTCTGCCCACTCATGACTCTAAAATGAGGTGCTGCTCACAATAGATTATGCTGATCTTTGTGATAGGATCATCTCACTCCTTTCTTGGGTCCTGTGGTCAGTACTGAAACAGTTGACAATTTAAATGTCAACATCGTTATCATCAGGCTTCAGAGTCAACAACCTGAAGAGTCTGATGCAGAGGAGTGCTGGCAAGAAACAGATTATTTCTTATAGCTAATGGAATTTTAATCAGTGCCTGTATCTTTGGCAACACCCTGGGATCTATATTGTTGTAGTATGTTATACACCCCACTGAGACGAATGGGCTGTTTCACTTTTCTTAGCGCTCCTGTTGCAAGCTCTCAGCAGACATCAATTCATGGCTTTCTTCTGATTCACATTTTGCAGATTTCCTTTGCAACCATAAAGGCTAGAGACTTAATTTTTTTAAATTAAAGCTTTCTGGTGCACAATATTCAGCCACCAAGAAGAAGTACAACTCAGTGAGACAACACGGGCCAGCTCATTTCAACCCCTCTCATTAAAGATTCTCTGAAGAAAACTTAAGAAAGTCCAGTGTTTAGGTTGATAGGTTAACAAAGCACTGTTTGCATTAAAACCTCTTTAGTACCTTTCTTGCGCACTTTCTAGTCTCCACAGTAGGAGCGGTATGCTCAAAAGGAAGTATCCCTGAACATACTGAATCTGCCACTAACTCAAATATTTATTCAGCTTTGCTGAATAGTGCCCTTTGGTCTGGCCACACTGTCTGATAAAAGTACCAACCACTCTATTCAGATCCATACCAGCAGAGATGATCTCTCAGTTCAGGCTACAATCAAGTAGGGGAGCCTGAATTCTGTACATAGACCACAAAACAGACAAAAATTCTTTTTCCTACAGCGTGGTTTCTTAGAGGGATTTCAAAACATAGGCATCAGGCCTGCAGAGAATTCTGTGTGAGCAGACCCCTGCACTCAGGCAGAGCTCCATTCACGCTGAGCTCTGAGCAGTGTTGTTGCCTTAACGGTCACCTTAGGTTTGTCCACAAAGGAGTGATATTTCCCGTCGTCTATATTTATACATGTAGATTGTGAGCTCTCTGGACGGGGGAAGAGGCTGTCTTTTTGTTATATGTTTGCACAGGGCCTAACACAAAGGGATCCAGGTCTGTGGGTGCTGTCATAATACTGGTACAACTCTAATATTACGAAGAATGGTTTCTTGCTAGTGCAACATCTTGGACAGAATTGCACACGTAAGACATTATGAACTGTAAAAATAACGAGGGCTCCTTGTGGCACCTAAATTTGTTAGTCTCTAAGGTGCCACAAGGACTCCTCATTGTTTTTGCTGATACAGACTAACACGGCTACCACTCTGAAACCTGTCATTATGTAGAATTGGAGGATGAAGCAAGTAGTCCCCAAGCAGAATCATTAGCCACGAAATGCATGGTTTGTCAGTGAATAAGTGCTTCCAATCTCTGATACTCAATATTCATAAAAAGAAAAGGAGTACTTGTGGCACCTTAGAGACTAACAAATTTATTTGAGCATAAGCTTTCGTGAGCTACAGCTCACTTCATCGGATGGCCCCTACAATATTCGTAGTCATTATTTATTTATCTGAATCCTGTTAACACCTCCATGTACTATGTTATCTCCATGAAGACACAGGAACAAAGTGTTTTCTTACTTTGCGCGGCCACATATAACAAAGTGAGTAAGCCAATCCATTTCTGAAAGGTGTTAAAAAGCAAAGCAGTACCCATAAACTAAACAAAATGACAAGAAGTAGGCAATAAAATCTAGCATGGGGGCTAGAAATGTGCACTTATCAAATGAGATTATTTTATTACTTCACCTGGCTAAAATGAATCTGATGGGTTTATCAGTGATTTATTTCTATGGAGACAGCAATGTTCAAGTAGAATAGTCAGGCTAACAACAAAATTTGGGCAAGATATTGGGGTGCAACTGAACTGCAAAAAGGCAAAACAGCACTGCAAATTTCAAATACAGCCATGCTTTCACAATGACTTTCATGTTGTCCGGTGCATTTTAATTCATGACACAATACAATAAATATTGTCTGTGTGCATTATCATACTCTGTTACAATATCCTGTTATCCATGCAGTCATTGCTGCTGGGAAAAGGTTTGGATGCCATTTTTTGGGGGTGAAAAAATAGTTATATTTTTCCTTTTGTAATCTTTGTGTGTATTTACAGATATATTATAAAAACGTGGCAGTGATATCCATGTGAAAGACTGCAGGGGCCATATGATAAATTGCATTTATCATGCACTCTCTCCTCAACACTCTGCCCACTAATCCATCTCCCCTAGCATTTATTCTACTGTTTCACCCCCTGAGCAGCTTCCTGCAGTTTTCCTTGTCTTGAATACAAATACAACAACAAAATCAATTCGCCACCAAAATGTTTCTATTTTTTCCCTAAATGTGAGCATTTCCGCTCCAAAACAAAACCAGTTCAAAGCCCAGCACACGCAATGTTCAGTCCTGGTTACAGCAATAAATGTAATCTCCCAATCTCATGTGACCCTTCAGGGCTAGAAATGGGAGCCTAATCCTTTTGGGGAGGGGAGATTCCCAGCATTCTATTTGCTCCAGCTTTGAAAACTCCCAGTGACTTTAAGGGAGTAAAATGATATGTGTGGAACAGTCATTTTAGGTCATTTGGTGAGGTATTTTATATTTTTGTTTTAATTTTTCTGTCCTGCTAAGCCTTGGATTTCTAAGGTGAAATCCTGGTCCCACGAAGTCAGCAGGACTTTTGCCATTGATTCCACTGGAGCCAGGATTTTACCCATGGAAACAAAGGCACCTGTCTGCACAGGCAGAGGGGTGCAAGAAATAGTCCCAAATATTTATTTTAAAACTCTCCAAACCATGCGCAAAATAGTTTCTGTGCAATTATTATAATTATTTAATATTTATATTATAGCAGCACCCAGAGGCCAGGATCAGTTGTGCTAGGGCACTATAAAATCTGTGTCATACCCAGAACAGGAAATGGTGTGAGGTGGTAGAAACATTTGACACTTGAATAACTGCAAAACTTTAAGGGATGAAGTGGCACAAATGGGGATAGGCTCTGATCATACGTAATGTGACGGGGCAAGGCCAGATGGCTATAGAAAAGGAGTGGGAGAAAGATATATTAGCTCCAGTCTAAACAATTCCCTGGTACCAGGACAAGTGAAATGGCAGCTGCTCCAGGTCAATTAAGACACCTGGGGCAATTAAGAACTTTCCAGAAGGCAGGGAGAATGCTAGGTTGATTGGGACACCTGAAGCCAATCAGGGGTTGGCTGAAACTAGTTAAAAGCCTCCCAGTTAGTCAGGTGGGGGTGCATGTCAGGAGCTGTGGGAGGAAGTTGCACTGTTGGAGAGACTGAGCAGTACACACCATATCAGGCACAAGGAAGGAGGCCCTGAGGTAAGGGTGAAGTGGAGCTTGAGGAAGTGAGGGCTGCTTGTGGGAGAAGTAGCCCAGGGAATTATACATGTCATGTTTCTAAAAGGTCAGCTACCATAGCTGATACTATTAGGGTCCCTGGGCTGGAGCCCGGAGTAGAGGGTGGGCCTGGGCTCGCCCCCCCCCCACCTTTGCCCCTTGATTAATCATTGAGACTGGGAGACAACAGAGACTGTGCAAGGAAGGATAACTTCTCCTCACCTCCCTCACTGGTTTATGATGAAAATGGCTCGGTAGACTGTGACCCTTGTCTCTAGATAGAGAAGGGTTATGTGGAGAGTCACAGTGAGCCCCTGAGGCTAGCGAAATCCACCAGGAAATGCGGGACCCACGGAGGCAAGGACAGCGCTTTGTCACAGTAATCATAAATACCATGTGTACAAGAGGGTTCTGACAACAAGAGACTTATAATTAAAGTATTGCAGTTTCCTACTTCGCCTTCCATAAGTATTTTTACCTGAGTTGTCTTTTATTAAACACTGCACCATTTAACAGCCACTCTCTGGAGGGTGAGAAACTGAGCCTGAGTAAAGTATCAGAATTAGTGTGAAACAAAATGTTAGCCTTACATTTTAAAAGGTTTAGTGCTTCTGCTGGTGTTAAGCGAAGGAAGCAGGTGACCCTATTTCCATTCATTATTTATCCATTTTGTGATACCAACTAAAATCTAATCTTCAGATTAAAGCTCTCCTCATAACTGTAGCATGCTGTCATCTGTTCTCCGGCCAGACACTCATTACAGGCCCTTGAGAAAAGCTTCATCTGTGACAACTGCAGCAAACGATAGCTTAAAGCCGCGGTTCTCAACCAGGGGTCCAGGGCTCCCTAGGGGGCCATGAGCAAGTTTCAGGGGGTCCGCCAAAATAAACCAGAGAGCAGGGCCAGCATTAGACTCACTGGAGCCCAGGGCAGAAAGCCGAATCCCAAGCCCTGCTTCTCGGGGCTGAAGCTGAAGCCCAAGAACCTTCTCCCCAGGCCGAAGCAGAAGCCTGAGCAACTTAGCTTTGTGGGGCCCCTTGTGGCATAAGGCCCTGGGCAGTTGCTCTGCTTGTTACCCCTTAACGCTGGCCCTGGCTTTTAATCTACTGAAAAACAGTTGTTGTAGACATGGGTGAGCTGTGGAATTTTATAACGTTTGGGGCTGGGGGCTCAGAAGGACAAAGGTTGAGACCCCTTTGGCTTAAAGAACAAGCAGGGTTCCATTGTCAGTTCTTTCAGTTTAACAGACTCTCCTTCATTAGATTGCCTCAGCAGATCCCCATAGTTACATAGACCTGAAACCTCGTGCTGAAATTGTTTCTCTATGGAGAGGCACATCGGTCATTCACTCTTAGTTCCTTTTTCACACCTAGAAATGTCTCTCCAAGTTTTCCAATTGTTTAAAAGTTGTGTAAACTTTCCCCACCTTTCTCCTCCTTCCCAATCATTGGGATCCGGATCTACTCTTCACCCTGTCCTTTCAAACCCATAAATAAGTGTCCCCTGTCCCATATCTCTCAAATTAGCCTCTCTAGTGGGGATCACTTTGGCCAAAAGAATCCGAGAGCTATAAGTCCTTATGTCTAATTCTCCATTCTTAATTTTTAAGGACAGTATTTCTGGGCTTTCTTCATTATACCCATCATGCTGATTGCAGCTGAATGATGGGACTTTTAATAAAACTCTGGCAAGATCTCTTTGGCCATTTGGGGGGTTTCAGGGCAGGGGTGCTGGAACAGTTTGTATAGTGGGGGTGCTGAGAGCCAGTGAACCAAACTGTAAGTCCTGTATATAGTGGAAATCACTTAAAGTCAGGGGGTGCACCCCCAACACCCCTAGTTCCAGCACCTATGTTTCAGGGTGAATCCTCCCTCCATACACACACACTTTATCCACTTTAAAAAAGAAACTTTAATATATCTTTTCTAGATGGGGCTGTGGCAAAAATAGATGTTGGAAACTTGAAACTCACCACGGCTAAACCTCTCACTGAGGAGTAATGCTTCTTCTTGTGCTTGGAAAAAATGGTTTTTTACTAGAGTTGGTTTGTAATTGTATCCTGAATGTGTGCAATAGACAATTTTGTAAAATACATAGATACATACAATAAATATATATACATTAAAGAGTACCGCTAATTAAGTCTGCACTTTTCAAAACAGACTGACTTTAAGGGTCAGATCCTTAGCTTGGCCTTGACCAGCATTGGCTTCAGTGGAACTATGCCGATTTACACCAGCTGCAGCTGGTAGCTTTTGGGATGTTAATTGATACGTCTGCTTGTTTAGACTCCTAGGCCATGTTGGAGGTGATTTAGTTTGGTAAGGCAATCCTTTACTTTCTTTTTAACTAGAAACACTCCTTAGTCCACCTCTAGATTGATTGTTGCTTAGTAGTCATCAAAAGCAAGGACTTCTTAAGGTAAGTTTATGAAGGAGAAGTGGAAGCTAGATAAGTTCAGACTAGAAATAAGGCACAGATTTTTAATGGTGAGGATAAATAACCATTGTTAAAACTTATGTTGGGTCGAGGTGGATTCTCAATCATTGACAATTTTTAAATCGAGGTTGGATGTTTTTCTAAAAGGTGTGGTATACTTGAAAAAGGAATTAATTCAGGAAAATCCTGTGGCCTGTGTAATACAGGAGGTTAAACTATATGATGTCCGTGAGCCATTCTGATCTTATAATGTATGAATCAGTCATTTACAAAGGAGGAGTTATTTTGGACACCTTTCTGATTCTTTAAAATGTTCCCTTCTGTCTTTAGGCACTGTACGGATATTCTGTGCTGTGTAATCTTCATAGTCGTCATTCTGGGTTACATTGCATTAGGAATTCTGGGTAAGTAAACGCAGGTATGGTAGTGGCTTCTCTTGCAGGGGAAGTAAATAAGTGAGTCAATTTTTAATTGAAGAGTCCATTTAACTTTAAACTTTCTAATCAATGAGCAATGTGTTTCCTAGAAGGAAATCGTGAATCATCTGCTCACATTAAATATCTGTTATAATCAGGGAGAGGTTGAAAATGATGTGTTTATTGATGAAAAACCCAAAGTAAAATATATGCAGGTAAAAATGCCATGGTTCAATCATTTTGCTATCATAAACTATAATTGAGACAGGAAAATCCTGGCACTTGTCACTCGTCAAAAAACAAAAGCTAGAGAAATACGTGTTGTTTTTTTTTAAGGGGCTTTGCATTCTTTAAAATATTAGGGAGAGACTCTATGGGAGCAATGAATGGAACAGAAAAAAATTAATTTAATTGTAGGACACAGAGCTGTTTGCTTATCAGGATATTCCGTGATATCGTTTTAGTTTGCTTCTCTGAGAGAACTTCACAGAGACTATCTAAATGAGTAAGGGCAAATGCCAGCTACCATAAAAGTACAGTTACTGTGTGTTTGCATATTTGGCTGAACTTAATTTCCTAATAAAAGACCATACGGCCCTGGCTTAGACGCAAGAAATGTCATCGCTCTTTTTTTAATTTTGTGTTAGTATTTTCTCTACTGTACAAAACCAAACTGCTATGTGTAGTGTCAGAAAATGACAATAAGCAAGATTGATTTTACACAACCAGTAGAAATCAGTAAGTATACAGGAATGTACATCATCCTCTCATTAAAATATACTATTGGCACAGTATCCCAAAAGTCATAATTTGTTCTCTGTGTCTCTTCAGCTTTCTGTCTCTCTCACTTTACCCTGTAGTATTTAAGCACTGAACTGGTAGTTAAGATTTTGCTTCTTCTCTCTTCAGGGGCTCCTGTGTGTGTGTGGTGTTCATTCCCTTGTTCACACATGCTGGTTGTCCCTTCTTGGAACATCATGCTTTCAGAAAAGGGGAAAGGGAAGGAAATAAAGTGAATACACTTGCAAGCAATAACAGTCAAGGGAGTCATTGCAGTTGAAAGGTAGCACCACACACTGACCCCATAACAGGCAGTTGTGGTCTAATGAATGGAGCATGATGCTGACAGGCAGGAGACCTGTGTTCCACTCACGATTATGTCACTAAGTTGCTGTGCAACGTCAGGCAAGTAACGTAACTGATCTGTGCCTCAGTTTCTCTATCTGTAAAACCAAGATAATACCTACCTTTGTAAAGGGCTTTGAGATCTATGGATGAAAAAAAATCTGTATAAGGGCAAAGAGTTAACTAATAAGCTATTAATACAGGTCCTGTGCCTGTGTACCATACATGGATCCAATACTTTAATGGTTTCATTAGCTGTGGGATTCTCCTTGGGGACAGTAGTGGGCAGAGGGTGAGGGAGAAGGGTGTTTCTAACTGTAATTCATGCATTATTTTGTCACATTCAGACTAGCTTGTCTGCAGTCCTTTGGCTTCCTTGCACAGGTCAGACTCTGATGCTTCCTTAACATTGATGGCATCCTACTTCTGGATGAGGATCTGTCTGGTCTGTATCTGCGGCTGCTACTGAAGTGCGTCTGAATGAAATTTTGCATAGGCTCTCTCATCTCATCTTTGCCTCCTCTTTTGATCCTGCTGCTTGTACTAGTTGTTGTAGAGTGATGCTACGATCCTAGTTGCCCCTGCTTTAATTGCCCAGTTACATTGTCTGTACCTCACTGGCCTCTTGTTTCCATTCCAAGCTGGTACCAGCACTCATTTGATGTGTGTGTGGGTGAAAGAGAGAGAGAGAGAAACTCCACTCAGAATTACAATAGACATGAGGAACAGTTGTCCCAGCATGGACATTATATGTGTCATCACAGAACTGGGTCAGAAAACGGCAGAAAGAGATTGCTTGGTCCTGGCGCAGCAGCAGGACAGCCCTCTGCACATACAGACCTGCCAAGTCTCCCACCTAAAGCAGGAATATCCCACATTTGGAATATTTTACTTCCCTGTTCCCCCTCTAATGTTCCACCAGCTCTTCCTGCCCCCTGTTTGCTGAGCTGGTGTGTTACTGTTCTGTTCCAGTCCTTCTTTCACATCTCAAACACACACAGCCTGAGTGGAGGAGCTGGACTCAGATCGTGGGAGCATTCCTTGTTCTCTTTAATACGTGAACACTCCCCTGACAGGTGAGTGGCCCCTACTCTGGATGTTGTGTCGGACAGAGTATTGGCACACTCTCAAACAGACAGAGAGAGGCAGAAGCGAGCACTGGCAATTTGTAGTTGTGCAGCATTCTTGTGCATTCAGATCTTCCTGCCAGCCTGTACAATCTCCCTCCAGCACTGCACAAATCTCCCTTAATCCTTTGGCTAGACTTCCATGGCAGCTGTGCATGTGCCATTTCCAAACATCACGTTCTGCATGAAATACGTAAATAAGCCGAGGGAGGAAAAAGATGACTGGTTGGCCAGATTCCTCTCTTCCCTCACTCTGTGGCCTCAGACAGTGGGATCAGTGTGGTGTGTGATGGTAAATTTGTCCATATAGGGTACATTTGCACATGCCTTGGAATCCTATTAGGAAAAAACCTTCTAACCAAATGCTTAGGTATAAAACATTGAGGGGTTTGGAATCCAACCATGGATCCAGACCCAAATTTTGTGGCTGGCCACTATTTTTATCTGTGATGGGTGGACCCAAATTTTTGCATGTGAACACCCCTATTACATATCCAAATCTAAACCCCACATGGTGCCTGCTTTTTCTTTGTCCTCAAATTGTAATTCATTGTTCTTTTTACTCTTATTTTAAATGAAAGATGGGATCAGCATGGGTCCTACTCCAAAGGCCAGCCCTGCTCCAAATGGATGAGAGTCAATAAAGTTCATATGAAGAGAAAATAGATTATAAATCAGTTCTCCGTCATGAGTTATGCCTTAAGCGTCTCCTGTCCTTTGGCTTATTATAGAAATAAAAAAGTTGATTTCCCTGGTTTCTTGACTATGTGAGAATAGCTTCCTCATTTCACATGTCATTTGGCTGGATAAAGAAAGGAAATACTCAAACTAGGGCTGTAAATTAATGGCAGTTAACTCACACGATTAACTCAAAAAATTAATTGTGATTAAAAATTAATCATGATTAATCACACTGTTAAACAATAGAATACAAATTGAAATTTATTAAATATTTTGGATTGTTTCTACATTTTCAAATATATCAATTTCAATTACAACACAATACAAAGTGTACAGAGCTCACTTTATATGATTTTTTAATTACAAATATTTGCACTGTAAAATGATAAAAGAAATAGCGTTTTTCAATTCATCTCATACAAGTACTGTAGTGCAATCTCTTTATCATGAAAGTGCAACTTAAAAATGTAGGTTTTTTGTTACGTAACTGCACTCAAAAACAAAACAATGTAAAACTTTAGAGCCTACAAGTCCACTCAGTCCTACTTCTTGTTTAGCCAGTCGCTAAGAGAAACAAGTTTATTTACATTTACGGGAGATAATGCTGCCCACTTCTTAATTACAGTGTCACCTGAAAGTGAGAACAGGCTGTTGCATGGCACTGTTGTAGCTGGCATCGCAAGATATTTACATGTCAGATGTGCTAAAGATTCATATACCTCTTCATGCGTCAGCCATCAGAGGAGATGCTTCCATGCTGATGATGCTCGTTAAAAAAAAAGTGTTAATTACATTTGTGACTGAACTCCTTGGGGGAGAATTGTATGTCTCCTGCTCTGTTTTACTCACATTCTGCCATATATTTCATGTTATAGCAGTCTCGGATGATGAACCAGCACATGTTGTTCGTTTTAAGAACACTTTCACTGCAGATTTGACAAAACGCAAAGAAGATACCAATGTGAGATTTCTAAAAATAACTACAGCACTCGACCCAAGGTTTTAGAATCTGAAGTGCTTTCCAAAATCTGAGAGGAATGTGGTGTGGAGCATGCTTTCAGAAATCTTAAAAGAGCAACACTCTGATGCGGAAACTACAGAACCCAAGCCACCAAATAAGAAAATCATCCTTCTGGTGGTGGCATCTGATTCAGATGATGAAAATGAACATGTGTCAGTCCGCACTGCTTTGGATCGTAATCGAGGAGAACCTGTCATCAGCATGGATACATGTTCTCTGTAATGAGTTGAAGCATGAAGGGATATATGAATCTTTAGCATATCTGGCATGTAAATATCTTGTGATGCCGGCTACAACAGTACAATGCAAATGCCTGTTCTCACTTTTAGGTGACATTGAAAACAAGAAGCAGGCAGCATTATCTTCTGAAAATGTAAAAAAAACTTGTTTGTCTGAGTGATTAGCTGAACAAGAAGTAGGACTGATTGGACTTGTAGGCTCTAAAGTTTTACATTATCTTATTTTTGAATGCAGGTTATTTTGGTATATAATTCTACATTTGTAATTTCAACTTTCGTGATAGAGATTGCACTACAGTACTTGTATGAAGTGAATTGAAAAATACTATTTCTTTTGTTTTTTACAGTGCAAATATTTGTAATCAAAAATAAATATAAAGTGAGCACTGTACACTTTGTATTCTGTGTTGTAACTGAAATCAATATATTTGAAAATGTGGAAAAACTTCCAAAAATATTTAAATAAATGGTATTTTATTATTGTTTAATAGCGTGATTAATTGCAATTAATTTTTTTAATCGCTTGACAACCCTAACTCAAACCCATCACTTGGAGCTGCTATTGGCTGAAAATCTGTGGCTCACTTTCTACCCACAGCTATGTGTGCACAACTCCCACTGGCCTCAGTGAGACATGCACTTCAGCCCTCTTGAAACACACACCAAGCCCAATTATACGTGTTTCAAGAAGGCTGTGTGGGGTCTGGGTAAAAGGTAATCGAATCTCCTTGAAAGATCAAACTCGGTGATCTATGATAATATCCTATCTCCATCCTGCTTCAGTGGTGGTTGCTGTTGAATGATTATACTGAACAGAAATATTTATTACATGAGTTATTCCTTGCCATAATTATGTTATCTTTGCAGATAATGCGATAAATGAAAGGGGGGTAGCTCTCTTTTATGGACACCCAGCCAGCCAGTTAGCTATAAAATCCCTCTTGGTAGCTGTTCTCTACTTTCTTTACCTGTAAAGGGTTAAAATGTCTGACTGCATGCATAGGTAAAAGGAAGGGAGTGGGCACCTGTCCAAAAGAGCCAATGGGAAGGCTAGAACTTTTTAAAATTGTGGGGTGGGGGGGGGGGGGGAGCTGAACTTTCCATTTGTCTGTCTGTCTGTTCTCCATAGAGGGGGGACAGAGCAGAGACACGACTGGGACAATGCTGTAAAAAGCTTTAAAAGCAGGTATGACAAATCATCAAATCATACCTCGAACCTACTTATCTGAAACCCCAGATATGTAAGTAGTTCAGGGAATGCCTATGAAAAAAAAACACGATTAGGTTTTTTTCTTTTATTTCTTATTGGCTTGTGGACTCCTCTGTGCTAACCCCCAAATGCTTTTGTTTTTCTTGTAACGTTTAAGCTGAACCTCAAGAGCACTATCTTGATGCTTAAGTTTTGTAATTTGTTTTTTTAAGATCTAGCAAAAAGTTTAAGTTCCAAAGGTACTTTCTTTCTCTTTGTTTTTAATAAAATTTACCTTTAAAATAAAACAACTGATTTCCTTTGTTTCTGTCTCAGCTCTTCCCCGGAGGGGGTGTGTGAAAGGGCTTGATGGTACCCCACAGGAAGGAATTCCCAAGTGCACCTTTCTGGGTTCCAAAAAGGGGTTTTTTTGCATTTGGGTGGTGGCAGCATCTATCCGTCCAAGGTCAGAAAGAAGCTGTAACCTTGGGACTTTAATACCAGCCTGGAGTGGCCAGTATTAATTTTTCAAATCCTAGCGAGCCCTCACCTTCTGCACTCAAAGTGCCAGGGTCGGGAATCAGCCTTGATAGATTAAAAAAGAGGACCAATTTAACATTGAATGAAATTTTTATTCCTTAAAGAACTAATTCAGTCCTTCCTATTTATTTGGGGGATTTTTGGCTTATCAGGGAGAGACTTTAAAAAAAAAATCTCCCAGACAGCCTACAATCTATGGTAGTTTTCATTCAGCAAAATGCATGTGAAGGGCAGCTAATGAATTATCATAGGAAGAGCTCAAGACTTCAAAGGATGGAGTAATTCAAAAGGAACAAAACTGAGTATGATTTAGATTTACTCCTGAAGTGTGGTTCATATACTAATCTGATCAGCCTCCTGAAGAGTTTCTGGTACAAAGAGAAATCACTTACCCCCCCCCCACCTCCAATCAATAGCTTCACTATGTGTAGTTCAGATCCTCTTAGAGCAACATTATTATTTGCAATAGCAAATTTCTCCAGATGTCACTCTTACGTTAAAGGAACAATGATGTTTTTATCCTTTATTGTGCTTAGCCAAGCCAAGAGTTATGATAGTGTATCAAAGTAAACCATCTGCACAACTTGTAAAACTTACCCTCAAGAGTCCACTTCATGTTTATAAATTCTTCTGACATTTTAGCAGAATTTTGTCTTTTAGTAAAGGATTGATGGATTTAGAGTCTAAATGGGAACTTGAGATCATCATGCTTGTTCTTCATCTAAGATGTGCCTCGCTGTTCATGTGATTTCCCTCCCCACCCCCGAATTTCTATAGCTCCAGCTATAAAAGACTTATTCTTCTAGAACAGAATTCTTCTGATTTGTGTTCAGGGGCATAACTGGGGACTAACCACTGGGCTGGTAGGCCACCTGTGAAGTAGTGAACAATATGTTGCTTATGTAGTAGTCCTGCTTCTAGGAATGTTTATGCAACAGCAGTGTCATCAGAATGGATTTACAAATTCAGTGTCATATGTCCTATTATCTGCTTCACTGCATTTGTAAATTGTTTGTGTTAAAAAGCCATAAGCACAGTTGGGTAGGCCTGTTCTTCCAATATTAAAACATTAAAAGCATACCTTGAAGGGAAACAAAATAATGATATGAAAGCCTGTATTCCCAAGAAGCACACTGTTGAGGGAATGACTCAAATAAGCTAAACAGATTTGCAGTTATTTTTTAAATGTCAGTGGAAGCAGTTGTGCTAATCACAGTTTCTCCTTGACAAGGAGTTTTCCACTATTTACATCCACTGGCTCAACCATACAGCCAAAAAAAAAAAGTATTTGATAAACATTTAAAATGATAGACATTAGCCATTTCTGATATTGTTCTTGTGTACATCAGTGACAGGATAATGACATAACTTCAGCCATCCTGAATTGTGGATCCCTGTCTGTCAACTGCTTTGCCTGTGTCATATGCTGTCCCACTGCTACACTGACGGCTGACTCAGCTGGGTTGGTTGATGTATTTGTTTCAGCCCAGCTGTGTATGCCAGCATTCAAACAGTGATTTTACAAGCATCAGACCACGCACAACCTTTTGCTGGCATAAAAGTTCTATATACTTGGATTCCATTTCATTGTACTTTCAGTACTTGATATTTGGTCACCAGTAGGGCACTGCAACAAATAAGACTCAAACACTACTCTTTGATGCTAATCATGATAATAACCTTCCACTGTCAATGGAGGCTGCTGATTTATGTACAATTCTATACTGAATAGGATAGGAAATGGAATATTTATCCTATGGGATTCTTTTCCCAACATTGTTCTAACTCACAAAGAAAGTAATAGTTGGGTTTTTTTTCTATTTTCTGCTGCAATATTAATCAAATGTTAAATCTCCATCCTCTATAACAGACCAATTCTTCTCGGTTTCTCTCTGAAAATTAGTTGAGATGTACTTTCCCTACTTCCACCTAACAGATATGATTTCAAACTAAAGGAAACCAATTTTACAGCAAACCCAGATAAATCTGTTCCCTAAAGCTGCTTTCTAGATAAGGGGCTCACTTTTGATCCCAGTAAAGTGGATGAGAGCAAGTGTTGATATAGAAAAGCTCGTTTACCGTATTTTTTAAACTAGGTTCATCCAACACTGGTTTAGTGCCTCAATATGACTGAGGCCTCAGACTTGTAGGAAAGCTACAACCAAGAATCAGTAGGTATGGGCCACTGGATGAAGGCAACTGGACAAGAGTCCCCAAAAACTGGAAATACTGTTCAGAATACTTCACAAAAACAAAAGTATGAGCAAAATGTCCAGCACTTGTACCTCACTAATTCCCACTAATGCCCAGGAAGCCCATTGCAAAGGATCACATTTGGAGAATTAGTGAGTTAAGGGCCTAATCCAAACCCAGTGAAACCAGTGAGAGTCATTCCAGTGACTTCAGTGGGCATTGGATAATGAGAAATGATAAAACAGTAAGGATAATACATAACAAAATGTACTTTGTTTATCTGTATATAATTGTATTGCCAATGATGTTTCAGTGCATACAAGTATCCAATTTTTGTCATCTGCAAGCTTAATTAGAAGACATAAAATTCTCACTGATGAAATTTGCAGATGACACAAAAAATAGGGAGATGCAAATAATGAAGAGGACAGGTCACTGATACAGAGCCTTCTGGATTGCTTAGCTGGGTTCAAGCAAGCAAAAAACTGCTTTGATACAGCTGAATATAAACGTATACAACTAGAAACAAAAAATGTAGGCCATGCTTACAGGATAGGAGATTCTATCCTAGGAAACAGTGACTTTGAAAAAGATTTGGGGGTTGTGGTGGATAATCAGCTGAACATGAGCTCCCAGTATGACACTGTGGCCAAAAGATGCAATCTTTGGATGCGTAAATGGGAATCTCACATAGAAATAGAGAGGTTATTTTACATCTATATTTGGCACTACTGTGATGACTACTGTGTCCAGTTCTCATGTCCACGATTCAAAAAGGATCTTGATAAAGTAGAGATGGTTAAGAGAAGAGCCACGAGGATTGAAGGATGAGGGAACAGGCATGTAGTGATAGACTCAAGGAGCTCATGTATGGGTGAGTTGATCACAGTTTATAAACATCTGCCTGGAGAAGAAATATTTTATAATGGTCTCTTCATTGTAGCACATAGAGGTGCAACATGATCCAGTGGCTGGAAGTTGAAGCTAGAAAAATTGACACTGGAAATAAGATGCACATTTTTAACAGTAAGGGTAATTAACCATTGGAACAATTTACTAGGGATCGTGGTGGATTCTCCATTACTGGAAATTTTTAAATCAGGACCAGATATTTGTGTCAAAGCTCTGCTCTAGGAATTATTTGGGGTAAGTTCTCTATTCTGTGTTATACAGGAGGTCAGGATAGATGATCACAATGGTGATCTGGCCTTGGAATCTATGAATCAATGCTTTGTAAAAGTAAGAAAGGGCCTTATGGCAAGGAGGACAAAGAATGATCTGTTGCAGGATGGTCAAAAAGCGAACTGCCATCACAGAGACCATTTATGATGGAGTCAAACATTTTGCTTTTGGACAGACAGCAGTGGGGAAATGGGTTGCCTCATGGGCCACTAGGCACAGGAAATTCTGGATATGTCTACACAGCAAACAAAAACCTGTGGGCTGGCCTATGCCAGTTGACTGCGGGGCTGTTTCATTGCTGTGTAGACTTCTGGGCTTTCACCCAGTCCCTGATATCACAGGCAGCCTCTTTACAGCACTCTGGTCTTTGCTGAGCAATGGGGAGAGGGTTGATTTCTCTGTGTGTAAATGGTGTTCTGAGATGATTAGCAAAGTTATACTGCAATTTTTGTCTTTTTTTTTTCCAATTGTGTGTGTTTGTGTGTGTGTGGAGGGGGGAATAATTGCAGATAAAATATCCTACCTAGGAAGGGGATATTTTTGGCAGTAGCAGATAATTCCAAATTATCTATACAACGCAGAAGAAGTTTTGCTACTGAAATCTCAGCACTACTTTGAATCTGATTTGACTGGCTTTATCCATGCTGCCTCCTGCTATGCTAGTGTGAGGGAAAATAGTCAAGAAGGGAACAAATGGTTTCTTTTAGTAATTTTCAAATACTTTTATAAAGTAATTTTTGGCGGTGGAAAGGTTGATAAGAAAATCCATCTAAGAGCATACAAATAAGGGATTAAACCCATTTGGTGTCAGCAGAGAAACGGATCCATTTGGCCTTGTCCTTTAACTGCATGAGATGCAGGAAAATATTAGGAGGAAGGCATACAATATAACACAGAAACAGACCACTCACTCAAAATTTAGATTATTTCATAAACCAAATGTACATATATCTTATGTAGTAAAGACTGACTATATGGATTCATATAAGGAAGATCATGTCTGATAGATTAGGTTAAACATTACTGGGTGAAGTCAATGGGACTTCTCACCGGTGCAGAATTTTTGTACATTGCAGAATCCAGGTCTTAATAGATAAGGGAGAAAATAGACAGAATTTATTTGAATGGCTAGAAAATATTTGAGACCAACTAGCAGATTATTTTACAAACTAGAAAACATGGTGTAATTGAGACATATTAAAATGAATTTAGAAACTAGCATAAGATCCAGAAATCAAGAGTGCCAGAAAAATAAAACGATTTAGGGTGAAAGATACATAGCAAATTCTGAGTTGGTATACAGTGGTGCAGCTATATTAAAGTCAATGGAGGGTATATTGCAGATCTAGCCCATAGTCTGCAAGGATAAGTATTACATCTACTGTTCTGTGATTTGCAGAGGTTGTCTCTCCATTCCACCCATCACCGTTGTATCTAAGTGCCCCTGCAATGACCTGAAGGAAGATTTAATTTCTAGTGTGACTAAATTTAGCACCACAAAATCAACAGAAAAGTGGGGCAATTATAGAGAAACAAGTTCAAAGTAATTTGTATAGATCAGGGCCTAAAGTGACCTCTGACATTCAGTGTACACTCTGAGAGGTGGAAATTAGGGGCTAAACATAATCGTAATGGCTATTGCCTTCTCTACACGCTCTAGAGAAAAGAAAAGACTAGGAAATGATCACAGTTAATAAAACCAAAGCCATCCACATTTTGCAGCAGTTGTATTAGTAAGCCAGATCTAGGGCATACTGTGTGGGCTAATATGCTGGCACCATCCTGCACTTGTAAGGTAATATTTAGAATGTGAGGTGAAGTTCTGATTATTTTGTTATGGGGAGGATATAGATAGAAATTGTGATAGCTAAGGGCAGTCAAAATTATTCAGAGCTTACTGGAGAGTTGTGAAGATTAGTCAGGTCTGACCTCTATAGCTTAGAAAAAAATTATACTAATGATGATTTTCCTAGTGGTGTACTAGGTCCTGAATGGGAACGGATTGTGCTAATGGAAATAAACAGTTTGAGAAAATGAGATTTTTCAGGAGCAAGAAATCCTCGCCTGAAGTTGAGGAAGGAATAGAAGCAGCATCCTCCGGTTCAGGCTGAGGTTCTGTACTCGTACAGTTGTGTCTCTGCTTCTATGTACTGAACAAATCAGCATAGCCAGCCACAGCGCTGAGGGCTGAGCACACGGTTTTATATCCTGAAATGGGGGTTTGCATCCCTTCTTAATGGGATTCGATGTCCACTAGATTGTCATCACCAAATCTTGCCTTTTCGCACACCCATGTAACCCCGTTTGTTTCAGTGGGGTTGTGGGTATAATCAAAGGCTCAGTTTGGTCTGTGAGGTTTAGCTCCATAGCACAGTGTGGCTTTAAGCCAACAAAGCTTTTGCAATGCCTCCTCTTTCTCCTTTTAATAACCATTATTTTCTAAGTGCATTACCTCATATTCTGGCCACCACCCAGACGTGTGTGTCTTGAAGGAAAAAAGAGAAATGTTTTACTGTCTCACTGATCCATCCATATTTTATTTAATTTTTCATTAAGAAATCTACTGTTTAAGGAAAATCAATTATCTTCAGTAGCTATTGGGAGAGGTTAAAATAGTACATGACAGGTGGTGCATTTTAATTGCTAGAGAAAGTGAACTATTAGCAGGCTACTGCTGGACACTTGGAATATGGTGTTAAAAGATCTGTCTCTCTCTTTATATGTTTTTAGCTTGGGTACATGGTGACCCCAGGAAGGTGGTCTATCCGACTGACAGCTATGGGCAGTTCTGTGGCCAGAAGGACACCATAAATGAGTGAGTACTCAGAGCAATCATCTGGCTTATTTCTCATGAGGCTTACATGAGAAACGAGGCATCAGCCCTCTGCCTCCTGGGAATTCAATTGGAAGGCTTCAGAAGAAGCAACCTCCACCCCCACCTTACTGTATTTATTCCAATTAAGGTTTCTGAAAAGCTCAGTTGATTAGTGGAAATTTAGACCTGAGTTATTACTGTAATGCAGCTGTTTGCATAGTATGGAGACTGAATAGTAAAATACTATTATAAAATATGGCTTGTGCCATTAAGTGCAAAGAGAGCCATATTTTAAAGTGTCTTTGTAAGAGGTGAAGACTCTGATTAACTGCCACTGGTTTTGACTGCTCAAATTAGGATATTTAACTAATATGTCCTCTGAGAAATCATTATGTTCATCTCTGGGGAGGAATAACCAAAAGCATGGCAGACTGCTTCTCACTCTGTACAAACCAGCATTTCCTGCTCAGCAGGTGCTAAGTACCAAACAGCAGCTGAAAATAACAAGAGCAAGGTCTCACTGTCTGCTGCTAGCTACCTGCTGTCTTTATGCTACTAGAGAGAGGATGTGTGGTCTGAGCTCAGGTTTGGGAGACAGACAGCTCTGATGCTGAATCCCTCTTTGGCCTTGGTCTAGTGTCTTAACCCAACTTTATTTTCCAGTCTCTTAAACGTGGGTGGCAATTCCTAGCTCATCTGGGGAGCTGCGTGGGTTAGTTAATCTGTTACTATCTGTGAGGTACTTGCAGATGAAAAGAGCTATATGTGTCGAAACATTACTTCTATGAAAACCGAAGCTGGAGCCATGAAACCACATTACAGGAAAGGTTTTCCTTTTTCTAAAGTCTGCATTAAAACACCCCTCACTTAATTATAACTGATATTAAATCCAGTTCCATGCAAGCAGCAACCAAAAGCCCACAGCTGATACAACTCTTCTGCTGCCTCTTTTTCCTCTTCCCATTCAGCTTGCAGGGATGGAACTGAGGAAGCAAGTGTCCAGAGCCACAGCCAGAGGGGCTTCCACCAGACCCCTTGCATGGGGATAGGGAGTGGTGTGGAGGAACGCCCAAGATAGTGTCCCCTCCCAAGGCAGGGAAGGGAGCAGAGGAGAAGTCTGGAGGTAGTCTGTGCCACTTGCTCTTGCAGATTCCTGCATGGAGCTGGAGAGAGCTGCAGAGAAGTGGCCAGAAGAGTTCCACCTTCCCCTGCACAGGGAGGCAGAACTGTCAGGAGGAATTGCCCCAGAGTCCTTGGCGGATCAGGAGAGGCAACTGGGCCGGGCGCCAACCCTTCGGTGGACCTGTGCAAAGCAGTAGGGAAGTAGGATCTGGACACACTCTCACTCTCTCTCTCACACGTATACACAAACGACCCACTGTAGGGCTTAGGTAAGCAGAAACAGGTAGTGACATTGGTGGCTGGGGGCTTCCCGCCCCTTGGGGGAAGCAGAAGGCTTCTTTTGCATTCACCCCATTTTCTGTTGTCCATTGTGTGTGTTCTCTCTCTTTCTCTGTTGCTATGTGGCCACTTCCCTCTGCCATACACGTTTAATCTTTGTTGTCTCCTGTTAATGTCAGCAGCCATCGAACACATCAACATGAGAGTAAAACAATGTGTTAATGACATGGGCTGTGCTGAGTAGTTCACAAAGGGTACATACTCCCAGGGAACTCTTAAAGAGCTGGGATATTTCAGCCCAAAATGTTACTCTGTTGATTTGAAGAAATAACAGTTAAGGATTGGGAGTTATATTTGCAAGGAGTGTGTAACTATTTCCTTAACTAGTACATGACTGAACGTGTGTGAGTGAAAACATCCTGACCTTTTAAACTGTTAGGCCAGTTGAGCTACTCCCAATTGCACAGGGAGTTACCGTTTGCAACACTTACGTGTTATGGGCCAGAGTGGGCCTTGAAGGCTAAAGCCATGCAGTGAGGTGGGAGATAGCTGTGTTGCAATGGGGGATCTGTTGGAATTGCATGCTGCAGGGGATTTGCCATTACGTTTTGCAAGGCTGCAGCATGCAGTCCTCTCACACCCAGCTAACTTTGCTGCCTAGTGTGGAGGGGGCGGGACCATGGCCTTGTCCATACCTGCTCCCTTGGAGGAGGTCTCCACTAGAGCTGACCGCAGGGCGACAATTCCGTTTCATAGCAACTTTTGAGATTTCAAAATTTGTTTTCATTCCACATTGGAATGAAAATGTTCCCACCAGCTCTATTCTCCACTAATGCTGATGCAAGTCTACTGCAGTAGCTGCATGCCCTGACCACATTGTGCCTGGCCCTGGCGTAAGGGTGAAGATCAGAAGGCTTTTTCCCCTTCTTTTCCCTTCCCCCTCATGCACTGCCAGCCACAATCTCGCCCTTACTTCTGACCAGTACTTGGGTCTGTGAGAATCCCTTTCAAGTGCTGTGTTTCTGTTTTCCCAGGCAGCTGCTTCAGGTTTTGAGCAACAAAACACTCTTGTTTGATTTTTGGCGCCACCTTCTGATTAACATAAAAATGTCAGCTGGTACAGCTTGCTGTGTGCTGGTAGTAACTTCATGCAAGTACTATTGGTCATAAACATAGTATATAAACATCTGTACATATTAAAATAGTGGTTTTTATTCCTATTTCTCTATAGGAACAAGACCATTTTGTTTTACTTCAACATTCTGAAATGTGCCAGCCCAATAGTGCTAATAAACCTACAGTGCCCTACAACACAGGTAAGTGAAATACAGGGAGAAAACATTCTCTCTGCCTCTTGCTTATTGCTGCTTAAAACTTGATAGAAGTTATTTGATCGACTAGTGGCATTTTGTAGAATATAGTTTGATCATATTGTAAAGCGCAGTGTGTGTATAGCGTGTATACAGTGTGGTATACATGTGTAGTGGAGTATACAGTGTAGTGGATTCAGTGTATATTGTTAACGAAGGGCAGGAGAAAATAAATAGAAATGCATAGAACTGTTTGTTTTGGATTTAGGGTTGAAAAAATTCCCAATGTGAGTGTGACTGGATTTGGTTAATTGTCCGTCATGAATATAGCACGAGTGACTGTGCAGCAATGTAGTTAGTGCACGTTATTATAGCCATATTTCAGAAAATCATTTTGACTGGCACACAGATTTTTCCAAACCAGCCATGTTTAAAAAAATGCATATTTTCTTGTTTACTACTGACAATAGTGTTTGTTTGTCCAGACATGTTACATGCCTTCTGAGGAATTGGTAGTGGTCAACGTGATTGTTTAATGTTAAGTAACCCTTTGGTTTGGCAAAAACAAGGAGGAGTCCTTGTGGCACCTTAGAGACTAACACATTTATTTGGGCATAAGCTTTCTTGGGCTAAAACCCACTTCATCAGATGCATGGAGTGGAAAATACAATAGGAAGGTATAAATACACAGCACACAAAAAGATGGGAGTTGTCTTACCAAGTCGGGGGTCAGTGCTAACGAGCCAATTCAGTTAAGGTGGAAGTGACCTATTCTCAACAGTTGACAAGAAGGGGTGATCAGAAGGTCCCAGTAGAAGAGAGGCATACATAGCTTGTGTAGACAGAGACTGAGGGTTTGTCAACACTTACAGCACTGCAGCTGTGCCACTGCAGCGCTTCGTGAAGATGCTACCTATGCAGATGGGAGAGCTTCTCACATCATTGTAGGTACTCCACCTCCCCAAGAGGTAGCTATGCCGATGGCAAAAGCCCTTCTGTTGCCATAGCACTGTCTACACTGGGGATTAGGTCAGTATAACTACATTGCTCAGGGGTGTGGAAAATCCCTGAGCAATGTAGTTACACCAGCATTAATTTCTAGTGTAAACCAAGTAATATAGTCTGGTCCTGTCACTTTGGTAGAATATTAAATGAATCTCTGTGTTGATTTGTGCTGCTGTGGTCTTGACTTTGTTACCTAGCACACTGTGCGGCAGCCTCTTATGTTACAGGGAACACTGCATAATGTTAAGAAATATATAGGTCAACGCTACTGCTGTTGTGCAATGCACTCTCGGATTGGGACTCGTGCTGTAATCAAGTAATCACTAATGTGAGGCAAGCAAGATGGAATATTCGTCACAAACAGGTTGTGTTTTAATTTATCTATTTTCAGGTTCACAACAGATCTGTGAAACTGGAGCGGTTTTTGACCTTTTCTAGTCTTTGGATGATAATTCAGATTAAAGGTTTTAACGGCTGTTGTGAAAATGCTGAAGTACCACTTTGGCTTGATACTTCACACTGTGACTTTTAGAGGAGGTTGTGGTGGTCTCCCAAGCCAGATCATTTACCTGAGTGAGCGCAGTCCTGAGATCTGTTCCTACTTCTGCTGCCACTGACAGGCCTTGCCAGTACTATGGATTTTAGAGGCCTGTACAGACCATGTTTAAATGTTGCCTTGCAACACCCATGCATAGCAAATATCAGTGCAAGTTTTACAGAGGGGGAAACTGAGGTTACAGTAAGTGATGTTGTCAAGGTTCCTCCCCCACTCTGAACTCTAGGGTACAGATGTGGGGACCTGCATGAAAAACCTCCTAAGCTTATCTTGACCAGCTTAGGTCAAAACTTCCCCAAGGTACAAAATATTCCACCCGTTGTCCTTGGACTGGCCGCTACCACCACCAAACTAATACTGGTTACTGGGGAAGAGCTGTTTGGACGCGTCCTTCCCCCCCAAATACTTCCCAAAACCTTGCACCCCACTTCCTGGACAAGGTTTGGTAAAAAGCCTCACCAATTTGCGTGCGTGACTACAGACCCAGAGCCTTGGATCTTAAGAACAATGAACAATCCTCCCAACACTTGCACCCCCCCCCCTTTCCTGGGAAATGTTGGATAAAAAGCCTCACCAATTTGCATAGGTGACCACAGACCCAACCCCTTGGATCTGAGAACAATGAAAAAGCATTCAGTTTCTTACAAGAAGACTTTTAATAAAAATAGAAGTAAATAGAAATAAAGAAATCCCCCCTGTAAAATCAGGATGGTAGATATCTTACAGGGTAATTAGATTCAAAAACATAGAGAACCCCTCTAGGCAAAACCTTAAGTTACAAAAAAGATACACAGACAGAAATAGTTATTCTATTCAGCACAATCCTTTTCTCAGCCATTTAAAGAAATCATAATCTAACACATACCTAGCTAGATTACTTACTAAAAGTTCTAAGACTCCATTCCTGGTCTATCCCCGGCTAAAAGAAAAGTACAGACAGACACAGACCCTTTGTTTCTCTCCCTCCTCCCAGCTTTTGAAAGTATCTTGTCTCCTCATTGGTCATTTTGGTCAGGTGCCAGCAAGGTTACCTTTAACTTCTTAACCCTTTACAGGTGAGAGGAGCTTTCCCCTGGCCAGGAGGGATTTCAAAGGGGTTTACCCTTCCCTTTATATTTATGACAGATGTGCAGACAGCGATTCATTGTCCGAACAAGGATAGAATTCAAATTCCCTCATTCCCTGATCCATGGCTTGTCCACTAGACTCTTGCACCCACCAGGTCCGGGCCTATGGCATAAGATCCCTTTCAATGGACATTCCCTCACATGTTCATGATGTGAAATAATTGCTTAGGGCACTTGTATGCTATGCCCTTTAGGGGAAATTAACTTCCTTCTATGACAAGCCTCTAAAGAGGAAGGGTCCACAGAGGGTAGCTTTGCAGGGGGTGCAGTCTCTCTGCAGCCATTCTATGCTACAGTGGTGGGCTCACGGGAACATTGAGGAGGGCAGGGCATAATCATGGACCCAGTGGTCAGGAAGGCCCTGCTCAGAGTGTGTGCTGGAGCAGCAACCACTACTCCATACATGAATCTGAACAGCAGCCTACCCGTGGGTGGATCCAGTCATTCCCAGAAGTGAGCTGTGGCTCACGAAAGCTCACGCTCAAATAAATTGGTTAGTCTCTAAGGTGCCACTAGTCCTCCTTTTCTTTCTCCCAGCTCTTAGTTTCTGTCATAAATATAAAGGGAAGGGTAAACCCCTTTGAAATCCCTCCTGGCCAGGGGAAAGCTCCTCTCACCTGTAAAGGGTTAAGAAGCTAAAGGTAACCTCGCTGGCACCTGACCAAAATGACCAATGAGGAGACAAGATACTTTCAAAAGCTGGGAGGAGGGAGAGAAACAAAGGGTCTGGGTCTGTCTGTGTGCTGCTCTTGCCAGGGACAGAACAGGAATGGAGTCTTAGAACTTTTAGTAAGTAATCTAGCTAGGTATGTGTTAGATTATGATTTCTTTAAATGGCTGAGAAAAGAATTGTGCTGAATAGAATAACTATTTCTGTCTGTGTATCTTTTTTGTAACTTAAGGTTTTGCCTAGAGGGGTTCTCTATGTTTTTGAATCTAATTACCCTGTAAGATATCTACCATCCTGATTTTACAGGGGGGATTTCTTTATTTCTATTTACTTCTATTTTTTATTAAAAGTCTTCTTGTAAAAAACTGAATGCTTTTTCATTGTTCTCAGATCCAAGGGTTTGGGTCTGTGGTCACCTATGCAAATTGGTGAGGCTTTTTATCCAACATTTCCCAGGAAAGGGGGGGTGCAAGTGTTGGGAGGATTGTTCATTGTTCTTAAGATCCAAGGCTCTGGGTCTGTAGTCACCTAGGCAAATTGGTGAGGCTTTTTACCAAACCTTGTCCAGGAAGTGGGGTGCAAGGTTTTGGGAAGTATTTTGGGGGGAAAGACGCGTCCAAACAGCTCTTCCCCAGTAACCAGTATTAGTTTGGTGGTGGTAGCGGCCAGTCCAAGGATAACGGGTGTAATATTTTGTACCTTGGGGAAGTTTTGACCTAAGCTGGTAAAGATAAGCTTAGGAGGTTTTTCATGCAGGTCCCCACATCTGTACCCTAGAGTTCAGAGTGGGGGAGGAACCTTGACAGTTTCTCACACACATCTTGCTTACTTTGGCTTTAGTTGGGGAGATGTGAATTTTGCCCTTGGCATGTGCACCTGACTTGTTTGATACCTGTGGGAACTCTGACATGGGTAAAGGGCAATTTACAGCTTTAATTTAGTACAAATGCCCCCTTCATTTGGCCAGTGTCTTGTGTCTTGTGTCGTGCCACGTCTTGTGCTGCCACACCAGCATATTCATGTACACAGCTGTCTGAGCTTAGGGGGTTAGATCAAGGCCTTTTTGAGGATTTTTTCCTGTGTATGTTCAATAAAAATTTTTAAAAAACAAACTTAAAACTGTACATGTATATCAGAATGTATGGAGACCACCAAGACACATGGAGGCAGAGCAGTTGAGAGATCCAGAACTTGAGGAGAGATTTGAAATGGTCGATCAAAAGCTTTAAAAAGTGTTTATCTAGAGATTCTAGCAATAGACAAATGACTGTCCCTTTCTAAATGCTACAGTAAGCATTGCTCCAGACAATCTGATAAAACAGGGCACTTTTATAGATGGCCATTTTTTTGTTTTGCTGTTTTGATAGAATGAGTGGGTTGTTTGGGGGGGGGAGAGGTTGTTTGTCTTTTGTTTTGTTTTTTTCCAGTGTATCGTTATGCATTTTTTCTTTCCTTACAGCTTTGTGTCTCAAAGTGCCCAGACAGGTTTGCAACATACATAGACATGCAAGGTTCCTACAGACATAACAAAAGTTATTGGGAGTACTACAGGCAGTTCTGCAAACCTGGTTTTAATAAGCCTTGGAAGGTGCGTATATATACATACATAAATGTAGATGGGATACATTCTGCTTTTAACAATAGATGATCCTTAGTGTGCATAAATCGGTCTAACTCCATCAAAATCAATGGAGCTATGCCAAATTATCTCAAAGAGGAGCTCTTCTGTAAGTGTATTTCAGCTCTGAGATTGTCAAGAGTTAAGATCTGCTAACCAGACAAAATCCACAAATCTTTAAGCGATTACTGAAGGCTCAGTTCAGTGGAAAATAACTGCAGACTTCCATGCTGTGGATTTTGGTGCTATAGGGTATGTCTACATTGCAGTGTAAGCCCAGGATTTGTGGGACTCAAGTCAGCTGACCCTGGTTTAGAGATCCCAGGGCTTGAACATCTACACTGACTGTTAACCCTACCTTAAGAATTTTCCAACTTGGGCGTAAACCTATGGCTCTGGCATCCACACTCCACTGCACAGACCTGAGTCAAACCATGCGTATACCAGACTCCCTAGCACCCTCCCAAAATGTGCCGCTCTAGCCCTTTGACCATGGTGCACTGTCCACTTTGGAAAAGATGGTTTAATTACACTGTCAGCAGGTTTAGAATGGTTGCTGAATGTGCTTTTGGCAGATTGAAATCCCATTGGAAACACAGTGGATGCAGCCAAAGCATTCAAATGTATAGTGACTGAACAGCACATGTATGAGTGGAGTGGGCTAGCTGGCTACCAAGATAGCCCTGGAAAATATGTCCTGCCCTGAAATGTGACTACCTGTCTGGAATTCCTGCTTCAAGAAAAGTTTGCAGCTATCAGCACCCAGGATTGAGTCAGAATCCATGAGGGAATCAGTAGGATCCTGAGTCAGCTTCCACATGGCTTACCCTGTTATGGCTGCAAGCAAACACACAGAACTTCACAGCTTTCCTCCTCTGCCCCCGGCATGTTTCTGGACAAAAATTCAAACCCAAGTTGAATTTGGCACAATTGATTTTGTCACCTATGGACTGTCTCTAATTGAAATGGACTGAATGGGAGTCAAGCTACTGGCATACAATCTGCCATTAGCAGGATGCATGCTCGTAGCCGTGACATCCAGTAATTTTTGCACTGGTTCATAGAATGGAAATTCCTCCTATTACTGTATTAATAAAATTAAAATGGAGCCAGAAACTCACTTCGCTCAGGGACAGCTTCTGTCCCTTCTGTGTCTGGTGCATGCTCTGCAGTGGGCTGTTTGTCGGAGCGGGGCATCAAGCACCTTCTCCGAGTATGGGGCCCAGGATGTGCTGCTGCTCCAGCTCCAAAACCTCTTCTGGGGCTGGTTTCAGGAACAGACTTTACTGTCCTCACTCAGCACCTGCTGCTGGCTTCCATCAGTCCCCATCAGCCATCCTGTCTGACCAGGTCATCATGCACCACCGTTGGCTCCATGCTCAGAGCAGTGCCCAGCACCTGGTCCAACTCCTCATAAAATAGGCATGATTTTGGTGAGTTGCCCGAGGTGCAGTTCTGGTCCCTGGTTTTCCCGTACTCAGGTTTGAGCCACTCAGTCCAGTCCATGCACTGATCACTAGTGCAGTAAAGTTGCTACAGTGCCAGTTTCTTTGCTGGTATGCATGATCGTTCCTGGTACTCTTACAAACGCCCACTGTTGTGCTGGCCTCTCATCAGAGATTTACCAAAATCTGGCTGTGCTCCTGTGACCATAAAGCAATGTGCTATGCAAAAGGCTGTTTCTGTTCAGCCTCTGTTGCAAGCACAGAAGGCTTTCCGATGGCGTGATTGCAGCTCGCTCGTCAGAAGTGGATGGAAGGGTTAACGCTGACTCACCAACCTGCAGTGCACCAAGTGGAGCGGGGGTTTCATCCATTTTCACTGAAGTCAGTTGAAGATTCTTGGGATAGAGAGGAGAAAGGAAGTTGGTCCATGACATTGTGGGATACTTTTGGCAGACTCCCAGGACCTGGGGTTGGGGGTGGGCTGAATCTATACTGCAAAGTAAAAGGGGTCAAACTCTGGGTCCTGGCTTGACTGGGCTTGGCCCCTCCTCCTCAACAGGGTCTTAAGACCGTAGGTCTGAGCCTGAGACTGATAGATTTGTGTGTAGACTGAATGCGGGATTTGGGCTCAAGCCTGACTCTAAGCTTGGGCTTGCATTGCAGTTTAAATGTACCCAGAGAAGTCAGTTTTCTCCAGTATATAGGTTTAGGCTGCAATGATCCACAGTGGAGAAGGAGAGCTCAGATTAGTACTAACAATTTCCCCTTCATCCTAGAGAGTTTTATGTCTGAATCAGCAGGCGCTGTAGTAAGTCACCTGCAGCTTCTCACTCAATTTTTTTAGCCAGGGAATTACTCCAGCTTTGCAATAAGACGACCATTTTGAAATACCATGGGTTTGCATTTGAACATACCTTAATATTCCTCCCACAATAAGAGCACCTAGCAACTCTTAACATCAGCCTGGAGTTAAATGTACTAATTCTGTTATAACAAACTTTTTTTTCTATGAGAGACAAAAACACCTGCCGAAGCACCATTAGTTGATAGGCAGGTCTGATGCCTTCTGTTTTTATCTTATTACCATTCGAAAAGCCAGAAGCATATTTTATTCCTGATCCATGACTGTCCAAGGATGGTTAGGTCTCTTGCTTTCATCCTGTGAGTGTCAGGCAGATGCACCAGTCAAATCATGCCAAAAGATTAAGACACAAATGAGGGAAAATGGGACATTTTCTTGATTGTAAAGATTTCTCAGATTGAGTGGGTTTTATTTGTTCTGCATTGTATTCTCCAATTCCTCTTTTTGGGTTTATTTTCTTTAGTCTGTTGCTCAAGTGATCCGTGATGAAGATTGCCCTTCAATGATCATTCCAAGCAGGCCTTGTGAGTAGTTATACTTTTTGCACATGTCTCAGCAGAGGATTGGTGTGTATGTTGTTAACGTGCAGCTTCACTCTGAAAGGAGATCCTGGTGTTGTCATGATGAGGCTCTGCATTGACTGTCAGTAACGGCCAAATCAATGTTACGCTGTATAAAAGTATAAAGATGGTTTTTTCTATCTTCCAGCTGTGAAAACTCAACCTGAGATCAGGTCAAGCTGGGTTCTTTCTGCCTCATGAGTCATCCCCAGTAATGAGGACTCTGCAGACTAAATTATGCACGTGGGCAAGCAACCCTATTGTCTTTGGTTAACAGCATAGCTACAGTAAGGGCATAATATGGCCCTGTATTTGGAGTTTAGATGAGTCTAATTAGGATCTAACCTTCTATAGCTCTACAGGTTCTGCAGGGTAAAAAGGGAGCATTGTGTCTCTGAATACATACACTGCGTTCTAGTGCTAATCCCAGAGTCCCCTTGTTCCAAGGAGTGTTTAATTATTTAGCCACTATGGAACAGCATCAACAGGAGAGACTGAGAGAGAGCCCCACATCAGAATATTGCTTAGCTGAGTAGTCAAAGCATTTTTCTGATCCCTGTTCAAATCCTTTCCTCCCCTCATGCTGCTGTGGGAATTGAACCTGGGCCTCCCAGGTGAGTGCCCTAACCTCTGGGCTAGAAGTTATGGTGTGGGCAGTGATAGCGGCACCACCACCTCCTTCTCTGGTCTGGTCGATGGCCTCTGAGCACACTGGGCCCCCAGGGTGAGATAGGCTGGGGGGGGGGGGTGTACCTTTACCTGATTTGTGGATTGTGCTGGGGCTTAGGTGGAAGATAGGTGTCTGGACACCTACAGGGAGATAGCAGTGTGCATGGCCAGAGGCAGAAATTTAGGCAGGGAAGGAACTTTTACAATGCAAATTTAGGTGCTAAATGAGTATAGGCTACAAGGTTAAGCAGCAGGCAAGAGGGGATTTTTTGGATTGCAATGGTGCCTAAAACTGGGACTTAGGCACCTAGATCTGGTGTTTAGGTGACGGAATACCTTTGTGGATCTGGGCCTCACTACCGATCTGAAATGATTTACACACAGCAAATCACGAACTTGATGGCAAAACCCCATAATTTTAAAGTGGAGTTTGATGATAAATAAACATATGTTTTTACCCACGGTTTTCATTACTTAACAGTTCTTAAAAGATGCTTTCCTGACTTCTCCACGAAGAATGGGATTTTGACGGTGGCAAATCAGACGACATTCAAAGATGGAAGAGGGAAAACAAGAAATGTAACTGATCTCAGGGAAGCTGCAAAGTAGGTTCTTCCTTCCTCTCGTGCTTTTCATTTATGTGATACCTTTTGTGTATGTTCCGGGTCAATGAATTAATGTATAGGTAGAAAAGAAATCAAAATCAGTTGTAGCAAATGACTGAAATTAACCAAGTGAGACATTGTAATGAAGTGCTTTTAAAATTCTATATGAGGAAACTAGCAAAGGATTTTTTTTAAAGAGTGCTTTTCCATTTAATTTGGAGGTGTGTTGTTTGTGGCTGATTGTCAGCTTAGTTTTGTTATTTTATTAGTTCTCTCTGTGGAAGGTTAGCTTCAAACAGAGCAAGGAGTATAAATCCTAATGCTTGAGGAGACAAACCACTCACCAAGGCTATCCCTGCCAACAGTCCTGGGAGCAGATACTCATTGACACCAATGGAGCTATGACAGTTTACACCAGCTGAAGGTCTGCTCTCTGGTTTTTAATACCTGTCCCAAGGAGTGGGTATCCTAGCCAATGATGTGGGACTGGTAGCATGTGGGAATCTATCAAACCTCTCCAGGTAAAAAACTAGCATCTCCCATGCCGGGCCTGAGCTAGGAGAAGAGGGAACTTTCAGAGCAGCTTCTCCAACCTCCATCAAGTCCCCATTCAGACTGGGACCAGGGGGCACCCCCTTTCCTTTCCCTCAAACCTAGCAATGCCCCCTCTCTTGCCTCACCAATGCTGACTCCAGACCCCACAGTTTATCAAGCCCCCTACTCCAGCTGTCCCCAGCTATCATAAAGCCCTAGCTTTATTTCTTCCTAGCATTGTCCTAGGAAAATGTTTTAATGTTGGCAACTATTCTAGGGTTAGGAAAAAAAATTCCCCTATGGGCAGGTTATTGTTTTACTGTTTGCTATGCGTTTTTTTTGTTTTGTTTTGTTTTTCGTCTTTGGTACTGGTAACATTGGAACCACTATTGTATGGCTTCTGGGGGTTTACGGCAGATCTTACTACCAGCTGATGACATTTTTGTGATGTAATAAGTTATTGCGTCTGCTGATACTAATGTTATTTAGAGCTTTTTATTATATTCTTTTTCCTAGAGCTGTACGAATGTTAACAGTTTGGGGGGCCTTCCACCCTCAGTGGAATTTCCTTCCCAATCAAATATTACTGTAACTGATGTTTGTTTATGCACAAAACCTGAGCTACAGCATTGTAATGTAACTTTATTACTGGCAATGACATTTCAAACTCTGTTTTGCTTAAAAAAACAAATGCTACAAATAGAGGCATGTTCTAAAAATGCTTTGTGGCATAACTTATATTTTGTTAGTACATTAACGACCTATTTGCTGCTTAAATAAGATCTGTAGTATCCCATATAAACTAAACTTTTTTTCTGTATTGCTTAAGTGGTATCAATAATGTCCTTGATGCAAGATCAGTTGGGATGAAAATTTTTGAAGACTATGCCAGTTCCTGGCATTGGATTTTAATGTAAGTTTATTTACAGATATTCCTGGCTCCTATACTTTGTACCTTCCCAGGTATGAATGGAGAAGAACTATTCATTTATGTGTACGTCTGATATCCTACTGTTAAACTCCAAGAGTCTCCTCTTATCACATACTTGTATCATGCACTTTTCATAGATCTTATACACAATGTGAGGCTAATCCTTTATGCTGCTATGTTATCTATAACTACAGCCTCACATCAGCCTGTGGCAGATCTACAAGAGATTTGGGCATTTTACCACATACAGAAATCAGGGCCCCAACCTCCAAATAGTCCAGCTATTTTTGAGGAGGAAATTTTTGAATGATGAACCATTCAGTGAGAAAGCAGGAGATGTCATCTGGTGAATTTTGGAAAGGAAGTAACCACGCAGGGCAGAGAGGAGCTTTATGAATGCCTCGTGCAGGTTATGGGGAAGAGATCTCCAAAGCAAGCTGTAGCTCTTTCCTTTTCACTGTCTGCTGCACAGTTGTTAGGTTTACAAGCCCAAAGAGATGGCTTACCCATCACAGTCATGTGGTCCTGAGTCTGATCAGTCTCACATCTTTGATAACCAGCTAGGTGAGTGGGGACATTTCAGAGAGCAATCACTAAATAAACTCTAAATTAATGGTTATGGATTTTGTATTTCAGTGGGTATATCTTCAAAGTCCAGGGTTCGTAATCATTTATTTTGTTTCGGCTTCTACTAAAGTCATCACAAAATGAAATATTTTACTGGTGTGTCCCACTTGACTGCATGTTGGGAATATATGTAAGAGGAGACTGGCTGTTATCTCCTCTGGCTGTACACTCAGATACCTGTGTGCGGGTAAAGGGTTTACACAGCCATCATTGTTTATTTTTTTTTCCTCTGTGACTTGCATGCTGCGAATGAAACCAGAATTCATACTGCCTTACCACTGATTTGAGTAGGCTAAAGGAAGATACTCACTGGATAGCTGTTTTTTCCCAGTTGCACTGCTGATAGGTCACTGCCAATGTCAGCTTTTATCTTCTTTCTTTTTAGTGCACATTTTCTTCCCAGCTCCGATGCACTACACATGACTTGTTTGGAAGGATAGAAAGGGAAGTGTTTTATTCTCAAATTCAAAATCCCTATCCCTTTTTAAAAAGGATGTTCTTATTTAAGAACCTCAATTAAACTAACCACACATGTACACATCTTTCCAGTTTGACACTTCTCTACTCTTGCCTATCCACAGCCTGAAGACATCACTGACTCAGAACCTCAGCTGGTGTAAATCAGCACAGTCACTGCAATGAAGCTATGCCAGTTTACACCAGCTAAGGAGCTGGCCCATCATTTATAAATGTGTCTATGAAATGTAATCATACTGCCTAGAAACTTATCGCCCAACAGACTGGTTTCCAATAGTTGATGGTATCCAAACTTTAAAACACTCACCCACTCATTAGACTTTCAGAAGGAGTTTGGAATAAAATTTTAGACCTGTCATTCTGTAGCATGTGAAAGAGTGCCCCTCCTTTTGTAGTAAATAGAATGCGCAAGGAGGAGGGATGCTCATGCCTATTTCCCTTATGTTCATGTCTCCTGTCTTTCCAGTGGTCTGTTCATTGCAATGATTGTCAGCCTGCTCTTCCTTGTGCTCCTGAGGTTCACAGCAGGGGTCCTCTTCTGGATTTTCATCCTTGGCGTGATTGGAATTATAGGATATGGTAGGTGATAGCTCCTACACTCTCTAACGAAGAACTGCTGAGAGATTTTGTTCTTACTGTTGATGTTTGTACAAGGAAATCTGTGGATAGCTCAGTGGTTTGAGCATTGGCCTGCTAAGCCCAGGGTTGTAAATTCAATCCTTGAGGAGGCCATTTAGGGATTTGGGGAAAAAATTGGGGATTGGTCCTGCTTTGAGCAGGGGGTTGGACTAGATGACCTCCTGAGGTCCCTTCCAATCCTGATATTCTATGATTCTATGAATTACTGCCAATTAAATAACTTAATCAGGTGAAATATTGTGTAGGTTTGACAGGGTCTTGAGGGTTTTTTTCTTTAAAGAAACTTCTACTGTGGCCCTGAACTTGCAAGCGTTTACCACCAGGTGTACTGCCTTGGGGCTACTCACCCATGTGTAAGTGCTGGCTGGATTAGGCTTTCTGTATTTGCACCATGATTTCTTTTTTGTTCATGTGGGTTTATAAGCCACGAGTCTCATGATCACCTGTAGTTTTTGCCTGTATGGCATGTTGAAGGCAAAAAAACCGAAGGCTCATTCATGTTTACAGACTCTTCAGAAACACTCAGCTCTTACTGGTTTATTTTTCTAAAGGTATCTGGCATTGTTACTGGGAGTATGATCATCTTCAGGGGACACCTGGATCTGACCTCACGATCTATGATATTGGCTTCCAGACTGACTTCAGAGTGTACCTGCAGCTGAGGCAAACATGGTTAGCATTTAGTAAGTGCCTTTTAAAATTACTCTCTGTAAATGCTTAACCAGGAGAACGAATCATCAGCTGTTTTGTGCCACCTATGAAGTACTCCTTTTTACAGATGCTGAACAAATATCTTCCTTTATATATATTTCTGGGATCTCAGAGCAGTGAAGGTTTTTTATTATATTGTGCCATTTTCAGGATTACTAGTTTATCTGGCCTAGAAGTTGGTCTAATCAAACTACTAACAAATGCGGAAAACACGCACAACTGGTAGAATACCACTCTTGTTATGATGTCCCCCTTTGTCTTATTGGTGGTGGTGAGGGAGAAGGGTTTGACTTGATTAGCAGAGAGCAAGACACTCGCTGGGATTCTGGCCAGGTTGCAGGGGAGAGGGGATTTGCCTTTCCCCATCCATCCATGTATCATTCCTTCTGTATGGGTACCACATGCAGTTTAAAGGGAGGAAGGGGTGAAGTGGTAGATGAGGGTCGAGTGGGCCATTGTCTGCATGACTGGCCAGTTTAGGAGAGGTGGCTGACTATGATTGGTCAGCTGCACTCCACCCCCATTGGCAAGTGCCCAAGCAACACCCTCCCTTTGGGAGTTATTGGGGCCTGAAGGTAGCAGAACTGGGGTTCCTGCATGCTGTGGGCCTAGGCAGATCAGCCCTCATGGGAAATAATTTTTCCTCTGGACAAAATTGGCTGATCCAAGAAAGATTTTTTTTTTTTTAACTTCCTCACAGCATACGGGAAGCCTGGTTTGGTGGGCACAGCATTTATGGTGTTGTAGCTTTGTGATCAGTGTCAAGCGTGGGGTATCTCCTGGGCTAAACATAAGCACAGGACTCTGGCATCTGCTGGCCAAAGTTTTGTCTTGCTGGGGTAGGGGTGGTCTCTTAGGTCTAGTGTAGACTGAGGCATTTCCCATCTCTGCTCTCATGTCCTTGAGCCAGAGGGATGATAGGGGATCTCATTAACTGTCTGGATACCAGGGGTGATTTAGGCACTGTCTCCCTTACCTCCCTGACTCCAAGTTTTGTGGCTTTGGCATAATGTTATGTCCTCCCACATTGGATCCTTGCTTTGCCTGCTAGGGCTTGCGGTACCATTGACCCCATTGTTAAGCTGATTTAACAAAGCTGCAGTCTGCTGCATAAAACCTATGTGCTGTGTCTCTGTTTACCTGCATGTCTGGGTCAGTGAGCTAATGGGGGCCACTCACCACATGTTGCTGAGGTGAATCTCTTTAAAGTAATGCCCATAGAGAATATTAGTGTTGTACCATGTGTCCCTATTCCCTCCTTGTACCTCACTGAGATGCTGGCTTGCCCTGTATAAAACTGGGCCGTTGACTTCAATGGAATTACTTCTGCATGACACCAATGTAAGGGAGATCAGAATCAAGCTCTCTTAATTAAAAGGCTGAATGTCCATCTATGTTTTATTCTTTTTCCTATGTCAAGAGACTACAAATTAGCAGCAATATAGTATAACCATTGAAAAATGCTTGTTTCTGAATAGCCGAAGTTTACTTTAATGGAGTGCATTAAGGATAAATGATATTTTATGCTAAGTGCTACAGACATATGTTTTTAAATAGATGATTATATCTGTGAACTGTCTGACGTTGCAATGCTCCACTTTCCTTTGTAAATTACAAACACTAATGTCATCTGTCAAGGCTAGCAACTTCTGTGGGATTTCCCAAGAATGTATTAAATGGGGATTGAAAGTTAGCCATTGCAGTCAGAGAGAGAGCAACCATGTTCTAACATAGAGTTTCTTGGCATTCATGACCAGGATTGTAAAGTACAAGTGGGAAACCACCAATGTAGAAAGGCAGCATGTTGGTTTGATTTTTGGTTAGTTTAATTTTCTTGCTTGCAGTGATAATACTTTGTATTGTGGAAGTCTTCATCATACTGATGCTGATCTTCCTGAGGAATCGGATCCGGATTGCTATTGCACTCTTGCAGGAAGGGAGTAGGTATGTTTCTCTGATTTATTGATTTTTTTAAAAAATTGTAATACCCTCCTTGTTGTATTCTGTTGGGACTTGATCCTGCACTGCCTGGGGCAGAATACGGTGGATAAAAGCACAAGGGGAAAAGTGCTAAACAATCCAGGAAGTGCAGGGCTGGCTGATCCTGCATGAATGAGAGTGTAGCTTTATGACTGCTAGGTTACTCCTGCCTAGTAGCAGTAGGAGGGGCTCATAGGAGAATGTGTAACTAGGCACATAATTTGCATGCTGAGGGAGTACACGCAAGTCTTTCTATTCTCAGACACACCTATTCTCTGCCCCCACCTCTTCACATTTTAAGGTAGCAGACATACAAAGGTCTTCAAAGATATGTTCATTCAGCACAGAGGACTACATCTAGTGTTGAATCTTGCTTGTGCCAACATGGAGCTTCCTTTCATACTTGCAAAGGGAGCATAAAAACCTAATGTGCACCAGACAAGAGCTTGTAGGATCAAGACCTCAGCATCCATTGTATATAGGGTCAAGTCTCATTGGCAGCTAGCAGTAGGATTTTCAAAAGTGTCGCAGTGACTTAGGAGCCCAGTCCTGTTGATTGAGGCACTTTTGAAAATCCCAAAAATTTGATTATGCAGAGAAAGTACCATTTGAGAGTAAATATCTTTTAAATGTCTCCTTGAAACATTGGGATGGTTACTGTGAGGGGTTTAACCGTATTTTTTAGAGTGGGGTGTGTGGGGTGGGGAGCTTGATATAATCCATTCGGAAGGCTTAGATCCACCCTGCAACTTAGCTGACTGTTATATGGTGAAAAAAGTAACTAACAAGGGTCAAATTTTGCCTTCAGATCCAGGTGTGTTATACTTATTGATTTCAGTTTTTGCTCAGATGAATTAGTGTCAGTGATATTATGATGTGCAGTAATAGAGTAGTTAACACGTCTTCCTTTTAACAATCTCACAGGCAGTTTCCAGGTTGCAATTTATAACTTTCCTGCATTTACTTGGTCCTTCTATTAAACACAGTGCATCAAATTCTCTCTGTTGCACCAATTGACTTTGATGGAGTAATGCCAGTGTAAATGAGGACAGATTTTTGGGTCAAGTGGTGGGCTACACAAGAACAGAATTTAGTATAGAGAGCTAGTAGGTGGTTGGTAGTCACAGTGCTACCAAACTCATCAGAGCAGTGCCGAATATGAATATGAATTGTGACCACTTCCCTTCCCTGATTTTTCTTTTACATTCCTTGGCATCCCAGTGCCTGTAGTATCAGGACTTAGGGAGTCTTTTGTGGAATTAGGGAAAGCTAAAGTTCCATAATTAACCCACTTATTTCCCATTCTACAGCTATGTATGCAGGAAATAGCAGTCAGTTTTGGCAGCACTGCACTCTATCCTTTGGATCCTGTACATTATAATTCAGAAACATTTTACACACTAAGACACTTTTATTCAAAAATGTGACAGATAGAAACACTTCAGAAATTTCATAAACTTCCTGCTGGGAGGTAATAACATCCTCTAGTTTTTTAGCTACACTGAAAGGTCACTTGAGGGCAATACTTTTACACTCATGTTTAATGCATGAGGTGAAACACTGTAAGTAATGACGGTACACCTAACAGACCATGCCCTGTATTCAGGATGATGGAAAATAAGTTGCTAATGACTGGGAATCAAATCATTTTTTTCAGTACAGTTCAACTATTCTTTCAGTAAAATTAAAATTTATAATAGTAATCAGCTGTTTGGAATCCATTGATAGCATAGTTAACAAGCAGTTTGTTAGAGTAAACTGTCTGTGGCTTCACTGTTAACTAACAAGCCTCTCATTAACTGCTGAAAACTACTGATTTGTGATTATTTCTTAAATAGCATAAAATCATGCATGTCTGTATGACTCATAATGCGCTTATTGTGCCTGTAGATCCAGGTATGATTTGGCAATAAGAAAACACTACTAGAATGTTGCCATTGACCTTGTTGTCACACAAGATAGGTTAATTTATCCCCAGGGTCGTCTTGTTTAACAGCAGGAGTGGAGTAAATTTGTCTTTCATTTACTTTCTGGGAACTGGCTCCTGGAAGGCAGCTGGCAGCAGGAGTGAACAAGTTAGGGGAGAAGCACAATGGGAATTGGGGGAAGAAAAAGCAGAGGGAGAAGGGAGAGTGGAATGGTCAGAGGAGCGCGTCAGGGAACTGCTGGAAGGAGAGGTTCAGAAGGAATGGGATGAGGTGGATTGGGGGAATGTAAAGGAAAATGGGAGAGCCATGTAATCAATCCACATGCTTTAGACAACATGCAGTGAGCTGCCTGTACAATTATTTCCTATCCCATCACCGCAGTATCTAAGAACTCATTATTCCCCTGTGAGATAAGTGCAGTCGTTTTCTAGAGAGGCACTGATGGCTTAAGTAATGTATTTAATGCCACAGAGGGAATCATTGTCAGAGCAGGGATTAGAACACTCAAGTTCCTAGTTACCAGTGTCCACACTCTGACCACACCTTTTACTCACTGGGACTAGTGCCTGGTTTGTCAGCTACTAAAGCACGCACACCCTCCTCCCCTAATAAATACATTACAATGGTGAAGAAGCAAAATGGACTGTGACTCAAGAGAGAAGTAGAATGTCAAGGGTCTAGAGCATGCAATGCTCAGTAGAGCAGAAGGTCCCGGAGCAGACTGGATCTGTGAGCACTAGGAAGGAAGGCAGGAGGAAGGATGTATAGGGGAGTTCTAGGATAGGCAGGGGCCAAAGGGAAAGAGCGGGTCTAGGAGTTGAGTAGTTTGGGGACATGGAGAAAACAGGTGGTGGGAGGGGCAGTGTCTGAGGCAGACAGCAGCTCTGGGGATGTGGGAGCAGAATGGGTTTATGATCCGGGATTGAAGGAAGGTAGCAGGGGTAGGACCAGGGAGGGCAAAATCAGCGGAAAGAAGGAGACTGGGAACAGAATACTGCAGAGATTTGAGCAGGGCAGTCAGATGAAAGAGGGAGAGGAGAAGAGACAAAATGAGAAGGTGACAGAAGCGAGGCAGTAAGGAGATGGCACTGGTAGTGCTCTGGGATCCTGGCGCTAGGTGACACCACCAGTATCCGTGAAGAGAGAAGTCAAGGGGTTAATACTAAAGGGCTAATAAAAAGTGACTTTTGTTTTGTTATCGTTCTAGATTTCAACTCTATTTTGTTTCCTTTGTAGGGCTATTGGCTACATAATGTCCACATTATTCTACCCCATTATCACCTTCGTTCTCATTGCAATCTGCATTTCCTATTGGGCAGTGACAGCTGTGTATCCTTCTATATGTCTAAATATTTGTACCTCATTATCTTGGTAATATCTGAACAGCTCACCAAACAACTGTGTAAATGCTCACATCGGCCTTCACTCTCAATGAGCAGTACATTAGAGGTAGAGCCAAAATCCTTACACAACTGTTTCCGCTAAGGCTCTTCTCTTGATAGCAGATGTGGGATGAAGCCACTGTGGAAACCCACACTTTGCAGTATTGAAATCCCTTTGTGCTTTCTTAGGAGACTCTGAAGAAGACTAACACCAACAGATTGTATTTCTCACAGACATCATCACCTGGAGACATACTTCACACCCACCCTATGTGCCTGACTATTTACACAAGGAATAAATAAATGCACTTTTCTTCTGCCTTCTCCCAAGTGTGCGTGCTTCTCCCAAAGTGGCTGGTGAGAGGCAGAACTGGGGATGGCAGTGATGTTTACACACAGGTGTGTTAGTGTGTTTGTAGATCCAGTGGACAATATGGTGGGAAATGTCCTGCACCTGGATGTGTTGTATTTCTCTCCCTCTCATATCTTATCAAGTGGGTGCATGAGGTGCTGTATGATGCTCCTGTCTCATTGAGCTGTTCTGTTCCATCATGCTGGCTGAGACTGTATTATAACACATTCAGAGAATCATAGACGTTAGAGCAAGCTGTTAGGTCACCTAGTCCATCTCCTCACCAATAAAGGATTCTTCCCTATTGTACACTGGGTTATGGTGTACAAGCAGGACATTATATTTTATTTAAAAAATAACAGTCTTGGGGTGGAATTCCCCCCCAGTGGGCTCAGACAAGGCCCTGTGCACTATTTAAGCTGCATTTAAGTCCTTAAGTCTTAAATGGTACATGGGGCGTTGGGTGAGCCCACTGCACAGGGTTTATTCACCCATAGAGCGTATGGCCTGCACCAGACTTCACGTTCCTTAGCCCTGCTTTCATTGTTTCTTAGTTAATTTGGGAGCTCTTATTTGCTCCCTTGCACTTTGCCATGTTTTTCACTGGCAGCTGCACAGCCTGTTTTGCGCCTCATCCTGCATAACTGCCACCAGCCTCTCCATAAAAACTGCCTGCTACACAGAGGTTTGCCAAGCAGCAGAGGGAGAAGTCAGGAAGCCTTAAAAGTTTCACTGGGTGAAGAAGAGTCTGTTGTTTCTGTTCTGAGCAGTATTAACTCATCCTCTGTTCCCCACTGCAGCAGTCACCGAGCACGGGAGCTGGCCAAGAGCCGCTGGCAGTAGGGTCACCGACTAGTCCATGCTGCCATAGCGATGTGTGCAGAGGGGACTAAGAGTAATGTGGAGGTAGCTCCTTCCCTGAGTCTGGTCAGGGGTGTGCAAGCTTCAGGGCAGGGTTTTCCACAGTTCTCTAGCTTTGAGGACAATGTAGGTGTTACTTGTTCACCCTTCTGCTTATATGCTGGCCACGTGCGTAGGGGAAGACGTAGTGCTCTAAACCTGAATCTCTCTTCAACCCACACAGGTTTCAGGGTTAGTGGTCCCCTATTATATTGTTTCATGTACGATGGAACTTAGGGATCTATGATTCTGAGAGTTCCTCCTTAATACAATTCACTCAGTTTCCTGTCTACATCAGGGGAACCTGTGTATAAAGTAATGGCTAATCAAACGCTGTGCAAGTATGCAAACCTGACCTGTGACCCAGAGGTAAGCATAACTAATAACTGTCTATGGAGGGGAAAAGGAGGGGGCGTGCTAATTATATTAATTTATTGATATTCAGTATATGTGCAATGCTTGTTTAAAGACCATGCATAGTTGTATTCCACTCATTCTTTGTGTTAGGTCACATAATTCTTAGCACTAGGTAGCACTGTGCATGTTCAAAGCACTTAACAAACACCAGGTAATTAATCCTCACAACACCCGTGCGAGGAGGAGAAGTATTAATAGCTCTGTTCTACAGGTGGGGAAACTGAGACACAGAGGTAAAGGCTTAAATTTTCAGAAGTGTCCACTCATTTTTGGTGCTTCAATTTTTGGATGCTCAGTTTGAGAGATACCAAAAGTCATCCACAATCAGTGGCCAGTTTTCAAAATTTGGGCCTTAGAGACTTGTCCAATCTGCTGAGCAAGTTAACGGCAGAAACCCAACTGGGAACCACATCTCTCAGTTTGCAATCATATGCTCTTGCTACTAGACAATACTGACTATCATAGCAATAAGGATAAGTTAAGAAAATTTACAAAATGCTTATCAAATCTTTTGGCATTTATTGGGAGCAGTTAGGTCACGTTGGGCTCTAACTTTATTTTGGGAGTTCTTCAAACACAAAAAATGTTTATGAAGTCTAACATCCGTAGAAGTGTTTCCAGATATTTTAAATGCCAATGGAAATAGCTTATTTTAAGTAATAGCATTCCCGTGAAATGCATGCCTCCCAAACACTACAGCACTCTGCTGATGTCTGTAATCAAAGGAGAAAGAATCGTTAAGCCCCAGTCATGCAAAGATTTGTGTATGTGCTTACATTTGTGCATAGTGAGCGGCCCATTGACTAATCACAGAGCATTAAGTTAAGCATATATCCAAGTCTTTTTTAGTATTGGGTTTTTAATAAGGCCCTATTTGAATCATGGGACGATTGTCAAATAATTGCAGCTGAGTTGTGAACAAGACATGGAAAATCGTGGAAAAGTAATAGTGGACCTTTATTAATTGTGGTAATTTGGAAAAGCCAGAGAAGACCTATTTGTTTAAGAAAATTTTGCTGGAACAATATAAACACTCAAGTATTATGTTAAGTATTATGTTGCTAATTTTTTTGATAACCAGACATTTTGCTGCAACTATATGACAGTCATTAATGCATGGGGCTGACAGCAGTGCTCTGCGGTCAGTGACTGACAGCCAGGGCTTTCACTGTCGGCCCTGGGCGGCTGACGGCTGGAGCTCCTGCTGTCAGCCCCGGGCTGCTAACAAAATTGTGGTGAAAGCCTAATATTGCAGGATTCACAACATCCATAATATCACAAATTAAGTAGGGCTTTAGTTTTGAATTATTTAAATGAATTAAAAAACATTTACAGTATAGTTAGACTTCCACTTATGGCTCAGGATTGAATGAGTTAGTGAAACATCTAGCAGAATATATGAGATTTTTGTCCTCAGCCATTTAATTTCAGAAATTGTCCCGACACATCCTGTTCATTGCTTATGATTATTTTTGTTTGTTTTTCTTTCTAAACAGACTTTTAACACAACCAATGTGACCAAATTATGTGTTGGTGCTCAGTGTACTTTTGCTTTCTATGGGGGAGAAAGCTTCTATCACAAATACATCTTCATCTTTCAACTCTCCAATGCTTTTGTCTTTCTGTGGCTGGTAAACTTTGCAATTGCACTGGGTCAGTGTACCCTTGCTGGTGCCTTTGCCTCTTATTACTGGGCCTTTAGAAAACCTGCTGATATTCCACCATGCCCACTCTTTTCTTCATTTGGACGAGCAATACGGTAAGGATAAGAATCTGGAGTTTAATCTCTTTGTGTTTCCTAGCACTGCTCATAACTCAGAAGGAAACAATTTCATTACACTTAGATTATCAAAGGAAAACAATTATGTAGAAAAGCTTAGTCATTAAGGGATCAGTCATCATTACAGACCTGCATTTTGCTTTTGACTTCAGTGGTGTGAGGATCAGATCCAAATTCATTAAGTGCCTGAATTTCAAAAGAGTAGAAGCTCTGAGAAATTGCATGCCTAACTTATACAAGCAATTACTGCACCTGCGTATGCAAATCTGTTATAGTAACCCTCTATGGCTGTTGGACACCTAAAAAATACAAATGATCTTGCTGCGAACACAGTAGCGATGTGTGGATGTACACATTTTTGTGCATGGGTCTTGGCTTTTTACTTTATTGAAAATCAGGAGCATATTGACCTATTGTGTAATTATTAAAAGCACTGTACAGTTTAAATGTAAACCCAATATTTAAATTGGTAAATTTACATTATATTAGTAATGATCTTTAGTTAAAATTAGCAAAGGAAACCACATTATGGATATAAACATTTTTACTACAACACAATTTATACGCCTTTTGTAATTATAGTATCTCTTATTCATGTTGTATCTAGCAGGGCAAATTGTTCAGCTAACACCAGGGTTATTCAGAAGCATTTAGTAGAGGCAACATTTCACAATCTTTCATCAGCATCCAAGTTCTTAGCAAATTTTGCTTTGTTGTTAATCTTTTTCAAAAGATTGTTTGCAGATTTCACAGTTCATAAGATAGTTTATTGTGATATTTGCCAAGGTCAGTTCAGTTATGTATTGCTGTTGTCTCCTGTAACATGGTATAATAATACCGCTTTGTTTTGTATTAGATATCACACAGGTTCACTAGCATTTGGATCATTAATTCTTGCAATAGTCCAGCTGATTAGAATAATCTTGGAGTACCTGGATCACAAGCTGAAAGGTGAGATTTCTGAACTTGCTGTAGAATATTAAGTTAATTATTAATATTCATCTTGTTTTCCTTCCTTTTCCAGAATGGTTCTTCAGCTATAAAACATCTAAGAGGCAAATCTTGGGCTGGTATAAATCACTGTAGTGCCATTTGAAGTCAATGAATCTATGCTGATTTACCCCAGCTGAGTGTTTGTCCTTGAAAGTTTAATATAAGAATTCATGGAGGAGATGCATGTAATATAATGTAGGGCTAGTGGGCGAGACTCACTCTGGAAGGGAGGAGAAAATTGCAACTCCTTGCTCCAGTGATGGGACAGGATTCTATCCTGAGGGAGAGCCGGCAATATTTCAACTACTGACCTATCTCCGTGGATCCAGCCATTGTGCGCAGCCCTCTCATATTTTAAAGAGAACTCATCATGTGTCTGCATGTTCTGCTCTCCCTCCTTTTCCGCAGGTACACAGAACTCCTTTACAAGATTTCTGCTCTGCTGCCTCAAATGCTGTTTTTGGTGTTTGGAAAAATTCATAAAGTTCATAAACAGAAATGCCTACATCATGGTGCGTATTTTCTCTCTCAGCATGTTCTAGCGTCATGCCTGGGGCACTACAATCAGTATCTTAGAGATAAGCCTACACTGCACACCCATGGCGGGGATATGTAGGGTACATGTAGCTACATGCTGCAGTGACAAGTAGACTGTTTCCACACTGTTGTGTATATCTTCATAGGGCAGTGAAAGGCTCTGGCAGCTCTCCGATGCCAGAGCCTTTCCCTGTTGCTGGAGCCTTTCACTGCAGTAGGGAAAGTCTTGAGCAGCAGGGAGGCAGCAGGGCACTACACTGCTAAAAATAGTCCTGGAGACCTGGGAGGCACCCCTTGGGTGTGTAGAGAGCCGTGTAGGATACATACCAAGATTGTAGAGTGACTTTACTCACCTAAACTGTGCCTCCCCATCTAAACTGCTGTTTATATTGTGCTGGGGGGCATGCAGTATCTGTACTCTACAAGCCTCCATAAGGAGTGTGCAGAGTGGTAGAATCTCCTTCCTTAGAGGTTTTTAAGGTCAGGCTTGACAAAGCCCTGGCTGGGATGATTTAACTGGGAATTGGTCCTGCTTTGAGCAGGGGGTTGGACTAGATGACCTTCTGGGGTCCCTTCCAACCCTGATATTCTATGATTCTATGTATAGCTGTATCTGCAGTCATCAAGATTTTAATGTTTTGCTCTTCAGCTATGCCAGGCTTAATTTTGGCTACTGTTTGACTCTAGAAGGTAAAGAATTGGATTTTAGTGACTTTGGGGGAATTCATGTGTCCCTGCCCCCAAAATGATAGTATCCTTTTTTCCCCTCCCCCGTCCCTCTTTCCCCCCCCTCCATTCCCCCACCAGTACCCATGAAAAGTGGGGATACAGTATGACTGGTTAACTTCCCTCCCCACCTGCAATTCAAACACTGATTTCAACAGGAATGTCACTACATCCTGCAAACACTGTATACTACATACCGATGTGATGTTTTTGTTAAAATATGCTGCTCTGAATAAGGAAGCTACAGAACACTCAGCACTTGTATTCACCAGTAAAATCATAGAGCCAAATTCTGCCCTCGTTCCAATGGTGTAATTCCAGAGGAGCTGCACTGGTTTCAGGGGAGAGATTCCAGATTTACCCTGTTGTAAATAAGAGCAGAATTCACCCATGTTGTCTTGTTTTGACCTGAAACAATTTCAGTAAAAGTGTTTTGCAGTGTCAGAGCTGTTCTCCGAGGAAGTGACAGTAATGGTTTCATTAAAACCTCATTCACTCCAAAGGGATCTCAGAATTAGTGCAGTCTTCAGGGGAGGAAATTTTTCTTTCTACAGCCTTCTCTGCATGGGGAAAATTGACCAGCATAGCTATTGTGGTATAATTTAACTATTCCAGAATATCTCCCACACAGGGAGACACTGTTCTGGAATGAAAGTGAATTTATTACACTTTGTGAGCTGGGAAATTACTCTGGAATAAAGTCACTTTTTTTCGAGTCTCCACTCAGGCAACTATTCTACAACAGCTAGTATGAAATAGCTTATTCTGCAGTAGCTATGCTAGCCAATTTTCCAACGTAGACAAAGTCTTGACTTCCGTGTTTTTTTAAAAGCATTTAACAACCTATATTAAAATAATACTGAGGTTGTCCAAGAAAAGCAAGGCATGTCCCTATTAAAGCTGTTGCCCTTCTTTACACCTTTTTGGACACACTGTGCGTTCAGACGTGCAAATGTAAATCCAGATTAACTCAACTAAAGCTAAGTAGAAGTAGCAGTGAGCAGAACCTGGTCCCTGATAATACTGTAGTTTTGCAGCGCTCTGAACAAGCAGGGCCTGTTTTGATCTTGCTCCAATCTTACACTCATGTAACTCTATTGACTTCAGTGGAGTTACTCCTGATCCACTTTGGTGTGAGATCTGAATCATGTCTAGGGCACCTGACCTGTGTAATAAGCAGCATCAAGGGAGAGGGGACAGCCTTACATGGATTTTGTTAGTTTGTGCCTCTACTAGCAAAAGGCCTGAGCTGCAGAGTTGAGATCTGGACTGAATTTCCCCAAAGGTCAGGGGCATTTGGAGCCTGGGTTTTGCTTCAGGCTCATCTATAGCCTTAAACTTATTTTAAAGTAGCTTTCTGCATTCAATTATTGTGCCTAATCCCTGCACAAATCCCAGTAGTGGCTTTAGGTTTGTTTGTGGATGGATAGACCACAACGCTTTTCCCTACATAACCCTCAACTTGCCATCCTTAATTCCTCAAATGTAGGCAAGCTGTGGCAGAGGCTGTGTTCCCCAGCTCCTCTATTTGGAAACCTAAGTATTGTCTCCACCTCCTGCAGGCAGATCACCAGAGCCTCACAAACTGATGATTTGGAGAGGTGGGTGGGCTGGGAGATATTCTGCCACAGTCTGGTGAGAAGTAACAGGAAGCAGGAAGTGTACTGTGGGACGGTTTATGGATATGTGGAGGTGGGTGGGTTTGGTCACAGGTGGGGAAAGAACTATGTAGGGCCCTACATGTGTTAATTTGCAAAGAAAACTTAGGGCTGTCCTTGGTTAACTATATAGTTAACAATCAATTGTTACTGTTTTGCAGATTGCGATATATGGTAAAAACTTCTGCACTTCAGCAAAGGAAGCGTTCTTTCTGCTAATGCGGAACGTGGTGAGGTAAGGGGCCGTGTTTCCTGCTGCTGCTGTTACACTCTGAAAACTCACTTTTTCCCCTAGAAAATTAATTGTAACGGATCCTGCCTTCACACATTGCTCTCCCTTTTAGCAGCTCCTCATGCATCTGGCAAGCCAGAGAGCTAGACAGTCAGTAGCCTGAGCTAGGATGATTTTATTTAAAATCATTTTATTTTATTTATCTGATGAAGTGAGCTGTAGCTCACGAAAGCTCATGCTCAAATAAATTGGTTAGTCTCTAAGGTGCCACAAATACTCCTTTTCTTTTTATTTAACCTGACAGACAGCTTTGCTGTGGGTTAATTGGTTGACATTGTAGGTGGCTAGGCATCCCTAGTAGCAGCAGCGGGGCTGTCTAGAAAGCAGTGGGGCCAACTGAGAACATTTCTATTGATTTATTACACACAATAGAGGGCACCCATCACCGTGGTATCCAGGTGCAGCTTGCAATGCTGAGGTTGAGTTCACATTTTCTAATAAGAGGAACAGCTAGATCTAAGCATCAAAATCCCTAGAAGGAATCTTGGGGAGGGGGTAAGGGGGCTGGGAGGGTGACAAGGAGGGAGGGAATGTTTTTGCTTTTAAAACCAAAGTCTCTAATAGGTATCTCTCCTGGTGTTGAACCACCACCCTCCGCCCCCTTGCTCCATTGCTCGGGCTGCTGCTGAACTCCTTATGCTAATCAGCACTCCTATTCAGTGCTCCTGGCTCTTCCTGTAATTGCTGAAGATCAGAAAGAATGGGAGCAGGATGGTGATTAGAACAAGCTCTTAGGTGGAGGCCATGTTCGAGCAACAGGAGGTAGCCTAATTACGAGCAAGAGGCACATTTAAGGAGGTTAGGTAGTTTAAATTATTCAGGAAAGGATAAGAGGACCTGGACGGTGAGGAGCAGGGGGGGAGAGATACTGAAGGAGAAGAGAAAGTGGCCAAAGACTGGGGGAAGGGAGTTTCTAGACAGAGGCAGGAGGAGAGGACTGAGCTGTATGTAAAGATTCCAGGACTTCATGGTGGGTGCAGCCATTCAGTTGTGCACCCCTGTCCATTGCGTACCAGAGTTAAACAAAGGGCTGCATGCTGAGGAGTCTCCACTCCTGTTATTAAAGGATAATACCAGAACAATGTCCCCTCCAATTTGCAATCTCCATACAGTAGGGAAAGCTAACTAGTCTTTGTTTCCTCTAAGATTTTTCGTTAAAGGCTACAATTATGGTATGGAAATCTTCAGTAAATTTAACGTTTGCAGTGTTGTTGTGGCTGTGTTGGGCTCAGGATATTAGAGAGACAAGGCAGGTGAAGTAATACCTGTTTGTGAAAGAGACAAGGTTTCAAGCTACACAGAGCTCTCCTTCAGGCCTGGGAAAGGCACTCAAAGAGTCACAGCTAAATACAAGGTGGGGAACAGGTTGTTAAGCATAAATAAGGCTAAGATTTTGTCATGTTTATTTTTAGTAAAAGTCATGGACAGGTCACAGGCAATAAACAAAAATTCACATAAGCAGTGACCGGTCTGTGACTTTTGCAGCTGCAGTTCCATGGTTTCCCCTGTCACTGTGGTGGCTGGGAGCTGCAGAGGTGTCCCCACCCCCCTTCCCCGCATGGCTGTCCCCGTCGGTGGAACCCAAAGGAGGGCCCCCTGAGTAGGGTGATCAGATGTTCTGATTTTATAGGGACAGCCCTGATATTTGGGGCTTTTTCTTATACAAGCATCTATCACCCCCCATCCACTGTCCTGATTTTTCACACTTGCTTTCTGGTCACCCTACCGCTGAGGAGGCTGTCGCCTGTCGCTGGAACCCTGCAGGGAGACCCGAGGAGGCTGTCGTCTTGTCGCTGGAATGCTGCCGGGGCGCCACTGGCTGCTAGCTCCTGTCCCGCAGACCCAGGGGCTGAAGCAGAAAATGTCACGGAGGTCTCTGGAAGTCACATCTGTGCCACCACAGCTAGTCTTCTGCAATTAAAAGCCAGGGCCGTGATAGGAGTAGCGAGCAGGGTGATTGCCTGGGCCCCCATGCCACAGGGTCCCCCACAAAGCTAAATTCGACTTCAGCCCTGGGTGTTGGGCCTCAGGGCCCCGGAGTCACCCCCATGTGGTGGGGCTTCGGCTTTCTTCCCTGGGCCCAGGCGAGTCTAACACTGGCTCTGCTTGGTGGCCCCTCTGAAACCTGCTTGTGGCCCCCCAGGGGGCCCCGGCCCCCTGGTTGAGAACCACTCTCTTACAGTATGTGTTAATTACATGTGCTAAACAATCTGTTCCGTCTTGCATTTAGCTGTGACACTCTGAGTACCTTTCCAAAAGCTGAAGAAGAGCTCTCTGGGCCATGTCTGCACTACAAACTTTGGGCAATGCAAGTTACATCGGTATAAAGCTGCCGCAGATAGTATATCACTTGTGCACGTGCATATTTGGCTCCTTTTACAAGTGCTGCATGTACTCACCAGGGGTACTTGTATCAATGCATGATGCAGTGCACCATGGGTAGGTATCCCAGTGTGCAACCCACCACCATCCAGCACACTGTCTTTTGGGGAGTTTAGGCAATGCAGAGTTGGGCAGACATAAGTCACACAAGTGATTGGGGGCGAGGGGTCAAGTTCCCAGTGTGCAGCTGTCTCCATCCCATAATGTCACTTGTATCCCATAATTTTCTTGCCTCTTTTTAAAATTCCCACAAACTTGTGCAGCCCTCCTCTCTGTTCACCATCTCTGACAGAAGCATGGAGCCTATACAGCTCTGCACTATTGTCATAATAGTTGCAAGCACAGGACTCACGATCCTCCAGCATTTTGCAGGGTGGAAAATGACAATTTCTTGGAGGACAGGTTGCTGCGAGACATAGCAACCATTTCAGGGTTGTTGGTGGCATTCACGGAGACGCTGCAGATGGTGGAGTGCCGCTTCTGAGCCTGAGAAACTAGCACTGACTGGTGGGATAGCATCGTAATGCAGGCTTGGGATGATGAGCAGTGGCTGCAGAACTTTTGGATGCACATGGCCACATTCCTGGATCTATGTGCTGAGCTCACCCCAGCACTCCAGCGCAGGGACATCAGAATGAAAGCTACACTGACAATGAAGAAGTGAGTGGCAATGGCACTGTGGAAACTTGCAATGCTGGATTGCTACCAGTCATTGGGAAATCATTTCAGAGTTGGCAAATCCATCATGGGGGACATGGTCATGCAAGTGTGCAGGGCCATTAATCGTCTCCTCCTGGCAGTGTGCTGGAGGACATAGTGGATGGATCTGCAGCAAAGGGGTTCCTGAACTGCAGTGGAGCGACAGATGCCACGCATGTCCCTATTTTGGCACTGGACCACCTTGCCACAGAGTACATCAGCAGAAAGGGCTTCTTTTCTATGGTTATGCAAGCCCTGGTGGATCATCAGGGATGCCTCACCGACATCCGTGTTGGCTGATCAGGGAAGATCCATGACACTAGCATCTTTCAGAGCACAGGACTGTTCAGAAAGCTAGAAGCAGGGACTTTCTCTCCTGACCAGCAGATTGCCATTGGCAATGTTGAAATACTAGTAGTGATCCTGGGGTACCCAGCCTACCCCTTGCTCCCTTGGCTCACCTTGATAGCACCAAGGAAAGATTCAACTACTCTCTCGGCAGGTGTAGAATGACAGTAGAATGCGCTTTTGGTAGATTGAAAGGACGCTGGCATTATTTACTCATAATATTGAATCACAGTGGGGAAAAACCCATCCCAGTGGTTACAGCTGCCTGCTGTGTCCTAAATAATACCTGTGAAGGGGAAAAGTTGTCACCAGGGTGGTGGGCAGAGGTGGAGCAGCTGTCTGCTGAGTTTGAACAGCCAGACACAAGAGCTATTAGAAAAGCTCAACATGGAGCTATAGGGCTCAGGGAAGCTTTGGAAGAGCACTTTAACAGCGAGCCACAATTATGTGTTGTGGTGTATTGTGCTCTGCCTGGCCCTGCTGTTTTGAGGCCTGTTAGGAATTGTGTGGTGCTTGGTGCACATCTACGAATATAACATTGTCACTGCACCTATTAATTTTACAGTGTACATTTGTGATTATTATTACCCTGTGTTTGTCACTGGTCCTATGAATTGTGTCACACTGTACAGCAACAAGTGGCTGCTTTCAGAACAGCTAGGCACTCTGCAGCATACGCTGTGAGCTAATAAAGATGAATTATTTTCCAGTTTTGTTCAGTAACAAAACTAGTGCAAAGAAAAATCTGTGTAATCTAACAGCAAATACATTAAGAACTTAATAAATTAATGGATCAGAACTTAACAAGGGGAAAAAACATTCCTGTTCATTTTACCTACACATACTGCAACTGTGGATTTCACAGGTGAGTGTATGTGAAACTGTGGTTGTCCTTAATGTCCCTAGAGTGAAGTGGGAGGGGTAGGGATATGTCCCCTGATACCACCTGGAATGTTGAGGGGGGTATAGGGAGATGCCGTAATGGAGTTCTCTATGGACTGCAAAGGGAGGTGACCCTGTGATTGTTGAGTCTGTAGCGTCTGGAGAAGTCCCATTATGTCCTGGTGAATCGCCCTCTGCTGGGACTTCTGGGCCAAAACCCTGTATGCTCTTTCCTTCTCCAGGTTGTCTGCAATGTTTATCTTCCAGGCCCTTTGCTCATGATATGATTCAGCACTGACTAATAGGATCTCACTGAACATGTCATGCCTAGCCTCTTCTTTCTCCTCTGTAAGTGGCTCAGGCATTCCGTGGATGTGGATGTGGAGGGGGAAACCCCTCAAGACCACAACAGCAGTAGCTGGAGACAAAACAGACAGAGGTACCATTGTCAATATAGTCACAATGAAAACTGAAAGTTAAGATTCAGAACTTCCCCCTTTCCTTGCTCCCCTACAGTTTTAAACAAGACATGCTTATGTACACTTCTGCTTTAGAGAACTTGTACACGGCACCACTCACAGCACTGGCCGCAGTGAGTAAGGCCCACAAGGTTGAGGGAAATGAGGAGGAAATTGCTCGGTTGCATGAAACTTTCTGTATAGGGCACTAGCACTGAATACTGGCACTGTTTTCCACAGGCAGTGGTGATTTTATCTGATATCTCACTCCTGAGGGTAACAAAGGCAGAAAGAACACAGCTGCTGATGGTGTCCCAAAGCTGCCCGGGCCCATATGCTGCTAGCCTGTATACTGCAGTGGTGCCTGCTGAAGTTATTGCTGAGGGCAGCCGTACCTAGAAACCTTCGGGAGAGGATTGCAGGGTAGCTCCATGAAAGTTTCATGGAGATGTCTCAGGAGGATTCAAAGGACATCTCTGTGTACATAAACAAACTGACCCGCATGACCCCCCCTTGCCTAACTCTGCAGGGGAATGAACACCAGGTAACTCTACTTATCTTTGTTGTACCACTACCTCTTCTAGTACAAGTATGTTAATGAAAAGTCAGTAGCTGTGCCTTGTTAAGTTGGGCAGAGATATCAGTACGTTGTTGTAATGGGATATACAATTACACACTTACCTGAGGTTATTTCCCCTGCATTGGGCTCGTCCATGCTCAACTGCCAGGACTGACTGGATGGGTGGAGTCTCAGACAGGTCCTGGCTTGTGGCATAGCTGGACCTCCTGGTCACATGTCCCCCATCCTCCTCCATCTCCTTTTCACTGTTCACACCAGGATCCCGTGACTTGGGCTCCTTAAAAGTATCCACAAGGTGTTCTGCAGGGTGGTAGTGGGGTCTTTGCCAAGTGCAGCATGCATCTATTTGGCAAAATGGCAGGTCTGCGGCTCAGCACCAGATTGACAGTTTGTCTTCCTGGCCTTATGATATGCCTGTTGCAGTTCCTTTGCTTTCACACAGTACTGCATCTGATCACTGTTGTACCCCTTCTCCTGCATCCCCTGAGCAATCTGCTCACAGATGTCCATGTTTCTGTGGCTGGTCCATAGTTGTGCTTGCACAGCATCTTCTTCCCACAGACCAGGAGATCCAATATCTCCTGTCTACTCCAAGCCAGAGCGCATCTGGAGTGTGTAGCCAGCATGGCCAGCTGGGCAGTTGCACACAACAATGGAGAACTGCTAAGTGTGCTCACCAAGTTGGATAATCAGGAAAAGGCATTTCAAAAATGTGGAGGGCTTAAAAGGGGAAGGGGACCTTCTGGTCTCAATGACCCTGGGCAGAGGAACTATCAATTGTGACCAGAGCAGTCCGTGTCTTGCATTGTGGGAAGGCTGCTGGAGGTCTGTTAGTTTACCATAAGTAACATTCTCACTGCATCGACCTCCATACATCGACCATGGCTCAACACTGCCCATTGCTGTAACAAGCCACTTAGATCAGTGGGAGACCAATTTAAATGTAGACACATGCACAACTAGGTCAATGCAAGGTGGCTTATGTCAGCCTAACTATGTAGTGTAGACCAGGCCTGTAGCTCGAAAGCTTGTCTCTTTCACCAACAGAAGTTGGTGCAATAAAAGATATTACCTCACCCACCTTGTCTCTAGTAAATTTCATTACAGCGATCTGAGATCAGATCAGAGAACTAACATATTTTTCACAAGAGTATAGTGGGGGATGCTGAAAGGTAGTCCCAGAGGTATGTGTCTCAGGGGGAGTTTGGAGAGTGAGCCTGCCTTGTACTCACCCTGCAGCAGCAGCTCTTGTCCTGCAGAGCTGGGCCCAGCTCCCTGACCTGGGCATTACAACCTGGCACATGGGATCACAGCACTGCTTATGTTTGGCCTGTCCGCCCATCTGTAGATGAAGGCAGATGGGCCAGACCTGATTGGTACTGTGACACAGTACACCAGGTTGCAACACTACTCGATTTGGGGCCTAATCAAATATGTTTTTACAGCTATTTCCAAGATTTCATAGACTTTACTCAAATTCATGATTACCATGACCTCCATGACAAAATCATAGCCCTAGCTATTGCTTCCACTCCTGTCCCTTATGCTACTGCTCTTAATCACCAAGAGCAATAGCTAGGAGCCAGGCAAATCTTGTATTGTTTTGAAATAGGATTTTCTACTCTGTATATTCTAGTTCTAATTCCTAACTCTGACAGGCTAATGTGGTTTGTTTTCTTTAATTTGGTTGTTGATTGTTGATTTCATGCTGGTACATTACATTACCATATACATCGCCTTCATTGTTGTTAAGTGTCTTGCAATACCAGTCTCATTTCCATGCAATGAGTCAGGCAGGATTTTGATCAGAGGCTCCCTGCAATAAGCCCCGATTCTGGCCTCCTTTCCTTCCTGTTGTTTTCAGTCTGATTACAAGGAAGACTGAGCAATACAGACTTACTGTCAATTTTTCTGACTCCTTACATTCATTCACCTGGGGCTGATTCCCTGCTTTGAGATTGCCCTGCTCTGCTGTGCTGAGACACCTCAACAAAGCCTTGAGGTTTCAGTGCATTCTGAAAGCAGAGACAATGTGGCTAGCAAGGACTGAATAAAATGGACAAAAGTTTACTGACAGCACATAAAAATGCTGGGTTTCCTACGTTTTGGTGCTCAGTTCACCTTCTGCTAGGGCTGGCCTGCCCATGATCCTGCTTTGAAGAAAAGGCTGAAATAGAGAAATATGCTAATGTCTTTATTAACAAGAGCAACACCCAATTAATAGCTTTCAAGTGCTGTCAGCAGTTGCTGTAGCGTGGCCCTGTTCAGCAATGTGCTGAATGCTCTCACCTCTCATTGATTTTGTTAGGAGTCAAAGGTCCTTAGCCCCTCAAAAGACTGGCATTTAAAATGCTACCCTCCTGTATTGTCTCCATATTGATTTTTTGCATTGTTATATTGTTGGCCCAAGGACCAGTGCAAGACAATGACCTTTCTGAGCCAGTTTCATCAACTTTCCATGGATTTCATGGAATATGAAAAGACTAGAGATGTTCTGTTTTGAGGTGCTCAAACACCGTTTGTCCTCTGTTGAATAGAGTTGCGGTGCTGGACAAAGTTACAGATTTCTTGTTGTTCCTTGGGAAACTTCTCGTTGCTGGTGGTGTAGGTAAGTCAGTTATTTCAATGTAACATTGATTCTTATTCCCTACTAGCCTGGAATATGCTAAACTTGTGTGTTCAGACAACACATCACGGACTTGCTCTTGCAAACCTTGATACCATAAGCACTAATCACTTGAACAAAGAATTACAGGATTGAGCCCAAAGAAGCATGTTTTCCCTCTCTTTTTTTCATCTCACTTTGTGCATTTGACAGTATTTTTTGTAGTCACTTCCACTGTTCTTGTGCGGGTGTGTGATGGCTGCCATCTTAGTTGACACACTGGGGATTGAACTGGGGAACCTCCAGAATTAAAAACATAAGTCTCTACACCTTGAACTAAAGTTGTTTGCCTTGGACTGTAACAGACTCATATCCTCTGTGGATCTGGCAGAGAGGGGAACCTGTAATGTACCATCCCCAGTGTGTTACAGGTGCACATCCTTCCCCAGATCATGCAAGAGGGTATTTATCAGCAGCACTGTAACTGAAACCAAACTGTCAGCAAGCAGCATGCACAGAGAGAAAGAGGAGTGGAGGAGAGACAAGGTGGGCCTGAGCATCTTTTGTGGTGTTGCACTCAGGCCTGTCCAAAAGACCCTTCCAAACACAAGCAGGGGAGCAGACAAAACCTAACATTTTTACAGTTTTTCCTTTCATACTAATAAAAGTCTGGATATACTGTTCAGTGTGCTGCAGCAGAAAACCATTTTTTTTAAATTGGTCCATTTTAAAAATTCAAGTTGACGGTGTCCCCTTCAGGCCTTTTAAACTGTCACAAGAGTTTCAAAACATGATTTCATTGATGCCCATCTTTTATATTTTGTGTATTTTTAAAAAAATTCCTAAATGGATTATTTTTTTACCAGAAGATGAAAATTAGAACTGAGACCAAATCTGTAATGTTTTTGTCATTACTGTAGACTGACTTTCAAAATGGGAAGGCAAATGTGATTTGAAACTGTCTCTGAAATGTGAGCCATGAAATGCTAAATTGATTCATGTTTTCCTCCTCCTTAAGGATACATTCTGTAGGATAATTCATTAACGTGTCTTTTCTGTTCTGTGTGGTACAGATATGATGATGAATTAATGTATGTAGCTCTAGATTTATCATTAAGTATATTTATCAGTAGCTATGCCATTTCTATTTTTAATCTCAAATAGTTAAATATTCCTCCAAGGGGTGAAAGCTAAAGCCACAGGCTTTTGTTCACTTATGTCTTTTAATTTATTTTTTTCAAGATCAGTCTGATGGTCTTTTTTATTATCATGCATTTGATTGTATCGTATATTCTTATTTATTAGTTTTGATATAAAACCCAGTCTGACTCATGAAATAAAACAATTGATTCAAGTCTTTCTGGCCCCACAAGTATCTTTATGATGATGCATTTATATGCCATTTCTGTTCTAGTCAGAATACAGATCCTAGGGATAATTAATATCTAGAGATTTATTGCTCAAAGCCTCTTGTGTAAACGATGCCTGAGTGTGTTTTCAGCTGTGCCTGTCTTACCCATTCCTCATGAGTGTGGAAGTCCCAGATACTCGTGTGAATAACTAATGGCCTGTACCCTGTGCTTCTTACAGGTGTCCTAGCCTTCTTTTTCTTCACACACCGAATACCAGTGTTCACACAAGAAACACCAACATTAAATTACTACTGGGTACCCCTCTTGGTAAGGATGCGGTTTACATTCTTAGGATGCTGGGGGAGTTTTGAGGGGCAGCTCTGGGTCAGTTCTTGGGGAGCACTGGCAACAGCAACTCCACCTTCCTGTCAATGGGCGCAGCATCCTCTCCTGTGGCTAGCCAGCTCTGCCAAACTCCTTCCCTCCCTGACTCAGTTCAGGTAGCTTTGTACCATTATGGTGCTGCAGTGAGCCTCAAGGGACTTTGTACCTTCTGTGTGCAGGAGAGTTAGGTTCCAGGTCAGCTCTGCACAAACCTCCACAAACAGCACTGGGGTAGACGATGGGGAACCAATGGTCTTCCTAAGGAAGGAGGTCTACAGAGCAAAGAGAAGGCACTTGGCTCCTATGTAAATGATTTCCTTGTGGATTCCCTCATAGATCTTGGGATATCTGCAGGTTGGGTGGTGGGCCCTCTTTCTTGAATGGGCAATCTGAGAGAACTCCATGAACTGAAACAGAGTTTCTTAGCCCTTTTGTGGGTTTTCCTGCACTGGGAACAACATGATTCCAAGTTGCCATCTTAGAAATTGGTAACAGATGTATGTCATCACACGGTGACTTTAATCTGTGATCTTTTGCCTCAGCAGCAAGACTACTGCAGAATTATGGAACTGTAAATAAATCCTTTCCTGCTGGTTTAACAGACTAAGTTCTTGTTTGTTCTTGTTTTTTGAGGTGATGTTGCCATGATGGTGTCAAATGTATGTGTTTGGGTTTTTTTGCAGACTGTCATTATTGGCTCTTACCTAATTGCACATGGGTTCTTCAGTGTCTATGCAATGTGTGTTGATACACTTTTCCTCTGCTTTTGTAAGTACTGAGTCCTCTTTCATTGACACTTTTCTTCTGATGACATGCAGGGAAAGAGCTATCTTGTCTGTTTCCTTACAGAATTCACGTGACATGCTGGCATATTGTGGGAATAAGGAATTGCTGCTATTCTTAATACAAGCGGTTTAATTTTACTACCAAGGGGATTGTAAAGCTCAGTGATCAGATATGCCTTCATTAGGCTATTTGCCAAGCTAGTGAAGTATATCTGGGGCTCACTGGGGTCTCTGGCTTTTTGTTTATTAAATGTTTCCTAATTTTTACTAACACTTTGCTTCTGGGTGTTTTGTAACTAGATGTGTCCAGCGACAATTCACTCACACATCTTACTAATGCCACTGGGCTTTGCACTCAGGTGTTCTCCTCCAGCAAATGCTTTATGTCGCTGATAACCTCATTGTCCTTGTGGTTTCATACTAATAACCACAACAAAAGCTTCATGCTGACGTAACATGAAATTACCTTAAAATACCATTTTAAAACTGTCAGTCCCTTGTGACCCCATAACAAACAGCTGCTGACTCTTGAAAGGAAGGCAGTTTAGGGGCATGTTTGACTTCTTGTTCAGAGAATGCTCAATTTACCAGAGAAATCAATTGGTCTCAGTTTAGACCCTAATTATAAGAACAAGGTGTGCTCGCTAAAGGGAACTCATTCCTTTTGCCAGACTTAATAAAATTTAAAACATAAAAGATTGGATTCTACTATAATGGGAGCAGTCCTGGCAGGTCAGAGCAGGAGTATATTGCACTGGTCAACATTGCATCTGGCTGCATTATTTGACCCTGCTAACTAGTCTAATAGTCCCTATGGCCAAGGATTCCTAAGTGCATATTGTGGCAGTGGGACCTTGAGGCGGGTAAGCATGACTAAGGGCTTAATCTCCTCCCCCACCTCCATTTGGGTAAATTCTCTAACTCCTCTGAAATCTAGCCCCATTGTTAGAAGCAAAGCAGTGAAGTGGACCCCAAGCTCAGCCCTTGCTGCCTGGAGCCTCTGTTCCCTTGGAACAGGCCAGAACAGCAGTGACACAGGAATTGGAGCACACTGGCATGCGGGGGGTGACACAGAATAAAGTAAATCAAAACCATTTTCTTACCTCCTCCTACCACCTTTAATAACCATATGTATTTATTTATTGCAATGGGCCTGTTTCTCCTTTCACAGCGGTGTAAATCAGGAGTAATCCACTGATGTGAGAGAGGAATCAGAGGGGAGGAGTTTAGAGGCTCACAAGAATCAATCAGTTTCCTTCTCCATTTGATCACAAGACTTAGATGCACTGGCAGTTTGTCTTGGAGTAGGGAATTAGGTGTCAGGAGACATGCGTTTTTTTATTTTGAGCTGTGCCACTGACTCATTGTGTGACATTTAGCCTGAATCCTGCAAAATGATCTACACAAGCAGCCCCATGCAGATCACAAGGCTCAAGGTCTCATTTTCCCTATCAGTAAATGTTACTCTCTCTTTGCAAACTGCTTTGGGATCCTTGCATGAAAAGGTCCTTGTACACACGCAAAATATTACAGTTTATTGGTGCAATTGAGGCATAGCAAATCATTTCAGTCTTGAGCATTCTTTAGAAGAATACAAATCATTCATTCTTTTATAATCTGAGGTATAATATTAATAATCATCAGTAACTCATGTCACAGCTCTGAAGATATCTCCTAGTTTTCACCAGTTCATTCACTGTTTGACTGTCTCTTTTAGGGGAGAGGGAAGGTAGAAGCGAAATGCATTAAAATTAATGGGAAAAGTAATATTTTCTTGTAAGTTTCTTTCCTCGTGTGGTAAAACTCTTGAGTCTCCATGCCATTATTCAAAACTTACATTCCACTCTGCTTCCCATGTCATGTACAGCTGTGTATTATGGGAGCAGAACATTGTGCACTCATGGGGTCAGATTTTCAAAAGAGCTCTGCTTCCTTTTAGGGACAGATTTTCGAAAATGCTGAAAACCCAGCAGTTTCCTGTATGACACTTTTGGCCAGATTTTCAAAAACTAAACACCCACAATACCAGGCTGTTCTGGCCCTAGTTGTGTGTGCTGAGCCCTTCTGAAAATTCCAGTGCAATTTTTAAACAAAAGAACTGGAAGAATTAAAAGGATTGATGTGCATAACTTTAGAATGTCAGTGTAGCCCTCCACTGACGTTTGTCTGTTTTGATGTAAAACCTCCTCTGATTTGGAAAAAAGTGGAACTTGGTGCTTTTCCAGTGTCCACCAGCAACTTAACAGTGCAGCTAAATTGTCGGGTATCAGATTTTCTAACGTTGGTTTTTCTGCTTTTCCCCTTGTTCAATTCTTTACCCTTTTATGTTTGTTTGTTCATTTTTTGTTTAATTGCACTGCTGCTTGCTGCTTTGGCTGCTTTTGCTGATGCAAATTCAGGTGAAGATTTGGAAAGAAATGATGGATCCACAGCAAAACCGTACTACATGTCAGCTAGCCTGCACCGAATTCTGGGAAAGAAGGAACTAAGCCCTAAGAAGGCAATGGGATAACTTTAAAAAATTGCTGAAAATCAAAACAATGTCACTTTTAAGTGGAATGTTTATAAACTAGGCAAAAGTTAAAACTGTAAATGATGCTTCTGGTTGATGGGTGATTCTTTTTCTTTTTGCTTGTATCTAAAATCAATTAGCAATTTGGTAACATCTAACTAGATAGGGAAATGCTTAAACTAAGAGCTGTGAAACAAGGCCACATTTTAGTTTATAGAGTGCCTATGAAAAAGGAAAATATAAATTTGAAGCATTTTTTATCCATAGCTAATGGTGTTTTAATAACTTTTGTAACACAGCTTGCTGTTTCAAATGACAGCTGTTTTGATAACATTTCTTTTTTATAAGTGTATCTTTATAAACGATATTCAGGCAATTTTTGAAAGCACTACACTATAACCTAATCAGCCATAAAAATAGATCAAGAGACTCCAGCGAACCAGCAGATGGTACTAAATTTGTAAATATGGTGCTATGGTTGTATTTTTACTGTACAAGCTGGTTGACAGCTTTTTAAACTGTGATTATATATGTACTAATAGTTCCCTACATAGATCTTTAGATCACCTCCATTACAAATTGTATATGTTAATAAATGAGAGAGGGTATCACCCAGGTTCAGTCTCAAAGAAGGTAGCCAGAGTAGACTACAGCTAAAACTTCTTTTTTGTGAAATCTCTTATAACAAAACTCCTTTTAGAACAGAATTTGGGTTAAACATTAACCTCCATTGAAGGAGCGTTCCACTGTACTTGAAGAACATGGTTTGTGGGAACCACAAACTTTCTATTTCCATCTGGTGCAAGATGAAAAATGTATAGCTCTCAGCTGATGTGAATGGGAGATGCCCTTGTATTAGTATCCCCTGTCCCTAATGGGTTCTGTGATTTTATTCTACATGATGTTGAGGTTGAGCTCCACCTGAAGTATGGAAAGGAAAAACTGAAATGTATCCATTTTCCTTGGAGGCAGGTCTTCATGGCCCTCTAGAAGCGCCAAGGAATTCTTATTTCCTGTGTCCATCCTAGATGGGCTTCCTCCCTCCTTCCATGGGCTGAATGCATTGTCTCTGTGGGACTCTCAGCTCCTGTTAGCCCATGAGTAAGTGGCCAGGGCTAGAAATAAAATCGGAGTCTCTCACCTGGTAAAGCAGAGCACTAACCATTTAGACCAAGGAGTCAGGCCCATAATGTTTGGTGTATGTTTAAATCATTAAAATTGCATGGTTATAAATGCAAAGGCTAGTAGTAGCTTTATACTATTGGTGTAATACATGTTAGTATTACACTAAGGGCTTGTCTACATGGTGCCAGCAAAGCGCACTAGAGGGGTGTGATTTGTAAAGCGTTTTAATGTGTTGCACCCTAACTGCCCTGTGTAGACCCTGATGCACTCTAAAAGGACTATGTTAAGGGAAACTTTACCTTTTAGAGCACGCCAGCAGGGTCTACACAGGGCAGTTAGAGTGTACCACATTAGAGGGTTTTATAAACCACACCCATCTGGTGCTGTGTAGGCAAGCCCTAAAACCCCAATTCTGCAAGCCTTCAGTGCATGGAACTACCGCTGAAGTCAATGACAGTTCCACTTGTGCAGGGCTCACAGGATCAGCCCTATGTTTTATCTGAGGATTATGAAGAATAATACAAAGAATACATGATTACTGTAAATAGGAGGAATGGGTTACCTTTCAAGGTGATGTTACTTTTCTGAATTGGGCTAAAAATACTTTAACCTATTTAAATACTAATGTAGAATAATTGTTCTAAAGTTTAAGGGGGCCCAGTGGGCCAGCGTCCCACGAGGATCCAAAGCCAGTGAGGCTACATTCTAGCCTTCATGGGCTATAGAATTTTGAATTAAGTATTCCATGGCAGTCCACTTAACAAGAGTAGAAGCGGCAACATCATCCAGCTTTGTTGATATTACAGAAATTGAGCTCTCCTGGAGCTCAGTGAGAACCTCAGCATCAGAACACGGGCAGGTTCCTTTCCATTGGCTGAAGGTTCAGTCACATGGGAAAGAATTTTTAAGAGCCCATACTTTGCTTTCTGGAGGACAGCTCCATTCCCAAGGTCAACCAAGAAACAAGGGTTGGTATAATACAACAGAGATTAATCCTGCACTTCGGTGAATGGAGGGGAGTAGGAAGTTCCCATGATGCCTAAGTAATTTTGTTTATTAATACTGGCCATAGGTTGAATCAGTTTACTGTAGGTGAGTTATTCCACCCATATGTTTGGAGTAACTCCTGGAAAATGGAAGGATCTTGATCACATGGCCTATGCTTTCAAAAGTGACTAGCGGTTTTACGGCCTTGATTTTTGAGTGTCCATCTTGAGACACTTTAAAGGAGCCTGGCTTTCAGAAAGTGGTGAACACCCACCCTTTGAAAACCAGGCTCTTTTACAAGGCTTCTCCAATTGGGTATTGAAAAACTCAGAAGCAAAAATGCAAGTCTCTTTTGAAAATTTAGGCTAGAATGAACTGTTTGGGCTGTGTGCAGTCATTCCATCACCTAAAAGTCTGCTAATCTGCTATTCTGGATCAGGCCCCAATGAAATATAGGATGGTACTGTAATTAGTTCATTAATTTGCACCTAGAAAGACTGAGCAGAGCCATCTATAGTTCTGCAGTGGATTGAAGGGTTTTACTGGATGCTCTACTGAAAAAGCATATTTCTGTGTACAATGTGCTTTTTGCCATATGAATGTAACCATAGAGTTTAATATGACATAATAGAAATAGTAGTAATAGTCCTATGATTAGAAGTTTTTTAATAAACCTATGCATTTGCTAGAAGAATTTCTAAAAGTTTTAAACTGAATTGATTGTTTATATACCATAGATATATATATAAAGTTCCTCCATTCATTACTATTTTGTGAGAATTAATTTAGACTATAAATGAACAATGTTTCTGAGAAGAGCATTTAAAAGCCATTTTTTTAAAATGAAACACTTAAGAGAACTGTGAAAATGCAAAGCAATATCGCTTAAATTCTGCAGTCAGTCAATCAGCTGAAATACTTTTAAAAATTATTTAAAATTAAAATTGGTAAAAGAGAACTGAATATTTTGGAATAATGTAGGCAGAAATTAATACAAATATTAATTTGCAAATTAAATCATACTTTTATTTTTTAAGAATGGTTAAGCCTGATTATTATAATAATTCCTAACTAATCCTTTGGGCCAAATTCTGCCAATTTACAACCTACACAATCCCAGTGAATTTGGCTCTTTACTCTGTTTGCTTTAACATGAAGATAAAACTTAATTACTATGTACTTCCTCACTTTAGGGAAGTGGAATATTGGGCTAAGTATGGTATATTAAGATTGTTTATTATATAGGTTTTGATCCTACACCACTGAAGTCAGTGGCAAAATTCCCATTGATTTCAAAGGGTAGAGACAGGCCCATATAGTGACAAAAGGTTGATTATTATTCCAACTGTTTACAGTATAAGAAATGCCAAAATGTCAAGTATTGAAATAAACCTAGAAAGCTAAGAGAGCCGTTGTACATTAAGAGTTCAGCAGGTGGTGCTATTACTTTTCTTATTGTACTGCTTTGATCATTTAACTTGTGCCATTCTTCCTCCTAGTGGAAGATTTAGAAAGACATGATGGCTCTGCAGAAAGACCCTATTATATGAATAAATCTCTGTTGAAGATTTTGAACAAGCAGAATGTAGAAACCAAGAGACATTAGAAAATACCCAATGTTGTAACCACCCAATCATGTTTGATTTAGTCCTGGTTTGATGCATTGTCTTCCCAACACAGATTAATTGTTGGCTTTTATTTGCATGTTTTATACCAAAGCTTCTATGAAAAGCCATCAGAATTGGTAAGGAAACTGTTTAAAAAACATAAAACCCAAGATGTGAACATTTTTATACTGAGATTTGTTTCTTTTTCAAGTTGTATTTAGCTTTTAATTCTATGGCTTGGATGTTTTGAAGATGTTGAGTATTCTTTTAAATATAAGCATTTAAAATATGAAATGTTTTCCTGTTGAATATTCTGGTATAGGACAGTAAAAAGATTTCAGAAATCATCATATTAAGCTTATTCTAAAAAGAGGGTCTTTAAATATCCTTCTAAAAATAAATGATCATAAAAACTATTAGATTTAACAGATTGTCTCTGTATTGTAGTATAGAGCTTCGGTCTTTAAACTATTGCCACTCACCCAGCCTGTAAAACTGTGTCCTCTATGACAAAAGTGCCTTACTGGCTATTATTATTACCCAGCTTATATTTTAAAGTTTACACACATAATTTAAACCACAAAATAGAATTGCTAGATAGGAAAAACAAGACTCAGCTTAGTTGAAATGAAGTGGTATAAAATCAACTGCATTTTAAATACATTTGACACTTTTTGCTAAATACTGCAGCATGCACAATTTCCCTATTACTGTTGTCAGATCATGAGTATTTTATGCTCCAAAAAAGAAAGTAAAAGAGAATGGTTTTGTTACAAAAAGAAAATCATCTAAGGCTGTTTGGTTTGCTTTAGTAAACTTTTCTAAATCTAATTTAAAGGGTGCTGAACTCTAAATGGAGCCCTATTTTGTCTTCAGCTTCAGAGATAGCCCATTGTATTTAGATAATTGAGGGTAGAATTGGGCCCTTGGTATTTAAAACAGAATGAAAAGGGAAGTTAGTAGATATCTGCTATACCAATGTTATTTATGTATTTTTATGTTCCCAAATGTAAAGTAGATGCTTCATTTTAAGACTGCTTATTTACTATTCTGGAAGTGTTTTATAAATGACCCTTAATTTTCTAACTTTTGATACAGATTATTGGAATATAACTGCTTCATGTTTAAGATTACTAGCACTATTAATATAAAAACTGATTGTCTGTTACTATATGTTACAGAAGAGTCCATAAGCATTTATCTCAAATAAGTACATGTAAAATCACAAAAAGGCAATTTAAAGGATGAGACATGAGAGAGAAGTAACTGTCATTTTCACTTATCACATTTTTCATTTTAATGTGACTTTTAGAGATTGTATCATTTTCCTGCCAAAACCAAACTAATGTGAGCACATGACAGTCTGAGCTCTAAAACCTGTTTGCTTCTGCTGTGCAGAAATATTGGGAATGTATTGTTTAAATATCTTTGATAACTAAAATGTTTAATATTTAATGAAATTTGTTGTTACTTATTGTTTTACAGCTCTTGGGATTTGTTCTAATAAAGATTTAGATATAAAAAAAGGATGTCTTTGTGCTGTTGCTTTTATTTTGGTGTGTTGCTTTTTAGGTAAATAACTTCATGAAAACTCATTGTAAAAATATTTTAGTTAGATTTATACCACACCATCTCATGCCCGGGGCGCCACTGACATCTTAATACATCTCCTTAAATAAACACACTCCAGCAATTACCTGCAGATAGCACAGCGCTGGCAGCAACATGATTATAATAAACCTCACCAACAAAATCACTCCCAGAATGACGCATCACTGCAATGTGGCGATTAGGAGTATTCAGCTCTTGGCTCAATCCAAGAGCTCTCCTTAATTTGATTTATTTTTATGTGTTTTAGCACATTATTTTTCAAGCCTCTTAGTACCTTGGAGAACTTAAAAAAAATTTTTAAGGCTCAATATCCATAACATGAACGCTACTGGGCTGACACTAAAGTAAATGAGTCGTGAACTGAAAACCCAGAGGTGACAGGGAGATTTAGTATTATTATTTATATTGCACTAGTGACTAGAGCTCTCAATCAAAGATCGGGGCACACTGCAAACACATAACAGAAAGATAGATCATGCCCAGAAGACCTTACAATCTAAGTAAACAGCTTAATGTCCTTACTTCAATTAGATCCCCCTTAGCATGAAGGAGACGGGAAATTCTGGTTAATATGGATGGACAAGTTTCCCTTTATTAAAGTGGCAAAATTTCTCTCTCTCTCTCCTGTCTGGAGAGTGACAATCAGAGACTCACAACACAAATGCTTAAAACACAATATGGGCTGCAGATGTTATAAGTGTGATTAATGCTTGCAGCAACTCCAAAGCCTTCAATAAAGGCTAAACACATTCTTATAATCCTAATACTTATTTTAATAATACTAACACACAGGTGAGCCAGACTGGTTCCAGCTCTGTATTTGTCAGTGTTCAGTTGAGACATGGGGATCTTGGCATGAGCTGGCACCTGGTTAGCCAGCATCACACATTACTTCACATCAGATTGACTTCAAGCCTGACCTCCTTAGTCAAAAAAAATCTCCCATTGACTTCAAGGATAAAATAATATTTGGTTTTGTTTAAAAAAGAGTAACATGCAGTAACTCTCCAACTGCAACGTATCTGTCTGGCCAGGTATTTGTATATAGCCCCCTCCTGAGGCACCCCGTCTCCAAGGGTGGGACCCCCTTACTCTGCCCTTCTCAGATACTTAGTGACCCACCTTAGGCAGGGCCTGGGCGATCGCCTAGGGCGCCAAGTCGTTCGGGGGGGGCCAAAAAGCGGTGCCACTGCCTTTGCAGGGCTGCTGTCCCCCTCACCACACTGGCTCCTCCATGGCTGGGGCTCGCCGCCGCCGCAAGTGGAATGCTCTGGCTCTCTGGTGCCTCCGGAAGGCGGCTCCAAGCTGCCGAGCTGCTGCAGCGGCCCAAGCCCGGCAAAGCCAGTGAGTGGACTTGGGTGGGGGCCGCCGGGGTGGAGTGGGAAGGGCTTGCGGGGGGGCTGTGCACCCTCCAGGGGAGTTCAGGGGGCGGGGAGGGGGGAACCTGGTCTGGGGAGCAGCCCCTGGGCACAGCCAGCCTCTGGGGTCTATAAAGGCTTGTTGAGATTTGCCCCTCAATGAACCAATGTGTGTGTGGGGGGGGCAAGGTGGAAGTTTCACCTAGGGTGCAAAATATCCTTGCACCGGCCCTGACCTTAGGTCCAGTGGCTCCTGGGTGCTATCCCAGCAGTGCCTCCAAATGCAGCCCGCTCCTGCAGTGCCCCGATTGCCAAGGATGGCAGAGTTGGAGCTCAATGAGAAGGGGTGGTGTCCCTTGCTGGGAGGCTGACAGCTAGTCCTTCCCCAGACTTCCAGTGCAGGGGAGGCCTAGAATGTGCTGCTGGCAGGCAGGCACCTCTGCAGATCAGGGGAGACAACACAAAATGGAGTCTCAGATATTCTGTGGCAGAGAACAAATGAGAAGCTGCATCCCCTCCAGCTGCTCTAACCCAGATTCCTGCTGCCAGCTCTCTCCACCCCATTGAGCCCTCTCAGGCTCAGCTCACGTCTGAGCCCTGCGCAGGCTCTCCTAGTTGCCCAGGCATGCCAATCAGGCTCTGGCCTGGTAACGCCTCCTCCCAAACACAGTGTCTGTCCTGGCACTGCTCACATTTCTCACAGGCTCCTGGTCCCTTAAAAGCCTGTGTGTGACCCTCAAGCACAGATATGGGAGGCAGTTCAGGTTGCCAAGTTTCTGATTTTTGACCGGAAAGTCCAGTTCCCTGAGTAACCATCCACACTTCTGTTCTGCCACCGGGAGGGCAGGAAGAGCAGCTGCTGCTGGAACTGGAGGAGCTCTCAGGAACTGCCCGCCTCCGGCAGAGAGCAGTCTCAGTGGCCGGCGCTTGGGGGGAGGGATCCTGAAGCACGCAGCATTTGAGGAACTGGGTTGGTGGCCGGACTCACTACAGGGGCCCCCTCCTCATCCTCCTTTGTGCCCTGCCCCTGGGGTGCCATCCCCTCCCCACCTCAGTCACCCCCAATCTCCAGAGCAAGGCTCTCCCTCCCAGGTCCTGCCCCAGTCACCCCTCCACCCCTAGAGCCCTGCTCAGCTGGTGGCGGGAGGGGAGAGGTGGAGAAAGCAGTGAGCAGCCGGGGGCCTTGAGGGAAGAGGTGGAGCAGGGGGCGGGGCCTTGAGGGAAGAGGTGGAGCAGGGGGCGGGGCCTTGAGGGAAGAGGTGGAGCAGGGGGCGGGGCCTTGAGGGAAGAGGTGGAGCAGGGGTTGAGGAAGGTTCCGGAGCTCAGTGTCCAGTTTTCACAAGTTAGAATGTTGGCCACTCTAGAGGCAGTTTGTTTCAGTTCCAGTCTCTGCCTCTGTGGGACCTGCTTCTCTGAAGCCCCCAAACTGGCCAGGGGGCTAAAAACAGTCAGGGTGCAATCTACAAAGACATGTAGGTGCCTAAACTTCAGAGTTAGGTGCTTAAGGCCTTGTGACAGCACCGCTGCCATCTACAAAACTCCCACTTGGCTGCCCGCTAACCCTGTAGGTCCCCTAAACTCACTTGGTGCCTCACTTTCTGTTGTCAAAGTTCCTGAGGCTCCTACATTTCAGAGTCTGGGGCATGCACGCTGCTGCCCCATTCTAGATGTCAGGATGCCCTCGTCCGACCTAACCCTAGAACAATTTGTGAACTGGCGTAGGGTTGCCAACAGTCCCTTATTACATAGGTGCTGAAACTCGGGGTGCTGCTGAACTCCCAGCTTGAAGTGGCTTCCACCATATTCAGGGTTTACAGTTTGGTTCAATGGCTCTCAGCATCCCAACTATACAAATTGTTCCAGCATCCCCAACGTCCCTTCTTTTTCCAGCTCTGTACAACAAGATTGGGAGTTAATGAGTGCTGCAAAAAGCAGCAAGAAATACCCCTAGTGAATGAGTTGAGTACTGCTTAGTATTAATTATTAATAATAATAATTAATAATATCACTAGGCAGAGTGAGCCTGGAATGCTAAGAAATCAGTCCCTTATTTCTGAAATACAGTGTTGGCAACCCAAGGTGGAAGATAACTGTTTGGCCACCGATGTCACGTGCAGGGCCTGATCCTGCAGACAGCATCTGCACACACCTACGAGAGCAGGCCCCATTCAAAACCTAGCTTCCAGAAGAGCAGGTAGTACTGCTGCCTAACTTATGGCCCAATAGTTGGAGCCTTTGCCTGGGATGTGTAAGACCCCGGTTCAACTCCCCTCTCTCTGCCAGAGGGGCCAAATGGCTTTGAGTAGGGAGTCTCCCACTTCTCAGGACAATGCTCTAACCTTTGAGCTCTGGGATAGTCTGATATCCCTCAGTCTCTCTGGTTGAAGCTGTTCCATGTGGCATAATTAATGGCACAGGGGAAAAGGACAGTCATTGGTAGAGTCCTGCATGGATACACAAATGTGTATCCGCATCCAATCCACAAGCCACAAAAATTAGCTGCAGATATCTGCATCTGCAGACGCAGATATCCGTGAGTTTGTAGGGCTCTACATTGGGGGCTGGCCTGAGGCTCCAAGGCATGTCCCCCACTGGAGCCTCCACCTGCCCTCAACCGGGTGGGGAGCTTGGGGATGGGGACATGACTGGGGGCTGCTCTTAGCCCCTCCGCACCAGGGGCAGGTGGAGGGTCTGCTGCAGCTCCCCATGGCTCCCGGGTTGGGCTCCACACTGGCCTGGCCGGGGGGAGGGAGGAGACCTGTGGATCTGCCTAGGGGCTGCTCAGGCCCCCCACCCAGGGCAGGTGGAGGGTTTGCTGCAGCTACCCACAGCTGACTGCCCAGATCTTACTGGCTCCAGGCCAGCATGGAGCCCAACTAGGGAGCTGTGGGAGCCGCGACAGACCCTCCACCCGCCCGTGCAGGAGGTGTGTGCGGGGGTAAGGGCAGCCCCAGCCCAGTGTCCCTGCTCCCCAGACTCCCTCCCAGGGCAGGTGGAGGAGCCATGCTGTGGTTCCTCACAGCTGCCCACCTGGCTCTTACCGTCAGAGCCCAGTGAGGATACAAAATTTGTATCCGCATCTGTGCTGCTATCTGCAGAAATGGTCCGTGGATATAAAGCAGATACCAGCAGATTTGCAGGGCTCTAGTCATTGGGCCAGAGAGAGATGGACGTTGGCATCCAGTATGTTCAGAGAGGTCAAACAGGTGCTTCATTTTATGAAGCATTTACTGTTTAAAATACATTTTCTCCAGTGTTCTAGCCCCGTCAGTGCCCTGAGAAGAGTGCAGCGAGACGTGCTGGTGTCCTCCTTCCATTGAAAGTCTAGTGCAGTGCCCAGGGCTGCACACAGTGCTGAGCTGGAGCCGGTTCGCACCGGTTCGCTGGAACGCGAGGGACAACCAATTCTCAAAGGGCTTCTAAATTTAACAACCAGCCAAAAGTGGCTGGAGCACCCACGGGGAAATTTTGGTGGGTGCAGAGCACCCACCGGCAGCTTCCCGCCCCACCCCCGGCCCCAGCTCACTTCCGCTCTGCCTCCGCTTCCTCCCCTGGATGCACCGCCCCGCTCTGCTTCTCTGCCACCCCTTCCCCGGTTTCCCGCGAATCAGCTATTCGCGCAGGAAGCCTGGGAGGGCTGAGAAGCAAGCAGTGGTTTTGCGCTCAAGCCCAGGGAGGCGGAGGTGGAGCGGAGGTGATGGGGGGGCACGAGGAGGACCACCCACGCCGCAGCAGGTAACCCGGGGGGCGCGCAGGGGGACCGCTCCCTGCCCCAGCTCACCTCCACCTCCACCTCCCTGGGCCTGAGCGCGAAGCTGCTGCCTGCTTCTCAGCCCTCCTAGGCTTCCCATGCGAACAGCTGATTTATGGGAAGCCGGGGGGTGTCGAAGAAGCAGAGCGGGGTGGCGCGTTCAGGGGAGGAGGCAGAGGCAGAGCGGCGGTGAGCTGGGGCCGGGCAGGGAGCTGCCGGTGGCGGCTCTGCACCCACCAAATTCTCCCCATGGGTGCTCCAGCCCTGGAGCACCCATGGAGTTGGTGCCTAAGGCGCCACTTTTGATGTGATCAGTGGGGGAGTGGCCACTCCCCCTGCTCCCCCCCAGCTACGCTACCCCACCCCTAGGAGTCAGAGGGCCCTGCCGGATGCTTCCTGGAGCCGCCCCAGGTAAGCACCGCTGGGTCTCCCCACTCGCCCCCCAGCAGGTCCCTCTGGGTCTTAGGGGCAGGGAGAGGTGGGCATGCGCTACGGTGGCCCACGAGACCCTCCTGCCTGGTTCTGGGGGCAGGCAGGGGGCAGGGGAGGGGGGTGGATGGGGCAGGGGTCCCAGGAAGGGGAGTATCAAGGAACGCTGGGGGTAGGATGGGGCAGGAGTCCTGGGGGTGGGGGTGGGCCACGACCCCCTTGTGGGGTGAGGAGGGAACCAGTTGTTAAGGTATTGGCAGCTCATCACCGGCTGCACATACTCAAAGACTGTCTTTTTACTCCTCTGGGACTAGGGCACTTAAAAGTCTCAGTCTCAGAACAGCCTCAGTTTGGAGCTTCTCCCCCACCTTAGGAGCAGCACCAGGGGACTCAGCAGGGGAATGCAGAGGCAGAGGGAGTGAGGCAGAGGCTGGCTAATGTGGGATTTCAAAGAGGCAGCAGGTAGGGGTCTCTCACAAAGGAAAAAAGGGCGAGCTGGGGCCCGGGGGGCCTGTGTCTTGGTGAAGTAGCATGTGGCAGGGTAAAGGGAAAGCAAGGGGTGCCTGTGACTTGGTGAGGGGAGGTGAAAGGGGGAGCAAGTGCAGGGCATAGGTAGGGCATGGGGTTGCTGGCTCATTTTCAGGAGAAGGGGTACAATTGCAGCAAGAAAGCTATTGTGCAAAGGGCAAGAGCCCCAAATCCTTCAGGTGGATTATTGTATTTGGGAGAAGTGATTGTGTGTGGGGAGGAGTACAGCGCAATGGTACCTAATTGCCAGCCCCAGCTCCATCACCCACTTTGGGCACCAGCCCCTGCTGCTAATTACAGCAGAGACAAATGCTAAAGACAGCTGGTAGATCTGTGGTAGCTCACCACATCGGATGTTCTGCCCATTAAAGCAACACTTCAGACAAATTTCCTTCCAAAGTGCAAGCCTGGAGCCTGATCCTGCACACACTTACTGCCAGGTGGTGTGTTTACCATGATGAGTAGTTCTCATGACTCTTGGTGGTAAGCACCAGGTCTGGTAGTGAGTGCAGGATTAGGCCCTTGAACAGCAATGGTGGCCATGTATGTGCTTTTACTTTTACAGATGGTACCTCAGGAAATTGCTCTTTAACCAGGATCAGCAATATCGCAAACTATCTAGTTCTTAAGCTGAGAGCATGTTTTATAAATCAGTGTCTTTTGTCTTGAGATATAAAAGAATTAAACCATTATTGCGATCCCAGAAAACTCAGTGTTGTAACTTTTTTTAAAAATGGAAACTGCTGATGTGCTTTGTAGTTAATCACAAAGATGTGAAGTTTGGAATCTGATCTTTTGGTCACTCTGTTTGTGAGTGTTATAATACAATATGGCCAAAAGGCAATAAATAACCTCTCACCTGTACATATGGTGAAAAGTATTGGAACTGGCATAAGAAGCATCTAAAAATCAGCTTCTTACACTCCTAATAATCTACTAGAAACATCTTCTTTGGCATCTTTAATGGATAGTAATATTTTCTCTGGTCTTGATGTACAAGTCCTTAGTGGATAACAGTATTATCCCATCTCAGAACTATCCCTTATCGCAGCAGGTACTGATTAGCATTACCTTGGGTGACCATCTCAGCTAGGAGGCAAAGGACTAAATAGGCAAGGAGACTAAAATCACCATTTTACCTGCTCCAAGTCTGGGCTGAGGCACATTGACGTTGTAGGGGGAGGACGCTGGCAATACGACTGCCTGGGCCTTGTTTGTTTTCTGGCCAAACAGAGGAATCCAGGGCCAGATCTCCAGCTGGTGTAAAAAGGCACCTCACCACGGAAGGCAATGAGCTTTGCCCTTTATACCAGCTGGGCCTCAATCTTTGGCACTGTGCGTACAACAACTAACTACAATTTTAGAGAGGGGAAAAATAAATACGATTTCCTCTCTTCTGGCTTTTACAGGCTTTCCTCTGGAGTTGTATGTCTCCAAGTTTTGTACAGTTTAAGTGCTAGAGATGAGAGTAGAACTCTGCCACGTGAGCAACATTATTACTCATGTACTGCCTGCTATGAAAGCATGTGCTTCCCAGCAGGGAAGGAGAAACAGGGTAGGCATAATTCAAAAGGGATGGGCTGTGTGTCAAACTGGATTTTAGCAGAGGCAATGTAGCAAAGCACGCTGGCATTTCTTTAGAGGAGGTAGTGGCTCATTGCAGATGCAGGAGCAAAGAGAAGAGCAGGCAGTTCAGAGTCAAGGATAACACCAAAGATCTGGACAGTGAAGGCACCAGGGAGGTCTTAATATCAAAAGTTGAGTTTTGATTCAGGAAGCTCCTGGTTTTGAGATGTGGCTAGGTTGAAGTGCAGCAAGCCAGGCCTTGGCTAGGCTATGCCAACTGTGGGGAGAGGAAGAGGCAAACTGACACATTGGAGATAACCTTCAATTTTAAAGAAAGAGAATAATAATAGAATTTTATAAAAGAAAAGCCAGAAATTTGGCAGGAACAATAATACATGAATAATAATACAATATAAATAACACAGAAGCATCAAATACTTGCTTAGGAAAATAATAAACTGTAATTTACGATCACAATAAAAGAAGTTTTTGACACTCTGCTGTATCACTTCACCCCAAGAGGGAATCAGTTCCTCTTCTCCCTGGCTGCAAAGTCCAGCTTCAGCCCAGTTGTCCGACCTTCACCTCTCTCCAGCTGATGATGCTCCTTTGCTTCAATGCTACGATGACCAGACCTTTTCCCAACAGGTTAATCTGTGAGCAACAGCTTTTCACTCAGTTCCCTGAGCACCCAAACTATACTCCTTCTGTCAGTGTCCCAAAGGTCAACCCCACTGGTTATGCGCTCTGTGGCCAGGTTCCTTGTGCACTGCCCTTCGAGGTCTAGCTTCCTTTGGCTTACCCCAGCACTGCTTCTTATCACCTCCTTCCTCTCTGACCGCTTTCCCACTGCCTCCTTGGGATGGAGGCTGATCCGCCTCCCCGGCTCGAGCTGCCCTCTCATTGGCTGTCTCTCTCCAGGACATCACAGTTGCAGGCCCTAACACCACCCCTCTTGGTAGAAACTGCAGCAGGAGTGCCTGGGCAAGAGTTACTACGGAAACCAGGAGTTTATTCAGTGAGAAGAATCACTAATGGCTGGAAGACACGGAGCTGAGCATCCCTGCAATCTGGTATGGGTTAGGCTGGAGAAGCAGTGACCACAGAGATTTCTAGTATTCTTGTAAATGGGATTTCGAAATAGGCAGTAAAAGATGTCAGCAAGAAACATTTTATCGGAAAAAGAGTGAGTATGTTCTGATACGATTTGATTATCAAAAATGCAGCGTTACTCTGCCCTCATTTGTGTGCCACACAGAGGCTCTTAATTCACATTTACACCATTTCTCATTTTAAAAGACCGTTCCAACTTGAAAGGCACACCTCCATCTGAAAATGTGCTTATCTCTTCCAGGCAACTCCTAAGTTATTTTAACTGAAAGAAAGTAGAGCATTTTTTTAAAAAAAATTGCTTACATTGTGCATAGTCAGCAACATTATTGTGTTGTTGGTCAGTTGCCTGTATGATGACATCATCATTGCCATGTGCTTCTATGAGGGAGTCAGGTGTCTGTTGTTTCTTATCTTTCCAACAGGGTGTTTACCAGTAACAGAAGCAGGCAAACTGAAACTGAAGAAGCAGCAGGCAGCCATGCATGCGGAGAGGAAAGGGAGAGGGGCAGGCAGACAGGTGTCAGTCTGTTGGTGATGCTCTTGGGTCTGCACTAATGATCCTTTTAAACAGAAAAAGGTGAGCTGGAAACCCTTATGAAACGGAACCTACCCAGAAAAGAGTGTTCTTTCAAATCGGTGAGTTTAGAAGCACAAACAAGTTGCCAGTGTCCCTTTAACCACAGAATTGTAGAAGTAGAATCACAAGCCCAGAAAAGGATCCATGAATGCTACAAACAAGGAGAGAAAGGACTGAGGCCTAAATTCCCCCACATGCAAGTGGGGGCTTAGGACAAAGAAAACTCTGCTCTGGAGCCAGCTAGGGCTTCCCTGGCTATGCTGCCCCCAGTACTTCTTCTTAAGGCAGTTTCCCACTACTCTTTAGGGCAAGTGGGGACATGACTTAGATCCTTAACATGCCCACATCCCATGTGGAGACCTAGGAGGGCAGCAAGGACTTGCTGTAGAGGTTTCTGCCCCTTCCTCTTTCCAGTGGAACAGAGGAGATCTGTACGAGAGGATCCCTGGGATTACTCAGGCTATGTCTACACTACAGTTTACGTCGGCATAATTTATGTCACTCAGGGCGGTGAATAAGCCACCCCACTGAGCGACATAAGTTACACCGACATAAGCACCAGGATGGACAGTGCTATGTCGGCAGGAGAGTTCCTCCTGCTGACATAGCTGCCACTGCTCATGTGGGCTGGAGTAGTTAAGATGGTGGGAGAGCTCTCCCCCGCGGGCTTAGAGCGGCTACATTAGAGAGTTTACAGCAGCGCAGCTGCATTGGTGCAGTTGCGCTGCTGTAAACTCTCTAGTGGAACCATAGCTCTAGCCCCAAGGATTCCTGGCCTATAAAGCTGAGGAAGGGAATGGTGACCCCATGGTACCTGGCAGAGATGAAGGATGCTGTCATTAAGCTTTTAAGAGTCTAGGAAAAGGAACCACGGCTTCTCTTGCATCACGTTGTGAAAGCATCATCTGGTTACGAACTTGGTCAGGGACCCCATCTTTGTTTGCTCTGTTAAAGCACCTGGGAGACTTTTGAGCATAATCATTAATTAATAATACAGCACCATGTATGCTTAAGCACAATATTATCCATCATCTGTGAATTCAACTGATGGATAGCCCTATGTAATCAATTATCTTGGATTCAGAATCTGAAAGAGTGCCTTTGTAATATATAAGCGATCATTACGGGATTTCAGCGAGAACGAGACCTTGTCCCCCATATGTACAGAGTTATTTTTAATTAAATCTGGCTTTTTTTAAAACTACATCAGCATCTTTTTGTCTGTCAGAACTGGCTGTGGCTATTGGTTGTTTTGTCCTGCTTCAGAAAACTTCAAATTTACTGCAGAACTGCCTTCTTCCTTCCTTTTAAAGCATGCTCGTAAACAGACTTTCAGCCTGATGAGTTTTAAGTATCACATAGTTTTCTTAACATTCATATTACATTTAAATCTATCATTGGCTGCAGGCCCATAGAAACTTTAATCCATGTCCAAATGACTTTTAAAGCCTAGTCTCATTCTCTCTAGATTACTGATCTTCTGAGCTGCAGGCTTTCCCTGGTGATCGTATTTCTGCAGCAAAGTTAGTTGCCGCTAAGTGCATATTGCCCAGGGGAAGCATCACTCCCTATCATCTTCTGCTGGGATCAAGGTTCAGTAATTTGTGACACTACTTTATGGGGTGCAGCATATGCCCTGCCACATTGCTAGCCAGTTCTCCTTGCTTGAGATATGACAAGAGCTATGGCTTGTCTTACTCCTCACTGACTCACTCCTACAGAGGAGGATCTGCACACTGTCTCTGTGCTCCCCAAGCCCCAGAACTGTGATCTGGCTAGCCCTAGTGCAGGCTGCAGAAGGAGCGGGAAAGTCCTTACTGACTTGCAGAGCAATGTTAAGGCATGGCCCTGTGTGGGCCTTAGTAAAGCCTTTTGCTTGGCTCCATTTTCATTTGCTGGTTGCAGAGGTGGACTCTCTGGTCAGAGAAATAAATTGACTAAAAGCCTGATTCTGATACCTTTATTCCCACAAGCAATCCTCTTACCATGGGAATACTTGCGGAATAAGCATGGCAGAATTTGGTCCTAAATTTGGGATCAAAACACATCTGTACTGTACTGCATCTGCCTTTGTCTTGCTCTGATCTTTCCCAGTACTACCCAAGCTTTCTTTGCCCTGTTACTTTACAGATGCACATTACTGTAGGGTTATTGCCCTCCCAGAAATCTACGCATCTGCAGCTGGCTTGGGGAGGGAAAGGAAGAGATTGTTTTATAATGCACTGTATAATGCAGTTTCTGGTTGCCATCATTTTCTACACATCTGCCCAAGTCAATTTCCTGTCTTGGATCAATTTTCATTTCATGAACTCCCAAATTCTCATTTCTGCTGGTTTGGCTGGGCTTTGCTGGTGATCTCTTTCAATTTTGCTGCCTGAATGAGCCCAAGTTTTTACCATTTGGAAAAGAATCTAAGTAGTCTCAGGGGAAGGTCTGATGTATAATTTGCTCCAAATGATAACCTCAAAAGTCTCTCTCCCCCCTTCTGTTTTTTGTTTGTTGTTTTTATTTGTTTGTTTGTTTATACTTTATACAGCTACAATTCCTTAAGACAATTTTTGAGTAAGCATTTCAATAGTTCGTGAAGAATTTTTACTATTAAGCCCACAGATGTTCTGTGTTGTGAAATCTCTTATGGCACTCAAAACCTTTTAACCATTATAATGCAATATTAATATTGAATGGTTCTTCTGGCATTTGAGTTTACAGAAGTAGATGTCCATTCTGAAAGCTTTAATACTATTGTCTCCAGTTGCATGTGTCAGTTACTCTTTCTGAAAGTAATGACAAGCTATAATGATAAGAAATTTATAACTTCACACATATAAACAGAGATTAATTTCATAGACTGTATTTTCGAGCATTTCAATGTATTACAAAGATATCTGGACAAACTCCTCCTAGACAATTTGAAGATCATACTATGTAGTTTAAAAGGTAATTTCCCCCATAGATTTACCGTCGAGTTTCAGAGTTTAATACTGCTGCATTATTTTACATTTTATAATACTTCTAATCCTGAAAGATCCAAATTCACTTTACAAACTATAATTAATAATAAAACATTAAAACAGTATACTATACCACTGTACATACCATATTAATATAAAAATGTATGTCCTTGAAGTCATATCATGGGCATTTTAATAAAAATCAGTATTTCCACTAACAAAGATCTAAAGAAAAGAAACAGATGTACTAATCAAGTGCACTGTCAATAGAAGAACTGGAAAACTGACAAATGTAAAACCTGATGTTTTATGGAAACAGATTTTTTTTTTATTCTGCACTAGATATGAGCACATAATTTATAATGAAGAAAAAAACTGCTCTTGGCCCCCATGAGTCTTTCTCAAAGGCCTCTGTCTTGCAATGTCTTGCAAACACTCAGCTTCTATAGGGGAGATGAGGACACCAAAGGCCTCACAGGATTAAGCTCTGTTTTAGGATCTGGCGATTCATAAAAGTGCAGCATTCATTAGAGAGGGATTGTAAACAATTTCCCATATGGTCCTGAGAGGTACTAATGGGATAAAATGATATGTTATAAGCTAGTAATTGATTTAAGTTTTGATACAAAATGGTACTATAAAATGGATTAAAGCTCCAGTGATTGCAGTGATGACAGCTACATCTACCTTGTCATCTTCTTTCACCAGTAACAGAAAGGGGGACAGAGGAGAAAGAAAAGTACTTCCAAAGAGGACACCTCACACCCTCTGGTGAGTGTACCCCATACGTATTTTTGGAGTCACTCAACTTTTACATTGTATTTCTGTGTTATGAATTTAATGTGTGTGTTCCATTGCATATGGAATAATTGTTTCCCCCCTTCCCTTCCCATATAATTGTTAAATAACAAGATTTGTTTTGGTTTTGAACTCTGAAGAAACAGGGCTAACTTGTTGACTCACACACAGCAAGTGTAAAAATAGTTTTGGAAGGTTCTGTCCACCCTAAAAGGTTTAACTGAAACATGTGCAGCAGAGAAAGCAGTAGTATTTATTTATAACTAGTCAATTGCTCTTTGCCACACTACCTTTAAAGTTCCTGTTTCCATATTGCTAGCATTTCCACTGATTGCTTCTGAATGTACAGAATGCATGGCTGTTAGCGGCTCTTATGCTCAGCAAACTAAATCTTGCATGCTGTTTGAATTACATTTCTAATGATATTTTCAAGTTAATAGTTTTCTTGGCTGACCTACTAACTTGTTTTAAAACTCAAAACAGTTTCTCGTGCAGTTTTAATATAACAACTTTCTTAAAAGCAATGGCTTAATTTAAACCAGGAAAAAAAATCATCACTTCTTTTACATGCTGGCATATTGTTACTTGTTCTAAGCTGATTGTACTTTGGTAACAGGGTTTGTCTGGATGAGGGTAGGAGCTCTTTCCCAAGGGGACAACTTGGGAAATAATGTTAGTGTGGTTTGTGATGGCAGCTGTTTATCATTGTTTGGGGGTGGGGGCTAGTTCCTGCTGAGATGTTGTGGGAGGGCTTTAAAAAAACAAACTTAGATCACAATATCCAAAACAGTTATAGCTGACATATGGTAATATATATACCGAACAGGGAGAAACTGTTAGAGCGGGGTGGGGAAAAGTCAGAGGGGGCGTTGTATTAAGTGAGGAATATGCAGTTTTCATGCAGAAGAGGAATTTAAGTCAGCCTAATAGGGAGGCGGTGCAGATCAGTGGATAGGGCACAAGATGGAGTCAACAGTTCTGGGTTCTTTCCCAGCTCTGTTGCTGACTTGCTCTGTGATTGTTTTGGGGGCAGGTCATGTGACCTCTCTGGTTTCTTAGTTTCTCCACCTGTAAAATGCAGTGTCACCACTTCTGGCAACTTTCTGGTAAGTCTTGCAATATTTGAAGTATTTTTTTAAGGCCCCAACTGTTGGAATCGAGAGACTGCACAAGAATCTCAACTTTCATTTTAAAAAAACCCATATTCTAACCCTCATGGTTGCAGAAAGAAGCTTAAACATAAGCAAATGCACCCTACAGATTCAGAAACCAGAAGGCAAATAAAAAGAATGCAAAATTCATTTTATAAATCTCATGATTCTTAAGCCAATTCTGTGATTTTCATGACCTGTGTGGGGTCAGCGATACAAAAAATGGGGATGCTCCTTTGTAAAGTTCTTTGAGCTACAGAAGTATGGCACTGTGTTAGTGCTAAGTATTGTTATTAATACAGTGCCATTAATGTGCAGGGTGCTTTACAATACCAAAGCAACTTTGAGAGAGAGAACTAAGTCACTGTCTCTTGTGAAGCTTGCAGCCTAAGAGCCTGATACTGATTAATTCAGTGGGAGCAGGATTGATATCTAAGGGCACAAATACATACTGTATGGATTGCCAAATAGGGAACAACAGAGTTGTGTATAACCATGACACAAAAAGCCCCACCCACAACGAAAGTTAAATGTTCCCCATTCACTAATGCTGACAGATGTCTGCTCCATACACAGCTTTTGCAATGGTATAACTGTTGGTTAGGGGTATGATTTTTTTCCAATAAAGTTATACTGGTTCAATCCCTAATATGCACACAATTATACTGGTATAAACATGCCTTATACTGGTGTATAGCTGATTCCCCTTCCCATATGAGTATAAACATATTTTATACTGGTATAATTGTTGTACCACTTGAACTATACTAATATAGTTAAAGCATTACGTTTTTTGTGCGTAGACAGGCCCTCAGTAAAATGTTCACCTTAGAATACAGAGGGGATTCCCCCATGGTGTGGGTCAATGGATAAAGTGAAAGCTCGGGCTCAGAAGCCTATTTCCCCATATGTGTTGTACTCACCAAAACATTTTGCATATCCCTCTTAATACAAAAAGGACAGGCATGGAACATATAGTATCTAAACACCAATACCAAAAAAAAAGGGTTCATGGCTCCAGTTCAAATTCCTGAACCACTTCGATAGTTCGACAATGCAGCAAGGTCCTGTCCTGTAACTTGACTATATGGAAATAGCACTGTGGATCACCAGGGTCTATTTTTGTTTTTTATTGTTTCTGTATCAGATTCGTTCAGGTTTAGGCCTCTTCAATCTAAGTGGTATTTCACTCTATCAGAAGTCCCTCTTGGCAGTTTCTGCTGTAATAAAGTTTGTTACATTTGAAAAGTAAAGTTAAAGAGTTCTTAAGTTTTGATGACAATCCATTCATGCATCCAGCCCGTGGTAACTGTGATCCAGAACTCTGCTTGTCCGCCATAGGGCCCTTTGCTTGCACTTTTTCTCATGTTCCACGCTTCAGCTATAGTGCCTTTTCATTAGAACTGGATGGTTCTTTCCTGATGCCTGTACAAGTTAGAATTTGGAAGAGAGGACGATGATTTAAACTTAACTCAGATAACACTGAGCTGATGCTGGTTGGATGGATAAGTTTCTGGAAAGCGGGGCAAGAATGGTGCCTTCCCCTTTATTGCAGGTGTGTCTTTCCTGTGTAAATCAGGTTCACAGTTTAGGGATATTGCTGGATCTGTGCTTACTGGAATAACTGGAAGTGTGCCCAGAGGCTGGAAGTGACTTTAATATTAATAGTTTCTGCATTTATTACAACCTTTTCTGTCAGATGTGGATCTTACAGGGTCATCTACACCTTTGAGATCCAGACTGAATTACTGTAACATGAATCCCATAGGACTGCACCTGAAGTCTTCATGATACAGAAAACACTGGCTCAAAGTGTTAGCAGGGTTGGCCATAGGGTACACATTACTTAAATGCTCTAAAGTATATACTACCTCCCTATCTGCTTCCAATGGCAATTTAAACCTTGATCACTTTTTTAATCTGCAAAGTCTGCATGATTTAGGGTTTAGCTGCATGTTTTTCTTCTGTGCACTGTTCCCATGATTAAGGTAAGCAGCCGTGCTCTTGCTAACAGGGCCTGGCTTTAAACATCTGATGGCTTGTAACAGGGTTTTCTTACACTTACAGCTATGTCTGACTATGAAATCTGATTTACCAACTTCCAGAGCCCAGAGTTTAATCTTCAGGGCCTAATGTAAAGCCTCACTGTTCACTCAAGCTTCTGCCTGAAATGGATTAGCTGTGATGGGTGTTTTGGAGCTAGGATTTCTGAAATAATAAGTTGAGATATTTATCCTTGGATCTGATTTAATGTCAGAAGATAGCTGTAAGTGTAAGGCATATTCTCAATGCATCCAGTTATAAGCAGTGCACTGTGTGAGCACAGTACAAGCTCGAGGTTTCTGGGTAAAAGTAATTGAAGGTTTTTATTTAAATGTTTTTTTTTAATTGAATCTTTTTTCTTTCTTCCACCTGAGTCCTTTTCTTCCTGGTATCAGACCCTATCTGTAGGAACAAGCTCCACTTGGGGAAGGAAATGAAGCCAGCAGTTCAGAAGAAGGGTTCCTCCCAGTGTCTCTCATCTGCTGACTCCTCTGGGAGAGGATCCATGCCCAGGACTGAGGTCCAGGAGCTGTCCTACAGTGTCTAGGAGAAGGGGCAGAAAGTAGCTGATGGGACTTGTGGACTACTCCTTTGATGTTTGAGGCATGGAAAGTGGAGTAATAGCATAGGAGCGGTACTGAATGGGAACAGGATTCTACTAAAGGAGTGTGCTAACAGGAAGAGAAGTCTACATAGGCTGTTGCTGTCTTACATTAGTGCCATAGAATCATAGAAATGTTTGGAAGGGACTGCATTAGGTCATCTAGTCCAGTCTCCTGCACTGAGGCAAGACCAAGTATACATAGACATAGACTATCCCTGACAAGGGTTTGTCCAGCCTGTTCTTAAAAACCTCCAATGACAAGGACTCCACATCCTCCGTTGGCAACCAATTCCAGTTCTTAACTATCAGTTATTTTTCTTAATATTTAATGTAAATCTTCTTTAGTGAAGATTAAGCCAATTACTGCTCATTCTACCTGCACTGGACCTGGGGAAGGGAAGCGGCACTTCTCTTGCCAGTACTTTCGTTGCCCAGAAGCTGCCTCTGGCCTTGGTACTTCCCCTTCTTCCAGTCTTTAAAGAGGACTCTGGTCCTGTCAAGCTCCCAACTGCTGAACGTGGGCTGTAGTAGCAACTGTGGTTTGCAACCACCCACTCCTTCTGCAACATGTGTTTTGTGGCTGTCATAAATATAAAGGGAAGGGTAAACCCCTTTGAAATCCCTCCTGGCCAGGGGAAAGCTCCTCTCACCTGTAAAGGGTTAAGAAGCTAAAGGTAACCTCGATGGCACCTGACCAAAATGACCAATGAGGAGACAAGATACTTTCAAAAGCTGGGAGGAGGGAGAGAAACAAAGGGTCTGTGTCTGTCGGTATGCTGGTTTCTGCCAGGGATAGACCAGGAATGGAGTCTTAGAACTTTTAGTAAGTAATCTAGCTAGGTATGTGTTAGATTATGATTTCTTTAAATGGCTGAGAAAAGAATTGTGCTGAATAGAATAACTATTTCTGTCTGTGTATCTTTTTTGTAACTTAAGGTTTTGCCTAGAGGGGTTCTCTATGTTTTGGAATCTAATTACCCTGTAAGATATCTACCATCCTGATTTTACAGGGGGGATTTCTTTATTTCTATTTACTTCTGTTTTTTATTAAAAGTCTTCTTGTAAAAAACTGAATGCTTTTTCATTGTTCTCAGATCCAAGGGTTTGGGTCTGTGGTCACCTATGCAAATTGGTGAGGCTTTTTATCCAACATTTCCCAGGAGAGGGGGGGTGCAAGTGTTGGGAGGATTGTTCATTGTTCTTAAGATCCAAGGGTCTGGGTCTGTAGTCACCTAGGCAAATTGGTGAGGCTTTTTACCAAACCTTGTCCAGGAAGTGGGGTGCAAGGTTTTGGGAAGTATTTTGGGGGGAAAGACGTGTCCAAACAGCTCTTCCCCAGTAACCAGTATTAGTTTGGTGGTGGTAGCGGCCATTCCAAGGATAACGGGTGGAATATTTTGTACCTTGGGAAAGTTTTGACCTAAGCTGGTAAAGATAAGCGTAGGAGGTTTTTCATGCAGGTCCCCACATCTGTACCCTAGAGTTCAGAGTGGGGGAGGAACCTTGACAGTGGCCAATAGCCCATACATGCCCTTGGGCTGCCTACCACCCCTTAACACTACTGCAGTGGGCTGGCTGGGAGCCAAGATTAATGATGAGCAAGGAGCTGCCAAGTCCCTCATTGTAGTCTCTCCCTGGCTTCTCATAGACTGATTCCTTTGCATGTGTTGGACAGAGAGGAATGGGAGAGGAGCAGGGTTTCACCCTAGGGGAATGAGGATTTTTTAAAAAATGTATATATAGCATTCATAAGGGAATGTCAGGCTTAGATTGACCTGTGCTCTGTCCCTTTAATGATTGGTGGTCCACAGAGGGTGTCAAAGAGGACAGTTATGGGGAATAGGGTGTGGTAATAGCAGGAGAAAGTAATGTATGCTGGGAAGGATTCAAAAGCAGAGGGCCTTGCGCACGCTGTATGTGTTTGTTTTGGGATTCTAAGTTGAATGAACCCCCACTTTTAAACTAGCCCTGGTCTGGGAGTGTGACATTCAGCAAGCCAGCCAGTGGAGGCTGAACTGAAGTGATCTGACCTCTAAGACTAACCTGGTTGGTACAGCTTATTCCTGAAAAAGCTGCCAGAAGGTGTTGCAAACAGAAAAGTGATTTTGAAAATAAAAAGTTTTCTCTAGACGCATAAGGGAAAAGATAATTGTTTGCAAGCAGTATGACTGGTAGAGAGTTAGAGGTCCTTCATATGGATGTAGGAGGACTCCTCTAACAGGTAAAGGATGAGTATTTAAGAGAAAACTCAAAGCATTTCTGGGCCAAGGTACAGTACAATTTCTGCTAAAAGAAGTTTTACTTTAGTTAAGTGGTTTGTTATATATTTAAATAGTGAAGAGCAGGAATTGTCTAGCTTGCTGGAGTTAAAAGATAAATTTGAACAGCCAAAAGAACAAGGAACAGGGTCTGGACAGATACCTGGACTGAGCAACACCAAAGAGTTTTAAAGCAGCTGATTGATTGCCTAGGATGGCCACCAATAATAGCCTATTCCAAATTTGCCTTACTCTTTATCCTACATGTAGATATTTCCAATAAGGGCTTAGATACAGTCTTAATTCTTATATCAAAGTCAGGAAAGTAAACTAAGAGCGTGTCTACATGGAGACTTCATGCACAGGAAGCCAGGTTATAAATCTACAGTGCACCAGCTTGCCACACACTAACTGGATGCGTGGGCCCTGCTACTGAGCACTAAAAGTTCCATAGTCCACTTTGAGGTACTTGTTATTGGTTATGGATAAAGAATACCAGCTAAAAATTACCACCTTCACTTAGGAAAAGTGGAGTGTCTAACTCTGAAAAGGACTGTAACTGACATTTTGTTGATTACCTCTACTAAGCAAAATCCTGCACAGTTATAGTGATAAGCTTTTAACCTACATTTCTCACCTCTGCAAGGCTGAATGCCACAGCACACTGGTGGGTTGCAGAGTTAGCTGACTAATTTCAAAGTGAAATATTTTCCAGGGGAAATCTAATGTGGAGGCAGATGCTTTATCCTGGGGGTAGAAAGCTGGCTAGATTGTCGGGCTCAACGGGTAGTTATCAATGGCTCCATGTCTAGTTGGCAGCCGGTATCAAGTGGAGTGCCCCAAGGGTCGGTCCTGGGGCCGGTTTTGTTCAATATCTTCATAAATGATCTGGAGGATGGTGTGGATTGCACTCTCAGCAAATTTGCGGATGATACTAAACTGGGAGGAGTGGTAGATACGCTGGAGGGGAGAGATAGGATACAGAAGGACCTAGACAAATTGGAGGATTGGGCCAAAAGAAATCTGATGAGGTTCAATAAGGATAAGTGCAGGGTCCTGCACTTAGGACGGAAGAACCCAATGCACAGCTACAGACTACGGACCGAATGGCTAGGCAGCAGTTCTGCGGAAAAGGACCTAGGGGTGACAGTGGACGAGAAGCTGGATATGAGTCAGCAGTGTGCCCTTGTTGCCAAGAAGGCCAATGGCATTTTGGGATGTATAAGTAGGGGCATAGCGAGCAGATCGAGGGACGTGATTGTTCCCCTCTATTCGACATTGGTGAGGCCTCATCTGGAGTACTGTGTCCAGTTTTGGGCCCCACACTTCAAGAAGGATGTGGAGAAATTGGAGAGAGTCCAGCGAAGGGCAACAAAAATGATTAGGGGTCTGGAACACATGAGTTATGAGGAGAGGCTGAGGGAGCTGGGATTGTTTAGCCTGCAGAAGAGAAGAATGAGGGGGGATTTGATAGCTGCTTTCAACTACCTGAAAGGGGGTTCCAAAGAGGATGGCTCTAGACTGTTCTCAATGGTATCAGATGACAGAACGAGGAGTAATGGTCTCAAGCTGCAGTGGGGGAGGTTTAGATTGGATATTAGGAAAAACTTTTTCACTAAGAGGGTGGTGAAACACTGGAATGCGTTACCTAGGGAGGTGGTAGAATCTCCTTCCTTAGAGGTTTTTAAGGTCAGGCTTGACAAAGCCCTGGCTGGGATGATTTAACTGGGAATTGGTCCTGCTTTGAGCAGGGGGTTGGACTAGATGACCTTCTGGGGTCCCTTCCAACCCTTATATTCTATGATTCTATGATTCTATGATCCAGAATGCCTCTTAATATGGAGAAATGACACAATACACACAGGAGATAAGCAAAGATTATGTTAATGATGTCTTATAGTTCTTGGAGGTAGAAGGAGATGGCAAGTTATCTTAGCAGCTATTACTACCACCCCTTTCATGGTAGAAGGCTTCTCCATGGACATTACATCTAGTCTAAGTCCTATTCCATGAGAACACATTTTCGTAGCCCAAAACCAAGTTCCGGCTCCTGCTAAAATTATTCATAAGTCCTTGAGGCACAAGCCTAATAGCCAAGAGAATCATAGAATCATAGAATGAAAGAGTTGGAAGGGACCTCTGGAGGCCATCTAGTCCAACCCCTTGCCCAAAGCAGGACCAATCCCAACTAAATCATCCCAGCCAGGGCTTTGTCAAGCCTGACCTTAAAAACTTCTAAGGAAGGGGATTCCACCACCTCCCTAGGTAACGCATTCCAGTGTTTCACCACCCTCCTAGTGAAAACGTTTTTCCTAATATCCAACCTAAATCTCCCCCTCTGCAACTTGAGACGATTACTCCTTGTCCTGTCATCTGCTATCACTGAGAATAGTCTAGATCCATCCTCTTTGGATCCACCTTTCAGGTAGTTAAAAGCAGCTATCAAATCCCCCCTCATTCTTCTCTTCCATAGACTAAACAATCCCAGTTCCCTCAGCCTCTCCTCATAAGTCGTGTGTTCCAGACCTCTAATCATTTTTGTTGCCTTTCGCTGGACTCTCTCCAATTTCTCCACATCCTTCTTGTAGTGTGGGGCCCAAAACTGGACACAGTACTCCAGATGAGGCCTCACCAGTGTCAAATAGAGGGGAACGATCACGTCCCTCGATCTGCTGGCAATGCCCTTCCTTATACATCCCAAAATGCCATTGGCCTTCTTGGCAACAAGGGCACACTGCTGACTCATATCCAGCTTCTCGTCCACTGTAACCCCTAGGTCCTTTTCTGCAGAACTTCTGCCGAGCCATTCGGTCCCTAGTCTGTAGCGGTGCATTGGATTCTTCCGTCCTAAGTGCAGGACTCTGCACTTGTCCTTGTTGCACCTCATCAGATTTCTTTTGGCCCAATCCTCCAATTTGTCTAGGTCCCTCTGTATCCTATCCCTACCCTCCAGCATATCTACCACTCCTCCCAGTTTAGTATCATCCGCAAACTTGCTGAGGGTGCAATCCACACCATCCTCCAGATCATTAATGAAGATATTGAACAAAACCGGCCCCAGGACCGACCCTTGGGGCACTCCGCTAGATACCAGCTGCCAACTAGACATGGAGCCATTGAGCCTGACAATCTAGCCGTTGAGCCTGACAATCTAGCCAACTTTCTACCCACCTTGTAGTGCATCCATCCAGCCCATACTTCTTTAACTTGCTGACAAGAATACTGTGGGAGACCGTGTCAAAAGCTTTGCTAAAGTCGAGGAATAACACGTCCACTGCTTTCCCTTCATCCACAGAACCAGTTATCTCATCATAGAAGGCAATTAGATTAGTCAAGCATGACTTTCCGTTGGTGAATCCATGCTGACTGTTCCTGATCACTTTCCTCTCGTCTAAGTGCTTCAGAATTGATTCCTTGAGGACATGCTCCATGATTTTTCCGGGGACTGAGGTGAGGCTGACTGGCCTGTAGTTCCCAGGATCCTCCTTCTTCCCTTTTTTAAAGATTGGCAGTACATTAGCCTTTTTCCAGTCTTCCGGGACTTCCCCCGATCGCCATGAGTTTTCAAAGATAATGGCCAATGGCTCTGCAATCACATCCGCCAATTCCTTTAGCACTCTCGGATGCAACGCATCCGGCCCCATGGACTTGTGCACGTCCAGTTTTTCTAAATAGTCCCGAACTACTTCTTCCTTCACAGAGGGCTGGCCACCTCCTCCCCATGCTGTGCTGCCCAGTGCAGTAGTCTGGGAGGTGACCTTGTTCGTGAAGACAGAGGCAAAAAAAGCATTGAGTACATTAGCTTTTTCCACATCCTCTGTCACTAGGTTGCCTCCCTCATTCAGTAAGGGGCCCACACTTTCCTTGGCTTTCTTCTTATTGCCAACATACCTGAAGAAATCCTTCTTGTTACTCTTAACATCCCTCGCTAGCTGCAACTCCAGGTGTGATTTAGCCTTCCTGATTTCATTCCTACATGCCTGAGCAATATTTATATACTCATCCCTGGTCATTTGTCCAATCTTCCACTTCTTGTAAACCTCTTCTTTGTGTTTAAGATCAGCAAGGATTTCACTGTTAAGCCAAGCTGGTCGCCTGCCATATTTACTATTCTTTCTACACATGGGAGAATGGTAAGTTCTCTACCTTGTTGCGTGAATGGCATCTGTTGCATTTGGATAAAGATAGTCTATTTCCTCAGAAAGCCAAGTCAAGAAATCAACTGGTATTACATGGAAAATCCCAAAAGCAAGTATGTTAAGAACGACATGAAGAGATGGGACATCTCGGAGTAGAGCAAATAATCAGTCTCACAAGAGGTCAGTTCCATTGACTGCAGATGATGAGGGACATTGAACATTGTCACCAGAGTCTGTTCATGTGTTAAGCAAAAGAAACCTCAGCAGTCTGCACCATTACAGCTGAGCCCTTTGAGTTTGTATCAATAAACGTCTTACATCTTTACTTTACCATTACTTTGCTAGGTCTGTCCATACTTACTTTACCACCAGTAAGTCAGGCAAGATTGTGGTAGACAAGATCTTCAACTACAGTTTTTAAAATTGGTTTCCCCAAAAGGATTCATCATGACCAAAGTGCAGAGTTTGAACATATATTCGGAAAGTTAGAGCACTACTGCAAAATTGAAACACCTCAGATAACCCCTCACCACTCATGGGGAAATGGGCAAGTAGAAAGGTTAAGCTAAACTCTTCTGGCTATGGTGAGGGCCTTGCTAGAAAAAAACAAATCAAACTAGAACTTCCTTAGAGTAATCTATCCCTATATTTATACATGACATGATGAAGCTACAGGAATCTCACCTTTCTATTTATTATTTGGAAGATTTTCACGTTTGCCCATTGACATCACATTTACTTAAAAACTTTGAATCTGCACCTGAGGACCAAAACAAGTTTTTTACCTATGAACTGGCATCAAAATATTCTCAGAAATCACCTACTTTTGATAAGAATCACCCTCTTACCAAGTGAAAGGATACTTGTCAGGAATCTGTCTAAGAGAGGGACCAGGCTATTTAAGATCCTATTGGGAAGAAAAAAATTAATGTACTACTTAAAAGGAAAGGGGATAATGCAAGTCTATGAAGTAGAGGTAGAAGATGAAAAAGGATGTTAGTTCTTCATTTCAGTCTTTTATTTTTCTGTGTCTTCTTCCCCTTTGATATAATTCCAGCTGCTAAACCACCATGGAGGAAAGACACAGAACAGGACAAACTAGTGCAGTAAGATCAAAATGAGGACAGGACTTCAGCCTCCAGTGATTCTAAGATCAGGAGTGAAAATCAAATACATCATCTGATGGTATCTGAGAAATAAAGATGTTGATCCTGTACACATGGAAACTGCTGATCAGACTGATGTGAGATTCATATGAGCTGTTGAAAAGATGTGATTGCTAAAATGAGACCATGGAACCTGAAACCAGAAGTGCACAAGTGGACAGATCACCAGAACAATCCACTAACACTCAAGTTTGTCCATCTGGAGAAAGAAGCACCCCAAAGACACTGACGTAAATATTGAGGGATGCTAACTGATCAATATCTAAGTCCAATCATCAGTCTGGTGAATGTGCCATGGGGCTAGCCTCATGGTTGCCAGATTCCATACCAAGTACCTGTTTCTGTACCTTATCCTGTATTCTATCCAAGATGGATGTAATAGTGGTAGATGAAGTGATATTGACTAATGGTGAGGATATTGCCCTCAAATGTTTTATGGTTCTATATAATTTATTGTGTCTGTTTAGGAGATTTTTTTTCACAATAGCTCGCCCTATGCTTCATGTTTTGGAGTTTTATTGTTGCACCATTTATCATATAAGAATTGTTATAAGATATAAAATCTTTGGGAATTTAAACTGTTCAGAACTGCCTCTCTTGTTGGATAATGGAGCCACTTTTGTCACAAAAAATTCTTGCTGAATGTGAAATAATCTTAAGAGATGCAGATGTTTCCACCATCAGTGCCAGCAGCTGTGAAAGATGACAGAGTCGCCTGAGAACAACTGTTAGTAGCAGTAGTCTATGAGTTTCATAATGCTCAAAGTCAGGTGGCTGGACTGAATGTTCTATGGGTTAATGGCTATGTCAGGCCAACTTTACATTTATGAGGGGGTAGTGTAGCTCTCATAAAGAACGCCAGCAGTCTGTCCCTTTAAGGATTGGAGGCCAAAGGGGACACTTGGGGAAGCAGGATGTAGTTGTAGTTTGGTGGGTGGTCAGAGATTCAGCAGCACTGGGGTTTGTGCAAGCTGTTTGGTGAGGTTTTTATTTTAAGTTTAATAAGACTCCAGTTTTAAAACCATCCCTGGTCTGGGAGTGTAACATATAGTTTACCTAAATCAGGACCAAGTATGGAATACAGTAATGACCCTCCCCAAGGAGGGTGACTAACCGTTGATGATAAGCCAAAAAGGGTAGACCAGTCATTCTCACACTTTTGTATGAGTGACCCCTTTCACACTGCAAGCCTATGAGTGAGACCCCCCACCCCTTGTAAATTAAAAACACATTTTTTATATTTAACACTATTATAAATGCTGGAGGTGAAGCAGGGTTTAGGGGTGGAGGCTGACAGCTCGCAACTTCCCACATAATACCCTTGCAACCCTGAGGGGTTATGACCCCCAGTTTGAGAACCCCTGCAGTAGACTAATGAATAATAGGATGAGAGAGAATGTAGGCTGAATATTACGATAGACTTCCCTCTGAGAAAATCCAAAGGACTGTACCATAATCTTCCAAGAGAAGTCACTGAGCGGCAAGGGCACAGTGCATTACTTATTTAACACCAGAATGGACAAAACATGGGACAGAGTAGGGATCAATCCTGCAGGCAGGATGGAACTTAAATGACATGGTAAATCTTTGCATTTGACTTGTGCTTCCATAACATCAGTCCACAGGTGTATTGTCCCCAAAAGCAGCAACGAATGACTATAATTGTGAAGCTAGGATATGTTTACACTGCGTGATTAGAACCACATTTACTGGAAAAAAAATCTGTAAATTGTTTTCAAGGAACATGCACTCTTATCACAAACATACTCCACAGTGTGGGGATATAAAATTCCAAGTAATTTGAGTAATGTAATATTGTCTGTGTTAGATATACTTTGTCTGATACACAGTTTTAGTTCCTTAGCCACTAGAAGTAGAAGAGATCTTTACCCTGCAAAGGCACAAATTGCCAAAGTGTTGATTGAAGCACACTGATACCTGCTATATTCCTCTTGTCTAGAACGACCTTGGAACAACATAAGCTGGCATGTGCAATATCCTGCATACATGCTTAGTTGGAGCCTGTTGCAGAATGTGTCACTCACTCCTGGCTCCATTTCACTGTAAAAGGTAGCTTTAGTTAAAGCAATGCCTACGAGGGCAACACTTAAAGAAAGGCAGGGGGCTGAAGAGGCAATTAAAGTTATCACTCTGCCACAGAAGTCTTATTCTCAAGAAAGTAGATGTTAGATACAGATATATCATTTCATTCAGAGCCTCAGTCCAGAACTACATCCACCTTACTACTGCAACCCAAAGCCACTCATCTGCAATCAGAAATGCCCATTGAGAGAGTACAGTGTGGCCTAATGTTGGGGACACTCACTGTAGAGAGTTGGCGAGAACAAAACATCTGACCCCAATAAGTGATAAGGAGTTACTGCGCTATCGTAGTGTCCGCTTTATCTACTTTATCTGTTGAAAGGTGAGACTTTTTTCTCTTTGGTTAAAAAAAAAAAAGAAAGGAGTCTAAAGCAGCAAAAATATAAACCTGCAGTCCAGTGTGAATCAGTTTATTAAGTTTATACACACACACTGGGGAAAAAAATAGTATGATATATTAACCTCACAAACAGCAAATCTAGTTTTTTAGTTTTCCGTCACTAGATGTCACTCTTTTGGGTGAACAGGTTTCAGAGTAACAGCCGTGTTAGTCTGTATTCGCAAAAAGAAAAGGAGTACTTGTGGCACCTTAGAGACTAACCAATTTATTTGAGCATGAGCTTTCGTGAGCTACAGCTCACTTCATCGGATGCATACCGTGGAAACTGCAGAAGACATTATATACACACAGAGACCATGAAACAATACCTCCTCCCACCCTACTGTCCTGCTGGTAATAGCTTATCTAAAGTGATCATCAAGTTGGGCCATTTCCAGCACAAATCCAGGTTTTCTCACCCTCCGCCCCCCCACACCCAAACTCACTCTCCTGCTAGTAATAGCCCATCCAAAGTGACCACTCTCTACACAATGTGCATGATAATCAAGGTGGGCCATTTCCTGCACAAATCCAGGTTCTCTCACTCCCTCACCCCCCTCCAAAAACCACACACACAAACTCACTCTCCTGCTGGTAATAGCTTATCCAAAGTGAGCACTCTCCCTACAATGTGCATGATAATCAAGGTGGGCCATTTCCAGCACAAATCCAGGTTTTCTCACCCCCCCACCCCCATACTCACACAAACTTACTCTCCTGCTGGTAATAGCTTATCTAAAGTGATCATCAAGTTGGGCCATTAAAAGCTCATGCTCAAATAAATTGGTTAGTCTCTAAGGTGCCACAAGTACTCCTTTTCTTTTTGTTTTGGGTGAAGGCTCTCAATGTGCATAGCTAAACCAAGTGGATAATTGGAATAACCTATTTTGGTTGAAAGAACAGGAGTACTTGTGGCACCTTGGAGACTAACAAATTTACAAAATCATCCTAATTGTCCTACTGTATTTTCCACTGCATGCATCCGATGAAGTGGGCTGTAGCCCATGAAAGCTTATGCTCAAATAAATTTGTTAGTCTCTAAGGTGCCACAAGTACTCCCGTTCTTTTTGCGGATACAGACTAACACGGCTCCTACTCTGAAAATCTATTTTGGTTGGTCTTTCCTGTTTAAACAGAACCATTTAAAGATAACTAGGGCAAAGTTTTCTTAAAGAAACTAAAGATTTTTCTTAAATTGCACTAGTGATTTGATTTATTCTACAGATTTGAGATTTTGAAAGATTAAATTACCAAAATATTGTTTATGAAAAGTTTAAGTTATTTTTTGTCTTCTTTTGGGATTTCTAGAACAGCCAAGAGTTTAAGAAAATAGAAAAGGGTTAAATATTTAAAAATTAATAAAGTCAAGAGTGACAAAAAAAATTCCAAGGGACAATACATTGAGATTAGCTAACAAATCACAATAGTGGCAGCTACGCAGGGCATTAAATTAAAATTTTGGCAAGGGATAGATTACTTAGAACAAACTTGCAAGTCCCTCCCCCTCTCTATATCTGTAATTTGGTTTAAGATTGCAAGATCTTCAGAGCTGGGAGTGACTCTTTCCGCCTCCCCTCTACTTGTCTGTATAGTGACTAGAAAACATTAGGTGCTCAGAGCCTACGCCTGCTCCTGTACAATTCAATGGTGCAGGATCAAGTCCTCAGTTTCTTAGATACTGAAGTAGAATATTAACACAAACAGCGTAAGTATTTGTGCAAAAGAGTTAAAAGTCTGCACCTTAAAAAAGCATAATTGCTTTTTTAACATTAAAAACTGGTATGTTGAATACTATAAACGTATGGGTCATGATTCGTCTGTAGTACACAGCATCAACTTCATGACATTTTCTATAATGCACTGTTTTGACTGGCTTAAAGGTAGGTGAGTCGTGGTTTAAGGTGGGTGCAGGAAAGAGGAGGATAGGGAGAAACTAGGCAAAGAAGGACGGACAAGTGTCTCTAAGAAGAGTTTTTCAGTTTTTCTGTTTCTTCCCACAGAGAAGTTTCATGAATTTTCTCTGCCCACAGCTCTCACATGACTGCCCTTCCAATAGCAGGAAGCAGCAAGGGGGAGATCTTTCCAGAATGAGGAGAATACAGCAGTAAGGGAAACTGAACACCAGTGACCACAAAGGCCAGACCTCCTTCTCAGGGAGGCAAGCACTTCACAGTCCAGGCCATAGTGAGGGCTTGAATTGTGAGGAGAGTTCTCCTCAGCAATTCTACCAGACAAAAAGATGGTAGGCTGCTGGAGACATACCGAAACTAGTGGCAGAACAGGGTGCAGAATTTGCATGTTCAAGGGGAGGCCTGCAGGAGGCAGTGGCTGCCCTGCAAAGCTTGAAGTCTTGCTGGAACTGCCAGCATCCACTCCATCATTTTTCTAGCCTTGCATATAGACAATTGCCCAAACAATAGCAGCAGCAAATATGAATTCCCCCTCTGCATAGCCTTTTGACTTGGGTGTGAGCTTCTGAAGCTAACCCCATTTCACTTCAATGAGATGGTGACCACTGAAGTCAACGCTAGAAGCTGCTTCAGCAATATCCTCCTGCTAAACCAGATTATAGCGTCTGTGCTGTTTCTCATTTACTTCACATCTAGGGTATGAAGTTCGTTTTGAACTGGTCTTCATTCCCCACCCAAAAATGGTTACCTAGTATTTTTCCCCCTCTCCACAGAAGATACTGGGCAGTATTGTGCTCTACAGTGCAAATATGCGTTAGTCATAATTTCATTTTGTGGAATATGTTTGAAATATTTCAAACAATGTAAGCTTATAAAAATTTTTTAAGTTAATTGACATTGCTGCCTAATCCTGGGGGAAGGCCAAAGTTAACTGCATCATTTAGGTCTAATGTGCCTACGTGTACAAGGGACATGGTCTGAAAATTGAAGATTAAAACTGTGCTTCCCTTTATAATTACTCATCGTTCAACCATAAACACAATAACGTGTTTAGCATGCTGCAACAGAGGGTTTATTCAGCTCATTTTGAAAATATTTGCAAATGAAATTTATTTTGCCAACTCACAGACATAAGCTTTAAAGTATAGGCTGTATATAACTCAAATACAGGTAATACTTTTTATAACAATAACTTACAGATACAAACTAATGATAAACTACAATTTCACAAAGAATTGTAAACATTTTGCACAATTATCAGTCCTTTCTTTTAGGCAAAGTGCTCTTGATGAAGAATAAATTAACAAATACATAACTAGAGTGGACTACTTCCAGACAATACAAAAAAGGTGTTTAATAAGCCTTGTAAACAACATATAGTTATTTATGCAGAATCCATAAAAGTGTCTTGCAGGCCAACTATACTTCCGTACTTGGGCAGCAAAATGGTCTTGAAAATGCTTTGGATGTTAATTTTTTATTTAACATTAATATCTTTTCAACGATATTTTAATACACAATAAATGACTCTTAAGAGTACATCCTTACTAGCTTTTATCCCTGAAAGAAAGGAATTAGGTGTGACTTATTGGCAGTTGTGTCATTGAATGGGGTAGCAAGGGCTGGAGTCCAAGTGCTGTAGGTGAATGAGCTACAAAAATAGAAAGATTTATTGGTCAACTGCATTGAAAGTAGAAAACATTGTAAGCTAGTAAAAAACCCCACTGTACTATGATGACTGGGCCACAAGTGAGCTGCACTAATTTCACTAACCTCAGCAAGAGCTCTTCTCTAGCACAATGGTTCTCAACCTTTCCAGACTACTGTACCCCTTTCAAGAGTCTAATTTGTCTTGCATGCCCCAAGTTTCACCTTCCTTAAAAACTACTTGCTCACAAAAATCAGACATAAAAATACAGAAGTGTCACAGCACACTATTGCTGAAACATTGCTTACTTTCATTTTTACCATAAAATCATAAATTGAAATGTAATATTTATATTCCAGTCTGGGTGATACTTGAACCTGTTTTTCACTTATGAGCCTTGTCTGAAGCCAAAGGTCCGCTGCCCGGGGCTGAAGCATGTAACTTAGCTACGCGGGGCCCTGCTTGTCATCCCTTAATGCGGACCCTGCACTTGCAACCCCCCTAAACCCATCCCATGACCTCCTATGGGCTGCAACCCCCAGGTTGAAAAAAAAAACCCACTCATCTAGATGAGTTGAGTACCCCCTGGAAGACTTGAGTACCCCCAGGGGTACACATATCTCTGGTTGAGAACCACTGCTTTAGCACAGTTACAGGATCTAGCCAATTTTAATGGCATTACAATTGTTTCCAACTTCTTAATTCTGGGTCACAAGCTATTTGTGCCATTTCCATTCATGCATATTATCCTGCAGCTTGGGAATAAAGCAGACTGATGCTGTCTACATGGCAGATGTAACCATGTTTCCTGAGATGGTTGCAATACAATTGTTCCCTAACCCAATTACAAATATGGTTCATATATGTGTTGTAGACTTTTGTGTGGCAACTGAAGTCCAGCCTACATTACAAATTGGAACTAGATTTTGGTAACCTGGTTTGGAGACCCAGGTTTCTCTGTATGCCAATGTGGAGAGAGCCTTAGTCTGCAATGAAGTTGCTAAATGTTCCACTAATCTCTAGTACTCCTCTCAAGTCTTCAAATACAAATCCCAAACTAAAAATGTCTACAAATCCTGAATTGGAAAATAAACTATTTAGAGTAAACACTTTTTCATTTAAGATTAACTAAAAATGAGCAATAATTACATTTTAGAATGAACAGCAACAAATCAAGTGTGTTTAATATAATTTCTCATCACCAGCACTATTACTATGTGGAAAGTACACAGTGATCTTCATATCCAAATCTTCAGCTATGCTAGTACAAAGGGAGCAGCCACAGCAGTAGGTGATAGATAGGGCCCTACCAAATTCACCACCATGAAAAACGCATCATGAACTGTGAAATCTGGTCTCCCTCTGTGAAATCTGGTCTTTTGTGTGCTTTTACCCTATACTATACAGATTTCACAGGGGAGACCAGAGTTTCTCAAATTGGGGCTCTGGACCCAAAAAGAGTTGCAGAGGGGTCATAGGGTTATTTTAGGGGTGTTGCAGTATTGCCACCCTTATTTCTTCACTGCCTTCAGAGCAGGGCAGCTGGAAAGCGGCGGCTGTTTACTGGGTGCCCAGCTCCGAAGGCAGCGCCCCGCCAGCAGCCGCACAGAAGTTGGGGTGGCAAGAGGATACTCTTACTTCTGTGCTGCTCCTTTCAGCGCTGTGTGGCCAGGGAGTAGCGGCGGCTCAGGGCTCAGCTGTGTGGCAGCAGTGCAGAAGGGCGGCCGTACCATACCAGGCCATTCTTACCTCTGCGCTGCTGCTGGTGACAGCACTGCCTTCAGAGCGGGGCTCCCGGCCAGCAGTACCGCAAACCCCACCCCGCATAACCTTGTGACCCATCCCCCCAACTCCTTTTTGGGTCAGGACCCTTACAGTTACAACACCGTGACATTTTAGATTTAAATATCCAAAATAATTAAATTTACAATTTTTAAAATCCTCCGACCGTGAAATTGACCAAAATGGACTGTGAATTTGGTAGGGCCCTAGTAATAGGTGTTAAGAGATGTTAGAGAGAGAATACTGGAAATGAAAAGTGATAGTCAGATCTCTTTACTATACTATTATTTACATTACCTAATAAATTCTCTTGCTTCAGCTAAAGAAAAGTATTGGTATTTTGTACTTAGATCTGAAGAGAATTACAGTAAGTTACTGTACCTACCGTCCATGTAACTATGTAGAGCAGTTAACATTGTCCCATCTTGGGGTACATATGCTGAGTATGCCATTTCTTCTAACATTGGTGGAGACAGCCTAGAGGGCTGAACTGCTGTGACAGGAGCAGTGGATGAATGATTAGGACTAACATGTTTCTTATGGCGTGCTCTACAGTTTTGAAACCATACCTGAAAAGGAGGAAAATGTAAATCATGTTTGATTGTATTGAGTTTTGACATTTAATTTAATAAAATCCTCAAGTTTATAGTTCAGCTGAAGCTAAATTCAGTGTCACAGAGCACATGGAACTAGGACTAGATCACCATTATATTGCTGACAAGAATGTTGAAATATCCTTGGTATGCCAGGTTGGATTTTTTTTTTTAAAAGTAATCTAGCCTCCATTTTTTAAAAGTTTGAAACCTTTAGCCAGGGATTATAGAAGTCAGCCATTCTTATAGAAATATTCTGTGAAGTTTTTAAGCCAGGAATGAGTGAAAAGGGAAAGGAAAGCCCTTACACTATGGTTGGATCATAGTGGTATTGTTTAATAAAGGGGGTCCCCCAGACACAAAGTTTGATTCTGGATTTGAACTTCCTTTACATTTTAGATAGCATGAGGATAGGTTTTGTCTCAGGACCCATATCTAGGCTGATCAGTAAATGACCTCTAAATCTTAGTTAGTGTTTGTGCAATGTATTGCAGCAGCTTTGAGGGACAGTGAGTAAATGCAATGAAATCTTGCTCAAAAATGAAATCAGTAAATTTCATTTTTGTCTCTAGCAAATTTTGTATCAACATAACATATTCAATGAAGAGATACAATACACCTAAATGAGTTTTATGTTAAAAAAAAAAAAAGTATCTCCCACCTAAAGTATGTGATGAAAAATGTACTGTATGCATCTAACAGATATGGGTGTCCTAAACGATCTTTGCTCAAAAGATTTGATCTGCAGTTATGTTTGAACGAGCAGATTAGATCTCTTTCCAACTAAGGAATTAGCAATTTTCGTACTTGCACTTTGAATAACTCAGATTTTGTATAACTTGGACTTTGTGTTAGTGAAATAACTTTAGTAGTCACCTGTATCACACGCCTGCTCAAGCCTGTTCTTTCTGCCAGTTTTTGGAGTGTTTGTGCATCTGGATTGTTGTCTTGAGCAAACTGTGCTTGCATAACCTGAAAAGGTAAGAGGTTGGTTTTTTAAAAATTAAGTATTGTAAGTACTCTAGCAAATCAGATATTATTACAGACTTCTCTCAAATTTGTGGTCATATCCCTTCATTAATTTAAGGGAATGATACTCTTTAACCCCCAAGCACGTTGTCCCAGTTTATCTTTTTAAAATCACTATCTTCAGAGATAATCCCTTACTCTGAGTAATAAAATGGCCACAGACACTTAGAATTGGAAGAGGCATTTTTCTTTGTTCTGGTTTGCACTAGTCCGGGGGGTGGGGGGGAGGGAAGAAATGCAGGTAGAACAACTGCACTAGAGGGGGATTATGGCAGAAAATTCACTGCAGACTAACTTAAATGTTGTTGGTAGATAAAGCGTATAAACTGCAGACCATTGAATACATAATAGGGGCACAGAATGAACTTTCCGTGGTTGACAGGTTCAAAAAGATCAATCAATCTAGGTCTTGTGTTCTAAAGAGGATTCCCCACTTAATCCTTTTCCAGCTGCCCTGAAATATGTATGTAATTTTGAAGTCCTGAGTTCATGCCACATTTACCTTTAATTCATCTCTGAATGACACACAGGCTGCATATAACAGACCTACTACTGGCTAATCTCACTAAACAATGCCGGACATAGCTCAGCATAGGATTAGGGTGGTATGGTGCAATGTTTTGAACCTGATCATTTGTCATTAAAAATGCATGGCATCTTTTGAAAAAACAGATATCTGTTTAACTTGTGTCTTGACTAAATTCTAATTTTGCCTAAATTCCTCCAGTAGCTTCAACTGGAAAAGAAATTTTCACTTCCTGTCCTAAACTGTGCATCATTGAGCAGTTTCTGTGTTTTACCCTTAGAGAATGACTGCATTTTGGTAGCTGGCAAATAATTCATGTGCTCAGAGACAAACTATATAGTTTATAAAGCACTTTAATTGGAGTCCTTTCATATGAAAGGACTCCAATTATAAAGGTGTTAGATTAGGAAAATTCTCACAAAGTGAAACTGCATGGCCCTTTGCTGGTGATTCTGTAGTCATAAAGGAAAATTTAAATTTGCTCATTTTTGGACTGTGGGGACCAATGATGCGTTTGCCATGTATGTATTTGCAAACTTTTTCATAGCTGGGACCAAACCGTTTCATGGACCACTTCCTCTCTCGTTTCCAATTTCATGGACCAACTCCTCCCTATCAATAGTACCATAAAATTCCAGTGGCAACTGCAGCAGTTGCTTCCATTGAGAAGCATGGAACAAAAGAGGCCCACAAGTGTTTTGTCTTTTTTGAGGCAAGTTAATCACACTCCCCCATTTGGATATTAATTTAACATCCCCTTTCCAGGTGTTCTGTTTCTCTTAGTTGGAAACAATAAGAGTCAGCCTGTTACCATCTAGCTCTCCATGGACGAGAGTTTGTAAATCGGTGTGGTACTGCTAGATGACACTTTTGTTTCATATGTGTAAGGGAACATTTGTAGGTTAGATGCAGTCTAAACTAGAGGGTTCTCTTCTTAGCTCTCCAGTTCACGTAAGAAGCTCGTTGACATCTTGTAAAGGTGAATCCAAAGCAGACATGGTTTATCAAAATTTAGGACAGCCTTAGAAACAGAATCACCTCTTTACTACATCATATAGCCCTCATGAATGCCACCTTGACTATAGTCTCCAGTCCAACACTTTAAGTACAGATAATTATCCACTCCATTTGACCCCCACACCAGCATTTAGATTTGCCAGTGAGTTTGCTTTGAGTATGAACAATAGAATCCAGAGAATAAGAGCCTAAGAGACTTTATCGATAAAGTACTTTGATTTATACATATTATCTTTTAAATTGGTTGTGGAGATAGATTGATTTTGCCCATTGGATATTACCACATATTAGTCAATTTACCCATCCCTCTAAGATTTCATAAACTGAAGCTATAAACCTGAATCTATTCCATAATTTGGCTTAGCTCATTTACAGAGCTAATATTTTACATCAGCAGCTATTTTCTAGTTTGTCTTAAATAGAAACCCATTCTGTCACTCAGAGTTTTATATGAAAAAAGAGATAGTTTCTTACTTGTTAATTGGGTTCTCCATGTCCCAATATGCCAGCCCATATTGTGGGTATAAGTCCTCCTACCAGCAGATGGAAACAGGAAAAAAGTAAAGCTCTTGTGAAGTCAAAGTTTGTAAAGTGCTTTGAATACAGAGCACTACGTAAGAGTCAATTACTAAATTATTCCTCCTATGAAGGCAGTTAGCTGGATGAACCTCTTCAGACTTCCTGAGCATTAAAAATTCCATTCTGTTCATATTAAAATTCCATAAAAAGTTTAAGGGAGAAATTAGTCCCATCTTCACCAACACGAGAGATGGCAGGGTGGGATACCTAGGCTGATCGAGAATACTACCTCTCAATTTTCCACCTATTGAGCGTGAACTTGAACAGCACCTTCCAATTCCAAAACAGACATGTGGTGGGTACCAAAGAAGAACAGATGGATGGATTACAACATCTATAAGCCTAGACTTCCAAAAATGCGTTTCTAGAGGCTTCCCACATCAGGTCTCTCTAGTGATATAAAAAGGTATGCAACACACACCCATGTAGTTGCTTTACATATTTCTGGAAGAGAAACATTCCCCACACCCCCAGTCTCCATAGAAGCACCTGTCAAATTATTCTGAATAGGAGACAAAGCTATCTATACCTGCCACCATATGCTGCTTCAATGTAGTTTTAAAACCAGAGATGACAGTGAAGCTGTTCTTGGGGCATTCACAAAGGATCTGATTTTCTAACTTAGAGTTTTCTTTAGATTTAGATAGAAGGAAGCCTTCATATGCTTGACATAAAGATAATACTGCATGTGTTCTTTCATGGCTCCAGAGAGAAACTTTCTGACCCAAGAGGGAAGACCAAGCAGGGCTACATGCCTGGTGGGATAGAACAATCTGAGCCCAGATCAAAAGATCATACCTAAGGAAGACATGGCGATTTAGAAAGAAGCATTAACTCCAGAAGCCAAGGACAATGCTAAATTTAGAAAATGCAATCTTCGAAAAGGCTCTGCCTATCGCGGTTAAGGGCAAAAGTAAGCTAAGGTTGCCTTAGATAGCAAAAGTCATTCAATCCTAAATCTAATGGGCCCTGAGACCTAAAGAATATTCCTCTCAATCATCCTGAGGAACTAGGATACCAATCATTTAACCTGAAAAGGGGCTTAAAGGTTTCATTTGCAGCAATTCAGAAGGTGTGCTGATTAGCGCAATTCCTATTCTCTTGGTGGGCTCTGGCTCCAGCTCAGCCAGTTGCTTTGGATTTCAGAATCTCAGCAATGTGAATAGCAGCAAGAGAAGGGAAATTTCTTCTTGCCTAGAACAAGAGTACAAGATACTTCTCTTTGTGTCCTCCTCCCTAACATTGCTGATATATACAATCTACATATTGCACTTCTGTTTGGATTATCACTCCCTACTCCTTCAACTTGTGGAGAAATGGCAAAGTGGGTTTTTGACAGTGGACTGAGAAACCAGTCTCCACCAAGAGCCAACAGCCACATTACTACGCCTTGGCTTAAGTGCTTCATGTCCATTACTACCACTCTATTGGGCTGTTCTAGGGGCAATTCCTACTGAATACTCTTTTTTTACAACTGCCAGGGAAGGAGGATAGGCTGGCCAGACAGAGCTCAGATCAAGGCAGCAGAGAAGTCAAATTTAAGAGTGGCTACTTGTAAAAAGCTTGCCAAGCACGCTATATCAGGCTGCTTCTTTAAGGAGTCCAAACCACCAATAAGAACATACTAGGCTAGAACTGTGAAGCACCTGTTAAGGAACTGAATCGTATTGTCGGTTTCAGAAACTGAGTCTGCAAAAGAAACATCTTGCTGACCTGAGTATCAGGCCTGACCTAAGATAGACACGAATTACTGAGCTGAAAAAGATTCTCAATCATTTGCTTCAATTTGTCACCCAGAGTTCCCAGAAAAGACTGCATCCTACTATCTACCAGGCGCATATATGCTTCTGATTCTATCTGCAGCAACCCACCATTCAGGTCAGGGATGACAGAGTGTCTCTCCTTCCAGAGAGCCACGGTAAGGAATACCACTTTGTCTTGGTGATTCTGGTATTCACCACAGAAGACAAGGCCCTAAATGTTCAGTGCTGACCCAGAATGAAAAACAGAAAGAGTGTGTTACACCATGTGCCCAATGGGAATGTGCACAAGTATGAAATGGGACACAAAGGGATGCCACCATTGTAGCCTGTAGGAGCTGGAATCTATTCCTGCTGTTACCCCTGTAATGATGGGGTTGACACTGGTCATAGATTTTATCTTGGGAAGGCTAAATCAGGTTTTTCCTCAAAGATCAAATGATCTGAACTATTCTATGACTGAAAAGCTATTTCTTTTCATGGGGGATAGTGACCAGAGACCTGGTCCAAAGCTGTAAATCTTAGTGGGCCATAATCAAGGCAGTCACGATGCTGGAGGAAGCCCTAGTGACAGAGGAGATTCAGCCAGCCAGCCCACTTTAGAGCAGACTTGACCACACAAGAGTTTTGATTCATCACCCCCCACAACACGCAGAGTCTCCCATCTGTTCATCATAAGAAGTATATCCACTGACTGAGCTGGTATAGAGGGATGTTGGAAAATGCTTCATACTATACAGTATGTCCAAACCAAAAGAGTAAGTTATGACCATGGTATTCTCACACTGCTTAAGTTTCAAATACACTCTTTCAGTATTTAACTTTTCCCTGACCCCACCCTCTCTATGAAAAATTTTTTTGATCTAAAATAGGTAGCACTGAGTACTGAAATGAAGATTCTGAAAAATAAGCCAACATTCCACTCTTAAATATAGAGGAGAATATGCTTTAATAGGTAGAGTCAAGATCTGAACGTTTTGGAAAATTCACTTATTAAGGAGGTGGGGAGAAAAAGCAAGGAATATTCATTCAACAGTCATTAATACTCATTTTGTAGGTCACATATATTTACAATCTTCAGTATACTTAAACATACCAGAGAGAGATTGGTCCTTCCTCCACGAAGGACAAACCAGCAGAAAGTAGTTCAATTATTGCACCCCCTTCGCCATATAAAATAAGGAAGGGTTAATTTGATTGGAGCCAACCTGAGAGTTCCTGTTTATGCTGATGTGAACATAATACTTTCCAATTCGGAGGACACAATCTTGATGGTCATTAAAAGGCAGATTGTGGTGGTATAATGAAATCTAAAACTCCAACACACTAGTGTCCTGAGAAGTACATTTCCTTTGTATATTTTTCATAATACATAATTCTGAAGATATTTTTTCTTTATTGCAATTATGCATAGTGATGTAAGCGTCTGATTAAATGGATTTCATCAAGCAGTCATACTAGATCAACATTTTGGTTTCCACTTTGCACAATTACTAGCTGCCCTGAGGGAAACAAAGCTAGAAGAGGAACTATTTCATATTAAACTGCTAAAGCGAACAAAGTATTCCAGAAACATGCCATGTCTTGATAATTTGTTCAATAGTTTAGAACAGAGAGAATAGTTTGCTCATATGTAATTATACTTATATTAATTTTCAGTCAGTCATTCATTGCATAAAATCTTTATGCATTTCTGAACTGTGTCCGTTTTCAGTGCTCACAATGCTGCCTCTACCTGGAGTTGATCCGCTGTGAAGCTGGTCCGAGCTCTTTTTGCTGGTTTTGGATGACTAACATCTTGTTCTGTTAGTAATGCTCCTTCCACACTAATCCCATTCCCTGATGTGGGGGGAAAAAAAAAACTGTATATTGATGATTCAGAATGATATTAGTCATAAGTCACACTACTCTGGAAAAGATTTCTAATGTTTGTTAGCTGATTATTATGGAATTGTACAATGGGCCCTGTCTTGTTCAAAGTTACTTTGGTATTAATTTGGAGTAGTTCCATTGACATCCAGATTTCACGGACATAAGAGAGAGCAGGATTTGGTCCAGCATTACATCTACAATGTCACAGACCAAGTGGATAAGCTAGACATATATTACTTTACTTTTTTTAGAACTATAGAAAGTGAGTTGAATATATTGGGTAGTTTGAACATTATTAAGCATAAAGATGCATGTATTTCAACTAAAATAAAGCTAGAGAACTGCTTTTCTTATAAAGGAAGGTGAAATAGCAGCAAATTTAGTTAAGGCTAAATGACAGTCAAACTAGGAATTTAATAAAAGCAGCATATTACCATTTTCAACTTCTCTTTTTAGATTGTCCAACATACAATCATAATGTACTCTACAAAGGACTTTCTCTTCAACCAAAGCAAACTCCTCTCCAGTGGAAAGCTGTCTTTTGCAGGAGAAGCAGGCAAAACATGCTAGGTGATACACATTTCCCTTAGCCCTTCGGACCCAGTCAGTAGAATGGATGTGCCTACCACAACGAGAACAACGGGTTCCATACCGCCTACAGCAAAGAAGGGAAAACAAAAGGCTAAGTCACAGAAATAATCATCTAAAATATGACCGTCACCCTAGGAAAATTAGTGACAATTTGATGGGGAAAACAGTCCATGGGATTCATATAAGTGCACTGACTCTGTTTATTGATTAGATGACAGTAGAATTTACATTGTTTTTCTGGGGAAAATTTTAAAAGTTTGCATCTGGTTGTTTTAAAAACAGGGCTAAAGCCCAATTACAAGTTTAATTCTTTCCTTAAGTCAGAAGGCAAAATATTCATTTAATCACTGAAGTGGAATCAAATATTCACTTATCTGCCGCTGTCTAACTACCCCTTTTAATCCATTGTCAACTGTCTCCCTATCCTATTTATCTCGTGTTCTATGACCTCCCAGTTATCCAAACATAGTCCACATAGTTATCCAAACATAGTCCATAGCCCAAATCATTTGGGTCTTAATTCTATTATATGTAACTACATAGTTCAGCTGCTAACTGAAAGTTAAAACAGAGAAAATATATCTAGAAAGCTTCTAGAGGGAAAGAGATTAGATTCCAGGGAGTAACAAGGGGGGGGGGGAGGAGTACAGCATCTAGTTTTGCTATAATCTTTAGAAGAACTTCAAATATCCAACTTTATCTAGAATATGGAGATAAATATTTTCCCATCAGAATCTGACTATTTTCAAGAGGAAAATAGTGACTAGAATATATCTATAATAAACATGGATATTTATTCTTTAGGAATACATGTGACACCAATATCTTCAAAAATGGATACTTAAAATTAGGCTACAAGAAACCTAAACAACTAGCCTAGTTTTTCAAAAGGGCTGAGCACCCATCAATATATTTTAAATTACTGTTTAGTTAATACTCTTTTGGTATTAGAGTGGTCATCAGCTGATCAGTTTATTTCACAGTTGAATATTCCCTACCTGCTTTGGATTTGGGGTGAAATCTTAGCTCCACTGAAGTCAATGGCAAAGCTCCCGTTGACTTCGAAAAGATGCCAGGACTTCACTCCTGATTTTGTAAAGTGCAATTCCCCTCAATTCCCTTTGAAGCCAGTACAAGTTACCATAACCCACATCTCACAGAATCATACCCTAATCTTGCACTGTGTACACACCTCCGAAACTAACTGCTCATAAATCAACACATTAGAATTATGGGAACATGCTGCTTACAGGTTGCATGGAAATACAAAACAGTAAAATATTATTTAAAAAAATTAATACTTTTCTATCGTGTCCTAAGGGTCTTTGCTTATGTTACAAGGAATTATATCCACTTTTTCTTGGAATAGAACATCACAGCTCTACTTCGTAGTCTTGAACCAGCACTATTAAAAAAAAAGTATTAATCTGTTGACTTTAGGGTCTGTATTATTGTAAGGGCCTTGACTTCTATTGTGGATGGTTTAGTTTCCTCACGGGCCTCAACAGTGAGGGATCTTTTCCATAAATGCTGTAGTTATTATATACAACATGGCACAAACTGCTTAAGGTTTCCCCAATCCCTTCTTAAGGCAATTGAGACTCTAGAGCATAATGACTGCTGAAAATAGTGAAGGTGAAAGACAACTTAAATACCAGCCTAAGTGAACGTCCGGGTGTCATATTCACTTGTTACCTCAGAAAAATGAGCTCCATTTTTAAGAGTCATATGATGTACCTGAAATAATCAAGTTTGCAGAAAATATCTTTATCTTTGATGTAGCAGCTGGTATGCCTTCCTAGAGAGGTTCTGCAAACACTGCACGAGAGACAACGTACGTGCCAGCAGAGATCATTTACCTATGAAACGGAGAAAGAAGACGACATACTAATCTGGTAGCACAACTGTGAAGGAGTGTTTTTGATTTATGTAAATAGGGAGGCAAAAGTCCATACTTTTGCCATATGTACCACAAACTATCAGCATATACACCATAAAAAATAAATAAAGCCTTTGATTATGTAAAGCAACACATTAGGATTCTATAGAATGATGTTCCAAATTTCATCTATGTCAGTTAAGACCTATGCTTGAAGTTAATAGAGATCCTCAGTACAAGCTTCTGTGGTTTTGTGTTTAAAGCATGATAATGGGAAGTAGGGGATCTGGGTTCTGTTCCTGGCACCAACACAGACTTCTTATGCCTAGTTCTGCTCTCACATCAGCTGAGTAATAAAATAGAATTTGGCCTCAAGTGACTTTGAAAAGTTATCTAACCTCTGTGCCTCTTTCTTTTCCCCTATCTGCAAAAAGATCTGACTAACAGAAAGCGCTAAATTCAATTGATATATAAAGTGCTTTGAGATTTAAGTTCAGAGAACATGTGTCAAATAAAACAAGCCACGAATTACATCTCAACCCCTTTGTTTTACCAACTGAGTCTGCATTCTTGTAATTAAGTTTATGGGCTAAGATTTTCAAAGCAGTTTAGGACTTATTTCCAAATGGTCTAGGGGATATATCAACCATTGTTTCTATAGTTTAAAATGTAAAATCTATAATGCTGTTTGACTTAGGTCTGGTCTACACCTAACACTTAGGTCTACCTTAGGTAAAAATTTCATGTGCTGTGTGATGTGGTTAAGTTTCATCTTACTCCTCCCTGCCCCGCAGATGCAGCTGGGTTGATGGAATTCTACAGTGATCGAATAACCCCTTTTGTCGCTGTAGCAAGTGTGTACACTACACTGCCGCTGCAGCACTTGTTGTGTAGACATACCCTTAATCACAGAAAGTGAAGAGTAGGTGGTCAACAATTCTGAAAAGCTCTATAAATTTTTATTATCAATAGTCTATTTAGTCTTTTGGCAATATAAGCTGTTTGTCTATAATGTTAGTATTGTGTATTTTGTATTTATTGTGCATTTGATCAAGTGCAGAACAGATTTTCTACATTGGTCTCATTTAATATTTGCAGATAATAAATCAGTGTTGGTTACTGACCAAATTAAATGTTAAGGACTCCCAGTTATGATAAAAAGTAAGTAACATTATGGATAATACAACATTTTAATGAAAGTGGCAACCAAGCAACAAACTAGTTCAGAAATGTGCATTCTCAGAGCCAGATTCTAATCTCAGATACCTCAAACAATGAGATCTTCAAAATCTGTTTGCTGCATGCAGCAGAGTAGCAGATCTGATATAAGCAGCGTTGTGTCTTTAGTCAAAGATCAGAATGCTGCCCTAAGAGTCGTAGTTGACTTATCACAGTAACCTACAAAATACATGTATGCATATGAAGGATGTTTTGAGGAGAAATAAACTTCAGCCTGTTATACTAAAATATAAAGTTGTTTGCATATTGTCCAGCATTCTCTCTCAATATATAATCATATTGGCAGCAGTCTTTATTGAAACACAGACAAAACAAATTGACAGATTTATCAGTACATCACAATTTAATGCTGATCTACACCTCTCAATATCCTTTTCCATGGTAAGAAACTACCCTGTTGAAAATGGCAGTCAGCAATTGATCCTCCCAAGCCAGGCCGAAAATGGTTATACTGCTATTGGAGGTGGAACAAAAGCATCTGGGCTGAACGAAGTCTCAATGGCTCTAGGGAAATACTTAGAAAATTTTCTTAGTACAGACCATTTTCCACTATTGCTAACAATGGTTTTGGCTTTACTAGTGTTAGTAAACCCTGGTGTAGATGAGCTGCTAGCGTTAAGCCCCATGTCACATGAAACTGCTCAGAACAAATTTAAACAACATGATGCTTAAAATTCTGGCAACAGCCCAGAGCCTATTTATCATAGGGTTCCTAATGCTGCTAGCACTATCCTGTAGAAAGGACAAACCACACTTTAATTGTCCTCAATATAGTGTTGTCCCATCTACATTCCTATTTAACCATATACTGAACATTGATTTAGGAGACCCATTGGTAACAACCACTGTCAGCAATGTGTCAGTTTCCTAGTGTAAATAGGAATAGAAAGAGTCAGACATCTGAGTAGCATGGAACACTAGATATTTATATCTATTTTAAACCCTCTCTCATGTAAGTGGTACAGACTATTCATACTTGCACCTATATTCAGCTTCTACCTAAATTGCAAATTCTGCAGTTTTTAGACAGGGGAAAACTGATGCTCAGAGTGGTTAAGTGATTTATGCAGAGCATCACTGGGAGTCAGAGTTGGTAAAACTGAGTTCCAATCCCAATCCCACCATACTTTAGCCACTTAAGAGCATTGTTACCAAGAATGGTTCACAAAAGGAGAGGGGGATTTCCTAGAAGGAAAGATGAAGTGACATTCTTTTCAAGGTACTTTCCCCTCTATCTAAACCCATCAATGAATAATAAAGCAGCATAAATATATAATATACATCCTCTACCCTTACCCCTCCAACCCTCAAGACAACGTTTGAATTGAAAGGGCGAACAGAAAGCGTAGAGAGAGAGAAGAAATTTAAAATGCCTCAAGCAGTGCTACCTGTTCTGACAACGTTTTGAGAGCATTGGGTAAGTGGTTGTTTATTTATGGAGCTTATGGAGTCAAGTGATTAAGTGACTTTTTTTTTAAAATGATAGGTAAATTGTCTAACCTCGTGGTTGTGGAAAAAAGCTGGAAAGCCTGACCCGAGTGCACCCAAAAGCCTCTAACCCAGACCCAAGTGTATCCTAAAGGCTCTAACAAGTTTTATTTTTAAAAGTCTTGTGGTTTTGTAACCAGTCTCTTGATCTTTTAAGATCTGACTCATGATTTTTGAACACTTGAGACTGGTAATACTGCTCCAGTGCAATGTAGCTTCTTCTCCCACTGCAGAAGCTACTAAACCATACCAAGAGGTTTAACTTATTTCTATAGCTCAAGAACAGTTCTGAAGAGCAACTTTACCTTCAGAATGCCAAAGTGCACAAAATGGCTTATTATTAGCTGCTGACAATGTAACTGGCATGATAGAGGACAGGAAAAAGAAACTGCCCATGGCCTGAGCAGCTTACCAACTTATTTTTAAAGAAAGTGTTTCCTGAGGCAACATATTCCTGGAATTCCCAAAATGCTAGAATTCTCTCAAAGTAGCATCAACAATTTGCCTTTCAGCTAAAGCCCCCCCACTTCCTGTAAACACTTACTCATGTGCTTAATTTTACACATAGGAGTAGTCCCATTGGCCGCAATGAGACTGCTCTCACATGTAATGTTAAGAACATACATGTCTGCAGGATCAGGGACAAATATCAGAAAATAAAACACCAGGCTGCCAGTTTTTTGGGGGGAATGGACGAGGAACAATTGTCTAGAATGTGTGTCAAGGACGAGGCAAATTTCATTAGGCCGAATTAAGTCATCCATAATGCAGACAGACTGTACAGAACGTCCATATCTGTGCAGCTCCCTGATCAAATCCATTCCAACTTCAGGGCCAACTGTCAGCAGCGAACACATTTTTAAGACTTTAAATTCTGTTTACACCCAGTGCTCCCACATTTATATCATTACGTGAAATATTTTTGCTAAACAGCCTTTTGTCTGTTCTAGACAAGGCCTAAATTGTGGCTAGTGTGGTATTTTACTTTGTGAATATGCATGTTAAACTCCATGGAGTTCAGACCATTGGTTCTCTATTGAACAAATCATATTTAAACTCAGGTTAGTGGCTGGTGATTTGAACCACATTATTCACATGTCATTCATCACTTACAAAGTGTGCTTAGTAGGGCAGCTCCACAGATACTAAATGAGGGATTACTGTACTTTGCATAACCCAGCGGCACTAATAACAAGGAACAAGACTGTGAATTAAGCACCCAGGTATTTGTGGTTGAAGTGAAACCAGTAAAACTCATATATAGCGTGGCTTATGGAGAGATTGTTCTGTACTAGATACCGTAAATTCTCAACCCTTAAATACAAAATATAACAACTCCCTTTCTAACAGTTACTGATTAGTCAGACTGAAATCAAAGTATATGATGAATTTTTCCGGGTACTTTCACAATACAGGTAGTTACATATTTAATCATTTTATTAAGATGATGTTATTAACCAACCAAACTGCTCACAGAGGTTCCCATATTAGCAGCCATGTGCTTTTGATGTAATTTGTTTTTATGTAATTTCAGAACTAGTTCTGAAACAATGGGAGTTGCCCATTCAATTAATTATGCTTATTTAAAATACTTCATATCACAAAACGTTAACATGTATTTTTTGTAAGACACCAGGGGTAACTCAATGATATCAATGGGAGTTGCGCCATTAACTTCAGTGGGGCCAGCATTTCACGAGACCTGGATATTATTTTGCAAAGTTTTAGACGGATGCAATTTGAAATGGCCAATACATGAAACCATGAAAAATGAACATACTGGGTTTTAACATGGTGGTAGCAAAACCAAAGAGAGGACACTATTTTACAGTTTTCAAATTTAACAACAGATCGCTAGTAAAACTTATCTTTTCCAGAATGGAACAGTTCAAGGTGAAGATAGAAGGGCAAAGAAACTCGGCGTTTTAGGTTTTGCTGATCATAAGACACAAATGGTGAATTGTTTGAAGTTATTTTACTAAATGCAAAAAAGTCGATAGTCTCCCGAGTCAAATTCCTGATAGGATTTCAAATGGAAAAGGCGTTGTATTCTTGCCGCTACGGATCTGTAAAGGTTTGCATCATAGATCGGGGACAAGGGAGGGAGGGAAAGCAGCAAACCCCCAAGAACCATTGGAAAAAGAGAGAGGCGGTTTCAAAAAAAAAAAAAAGGAAGCGAAATTATTCACTGAGCGCTCGCCACATTACCAGCCTCCCCTGCCCAGCTGCCGAGCCTGAAGCGCGAGCAGCCCGTTGCTCACGAGGGACCCCACACAACAGTTTGCACCAAGAGCCACATACTCCGATGAAACTAATCAGGATGTTTCGGCCACGATCTGTGTTGCTCTCACATTGGTCCCCCCCCCCCAGCGCTGTGTACGCCAGGGAGTAGCGGGGGGCCACGTTCGCCTCCAGCCTAGCGCAAGCCTGGGAGAGGAAAGGGGTGAACCGGGCGCGCGGGCGGCCAGCCGGTCACCCCGCATTTAACCCGGCTGGGGAGGCGATGCCTGCCCGGAGGGGCATTGCAGCCAAGGCAGCTGGTGCTAACGAGCTGGCGCCGGGCAGGGTTCAAGAGGGGCGGGCTCTCTGCTGAAGCCAGGGGCGCCCTCGGACTCCAGCCTAGCTCGGGGGGCCGGCGCTGACTGGGAACCGCGGAGCTCCAGCTCCCGGGTCGCGGCCCGGCCCGGTGCGCACTCACCTTGAGCAGGTACTTGTCCACGATCTCCAGGCCGCAGCTGCTGCACAGGCACTTGCTGGGGGCGCAGCCGGAGGCCGAGGCCATGGACCGGGGCGAGGAGGAGGGGGACAGCGGGGCCGAGGAAGAGCAGGAGTCCTCGTCCCCTGCTGCCTCAGGGCTCACCTGTGGGAGAGCGGGGGGCCTGTTAGCGCGCTCGGACCGCCCCGCGCCGCCCTCTGCGCCCCCGCCGCGCGGGCACTTACCAGCTCCCCTTCCCCGGCGCCTTTCCGCCGCCTTCCCCCCGCCGGGGCCGCCGCTCTCCCGCACTCCTCGGCCATGAGCCCCGGGAACTGCAGGGGGAAACGGGAGAGCTGAGCGCGCCGCAGCCCCCCACCCCCAGCTCCTCCCCGGGCGGAGGAGGCCACCTGGAGCCGGAGGCGACGCCCGCGGGCTCCTGGGGGGGGGGGGGGGCGGTGGCAGCGAGCGCTCCCGCGGTGCCCCAGGAGCGCGCCTGACCCCCGTGGTGGGGGCAGAAGGTTAATATCCTTCCCCCTCCTCCAGCCGGGCTGGGGGGGGGGTATTTCTTTAATAACGGCAATTAAAAGGGCAAGGCTGGGCCGTGCAGAGCGGCCCCCGCGCTGGAGAACCCCGAAGGGAGAGCGCGTTAATGGGACACTCGAAAGCTAATTACAGCGGGGTTTCAGCAGCCTGGCGTTTGTTCCGGGGACGCTTTGAATGAAAAGGCTTCGCAGTCAAGGGAGCTAGCGGCTCTCCGCTAAACTTGTTGCAATTAGAGCCGCCAGTGACTGACACTCGTTTCTTTAAGGTGTAAATTGCCACTTAAGAGCCCAATAAGAGACAGCAGTTGAGCTCCTAAAGGATTATTTTTACCCGGCGCAGAAAGCCGATCGAATAATGGAAAATATCCAGCTGACTTTAATGTGGTGCCATTAAAAAAATCGCACCTTTGTTCAATCGCGGGTCAACGTTTTTTAAAGCAATACAGTCGGGAGCGCTATTACACAAATCCTCCCAGCTCTACGGACACGTTGCGTTTCGGAAAGTGCGTGTGTGTTTGTTTTGATACACGCACCCCACAGCTACTTCCTAGTTTCCCAAGCTTACTGAAATCACCCTATAGCTACGGGGGGAGGATAGCCACTTTTTGGTTCCTTAAAATGAAAAAATGTAAAGGTTAAATCTTCGTATATACATTTAGTACAAATCTACAGATCAACGGATCTAATATAGCTTAAAAATCCCGAAGCCATGAACATTCACTACGCGAGATAATTTTCCAATCAGAACGACTATCTTCACAGTATCATTCCGGATTTTTTTTTAAACTTTGAACTAAACATGGAAGTTTCGCTCCGGTCATAATAGCCGCGAGCTCCTGAATACTTTAAATATTCCTAAGCAAGTTAATAGAGTCAGAGCCCACTTCTCCCTCTCATATTTAAAGCTCGGTCTCTGTTTTGTGGGTACACATTTGCCAAACTAAGGTCTATTTAAGATCACCAGCTTTTACAGCGTTGATGACTTAAATGTGGAGTACTAGTATCGGTTTACAGCTTTAATGTTCAAACTATCTTGCTGATTTGAATGTTCATTTATCCAGACTAATTTAAAGGCCCTAATGGGTCTAAAAGCTAAACAATTTCGCCCCTCCCCCGGCCTCTTCCTCTAGACGTGCTTCGCAAATTATTATCCACTGCCACGTCTAAAGAAACTCGAAAAATTGTGGAGCCCGAAGGTTGGTAACGTTAGCCTGCATCTCTGAGAAACCGACCACTCGCCTTCCCGGCAGCGCTTCTGGGTTTTGCCTAGGATCAGCTCACCTTCTCAGTGGAAATACCAAGCGCAGGAATGTCCTTGTCTTCTAGTTTACACACAAACATCGGATCGCTCTTCCAATACATGGCACTGCTAGGACCTCTTATCACATACCAACTCCAGAAAGGGCTGCGCTTCCACCGACAGAGAAAACACAAAAGCACCTTTGAAGGGCGGAAAAAAAAAAAAACAAACTCCAAGGCCCGTATGTTGCTACTACTTGCAAGGCTGTTCTTAGGATCCAGTTCCCAACTTCACTGATGTGAGGCCCTTCAGAAAAAAAAGTTTTGTTTTCAAGTGGGTGGAACCTCGCAAAGGAAAAAAAAAAAAAACAACCTTGCAGCCTTTTGCTGGCTTTCTAGCCTCACCTCCTTGTGTAAAACCCGCCTTCTGTACATGTTAAGATCTTTATCGTTACAAGCAAACTTGCTCCAGATTTTTGCTCTTAAAAAAAAAAAACCAAAAAAAAAACCCAGGCACTGGTGTGTGTGTGTGTGTGTTTTTTTTTTTTTTAAAGCTCCGTCTTCATCGTTTGCCACAGCTTCTCCTCCAACCCTAAACAAAGATTCAGGTTACACCTCTTTCTGTATTAACAAAGACGCCAAATATCAGGGAAAGCAAGAGGATGTGTGAACTGTAGACTTTATCTGTTCTACTGAAATCCGAAGCCCGAATATGTTTGTTTCGTCCACAGAAACGCAGCAGAGTCTAAAACCACCTAACTACGTTCTGTTCTTACCCATATCGCCAAGTTCCTATCGGTAAAAGCTTTCTCATTAAGATTAAAAAAGGGAACATCTGAGCAGCCTAAAGCTTATGGCATTGCTGTAGTTTTGAAATCAAGCCTAAAAGAATAAAATGTGTTGCTAATTAGCGTCCGTATCTTTGATCGTGACCTGGGCAAAGCCTGGTGTGAGTTGGCTGTCCACTGCCCAGAGAGTTTCTGGAAAATTAGAGGCGATTCTGATCGGTAAATGATTCGGTGCCGATTATTTGTGCGTTTTTCATACGATTGTGACATTCCCCATAGAGCTCCACCAAACACAAGGGAACCGGTGCGTTCTGAACCCTTTCCCTAGAATCAAGCCACAACTTCTGCAACTTGCAGGTGAGGCGGTAAATACGCCGTGTCTGCTTCTGTGTAGGTATTTAACTAAATCATATCCATGTGGTTTTAATTAAAGTTGTGTTTATTTTCCCATTCCTCTCTCCCGTTTTTGTTTTGTTTTGGAGCTCTCTAAAGGTAAATGTATAGATGCAAGGCATTTTTGCCAACGCTATGTAAAACAGACTGCAAGCGGTTGATTTAGCTGTTTATACATTTGGAAACAATGCAAGTTTCTCTGACGATAAGGGTGAGTCTTCTTATTTTCAAGAGATCCTGCGAGGAGATAAACATTGTTGCTTAATGCACACCTCCAGCCTTCTGAAAATGTTATCCAGCTTACAGACCGATGTTGCGAAATCTTAAATACCTGAATAACTTTCACACCGGTGGATAGTTTCCATTGAGTTCAGAAAGTCACTGGCTAGAGCTACTCAATCACTTGCAAAGATGTTTGCATAGATCGGGCCCTAGGAGATTTCTCCTTAGACAAAAATCGACCCTAAACCCGATCGGACCCTAGATAGAGTTTAGCTTTCAACCTAATCCTAATATCCGTGTCAGCTGTTGGCACGGTAAACTCGAAAAGACAGCAAGCACACGGTATTTTTTTTTATTATTATGACTAGGTTTATGACAGTTAGTATGATAGAAAGCCTAGCCACCCGAAATGGCTGAACTCAGAGAGCTGGAAGACTGGGGCTAGGGTTTCAAACAGCATTTAGGGCTGTATTTTTAAACATTCCGCCTAATGCCTTGTCCAAAGAATCTTCCTGAAGTGTCGTTAGCTCTCTACAGATTCAGACGGAGGATGAAGAAACTTCTGCTGGCAAAATAAAATCGAGAAGGGAGCACAAAGCCTCCGAAGAGCTCCAGAAAAGGTGGGTTTCTCTAACTTCAGAGATTTGGAATGAAAGAGGGGGGCTTTCCCGTCGTGCTTCCCCCTCAGTTACAATATAAAATGGTTTTAAATGCACAGTATATTAATGTTTAGATTTGTATTTACTTATTTTGAAGGGGACAACTAATGCTGGAGGATTTCAAAATACCAGCTCCCTTTGGGAAATACCTCCCAGTTTGGGAAAAGAGGTTGAGTTAATCGTTTGTGTCTACATTGTAAACAAAGATCGGTTTTTTATGTGACCTTCGCTTTACAAATGACTTGTCTGGCAGCTTTACCATCAGAATGGTGTGGTGAGACCACTTTTACCAGGCGTTCAGGAGCTGTGGGTTCGGCCAGTTATCTATCTCCCTGACGTGACTGGGCTACATTTAAATGTTACATTTACTTTCATGTTAGGACAGCACACAATAGAAATTTAAACAAGTGATAGAGGTGGTAGGTTCCTGCTTACCAGGAAGTTCAATTTCTCAAAGTATTTGACTTCAGATCCCCGCTTATTCTAGAGTTTTTTAGACTCTGTAAGCGAATCTCATTTCTTCCCTGGCCTTTAAGGGTCCTTTGGTTTATCTATAGCTTCTACACCCACGTCACTGAGGCTTAGCTCCTGAGATTAAAGAGAAGGAAACTCCCCTACCCTTGCTGGAAAAAGGGTTTTTAATCAGGACGCGCGTTGAAGTACACTTGATAAGAATCATTCCAGCTGGAAAAATATATTACCTTGGTTGTATGTAATAAATGGATCTGCACCTATATAATACACGAGGCTGCCCTTAGGATACCTTCTTACATGTGCATAGAGGAGATCCACCCCAAACACCATAACCTCAGCAACGGGCGCCTTACTCTTGTGGGAAGATAAACCAGTGTTCCTCTGTCCCCGGGCTCTCCCGAATTAAGGACTGGCAGACGATGCTCCGGGTAGAGTCACTCCGCTGCTCTGCGTTGGTGGAGAACCCGGGAGCAGAGGGCATGAAAGGACCGAGCCCATCCTGCCGGAAGCGGGCAGGCACAGTATAATTGTACAGTGCTGAGCCGTAACGTGTAATCGCCTAATAATGTTTGTGCCACCTTGACATTCTTATCGAAAGCATCAAACTGATATTTTCCCCCTTGGCTTTCACCGCAGGGACCTTTATAAACCCCCTTCATCAGTGGGATGAAATTAAGCCTGCATTGATGGTAGTCCCTTGAAACTCGATATTTAAAGGCAATAAATCTGAATTAGCAAATTATAATTGACGTTGTGAGGTCCCACTAAGTTGACTAGGCAGCATTTTGCATTTGCTCCTCACAGGGAATAACCACATGTTTGGGTCCTGAAAATAACTTAACCTGAAGGTGCAAGCAATTATGGAGCTGATCCTAGCATGCCAGGACCTCCCCTCCCTTCCTTCCTTCCTTCTCTCTTCCACCCACCCTTACCCTGCTGTGTGACATTAGACTTTATAATCTGTTTTAAATGATTCGATACAAAACAAGCCTCTGTTCTGAGGAGCTCGAAAAAGACACATCATCGAGGGAAATTATGTGTCGAGTAGAATGTCTGAAGGAATTTTGTTTCAACTCAGGTCCCTTTCTGTATCTGAGGTGCTTGGAGTAAGCTGTGTTTACTTGTCTGGTGTCCTTTCTTCGCTCTGTGAAGGGATGGCCCCTTATGTTCTTGTTGCATCTCACTGGGAACTGGTGGTTAGCTTGATCTAAAACAACTATATAGGGTTTTTTGAGAGAGGAAAAATATTAGAAATTGGAGCCAACACAATCAGTACATACAGTGCCCTCAGATAGAAAGAGGTGTTTTTCCCCCAAACATACAGAAGTAATTAGCAATGTATTTCCAGAGCAAAATAGATTTCCCTGTATGTCCCTTTATTCTCCAGGTATTTTAAAAAAAAGATATCAGCAGTTGTGAATGTCAATAGCACTTAATGTTAGAAACACCCCAGCCATTCAAGTCTCTTGACTTCCTCTACAGATGTCCCAACAATTGCCTTTTCTTATCAGCTGTTCCACACAAGCCCCCTTCTTCTTTTTGTCTCTTTGAATTAATGCACTAATGTCACCTTTTGGCATCTATTGGAATGGCTTTGAATTGACAAGATTAAAAAGTCCCAGGCTTTGGGAAATGTCTCCGCTATATCTCATTTTGGTTCGGGAATGCGGCCCCGAGAGCTTAAAATGTAATATTTTAATTCCGTTATAGCAGGAGAAAGTCTTATTGAGAGAGACAGGTTCAAGAGCGCGCTCTGTCCCATGCTCCGGGTCAGGTGTTCCGAGCACAGGAAAACATTTTGTGCTATCTCAAAAGACGCGCTCTCCATGCAGTATCGTATATAAGATCGGGCTGCGAAACAGAAACTTCTTTGTCTAGAACACGTTATTTGGGACAGAAAAACACGGTTATGTTGGGTTGCTTTAAAAATTTTTGAATGCATTTTATTTATTTGGAGTTGGTTTAAATTCTACACGAATATATAATGTATATTATTATATATATAAAAGACTAAAGAGAAGGACCATGTTCAACTCAGTCCATCCAGTCTGTTTGCCGCTCTTTTGCTGCAGAGCGCGTGGGGACCTTTTTCGCACCCCTGAGCACTATAATGGTACCCATTTAGGCTGTAGGGTAGCCCGGCCAGGATTGCCCATGTAGGAGGAATTCTAAGGGTGACACTCAACCTGTGTCTGGTTGAATTGTTAATCTTGTTGGAAAAGTGGTTCTGAGCTTTGTCAATAATTTTCTGCTCTCTGACATACGTCTTCCTATAGCAGAAACTCGTCTGCAAGCACTGCCCATAACCCAAGTGATACGACAATTCATGATCAGACGCATTGGGAAATAATGCCTTTGCTAAAACAGACACGTTGCAACTGACGTTTCAGCAGACATTGATGGCGGGGAGGGGGTGCATTTTCTGTCCCCAAAAAGCGTGTTTAAAAAAAAAAAAAGCAGCCCGGTAACTCATGCAAATGGTTGTCAGGTAATATAGAGCGGTTATAGTGATAATAGCCATGATCCTTCAAAAGAGTTGAACTTTTCGGGTGAGCTGAATATTGTAATGCTCTGGCGAGAGAGGTGTTTCTGAGGGGGGGGGGCGAAGGCAAGCAATGCTGTAATTTGGAGATGGGGAGTGCTTCTGGGACTCCTCCCTTGGTTCATCCCATTCAGTGCTGTGTGTCACTCCCCAGCTTTATCTCAACGGAGCCGCTTTCTCTTCACCTGCAACGCTCTGAGGTTCCTAGTGAACACTCGCAACAGTCAAAAACTTCCCGAGGTGTAGATTGAAGAGAGTTTCCGACTGTACCTTGTTACTGTTTCCTACCTACAGGAAAATAAGCAGTTTCCCCAAACATTAGAGAAATACCAATCCCCTGACAGTGCCTCAGTTCTCTGTTCTATTGATCGTAAACAGTACAGTGTATCTAGAGGAGATACCTAGCCAACTCCGGGCCGGATCCAATTCATAAAAGGAACTCTTAGGCTGACTGTCAATAGAAATTGTTGATTAACATTGTCTGGGAAAGAGAGAAACCCCGACCCTGGACACACCACTGCGGCGGGCGCCAATCCTTCATTGGCCGGGTGATGGGCTGGAGAACCTAATGCATCGTTTTCATTGTTAACTCCTGTGATTCTCTGGAAAATCAGACTAGTTCAGAAGCGGGGGTACGCCTTTAAAAGGAGCGGGTATTACCTCCCTTGAATGTGCGAGCAGGGAGAGATTTAGTCGGTTTCTTATACCGCTGAGCATTCAGAAATAATGCCAGGAAGTGTGTGGGTGGAAGTGCTAATCAATTGCATATAGGAGAAACTTCGTAAATATTCTGCGATTAAAATACAGCATAGAGAAAATGCGGAGCACAAAGATTTTTACCAGAGGCATAATTTTAAAGAGCTGGTACTAGCGTACAGAACAGCTCACCGGGTTTCTCAAAACGTGACAACTTTTACTACTCTGTGCAAAGTAATTATAGCCATAGTAGATGTTGCCGTTTAAAATTTTATACAGTGAAACTTTTACACGTGAAAAAATGGTGCTCTTGGAGAGTACCCTGACATTACAATCCACTTGTGAACAGCTGGCATTAAAAATGGGTTAAAATAGCGCGGTGGCATGCATCAAAAGAAAGACCCCGAGGAGATGGAAGGTAATGAACAGACATGACTCAGGAGGTTGCTAATGTACAGAAAGGAAAGGCACTCCCAGCTAGAAAGAAAAATTGATGCTGTTTTAGACTCTTATGTACCTGGTGTGGTCTTTGTGATATTTGAGGTTGCCCTGCATAGTCTGTCTTCTGGGAGAGTATTTAAAAATGAATGTGAGCTTCTGTTTGTTCTGTTGCTAATTAAACCTTTGTTTAAAATCATGCATTTTAACTCTAGAGGGGCTCTATCACAGAGTCTCGCAACAGACCGGGATGGAGTGAAGTATTAGAAGACTAGACAGAATAATTATTCACTTGCTGGAATTTCACAGGGGTTTTAAATGAGCAGGGATAACGTGGACTGCATCATGAATAATGGATGGGCCTAATTTAAGAGCAGAAGTATTTCTGGTATATTTCTTTTGAGTCTTGTTGAAAGGAAATTATTTGTGTGCAAGGCCAAGTATATTTCTATCCTTTCCAGCGGAAAGTCACCTTTTTTAACGGCCGGGAGAGTGACTTAGATAATGACAAGGGATTGACTGTAGCACCCCTGCTTTTATATCACAGCATTCTCCCCTGTGCCCTAGGCTTGCTCTGGAGCCTTTGGGTACGCCCCTCTCTGCCTCAGTTTCCCCACCTGTGAAAGGCAGATGAAGTTACCGGTCTATACAAAGCGTTGTGAAAGCACCAGAGCTTCGTAAGTGCTCAAATGTGCCATGCATACGGTGAGATTTCCTGGCGGTAACTTCTCCATCAAGTCTTAGCATTCCTAAAGTTACTGCAATAGTTGTGTTCATTGGCACCCTGAGTGTACTTGGCCAAATCCTGGCCACGCTGGTGGGTGAGGGTGGGCGGTGATTTGAGGCGGAGGTCAGAGGGAGGCCTGCCAAACTTGTCCTTAACTCCACAATAAATACTAGCAAAGATCCCCAGCTCTCACAGCGCCCCTGAGCTTCCCTTCTCCATGTCGTGCTGCACATTAGCCCTTTAGAAAAGGTGTCTGCCCGGGGAGGTTTATACCCCAGGCAATGTCCATTTCTACCTCTTCTAGGGGAGTTAATCTAGTGAAAAGCAAGAGCAGCTTCTGCCCAGCGAATTGTCTTCCTGCTCCTCTGCAAGCAGACAGGGCTGAGGGCAGCAGCACCTGTTCACCAGGAAACCTCCCTCTCTCCCCGCCATGGTGCCAGGTGACCTTTTCTATCAGGGAAAAACGAGCTAGCACGGCCTCTTCCCATGAACTCTCTCTTCTCTGGCTGGTGTGAGCTCTGGCTCGGCCCGGCCCGGCCCTGCGGCAGGCAGGCAGAGTGGACGGGCTGTTGAATGATCGTGAGAGTCTCTCTTCTCACCTGGCAGGATCATGAGCTCTCCGCGCACAGCGATTTGCGAGGCCGGGCCCTGGGCCCGCCAGGTGGCCGCATTAACATTATCGGCCCCATTGTCAAATGCGCTCAGCTGCTGTGGACATTCGTTTCCCCGGGCTAGCTGGTCAAATTGGACGTCAGCCGTCCGCCCTTTCACTGTCCACCATCTCTCCTTCTAGGGGAGATGGGGGCAGAGTCCTAAGGACCGGCTCCTCTGTTATCACAGGACCAAGCGGGTCCGATTCACAGGGCCACACGGTCACTCCCTCCTCCTGCAGCTGTCTGCCAGAGGTAGCCGAGAGCCGCCCTAGAGTAAGCTTCCCCGCCGGCCCCCCACCTGTCAGTAACTGGGAATTTGTCATGCTACTAAGTTACCAGCAAACTTATTTTCCAGGCCTGAGCAATTAATTCACAGCAAACAACTGGGTTGGTGCAATTAGGTTCTCCGCTTGTAGGGTAGCAGGGGAGAGGCTGCTACTTTCTCCAGGTTATGGTCGAATGCGTTTTGGAGGAGGGATAGCTCAGGGGTTTGAGCATTGGCCTGCTAAACCCAGGGTTGTGAGTTCAATCCTTGAGGGGGCCATTCAGGGATCTGGGGCAAAAATTGGGGATCGGTTCTGCTTTGAGGAGAGGGTTGGACTAGATGACCTGCTGAGGTCCCTTCCAGCCCTGATATTCTATGATTCTAACACGTGGCTATTTTGTTCTGAATTCTGTATGTGTGGCTTATGTGTGAGTCGTCCGGTACAGCGGGGTGGTGTGTCTGTTCTGGGATTAGATGAGGAAGCAAGCAGTTCCACCGCCAGTACTGATAATGGGCTGCCTCCAGCCATTGCGCCAGTAGCTTGGATGGCTCCAGTATTCAGAGACGGTGGCGTGAACAGGGTGGGAATGAAGTAGTTTAAACATCCGAATGGGCAGTTGAAGACGGAATTTCATATGGGTTTTAATGTCCTCCCATGCTGTGTTGTAGTGAAATTCATTTGGCTCAGGTGCTAGAAAGAGAGTGAAATTTACAGGCCGAGTCGAAATATGATTGTAATGGAGGAGTATTCTTCCCCTCCCCCGACCTACTGGATATCAAAAACAGATAACAGCTACTGCTGGTGGTTCTTGTTATTTTTTTAAATGCCCAGCTGCATACTCTTCACAGGCAAGGACCCTTTTTTATTATTTCTTAGGCGTGTGCTCACGTTTTGTTGTTTAATGGAAGAATAAAAGTTCACAATCCAGAAGCTGTAGAGGGGGATTATGTAATGACCCTGTAATGCATTAGATTAAAAATAAGTGCATCACCTTTCAGAAGTTCCTTAAAACAAACGCGAAGAGAAGGTAAAACTGTCGAGGGGGGCTGAAGGTACAGCTATAATCAATACAGCCCGCCCCCCGCAACGCTCTAGGGGAACCCACACCCTCAAGGCTTCTGAAAGGTTCCCCTGAGGAATCGTATCTATCCCCTTAATTCCCTTCACCTCTGTTTATGTGATGAATAAACACTGCTCGCTCGCAGGAGACCGCTGCTGACAAATGGAAATATTTACTGGGGGAGGGGAACTGGAATTCTCTCTGCCGTCACCCCACGAGGTTTCCAAGCCCGCTAATCCCAGCCCAGGGCAGCCCTCGAGAACAGTGTCTTGTACCTTTCCCCTCCTTCCGGGCATCTCAGGGCTGCGTTTGCGCCTGGGCAGGGGGCGAGAGGACCTTGGTAACAAATACCCTAGAAAAAAATGAAAGCTGGGGGCCGGTTTAAAACCCTCGTTTTCCCTGCTGGTTCTCCCCTGCCCTGCTGGCAACGCTGTCCCTGAGATGTGGGTTTGCCTGGAGGATCGGGCCCCGACCTCTCCGGCGGTTGCTGCCTAACAGAGAGGAATAATTCCCCGTGCCGAGAAGCCCATGGGGCTGTGTGGGAGCAGCCCGAAGAGGCTGGCGCTCGCTCTACCTCCTCAGGAAGGGCAGGGATAGGGACGATGTTTGTTTGAACAAACGGCGAGCAGTAAGCAAGTCTCCTTCTGCCTTTCGGCAGCATGAATCTCCCCCGGCGAGCCCAGGGCCCAGCGTGTCCCAGGACAGAGGGCCACGATGCCATAAGTTACGTGGGACACATCGTGGAGCTGGAGGTCAGGGCAGGCGTGACAGTTCCCGCTGCTCCATGGTGCTGCGGTCCCGGCGAAACCCCCGCGATCGCGTCCCAAGCGCTGTCAGCAGCCCGTAGTGTCCCCGGCGCGTCCCCTGCTCCGCACCGCTCGCCTGCATAAATTCTCCCCTCCCCGTGCATCCATTTCTGCACCGAGGGGGTGAAAGCGGCACCACCCCCGTGCCTGCGGATGGAGACCCTGTATCTTTTAACTCACACCCACAAACCTCCCTGGCCTGTCTCTAGGTCTAAACACTGGTCCCAAAGACATGAACTTCAGCTGTTCCAGCTGTCGTGATTCCAAGGACTTTCCAGCCCGGCTGCTCTCACTTAGCGGGACACGTTGCCTTGTTCCAAACCCCCTTTGTATTTCACGGGCAGACTTGAAACCTGTGCAGTGTCAGGGGCTCTGCACAATCGGGAGAAAGCCCTGACCCAGCCACAGCTCCTGAAAGTGGATTAATTACCAGTTAAACGTCAAGTCGGTTTCACAGGGCTTTACACTGTTTAGATATATTTGAGAGTGACCCGTACAGCTGCAGAATGTTGTCAGTTTCCTTACGTATCCTGCCAATTTGATCGTCTCTGAGATCAACAGCATTTACCATTAGCTTGTTATTGATATGTGTGTGAGCCTTTTAACCAGAGGATGCAGACTAGAGCAGCTATATCAACCTAATCCGGAGAAATGATTTCCGTGAAACAGCCAGGAGAAGTAGACAGCCTCAGGGACGTAGAAAGAAAGGGAGACTGAGTCACAGAAAAAGTGTTTTTTTTAAATAAAAGAAATAAAAGGTAAACAATGGAGCTATCGGCGTAAAATTTGAGCTGGACAAGAAATCAACTATAATTGTACAAAAGTAGTAATATAAATAGACGGTTTTTTCTCTTGCTTTGCCGTTTGATTTTATTGTTGATTACAATTTTTTGTATCTATTTTGCAGAGCTGTAAAATTGCTTAAAAAATAAAGTATGATTTCAGAATATGTTGTCCTAAATTCCCCTGTACAAAGGGTAGTGCTTATGTCGTCATGTTTTCACTTGGCTCATTGTTGCGAAAAAAAGTACGTTATAATGAGTACTGTCTTGAGATAAGCTGCTTTTTTTCGGAGTGTGTGTGAAGGGGTGCGGGGAGGACCCAAACGTACAATTTCACTTCATGTGTTTGTGTTCATATTAAATACAATGGTTTTACTAGAGGTTATAAATATCCTGCATAGGTGGGCTGTTTATCCCTAATGCTCAAATGTACGATGCCAGGGAAATCCAGGATTGGTACAATTCATTTAATTGTACAATTCTCTACTTTTCAGGTAGCAGTGTTAGCATATTTCCACACGTTTAATAACACAAAGGGACTGCAGTAGCAGCATACGAAAAATATTTATACTGTGTTTATTTAGGATTTTATAGATTATTCTTTCTTTAAAGTGCACACTTTGAATGCATACGGCTGTTTCACTATGATGACAATTTGACTAAATTATGCACGAGCAAGAAAAGTAATTATAGAATAACGGGGCTTCTTATTTACAGCAATTTATAGGAGGGGGAAAAAAATCTTTGTTCTGATCCCCCTCTTCGCTCCTTAATCGCAATGCTCATGGTGACACACAGGAAAACGTTCACATGCCAAAATGAGTTTGGAAAAATCTCAGTAGCATTTCAGATATAAGGAAATGCATTTGTTGTCCTCTCTCTTTCTCCTTCCTCCTCTCCTCCGCCCCTTCCCTTTTGGCAGTGGGAACCTTTTTAATATACAGCCTACAGTTTATTGTTGCTGTTGTTACTTTGGTCACATGTGTTCCTGATATCTCCTCTGCCTTCAGCATACTTTGTTGTGTTAGAAAGATTTTACACTCATCTGGCTAAGGGGAAAAAAAAATCTTGCCAACACTATATGATGCCCAGTTGAACGTTGGCTAACCACCTTCACTTTTTAAAGCCTCTTTCCCCACCCCTCCTACCAGAATCTGTACAATAAAACTGTAATGAAATATGTTTATTCCCCCTGACAGACCTCAGCAGTGCATTTACACAAGTCGATAGCAATTACACTGAGTGCTTGTTGGAAGGAAACAATATTAAAATAATAAAGATGTCTAAAGAAAAATATTTGGAGACAGGCCTATTAAAGTGAAACTTAATAATCACTCAAATAAACAACAACCTTGGCTTTAAAAAATAAACCTGGTGCTGGGAATGGGCCGCAGGCGAGGACCACTTCACAGTGCTCTGTGAGACAGATGGGCCACATCCTGCCCTCAACGGGAACTTCTGCTTCAAAACCCGGGGCCCAGCCCGAGCCAAGCTTTTCTAAAATCACGGCGAGGGGAGCGGGACTTGCGCAGTTGTGCTGGAGGGCAGGCGGAATCCCTCGCGGTTGCGGAGCGCTCGGCACGTGGCCTGACAAAGAGACCCGCCGCTGGCCTCGGCTCTTTCCACGCAGGGGCCCGGCAGTGGGCGAAGTCGGGCGCCGAGCTCTGCCCCGGGGCGTGGCGCTGCTGGGCTCTCCAGGGAAGGTGCAACTCGAGAAAGCTCACACGGGTTTCTAAACGCCCAGCGAGGCTCTGTAGCCTCCTTCCAGCGGGGCTCCGGCCGTGCACGCGTGTGAGCGAGGGGCGGAATCTACTTGGTGCTCAGGGGAGAGCGGGGCTGGGGGGGGGCCGCTTCTCCCCACGGGTCAGGTGCGTGGGGCCGGCGGCTCAGGGGCTTAGCTCAGGTTTCACGTGTCTGCCCCTTCAGGCTTCGGCTCCAGCGTCTCCTCCGCTGCCAATGGGGCCGTGAGCTCCTCCTTCCTGCCGGCGGCCCAAGATAACAGTGTGGCGGGGGGGGGGGCAGGAACAAGCACCCCCATTCTCCCAGGGCAGCCCGTGCGGTGCTCGGCGGGCCGGTGCGAGCGGGGAGGCGCGGCCTCCCTGCCCCCCGCCCGGGGGAAAGTGCTGGGGAGGGGGCCGGCTTGCTGCCGGGGCACAAACAAAAGCCAGCGCGGACCCCGGCTGCCTGCGCAACACGCGCCTCGCAGCCGGCGGCAGGCAGGGGCTTGCGGTGGTCACGGCGGCGTGTGCGCATTTCAGCCTTGGGTTTCCACAGGGCTGCTCGGAAACTCGCCGGCCACGGCGGTCTCTCGTGGGGTGTGGAGAGGGATCCCCAGGCAACGCGTGTATCGGCCTGAAACGAGACCCCCACAGGCCCCTGGGAGTGGGATGACGATGATCTTGCTGAAATGCAAGCACGGGGCGGCTTGGCGGATCCTCATGTGTCTGGTTTCAATTATTCTGTCTTGCCTGAGCAATAGCGAAAATAACTGACGTGATGTAGCCATTCCGGCAATACCCCACGTCTGCCATGGCTCAGATTGATACCTGTGCGCAGCATGGGCCACACTATGCCCTCTAGATTTGCTCACAGAAAGCTCCTACAGATCCCCCCTCCCCCTATGATTTTCCCCGTGGCTTGGGATGAGCTGAGCCTTTTGTATGGAGCCTAAAATGTCTAATCACGCCACCACATTGTCCCACAACTCCCAGCCCCTGGAGAGGCGAACAATCCCCTGAGGAACTTGGCACACTGCTGGGGACTGAGTTCTCGCCTTCACATCGGAGAGATCTGCTGTACAGAAGTGGGTGGCTTGTGGCATGTAGGTATTACTCAGGGTACCTGTGACTCTGCAGGGTATGGAAATCTTGACTCTTTTCCATTCCCGCAACCCCATTTTCTCACCACAAAACGAATCTCCATACGAATTTTTGGAGTTCTGCCTGGGCAACCTTGGCATAAAACACAAATGCACAGGTTCCTTGGCAACTAAGGTAAGTGGTGGTCATGGTTATGGGGCCTCGGATCTGTTAGGATTTTAAGTGAACACTGCAAATTAGCAGCTGAGCCAGGAGGATGCTCCATTTCTGAGGATGATACTGGCTTATTATCTGATCTCATCAACTGATGTCGCTATGTATCTGTTTCAGTTAAAATGCCTGTTTGTATAAAGAAGACGCGATAAATGTGTATAAAGGTACGTATCGTATGTATAGGGGTGTTTGCTACTAGAGTAGGCCTTTAATGAAGAAATCTGGGGCTGTTATATTACAGGGATAATTGCAGTGATAAATTCACACATATACATTTATGGCACCATTGTCTCTCATCATTACACAGCTTGGTGGAGAATGTGGGTAGGGCCTGCCTATGATGCTGGCCAATATTATTTACTTGTACTCCCCCCGATCTGTCTGTCTGTATCCAGTTGTCTCTTGTCTGACACTTAGATTGTAAGCTTTTTGGGGGCAGGGACTGTCTTTTGTTCTATGTTGGACCGCGCCTAGCACAATGGGGTCCACGATTAGGAGTAAATAACAATACTGTTCATCGCCGGAGCACTCCATGGGAAAAAATACTATCAGGCTGCATCATAGAGAAGAGAAGCACCTGCAGGGGAGAGGGGGAGGGGGCGTTAAAGAAAAGCCAGGAGAACACCGAGCCCCAGGAAGAAGGTGGGAGTGAGCTATCCCTAGACTTAATTAACCATGTTCGTACTCCTTTGTCGGTGTCTCAGCGGCAGTCAGTGGTGCAAGCAGATTTTAACTCTTACTGGTACGGTACCACCCCTCGCCCCTCACTTCACAAAAAGTGTTCCGTGACTAGAGCCCTGGGCGGATGCGAATCTACACCCCGCGGATGCGCATATCCGCCGATAGAAATTGGCATCCACTGAACCGCAGGGCTCTCCGGGGAACTGCAGCAGCGAGAGCAGCGGAACGTGGGGCCGCGGCTCCCAGGAGCCCGCGCCCCGCACCGGCAGCTCCTCCGGTGGGGCTGTACCGCCGCCGGCCCCACCCTGTCGTCCGGCGGGGCTGTGCAGATAGGTGGGGGCAGGCTGGGGGCGGAACAGCCCCACCAGGGGAGAGGCCGGTGCGGGGCGCTGGCTCCGGGGAGCGGTGGTCTCACGTTCTGCTCCTCTCGCCGCTGCGGTTCCCGGGAGAGCCCGGCGGTTCAGCGGGTACCGATTTCTAACCGCGGGTGGCTGCATCCACTGGTATCAGTTTGTGCCTAGGCTTAGGCTCTTGGGGGAAGGTCAAAACTACAGACAAGAAATCAAGTCACCATCAAATGCCAGCTTATCTCTCTGCATGAGCTGACTTGCAGAGTATCGCGGCCTTTTCTGTATCTTTCACAGGACTCTCTTTCATTTGCATTGTGCCTCTGAATGCCAAGCCAAATGCAGCCTGGGGCAGATACAGGGGTCCACCTGTTTTAATGAAACAATACTTCCCTCCCCCACACCTGAGCAAATATTTTTTCAGAGAACATTATATACATTGTTTTGGGGATCAGCTTCTGCTTGCCTTAATCAGGCAAGTGAGCCAACAGCCCTCGCTGGGCCTGCCTGTGTGAGTGGGGTCATTCTGGTCCCCATTTCCCATAATCAATGGTCAGATATGTTTGCAGGAACATTATATACTGAACAAACTGACACCTCTGAGCTGTGATTGCGCTTGCCAGATATTTCAGACAATTTTTTCAAAAATATTAATGAGTTTGGGAGCTTCCATTTTTGGGCACCCATTTTTGAGAGACCTTAAACAAGTCTGGCCATGAGAAAGTGCTGAGAGAGCCCACTCTCTGCAAATCAGGCCCATACAATGAGCGTCAAATTGGGCATCTTAAAACTGAGGCACTCAAAATCACGAGTCACTCTTGAAAACCTTGGCTGTCATGTAGAGCTCTGAAAGACTTCCTCAGTTCCTCTGATTACTACTCTGCTTGCATAATTAAGATACAAACAGACATTTTCTTAGAATATATATTACTACTTAATACCAACTCTGCTCTGGAATCTTCTGACAGAATGTCAGATGTGAAGGGCTATTCTTCTGAGGCATGTTAAAGGGCAGATTAATTCCTTCTCTAGGAAGAAGTGGCCAGAGCCCTTTCCCAGCTAATTTCCTGCCCTACATGCTGCTGTAACTTCCATTAGCTGTTTATTAAAAGGACCCTACACCCATTAAACAGCAGAAGTTTTTAACTAGACTCCCTGACTAGGAATTATGTTGGTTATAAAGATTAATTAGATGGAATGTTGGGAAGGAAGGCCAGGAAAAAAGATCAGTCAGGTAGCCAAATTAATCTCAAGTGTTCCCATTGAATTACATCAGATATACAGTAGAAACTGAGAGTTAAAAACACCAGAGTAACTGCCTGACATGTCAACCATACACCTCATTTGGAACCAGAAGTATACAATCAGGCAGCAGCAGAGACAAAAAACCAAAAACTAAAAAAACCAAATACCAAATACCAAATACTGTGTTAAACGTAAACGACTAAAAATAGAGAAAGGGGAAAGCAGAATTTTTCTTCTGCATAGTAAAGTTTCAAAGCTGTAGTAAGTCAATGTTCAGTTGTAAACTTTTGAAAGACCCACGGTAACGTTCTGTTCAAAGTTAGGAACATTTCAGAATGATGAAAACCCTCCATCCCCGAGGTGTCTGTAACTCTGAGGTTCTACTGTGCACGTGGGTCAGAATTGCCAGGAAGAAAAGGTTCCATACTCTGATGCCTGTGGCTTACAACCATCAAAATCTGTGTAAGTATAAACAAGTAGGAAGATGTATTTGAAAGGTTTATGCCTCTGTGAGTATTATATGTAAAGATGCTGTATTACTTTAATACACAATATAATACCTTTAAAATGTGGGCAGACTGCAGGTAGGTGCCTCGTTCTGATTTTTGAGTGTGTTTATGGTAGGAAAAAAAGGATCTGACTGTTCTCATTTTGATTTGACCTTGGCTCACACCCACGTAAATAAGGAAAATTGGGCCTGAGGGGTATGGTTCTATAGGAGGATGAAGCACCTAGACAATGTTTTTTCCCATTTCATGCACCAACTTACTTCATGCACTGTAGGCAGTGTTTGGAAAGGATTTCTAATATTCCCAGGATGGGGAAGGGATAAGGGGAAACCACCTGCAACTCCTGAGGGCAGCTCCCTTTGGCTGCCTGCTTATACCTAGCAGTTGTTGAAGAAGTTAAGGTTTTTCTTTTTTTTCTTTTCTTTTTTACAGTGGCTTTAGGAATGCTATATATAAGAAGAGCACATTGATCAGGATTTAAAATACACTGAAAATGACTTCTAATTCTTGGAGAGACCATGGCTCTGTGCAAAAGCAATACATTGAAATACCTTAACCATCGATGTCCTATGTAGGGGCCCAGTCCTGCTCCCTTGACATCCAGCCCTCAAGTTTCAGAGTGCAATAAGGAATATTTAAAATACATTTGTTTAATAATGTGGAGAGAATGACTATTTTAAATCTATAATTCACACTGCATACACAGGGGCTGATTCTACAGAGACTTTTGCATGTGAATAGCTTTACCTGTCTGAGTTGACTTCAGGAGAAGGACTCACCTAAGCAAAGTTACTTGCGCTTAAGTCTCTGCAGTCTTGGGTTGTTAGCATGATCTGATGCATTGTTTTCAGTAGAACTTCCACATGTGGTCATGCAATCCCTTGTTTTTACTACCTACACCTTGGCCAGGAAGTAGTTTGAAGCCATTCTCTTTGGGGTAGAATTTAAAAGCTGTGAGCCCTCATGAAATACATGACATTTTACCTGGACTTTTAAATGTAACTTTCTTTTTTGTTGCTTCAACTCAGCATTACAATGGGGGAGAATAGAGTAACACAGGAAACTGCTGGGGTAAGTGTTTGTTTTAACTTTTGTAAATAAACATTCTAAAAACTAGTCAGCTCCGGCTAGTACCTGAACAAAGCTTAAAGCAAGGCTGCACTGCTCTGCCTTGCTCTTCCTTTGTACCATCTGGGTGTAGATACCTGGGCTGGTGAAGAATTGTTTATATAGTTTACAGCGAGAGGAGAAGTAGTAGTAATGGGATGAAAAGAAACTTTGTCTGAATATAAGGAAAGGCCATCTGACAGTGACCTCTGTCACACTCTGGAAGAGTCTCCTGAGGAAAGGGAGGAATGCTATCACTTGGGACACTTTAAGAGGGACTGGGCAAAGCACTAGTAAATATACTCTGGGTAAAAGTCATGCTCTCATTTAGGGCCGAATCTAGCTTCCATTGAATACAGAAGAAAGATTCAGTGATTCCAAAGGATATTGGGTCAGGCACTTACACAGCATTAACTTCCATCTTCAATTTTAAGACACAAATATCACTGTTATTTTGGGAACCTGGGATTTTGATTAGACAAAATCATAGTGAGTGCAGAAATGGAAGGTACATTTATCCTTTCTTAGCTGCATTCCATCTGGCATATTGGCGGCGTTGTGCTAGCATTTTTTCAAGACATTCAGATAGATGAATATGCACCAAGCTCTGGCATAGGAGTATATATGATAAGCTGTTTTGTCTCAATGTCAGTGTATTATGGGATGTGCGGGTCTTATTGCAGAGCTAAATCATTTCAGAGGCATGAGAAAGAGCAGAACATATGGAACCCATTCATTGATGAAAGCTATGAGAAGTACTATTCAGCTATGAAACCTATGACTAGATACTGCATTGAGGAGGAATGGATTCTGACCAGACAGCTATTATCCCTAAAGACCTAGAAGAGAGTCATTATTACTAAGAGATCATTCCCATAATGAACGAGTAACTAAGATAAGTTTGGAATGACGATTACTGGTACAAATGCATCAATTTGCTAACATGTGCAGTGGCCATCTAGCCACAACTATGCTAATGGAAGTGTCGGAGGCACAAGTTTGAGAACCATTCCTCCAGCAAGAGGGCAGCCCAGCTAGTCCATGGCATTTTCTCTTGAAGGGGACACAGGACGATTGACAGAAGCACTGGGGTCCAATTGACAACATGATTGCGAAACTGACAAATGGGCTGGCTCATTAAAAGGGATGGCTTGGTGGGTGCATGCGGGCAGAGAATAAGGAGATCTCCCTCCCACACTCGTTAACAAGGCTATTTGGGGAAATGCAGAAAGCTTTATAGCAGGTGGGCATGGTGCCCTGTTGTGCATGCCTGTGTAATCTCACGTTTGCCTCCCTAGTATGTGGATGTAATCACTAAATGATCATGTCTGTTATGCTGGCATTGGTCTGAATGTCTTTCTTCCTTTGTAGTGTGATCTCAACTTTTAGGTCAGTGACTGATAGGGAGGTGATCCTGAAGTGTGGATCCGAAGCACTGCTGCTGGCTCTGCCAGAGGTCTCTTCTGCCTGTCAGAGCTGGGGGTTGGGGAAATACTCATTAAACATCACTTCGGATTGATGGAGGAAGAAAGTGAGGGGGTTCTCCATCTCTGGGTGAGAATGGGCAGCATTTCTGGTGTTGATGCCATGTTCGTGCAACAACCCTTCATTCGGGTTTGGACAGGCTCCATTAAGCTCCAACGCTTTCCTCTTTCAAATCCTGACCAAAAACACATGTTCTGTGGAGCTTCTCACTGTAAGCTCAGCCACTGAAGTGCTATAATTCATTATATTCAGTAAAAAAACCCAATCGACACCAAAACCCCCACCTCTGCTGCACTGACAAGTGTGTGCGTCAAGTGCTATTCATTTTTTCTGTTGCTTGTCTCTCTTGAGACCCTCCTTAAGACAGGATCTATGTATCTGGCATTTAGATGCTAGCCTGATAGGCGAAAATGCTTTCAGGAGAGAGAGAGATGTTTTTGTGTCTATTATGTTTCAGTACAACACTAAGCATACATTGCAGGTGCAGAACAAGTGGCTAATGCACATTACCTCTGAATTAGTCAGGTTTCCCTGCAGAATTATGAATACCAAAAAAGAGGGAGTAGTCAGGATAGGTGAACAAAGAACCCTATTTTATACTGCTCTCAGAACTTCCTTCCCCCAGGCTAGTGTGTCTTCATGTACAGTGTAGTAAAGGTATGGCCTTCATACAGTAACCATTTCAAGTGAATAATGAGCCTGTGTTGTTCATACAGGGCTCTGATAATAGTTGTTAGGTGAATCTTTAACCATAGGCCTGATCCTGAGAAGTGCTGAGCACCATTGGCTCCATTGCAAGCAATGGGAATGGTGGGTCCTAAGCACCTCACAGCTGGGCTGTAAGGAACATTTATTTATCTTGATGTTTAGATTCCAGATCAGGATTTACAAGAAAGGATTTAAGATTCACCTAACAATACTGTGTTTATTTTTATATATTTTTTATTTAACAGCAGAAGTATACAGATGGAAATAAATTAAAGCAGGAGTCATGAATCTTAGTATGAGACACGTAACAATAATAGTCAAGGTTGAAAAAAGTGTATATTATAACCTGAACCTGGAGTTATTCTTGGGTGTTATTTTAAGAAAATAAGCTAATAATGTGTCATAAGCCTCACTTTGGCTGCAATTCAAATCAATCACAAAAATCCCATTGATCTGAATGGGAGCTTGATTCAGCCCTTTCTAACACCAGCTATTGGTAGGTGTGTTACGTACAGAAGTTATAATGACTACATAAAACCTTGTGTAATTGAAAATCAACAAATGTTAGCAGAGAGAGAGAGAGAATGTGTACACTTTCATTAGTTTCATTTGGCAATTGGATTTGATCTCGGTCACTGTCTGCACACACTGCAGTACAGTACGGTACAGAGTTAATTAAAATAAGACAATTTTGCCTACAACTGTGTCTTTTAATTTAAACTAATTCTCATTGGCAACAAAATGTATTTGTCATTTTGTCATTTTGAAGAGATGCTAGATTAGAAGAGCCATTTTTATACACTCATTAACAAATAATCATATGTCATTTCAAAGAAAGATAAAGATCAGGTGTTTACTAGTTAGGGTTCATGTTAATCCTTCAAGCCCTGATGCTTTGAGGTGCTGAGTACCTGCTAGTCTCATTCAAAGAGTGGAGAGTTCTTGTTGTTTTGCAGGACCTTTTGAGCCCAATCCTCCTTCCTTTGAAATCCCTTTCAAAACTCCTCTTCACATCGCTGGTGCAGGATCTGTCCATTCGTGTACCTCTTTCTGTTGTTGCTGAAGACTGGTACTAAACAAAACTAAGCACAAGTACATGGATCTGATGAAAAGCATTTTAAAGACACAATGATGCGATCAAATAGGAAACAGGATAAGTGATACCTAAAATATATTCTGAGTTGCAAATACACACTTCCTAATATTTAAAACTTCTCACTCAAAGCCATTGTTTTAGGGAAGACTTTGAAAAGTTAATGGAACCCACTTAAGAGGGACTGAATATCTTCCTCTGAAATGAGTACACTGAAGGAAAAGGTTATGTTAAGATTATAGGTGTGCAATTTACAAAACTAATAAGTCTCAGGGACAGATTTTATAAAATGCCTTTCAGAGCCATTTAATTCATCATGTATTTAGCATTTGATCCTGCATCATTGGATGTAATAGAGGTTTTGCCGTTGACTGCAGTGGTAGCAGGTTTGTGCCTTATATAAGAGATTAACAATCTGTAACATGCCTCCGAAAAATTTAATTTAGACCTGGATTGGCCTCAAATTAGGTCTCATCCTGCTCACAATGAAGACAAAGAGCCTATTGATTTCAACGGTTAAAGGACTGGGCCCATTGCCATTTGCATGGAACGTTACCCAAACTAAAAGTTCTCTATTTAGTTTTTAGTGCCTCTAATTGTCGTTCCTGTCACTTGACTCTCATTTGAGTTTCAGCGGGTTGGAGGTCCAGCTCATTATCCAGTTCCATAGCCTTGAATGGAAAATGTGTTTTAATACTTTAAAAGTCTTTATGGTGGGATTTTAAAGAGCACTCAGTGCTGGCCTGACTCTGCTTCCATTGCAGTCAAATGGAGCCCTACCATTCAGTTGGAACAGCGTTAGGCTAACATTGAATGAGTACTTTTGAAAATCCCACCAATATCTACATCTCATCCTTGAGTGCATGCTTGATTTTTGTCATAGAAGCTTTGTGGAACAGGCTCTCTTAGTGTTTTCAGGACAGCCAGAATTGGAGTGAGCATTTTTCACTCCCTGCTTCTGGAACACTATGTGTCTGTATGCTGTTTTTGTGGCATACACATATGTATAAGGTACCGGTAAGTCAGAATAGGATGCTTGGAATGGTTCTTTTCACATAGAGAAATGGGGTGTGTGATTGTAAAATATAGATCTATATTTATGCTGCTTTTACAGTATGTACATATACCTGTTTTACTTGGCCAGAGATAATTTAGTGTCTAGGATATTTTGACACTTTTTGACTTATTCTGTACACAACAGGCCAGTTTGTAGTTAAAATAGTCCTCTTGAATTACAATCACAATATTTTAAATTGATTGCATTTTAGAATAGCTAATATTTTACTTTAGTATTGTGTCTTTTCCAAGAAAATATCATACAGTATTTGCATTTTTAGATGCTGTTCAAAATCTGATTACACGTTTCGCAACAACATCTGAAAGTGTACATGTTATTTTTTAAGTTGCCCCTGTTAATGAGTTAAATCCTGCAGTTTTTGGTCTGTCAGAACCCCTATTGACTACAGTGGGAGATTTTGACTGAGTAATGGCTGCAAGATTCGGTTCTCTCTGTGCAGATTTTTAAGAGTTTCTCATGGAAACACACTTGTATGCCAATGAAATACAGATGGCTTTTTTTTTTTTTTTTTGAAATTGAATGTCTAGGTGGATGTTTTAGAATATGCTACAGAAAATCCTCTGAGATGCATTAATGATATGAAGTACAGCTGTGCGGGAACTGGACTCTTCATTATGGAGAGTCTCATAATTTTGAAATTTCTTCAATTACAGAATAAAAACAAAAAAAATTAAAATTTTCCATGCACTGAAATTTTGAAAAAAAAAATCATTTCCGGTCAACTGAAATGTTTTGATTTGATTTCATCTTTTTATTTGATATTATTGATATTATAAATAGGCTTGGCAGAATTCAATTTCTATTTTTTTTTTATAATCTCAGTGGATAACATAGATGTTTATTTTCAAAAATTTATTTATTCTTATTGATTTAAATTTTCACAGTTGTGGGAAACTATGGAAGATCCAAAAATGGTGGGGGTCAGACAATAATTATTTAATGATAGTAGATGTTAAGGTTTATAGAGTTAAAGCTTTATGGCAATTAAAACACGCATCAGCATGAGATGTAAATATTCAAAATAAATATCCTTAAATCAAACTCTACGTTCTCAAGCAGCATTTTTCTTACTTTGCCTGTCTGTAAATTTTGATTATAATCAATGGAAATATTTGACATCACTTTGTGTGTGTATGATGAAACTGATGTTTATTAACACTTGCTGATAAAAACCTCAGCCTTCCAAGCCTAATTATAAAATCAATCAGTAAATAAAAATGAAAAGTCATTTTGAAATGGAAAATCAAAACAGTCCATTCTGAAAAGTGTGAAATTGAATGTTGCACCTTTATCAAAATGCTTTCAATTTTCATTTCAGAATGAATTTTCATTAATGGCAACATGGTTTTTGTGAATGTTTTTACTTTTGACGAATTGGCATTTGTGGACAGAAACATGTTGCATTGGAAGATTTCCAACCAGCTCTAATATCAAGGTATTTTTTATCTTTCAAGCACAATGCCCACATTTTTGATCACATGTGCACTTGTGGGTGTTCCCAAGCACAGTCTGTAAACCTCTCAACATGTGTGAATACAGGGCTGGGTTATGTGTGAACACACAAGTGGGGATTTGCCTGCCTAAATATAGACATAAATCTCTTGGAAATTTTGGGCTTAAATTTACAAGAAAATTTCTTGAAGGTTAGCAGATAAACATGGACAGATTGTGGCTTAATCTCATTTTAGTTACTGTATATCATTTTTAATATCATTTTACCTTAAGAACATACAAAATATCAGGGGTTAGAACCTGGCCCTGCTGAAGTCATTGGGAGGTTTGTTATTGACTTCAGTGGGCCAAGATTTCACCCCAGTCTTATACAGTCAGAAGAGTAGGGACTTAGGCATTCTCCTCAAGTTTTACATCAAGCTATAAAAACACATTAAGTTTAGAAAAGGGCAGTGGACTGGAAGTCAGGGTATTGTTCTATTCATACTTCCACCAGACACTAGTGTGGTTTTGGACAAATTACTTAGAACTAAAATCTGCTCTCCAGTCCAAAGATGGGATCATTATCCCCCTACTTTCTTGGAATTATTTCAGCTTTACACTAATGCAAAGCAGAGCAGAATTTGGTGCTATATCTCTCTGTGCCTCTATTTTCCTATCTGTAAAATAATTCTCCCCTTGGACAGAGGGGTGTTGTGGAGCTTATTTCCTCTGTTTGTAAAGCGCTTGGATATTCTCTGATTTAAGACATGCTTTGTCCTGATCCAAAGCCTTTTTAAGTCAATGGAAAGACTTTCTTTGCCTTTAGTGGACTTTGAAACAGGCCTCCATGAAAGTGTAATGTATTAAGTCACTCGCTTCAGTAAAACCGTACAAATGATGTGAAGTTTCTCAAAAGCTTCCAAGCAGCAGCCATCCGCCTTCCTTTTTTATCTTTCAAGATGCAGCTTTTTTTGTGTGTGGTAAAGATGTGGCTTCTGACTGGGGCGGGAGATGTTAGATTTTTAAGAGCTAAAATCTATCTAAAAGGGAACAGCCAAAAGGCATAAATCTGTGTGTCACAACGTATTTTTTCCCCAAGACAAGCTCAATCCTATTGTCCTCCCGCCTGCAAAAACAGAACTCTCCGTATGACATTTCCCTGAGACCTTAATGAGTTTAGTCTGTAGGATTTCCTTTTTTGGTGACATTATCAGAAGAAATTACCCTGTACCATTACCTATGGCCAATGAGGCCTGACAGGCCTCCTTTCTCTTTCCTCTCCCAGCCTGCACGCAATTCTCTTAGACAGGAAAGTATCGTCTAGACGTGACCCTTTGAAGTTTCCTTTTCCTCAAATGACCAGCTCACTGAAATTTCAGTGCTGTACTTCCCAGTCCAAAACACTCGGAGCTTGTTGATGCTGCCGTGCTTATTATAACCATTTACTGTACTACTCTGCACTGGAGGAAACGCCAGGCTGGCTGTGGAATTTGCCTGGAATTCATTCTACTCTAGCCCTGGGTGGCCTCGGGCTGGCCTGTGGTTTTAGGCTGAAGTGGGAGGGTGTGGGACTGCAAACTGAGAAGGCCCAAGATTGTATAGCTCTATAAATGATGTAGTGGGATTATTTCTCAGGCGATGCGAACCTTCAAAGCAGTTTAAAGAAAGAAAAAGTATGTCCTGAAAGAACGATCACTCATAAAGTAACATCTGAGCAAAGTGCCAGATTCAAGGTTTTTGTGGTTATTTTCTCAGACTTCCTACCTGCTTGCCAGTGCTGAAATCTGGCTGTCAAAAATCGGGCTCTCACTTTCATTTCAGTGTGACCTCCCACCTTGAAAACTATGCAGGATCAACCCTGACTCAGCAGTGGGCTTCTAATATATCTAAAACTCCCACTGAGGCTATTGAAAAACATAAGTAAGACTAGCATTTTTAGAGGAACAAAGCAAAACTCACTGCATTCCTATCACTCAAATACATGATTATAAGTCAGAAACTCAGAGGTTCTAGTCCTGGCTTTGATACCCATTTCTTCTGTGGCTTTGGGAAAGTTGCTTTGTCATGTGCTGACTTAGGTATGAGTGAATGGAATGATGTTGTGCTCTAGTCCTCGATCTACTGAGTACTTGCTGTTATGGGTAGCTAAGGCAGTTCTCCTACAGCTCAAATGGCAGCAGCTAGTGGTTTTGGAGCTGATGGATGAGGATTCTAATTGCTCTCTGATGTATCTATCTATTTAGCTATTGTGAAGACGTGCTTGCATTTCAACTTCTGTGCCTGAGTTTCCCCCTCTTTAAGAAGGGATAATAATATTTACCTCTTCACAGAGGTATTGTGAGGCTTAATCCATGTTTTTAAAAGGTTTGGAAGAAGAAGAAAAGTGCTGTATGATTGCTCATTATTTCTCATATTATTAACTCATGAAGTTTAGGACTCCTGTCCTTCTGTGAAAGGCTGCTTGTGATTTCAATGTAAATGGTTAGCATAAAGCAAAATAACAGTTTCCTGTTCTAGGAACATTTCTGTTATGACACACTAAGAGTAGAAATGTGTGACAGCCACGTCGGTCTACTGTCTGGGGAGGCTGGACGACTGAGTGGCAGCCCCGATGGGGAGCTGCACGTGTATTAACTCCTGCAGAGCCGGTAGCCTGGACAGGCAAGTCTCTGACCTCTGTATAGCCTGAAAGGCAACGAGCCTAAATGCAAACTGTTTCCAAACACCCAGTAATTGGATTGCAACAATTTGTTCTGCCCTCCAATCACACTTTACAAATGTCGAATCCAGCCCTTAGTGAGTGTGGATTGAATTGGAAAACAGTTAAGTGAGCTTGACAGACTCTGTATATTCTGTGTTTGTATATATGACAGTTCAATCATTTATAAACTTTCCCACAAAATCAAACAACACCCTCTTTAGGGAGTGGTTTTCTAGCTATTCTGAAAACCATGTTATGTGGCATCTAGGGTATACAAAACTGCAGCCAAATAACACTTTTGTTAGTGAGTTTTTTCCTTTCTCTAATTTTTCTTTTAAACATTTGCTCATCTCAAAGATTTCAGAGGGGTATTACTTACATGGTATTTTCTTTGTTTAGTTTTCTGCTGGCCTTATTTATCACTCGGTTACAGCCAGAGCCATGCATTTTTCAGACTACGTTATGTGACTCACAATGGTTTCAGTTTACATCCACTCTATCATTCTGTATCTCTCATAAAATTACAACAGCTAAAGCTTCAGAACTCTCTGCTATAGAATTATGCTAAGAAATAGGAACTCTCCACATGGAATCTCAGGTGCAAATGCCACCAGCCTGGATCAGATTGTCTAGTCAGCAAAAAATCAGAATGTCTTTGTAAACTTTAATGTGTCATCCCTTGTTCAATAATTTTGAGCTACTCACAGAGGACACTCCTGTGGACTCACCCATGGGAAAGGCTCAGGGAGATGTCTGGATTCTACAGAGTTTGCTGCCTCTGAGACGAAGCGTTTGTGGGCTCACAGGGGATGTGAAAGGTTGTGCTGCTAACTGGGCACTTAAGAGAGGCATCATCATCATTCATAGGCTGCTCTCCCTATATCTGCACCCTACTCTCCCATTGCTCCCCGTGGGGAGCGGACTTTGAAGAGTGGAATTTAATACTGTTCGTAGCAGCATTAACTTCTGCCTTTTTTATTTTTTCCTGGCCCAAACTGCTGGATTGCTGGGGAACATGCCATGGCTCTGTTCCCTCTCTGCCTGCTCAAAAACACCACCCCTGCTGAGCCACTGAGCCCCATCCATGTGGAGTTAGCTTGGAGGGGGTTCCTCTGACCTATTCACAGTGAGGAAGGTTGCTATGGCCAGTGCTTGCTGATCCTTGCCGGGCATTTTGCCCTCTGCTTCTCTCGGTGTCCGTGAGCAGAGGGCCATTCACTTCCTGCTCCCACTTGAGGCCAGTGACATACAAGAATAAATCTGTAATGAGAGGAGTCACTGTGGATTTGCACTGCTGTAACTAGCCCTCAACCAGCATCTTTCCCGGGGCTTCATTAACCCCGTTATCCAATTCACAGCTTTGAGAATTAGCATGAATAGTTTTCTCCCACCTGGAGGACTTGGGGTAAAGATTGATGTGGGTGTAATTTTCAATAACTTCAGTCATTTTATTGGACCTCAAAGTGTTCTGTGGTTGGAGGAAATATTCTGTTTGAAATTCATAGCTTCATCTGTTAGTGATTTGTCATTTACAATGTTTTGGGCTTGCTGCCATGTCAGCTGTTGGCAAACAAAAAGAAGACGAGGGAATAAAATGATTACCAAGAAAAGGCTTAGAAATGTAGTGAATGAAATAAACTAAGAAATAACTTAAAACTGAACTAGGAGATAATATAATCAGTCACAGAAACAACAGGGAGTGGGCAGCAAGGGAGATCATGTTCCCTCTTTTTCACATTCAGAATATTTGAATATTATCCTTAAAATATATGTAATCAGTTGGACCACATGAACAGGTCTCCCCTTCAGCTCCTGGAAACCTGGCAGGTAAGTGTTCTAGGGGAATTAAACAGCATATACAGTTCACAAGGTACCTTCACCTCTGGGTCCAAGAGACGAGGCTTCAGCCCAAGTCCGGAAGTCTATACCGCAATTTTATAGTCCTGCAACCCAGGCCGGTGAGTCTGAGTTAGCTGACATGGGCCAGCCACAGGTATTTTATTGCAGTGTAGGCCTGGTCGACATTAGAAAATTAGGTTGGTTTAACTACATTGCTCAGTGTATGAAAAATCCACACCCCTGCTGACCCAACTCCCCGCGTAGACAGCATTAGGTCAATGGAAGAATTCTTCCATCCACCCCTAGCTACCACTTCTCAGGGAGGTGGATACCTATGCCAATGGGAGAATCCCTCCTGTTGGCATAGGTAGTGTCTACACTCAAATGCTAGAGTGATGCAACTGCAGCGGCACTAGTAATTTAAGTGTAGACAAGCCCTGATTCTGCTTGCCTTCTCCCAGCTATTGAGCTGGTGAGCTAATTACTTCATTAGCACGTCAGGTTCTCTGCAGGAGCAAGTGATCCCTTCTCACTTTCCAAGCCCACTCCTACTCTCACCATACCCAGCAGCCAGGGTGCTCTAAGTGACCAGCGTGCTGGCTTCCAAAAGGCTCTATTTGTAGCTGCTAACAGCACCCTGTCACAGACCACCAGGAACATATTTCCTGTGATGATCTTGTAAAGCTGTAATTACATATAGGTTAGGGATGTGTGACACTCTGTACCTCAAAATAGCACTCTGGAACCCTCATATTCACCACTGTGGTATGAGGATGATACGTTTTGTACAAAGTATACTTTGTGAGGTATCAAATGAGAAGCCGTTATCTGTTGAACATTACTATCCTGTTGAATTGTATGTATTACCATTTTATCTGAACTTATGAAATTTTGCTATGTGTGTGTTACTAAAATAGGTTGTGATCCTGGGAGATGACCACGGCTGGCCTTTCTGTGGCAACAAAGGAGCAACTAATACCCCCAGACAGATTTACATTAGGACTCTCTCAGTGGTCCCCTTCCAAAGCATGTAGAAAATGGAGGCCCAGTGCCTTACTATTGGCCAGCCATCTCCATGATGGCTATCAGAACCAAAACAGGGCAGCATCTTCCCTTTCATTTCTGTCCTGTACCTCACTCCCTCTTGCTCCAATTCTCCTATCTGTACTCAGAGGTTCCTGAGTGGACTGTTCATAACTATTGAGTTTATTTTCACCTATGGATGAGGCTTGGTTAAAGGAGCAGCTGTTGGTCACTAGGAGGTGACATGCAAGATGGTGTAAGTTAGACTTCGTGAGTGTGGGTGGGTATGTTGTTTTGCCAGGTCTTGCTAGTAATATATTACAAGTTTTTACCAACTTTTGGTTTTCATATCTAAGGATGTAAGCTCTCAACTTGCTTGCCCTTGTGGGTGGTTCTTGAAATGGGGTTAGATTAAATTGTTTGAAATTTAGATTATCCTTGGATAGGAATTCATGATTCCCCATGCCTGAGGTCAGAATCCGGCCCCTAAATCTGTGAATGGATCAGACTTAGCTGCCTTCGAGATGCTGGTAGGCCCATGATGGGGCACTGTGGAGATTGGGTGGGTATGTGGAAGAGTGGGCAGGATGGGTTAGAAAAGGGATCGGCAACCTTTGGCACACGGCCCATCAGGGAAATCCGCTGGTGGGCCGGGACGGTTTGTTTATCTGCAGCATCCACAAGTTCGGCCGATTGCAGCTCCCACTGGCCGCGGTTCACATTCCAGGCCAATGGGGGCCGCGGGAAGCGGCGCAGGCTGAGGGATGTGCTGGCCACTGCTTCCCACAGCCCCCATTGGCCTGGAACAGTGAAGCACGGCCAGTGGGAGCTGCAATCGGCCGAACCTGCGGATGCTGAAGGTAAACAAACCGTCGCGGCCTGCCAGCAGATTTCCCTGATGGGCTGTGTGCCAAAGGTTGCTGATCCCTGGGTTAGAACAAAGGGAAGCATGTTATCTTCTTTGAGTCCCCAGGAGATGCCCCAGAGAAGATGATAATAGCTGACGTAAATGACACACTGAGGAGCTGGGGAGAAGGTGAAAATTAAAATAGCTTCCAAATGCTTTTAGCTTATTCCTCCCTTTGCTCCACAGCACCTATATTGTATCATCTTAGACTCTGAAACATCGTCAGGGTAGGTGTATTCAGGTTTAAGAGTGACTGAGCGTAAGGAGACTGAAGGCCTGACCCAAAGCTCAGTTTGGTCTGTAGAAAAACTCCCACTGACTACAGTGGGCTTTGGAAGAGGCCCCTAATTAGTGTGAGGAGTCTCGCTTACACCATCTTGCATGTCACCTCTGAGTTTAGCCCGTCTCTCTTCTCTATGTTCCCATTTTTCTCATCCTGCCCCTATACTGCTTTTACCACGTACTGTCTCACTGTTTTTCTTCTCAGCCCTACTTTCCATTTTTTATCACCCCACCCCTCCTATTTATCCATCTCTGTCACTATTGTTACTTTTCACCCCTACCCTCACTTCCAAATCCATCCCTTCTCTTCCTCTCTTTAATTTTTCTCCTGCTTTGAAATGCATATTGCCACTGCTTCTGTTCCCCCTGCTGTGCTAAATTGATACTTGAGGAAGCAGCGCCTTCCATCAGTGCATATGACTGCTGATTTCCCCTTGCTGAAAAGAGTAGCTGCCTTCCGAGGTACCTTGTAATTGAGGATAGGCAGCCTTTCGTCTGTTGTGGTGGTAGGGTACAACTGCATGATCTGGAAGGATTTTCTTGCCCTGCTAATTTTTCTTATTCTCCATCAGTGTGAGGAGAATAAGGAACTTAAACTGTGTCAGCAGCAGGCTCTCTGTAGTATTAGTATACTGGGATATAATATTGTTTTGACGAGGAAGGCAGCAAAGTGTTTTCTCTTGATTAAAGATATGGGGAAGTTGTCACTACCTCTTCTTTCATTTAGCAGGAAGATATCTGCAGGAAGCCTCGATGAATAATTATTACCTATGCACCTTTAAAGGTGGTGAATGGGTGACTTGCAACATTATTTTTCAGGGCTGCTAGTGTAATGTGTTATCTAGTGGGTTGAGAAGAGGACTGAGAACCAGAAACCAAAGAATTTTAATCCTGGCTCTGGCACTGACTCCTGTGTGTTATTGTGCAGGGTGGCATGAGGATTACTTAGTTGATATCGGTACAGTTCTTTGAAGATTAAGTGCTCCCTTTTAATGTTGAGTATTATTATTTTATTTTATGAATAGAAAAAAGTTTTCCTTCTATAGAAAAAGAATCCATCCCTGTTTCAAATCTGGTGTTTCCTCTGGCATGTTTTCCAATCAGACATTCCAGATAACTTGTGATTTCATGCTGGCTTGTTTCAGTAGCATGTCATGCCAAGTAATACAATACGACTGATGCTTTGTGGTGTGTCAAGTCTTGACATAGCCCATCAGCTGGATGTTTTTCAAGACGATTCAATTCTAACACTGTAGTTTGTAATTATTTGCTCCCTTAAGACTGAGACATGTTGTGACATGTTTTGAGCACACATTTCATGGATGGTCAGTGCAGAGATATGTCTATGGGTTTGAAGCCATTATCCAAGAAACAGAGCTGAAAAGGAGGGCTTCATGTTTACCTAGTCAAGGACATTAGATAATGTGGGCATTGCAAGGGCAAAACACTTTATAATAGACTTTAAGGAATTCACTAACCACCCTTCCCAAAGGGTATGTTTGCCTAGAACCCCTTCTCCAGAGATTGGAGGAAAAGAGCTAAATCTACTATGAAAACATGGGTTATTTTCTATTATTGTGAATAGTCAGACCTACATCAGCCAGACAGTATACTGTGCTAAAAAGGGAAGTATGTCCCAAATTGGATATGTTTTGCGGCCTTCTGAGGTACCTATAGGAAAACTCTTTTATCTAATTTATTTGATCTATACATATCCAGGGCTCCTATCACTAACAAAATTCCATAAAGCAATATTCTTTCCAAAGGTTTGTATTCTCTGTCCTTCCATTGTTAAAGTCTCTCGCTCGGTATGTACATATATTCTGAAGTGTAAATCAGATGTTGCTTGAAAAGCTGCCAGGGTCTCTGGGAAAACAGGTACATTAGGAAAAATCTTAGTTTGTTGTGCCTGAACTTTTGAAAAGTGAATGAAGTGACCTTATCAAAATGGAGCCCAAAAAAGATGTATTGCCATGTTACTAACTAGATTTTACTAGGATAAATTCTGCATCAACATTGGATTTGTATTCTGTGACTATATCAGTGAATTTATACACCTTCAGGGAGACACCAGTTTTATTTCTCACCTTGCACCAGATAAGCAGATTTTCTTAACTGTGAAAAACATTGAGTACATTACTTGTAACATTCCTGCTCCATCTCTGTTTTCTTCCATGGCATTTGGTCTGTCTGGGGCACCTGCTACCATTCCCCTTTCTTGGTCCACCATTAATATTTATTTGCTATTCTGGAAATCAGATCATCTACATTAAGTCAAATCTGGAGCACCTGAAACATTTGTGGGAGATGAGCCAAGGCATTCAGTTTACTCAGCCTTTGAAAGGTTCTTTTAAACAATCTGAATTGTTATTTGAGTCTGGTGTTGGAAATAGATTTATGAAACTGAGGTAGGAAAACAAAGAACACTTCTGTTCTTAACCACAGAGAAGGGATTGGGTGTTGTCATGGTGGTGGTAGTTGATTTATCCCAATAGTAAAGTCCACTACCATGTGTCAAAGGTTAAAGAGAAATAGAAATGCTTGTAGAATTCAAGACACTGACAAGAAAGTCTGCTCAGTGTCCTAAGATCTAAGAAGCCCTAATACCATGTTACTGTACTGCAAGAAAGTTTTAGGTCAATAAAAAGTGGTTTAGGTCACAGCTAAACTGTCTGAAGTGTTATTAAAAAATATACCTGTTCTTTAGATTCACACTGAGTGCTCACCCCTTCACGACCCCTAATCTGGTTAGTGGGCAAATGCTCTACAGATTCATTTATTAAGAAAGGCAAGGTGTAACCTCGCTCTTTGGTTTATAGATTAATACATGTTAAAGCCCAAAGGGACGATTATGATCATCTTCTCTGGCCTTCTGTGTAGCCCTTGCCATAGAATTTCATTAAGTAACTTCTGCCTGAAGCCTATGTCTTTATCTAGCATATATACTCTTGCCATCTTGATGATACGTCATGCTACAATAGCAACATTTTAAGGAAATAAATTAACAGGTAGAAGGTATCATGCCCATGTATCTCTTCATATGTCCTTATTTATTGTTGCACTTTTCTGAGACTATCCCTGTTGTAATGACCTAAAAAGGTTTGCAGACATTTACTGATACTTTTGTGACTGTTCTACTCTTCCCCTTTTTTCTGATAAAGACTCTAAGTGAAGGACAAACTTTCAAGTTCTTTATGTACTACAGGCTAATGGAGTCCAAATACAGCAGGAGAGTGAAATTAGTGCCCAGTTCATTGTCATTTCTTTTTCTTTTAAGTAAAACTAAATCTTCAAGGTTTAATTAACATTTTAGTGTTCTTAAATAAGACATTTCCTGGCCCTAAGCACTACAATAACTTACTCTGGAAACAGAGAAAATAGAGGAGTATGTAACTATTTATCCAAACAATATAATAGCTGTGAAAGAGACAGCACAAAGGTGTTGACAATAATCTGTGGAATTATGTAACTAGTAGGGATTACAGGAAGGTGAAGAGACTAGCCTGGTAATTTACCTGTGGGCCTAACCTGAAAGAATTTAGAACAATCTTTTTCACTTCAGTGCTAGTGGAAGGAGTTAACAGAACTAAAGAAAAACTAAAAAGATCCCCAGAAATAGCTTCTACTGACATCATGGCCTGACTTCAGGCTAACAAACAACTTTCTCACTTTTTGTTTTCAGACAGGGAAAGCAGTTTCCTAATGTGTTGGATTTTGGCAAACTTGGTCCTGTCAAATGGCCAAGTCTTGCATCAGATTTACAAAACTTGATTGGGAGCTCAGTTCTGCTGAACATTCACAAATCTCTGAATGATTTCAATGGAAGTGCTTGTATGAGTAAGATCTGCAGGATCCTGAGTGGAAGATAGATGCATTTTTTTTTCATATAAGAGCTCACACAAACAGAGGTGCTGGGGGAAGATGATAGCAGTTTGGTTTGAGTTGGTTTCCTAGTTTGGAGTGATGAACTGCATGGCAAAGATATCACTGTTAATAAAGGACCTAGCATGTTGGGTAGCACCTTACTCCACAAGCAGCCCCACTGACACCAGTGGGACTATTTGTGGAGGGATATGTTATTCACCATAAGCATGGTATCGGAATTTGGCCCAAAGAAGGCTGAGGGTCTTTCCCCCCAGGGACTGAGCATTCCTTGGGAGCTGCCCCTGGGAAGCATTTCCCATTGAAGATTGTAGGAGTGGAGGGTCTCAGTATCTCGCAGGGTACTGATGGGGAGGTTTCAGATTTGGGCCCTTGGACAGATTTCTAAGGAATAACTAAAGACAGGTAAGAGCTCAACCATTCATTAAAGTTCTCTTGAGCCTTTTCTTTAATTCAAACCTTTCAGTATGGTAATGTTGGGAATGCACACATGGGGCCAGTTGCCTGCTGGCCCCTTTGAGCAAAGGGACTGCAGGGTGGGCTTTAAATTTCCCCTGCTGAACAGCAGTATCTTAGGGATCCCCATGCCACAAAATCTGTTGGCTCTGCCAGCTCTCAGTTGCCTCCATAGCAGCCCCCATCACAAATGGCATGTCTGAGCAGGCTGTGGTTGGAGCAGGGGTGAGCCAGAGGGGGGAGGGCCAGACTGGGGACAGGAAGGGATGAGACTGGGGAAGTCTTGCATCTTAGTGGTTCTGCAGCCCTGCAGGGCCCCATTACTGCTGCTTTGTGCCTCTTGCTCTTCCTGGTGAAAAGAAGGAGCAGAGGGGATACAGAGTATCAGATCCTCTAGTCCTAGCTCCACCTAATCTGCAGCCTGAAGATGTGATTGTATGGCTTTGCTAGCTGCCCCTGTAGAGCTGTGCCCCACAGCGAAGTGAGGAGTATGATGATAAACGGGTAAAACTGCCTGTGCCCTTTCTATACTAGCTTAAGATTTGGCAGGGAGTGGATTCCATGGCCAAGTAAATAGTGGAATTTACAGGGCTCTGCTCCTAAGGTTACTCCCACCCCAGTTTGACCTATCTGTAATCAAACAACCTTTCCAAACAGAACTGCTCCTTTCCAAAGTTCTGCATCCAGTGTGGGCCACATTCTGGCCTCTGCCACACTAGTCTAACTCCAGAGTAACTCAACTGATGTCAGTTCAGTTACACGGGATTTACATCAGGGTATATGAATTCAAAATCTGCCCTAAGGTGTCTAAGTTTTGCCTGAAAACCTATAAGGAAAATTCTTTCTTTTTTTTTTTTTAACATTTTTCCGATGTATAGAACATGAGACCTTTTAGATCAATATTTTTTTTAAAATGAACATACCTCATATATGTAAAATACCCTTGAACGGTTAAAAAAATGCATCTGGTTTTAAAAAAAGAGCCATAAAAATCAGATTCTCCTTGCTGATCAGCTCAACTTCTGCTAAACCATCCATGAGTTAGAGTTTGCTGCTGCAAGAGGCAAAAAGCAAATGCTATTTAAAACAAACAAACCTACCTCCTTTTTTCCTGTTTGCTTATGCCACTATGTAATGTGAGCGTAAAGGAAAACACACTGCTGAACGTTTTGAAACCATCCTTTAGCGTCCAACATGATGTGCTTTAAAAGAAATAAAACTAACAAATAAAATGTATATAAAGAATCTTGGAAGATTATATCACAGATAAGGAAAATGCTTAGGATATTTTTTAATGTAATTCCTCTGCAACCTCCTCACAACATTATTCCCTGTGTGAGGGCCCCCTAATTATTTCATCATGCAGCAGGAAATTCTGGTAGGTCATATATAAACAGCCTGAGGCAGGGACCTCTTCATCAGATAGATCATGACATCTGACATCTGTGCAGTCTGCCATTCGCATGCCACAATTAACTAGGAAGCACAAACGTTAACGAATGCAAGAGCAACTGGAAGCATGGGGATAACTTGGTATGGCAAAGGTCTTCCCTAATCCAGTTGCTGGAGCACACGGCTGGTCCCTTTCTCAGTAGTCACGTGGCAGGCTCTTAACCAAACCCTGGCCCCTGCTCTACACAGATGTTCCCCACTGTGGTTGAGAGGACAGAGTTATTTTCCCAGCCAGACCTGGCTGTGGAGCCCCACCAGTGATCATTGCATGGCCACTACTTCACTGTCAGGGTGCGGTGGCCAGATTCTGGCTTAATACAAGCTCCATGCTCAAGGGCATCCATCCAAAGCTCCGATAAATCAGTTTGTTTAATTTTTGCAATGGGTCCAGTGTCATGGGATGGGTGTCAAATAAATCCTTGTAAGAAACTGTTTAATAGAGTATAAATGCAAAAAATCAGGTTAAGGTGGACAGGAGCTTGCTTTTTGTATTCTGAAGGCTCTTACGTAAATTAAGTTGTCATGGGATAAGAGGGAAGATCCTTTCATGGATTGAAGACCAGTTAAAAGACAGGGAACAAAGGATAGGAATAAATGGTAAATTTTCAGAATGGAGAGGGGTAACTAGTGGTGTTCCCCAAAGGTCAGTCCTAGGACCAATCCTATTCAACCCATTCATAAATGATCTGGAGAAAGGGATAAACAGCAAGGTGGCAAAGTTTGCAGATGATACTAAACTGCTCAAGATAGTTAAGACCAAAGCAGACAGTGAAGAACTTCAAAAAGATCCCACAAAACTAAGTGACTGGGCAACAAAATGGCAAATGAAATTTAATGTGGATAAATGTAAAGTAATGCACATTGGAAAAAATAACCCCAACTACACATACAGTATTATGGGGGCTAATTTATCTACAACTAATCAGGAAAGAGATCTTGGAGTCATCATGGATAGTTCTCTGAAGATGTCCACGCAGTGAGCAGCGGCAGTTAAAAAAGCAAACAGGATGTTAGGAATCATTAAAAAAGGGATAGAGAATAAGAGGGAGCATATCTTATTGCCCTTATATAAATCCATGGTACACCCACATCTTGAATACTGCATACAGGTGTGGTCTCATCATCTCAAAAAAGATATCCTGGCATTAGAAAAGGTTCAGAGAAGGGCAACTAAAATGAGTAGGGGTTTGGAACGGGCCCCGTATGAGGAGAGATTAAAGAGGCTAGGACTTTTCAGCTTGGAAAAGAGGAGACTTAGGGGGGATATGATAGAGGTATATAAAATGAGGAGTGGTGTGGAGAAAGTGAATAAGGAAAAGTTATTTACTTGTTCCCATAATATAAGAACTAGGGGCCACCAAATGAAATTAATGGGCAGCAGGTTTAAAACAAATAAAAGAACGCTCTTCTTCACACAGCGCACAGTCAACCTGTGGAACTCCTTGCCTGAGGAGGTTGTGAAGGCTCGGACTATAACAGGGTTTAAAAGAGAACTGGATAAATTCATGGAGGTTTAATCCATTAATGGCTATTAGCCAGGATGGGTAAGGAATGGTGTCCCTAGCCTCTGTTTGTCAGAGGGTGGAGATGGATGGCAGGAGACAGATCACTTGATCATTACTGTTAGGTTCGCTCCCTCTGGGGCACCTGGAATTGGCCACTGTTGGCAGACAGGATACTGGGCTGGATGGACCTTTGGTCTGACTCAGTATGGCCGTTCTTATGTTCTTATGCTCAGAAAATCCAAGTACTGTGCAGAGGAAACAACTGCCAACATTCACTATTCCGCCTGACCATTATCCACCTTAAATTCATTGCATCTCCTACCTCCATGGCTGATTGGGCTCATTCAGTGTGTACAGTAGGAATGTGTCTGCATTGCTGTTCTATCTCCACCCTTTCCCTAGTAAGTACCATAACTGGCACAATGACATTAATGGAGTTATTACACCACGGATGGATCTGGCTGGCTGGGCTTATACAATCAACTTCTCCAGATGGCTGCAGGAAGGAAGCCCAAGTTAATTTTTCTAAGCCACAGAGAAATAGGCCCAGATAGTCACATAGATACCCATGGCCTGGGGAGGAGAATGTCAGAGAGGATACTCTGGCTTTGCACTCCAGAGACTTGATTTCCACCAGTGCAAAGTGGGTCAGAAGTGCTTCCTCATCAGAATGATAGAACTCATTTTGCACTGATGTCAATGATTATACAAGGTGCAGAGCAATGGTGGATGGAGGGGGAGAGGAAATTGGGCTTATGGATCTTGATCCCTTTGGAGTTCCTACAGGAGAGCTTCTGTAGGCTACTATGGTAGGGAGAACGGTGCTACAATCAACATCCCACCAACCTCTGCACCTTGTGGTGAAATACACCTGAACAGTACTCTCTTCCACTTGAGAGGGAGATGGGACAGCGTAGATCATGTTCTGGAACTGGGCATTCAATGGTTTTACCCTTTCTTAGATCTCAGTCTTTAAAAGAACACCAAGAAGTGGAAAGTTCTGAGAGTCTGGTAGTTTGAGCCTTTGGTTCTCACAATTGTTCTCTGAGACTGCCAGGAAGCTTCTGGTGACTGAAACTTGGGATGGCAAGATTTTTGGCACCCAATTCCTGTTCTTTCCTTTCTCTCTCATTTCACTGTTCTCTTTTGAAATTGTACCATCCTGTTTGTGATGCTAAGCTAGGGAGGAAGGTAAAACCTTGCAAAAGCAGATGTTAATCTTCTCAGCCCTCAATAGACCTTTTCCCATAACATTCTTACCATTAGGAAAGGAAGAAGTGAGTGAGAATGAAATGAAGTAGTGTCATTTTGTCATATGACCTATCTTAAGATCATAAAGGATTAGTAATATTGCTTTTTAAAGGTCACTTCAAGCTAAAACTAGCATTATAGTTGCATAGTACAATTGGGCTTTTTTATTTTTAGTTTACCAAAAATCCATTTGGTTGGCTTTATCTCGTATGTGCTGTTAAACTTTGTGTTCTCTACATACTGGTGTCATATTTTGCTATAGATGTTGTAGTCCATCATTTGCACTAATTACATTTTGCTGTGTAAAAGGGGTGGGGTCTGACTTTAAACTTAAAGGGCTAAATTTTTAGCAGCCTTATTCTCTTCTTGAGTTGTCCCCTTTATTCCTTGGTAGTTTAGTGGACCTATTTATTCTCTTGCTAAACTGGATGTTACCACATATCCTAGAGATACTCATCGACACTTCAAGACATGGTAAGACACGTGGCACTTTAATACACTCAAGTTTTGAAAGGTACCAGAGCTTTCAGGATAGTGGTGAAACTATTCATTCTTGAAGGGATTTTTCTTTGAGAAACTTATTTTCTGAGATTTATAATAATAGGCACCTGAACCTGAGGTAGAAAAAGTAAAGCGATCCTTATACCATATAATACAATCAATATTTTTAGTGTTGGTCATCATTCAAAACTATCAGATGGCCCAGTGGATCAGGCACCAGGCAGAGACTCAGGAGCAGAGCTAGCGGAATTTTTTAATTCAAAATGTATTTTGGTCCAAAAAAAGCTTTCTAATCAAAATGGAAATTGCTGTGGAAATGTCCAATTTTTATGAAGTTTTTCAGGTTTTATAGAAAAACTATGTCCAATTTTTATGAAAATTTTCAGGTTTTTATAGAAAAACTGAACCACCGAAAAACTGAATCCCTTGCCAAGCAGTCTGAGATCAAAGGATGAAAATCTCTGTGTAAAAGTTGGGTATTAATAGTGTTTATTAAAACACCTGACAGCAGGTTACTGTCTGTGTGAGTGAGTGGAGAATTCTGAGTTGCGGATGGTGTTCAATCCCCATTTTGCACAGGTGGGAATGGTGACTACACAAGAGGCAGTGCAGAGGAGACTCAGGCCCAGTGTTTCTTTCCAGTGTTTCATCTTTTCAGATGATTAAAAAAATCAGGACCTTTTAAAGATTAGGAATAAACTGTTCTCAAACTTTGCTAGACCTGGAAGATGCTATTTCTGCTCCATGATAGTTGATTGCATTTCACCATAATTACAGATAGCCTCTTTACAAGAATGACCTTACAGGGCTTATCAACTATTCTGAGGTTCTGGGCCCTAGCAACAGTGTCGCCATCTGAACGCCTGCGAGAAGTAGGTCATGTGATCTATGAGCCAGACTGTTAACTCTTTGACTCCAATGAGAGTACCTGGATGAGTAACTTCTCTGCATGTGAATAGATTTTGGACCCTTTGACCCCACATCATTAGCTACTTCGAAGCTGTTGGCCTCAGTCAGTTTGCTCAAATAATTGATTTAGCTTGTATCAACTGGAAGTGTGTCACTTCAGAGATAACTACATTTCTGAGAGACTGTGGCTGTCTTAGAGTCAGCACGTCTCATTTTAGATAAGCTGAACAAACAGATTTTGCAGCTGACTCTTATCCCCAGTGCTCTTTCACTGGCCCAGTTCATTTGACAATGTAGTCAATATGACATGCAGAGCCAGATGGGAACAATACACATTCCATGTTACCTTGGTTTTCACACTATCTCCTTTGCATTTTCCAGAGATTTGTTTTTAATAGAGACAGGAATGTGAAAATGGTATCAATGAAACACAGACAAATCTGTCAGATTCAAGGTATGTTATACACCTATGCCCCGACTCAGCAAAGCATCCTTATTTGGGAAGGGCTATTAAAAACATGCTTAAGTGCCATTGAAGTCAATGGGACCTAAGCACATGGTTAAGTGCTGTTCTGATTAGAAAGGGATTTAAGTATATGTTTAAGAACTTTCCTGAATGTGGACCTGAGGCTGGAAGATGATACAATTTTGGTTCTTATCTCATTTATGTGGGTGTAAATCTGGAATAACACCTCTTCAGGGAGATACTCCACATTTACACCAATGTAAATCAGAACAGAGTCTGTCCCTTTGTGTTGAATCTCTTAAAAATCTGAAAGGAAAATTACAAACTGGTTTCACAGTGAAATTTCCATCATAGCACCTGACCTTTGTGAAATCATGGTATCTAAATGACTCTGTTTAACTGTGCCTTTAAAAAATCGTTAATAAAACTTAATTAATGATTATGCCATACAGTTACATAAAAGGGAGGAAATGCACAGAGCCAACATGCTGAAGCACTCTGTGTAATTTATACATCACAATCATAGAAATTATATGGAAGGAGTGTGCAATGAACCCAAATGAAATACATTCTGTAATTGTCTTATTCATGAAAATTTGTGCTCACTGAGTAATTCCTCTCTGACCTCAGCGCCACAGGTCTTGTATAATAACTGCTGCTGAACAGAGGAGCTAGCTGTGATCCTGTGCCTCTAGTCTTTGAATTCCTCATAGGTAGGGATTTCTGATCTTTGTTAGGCATTACATAAACTATTATTAGAGATAGGCCTGACCCAGAATCCAAACACTCATGGGGGCATGTGTGTGTGTCTAAAATCAGAACCTGGATCTGGATCAGAATTTCATGAATGGTTTCTTTTTTTAATGAAGAGCAGAACCAAAATCCTGGATCCAAATACCTCTGAGCTTTGAGGTGGTTGATTTGAAACCTCTAATTATTCTTAATGATAGGAATAACATTCTACTTTCCTGTTTTTCCTGCTGATGCTGATTGCCCGTACTTTCCGAGATTATAGGAATCTCGCCACCTCACATACATATAAACAGTGTATTTTTCCTTTATTTTCTAATGATGGGTGACATGAGGCCATCTTGATACTATGTGCTGCTGTTTCACGTTTTAGACACATTTCACAGTTGAGTCATTCCATTGTTGATTCATACACATGTTGATTGGATTCTTAGTGATGTGAAGCACAGTGATGTCATAGTCCAACAACAGATATTTAAGATGTGGGCAAATTGTTTGCTGATTTATACTCGCTGAAGCCACAGTAGAATGGGGACTAATATCTAGTTTAGGTATCTATATAGCTCCAGTCTCTGTGGTATCTCTAGGCTTTTTGGTGCCTTCCTATGTCCCAGGTAGAAGTAAAGTTTATGGGGGGAGGGAGCAGTTTCAGCAGCATCCAAATAACCTGAGTACAAAGTCCCGTTGAAAGTCAATGAGACTTCCTCTTAAATCACTTTTGAAAATCTTACCCTATATTCTTAGATTTTCTGCATCTCAGTTCTAAGAAATTCTACGGAGAGCACAACCAAGGAGAAATAGTTCTTAATTTAAACATATTCAGGAGAAGAAATTTACAAAATGAAAGCATCCATCATGCTGAAACTACTCCCTAGGGAAATTATGCTCATGCTTTCACTCAACAAGCATAGTTATCTGAGAATCCTGGAATGTAATGATAGGTATCTCAGGGAGCAAAGATCAGAAGGCTACAATCTCAGGAAGACTGATCCATCTCATTTGTGTAATCCCCTGTAATGTGTGTTGTTCTATTCCTCATTTACTCAATGGACATAGATATTACCATGCGATAGAGGATTGTTCTTAAATACTGGCATACTTCACCATCTCCAAGTAAAAATATATCTTTTATTCCTCCATTTGTTTTGTCTGCTATGAATATATTTAATGAAACAGGACTCTTATACCTCGAAGCTAAAACTTAACGCCAATGGCAGCAAAAATGACAAATATTCTCATTATTTATCATTCCCAGTCAATATTTATAAAACTTAATCCCCTAGGAAGCTGGGGGCAAAATGACAGAAAAGGGAAAGAATCCTTGGATATATATTTTGAAGGAGCGTATCCAGGATGCAGTCATAGCAAACAGAACAAGCAGAATGAAGTGGAGAGGAGTAAAGAGCAAAGCATTTGCAATTCTGGAAAGAGCAATAAACAAAGCAGAACTTTGGGCTCTTCTTAGAGTGACTAGGGTAGAGGGCCTGCTCAAGAACCCAGGCCTAGATCCTCAACAATTTTTAGCCACTTAACTCCCATTGAAATCAATGGGAGTTAGGTGCTGAAATACCTTTTTGGATCTGGGCCCTAGTCACTATACTTAAGCCCAAGGGTTTACATGGAGCCTAAGTGGTGCCTTTTGCACTGAATTTTAACCTAGAAGAACACCATGGCTCCAGGAGCCCTGAAGGAGAGTGGTCGCTGCACCACCCATAGAAACAGTGCAGTGTGCATTCCCTCCGACAAAGAGCTGCTACTGCCAGCCCATGTAGAGAGGGAGGGGTTAGTTGGACTCTGGCTCCTTCCCCAGCACACCTCCCCTGGCAGGCTAGTACCTAGAGTGTTCCTGGGAGAGCAAGGGCTGCTCTTGTGCATTGGCCCTGCAGGGATGTTCAAGAGGTAAGAGGATTCCTTGCACCCTCTCCTTCCTCCTTTGTACCCACATTAGGCCAGGCCCAACTGAGGCCTAAATCCCTCCTTGGCAGTGGGGACTCAAACTCAGCATTTAAGATGGGGATCTCAAACTTAACTTGGCTGTAAATGTGCTTACTACTTGAGGGCTCTTTTGAATGAGGTCCTCAGTCCTCCATGTACAATGGTCTGCTGCAGCTTTGGAGCCCCTGACTGGAATGTGCTTTATATGTTCTGCTGAGGCACAGTGGGTAGCTGTCTCCCATGGGTTTTTCAAAGGGAGAGCTTGTCTATTAAATTAACTGCTGCGAATGGTGGGTGCCAGGCGCCTCAGTGATTGAGAGTTCACTCTTTCTTAGGGCAGGCACTGGGCCACATTTTCCCCTGAGTTACACTTGTGCAATCTCACTGACATCAGTGGTATTATGCAAGTATAATTCAGGGAAAAATTGGGCCCCACTAGCTTTAAAAGTAATGACACATGTCCTGTGGGAAGAGGAGAATCTTTGTCTCAGCAAGCCTTTGTCAAACCAATAAGGCTGGCTAAAAGTGTGCATGTAAAACAATGATTTGGCATGCAGACCAGAACAATTCATTCCTTTCATCCCTGAAAAATCCCGTGTTCATAAAATGCTAAAATTTACAAGTGATTCCCTCATTTCCTCTACATTAATCCCTGAATTTGCTAGAAAAAACTGGTGCCGAGAATGCTTTGTAAATTTTGACTGGTTAGAATAAGCCTCATCCCTAGTCTTCCCTGAAATTCAGTTTTTCATATTGTCATAGGCCTATATGACTACAGTGGTTTTGTTTTAGCCATGATAGTATCCATGCTCATAAATGCTGCATATTAGTTCTCTCAAGAGGCTTAAAGTTAACTCTGCATGATACAAATGGTTACGTGTAACTATGGAAGTTGTCCAAAAAGTTATTGTTTACAGTACGTGGGGTTTTCTTTGTTTTTATTCCAAGCAGAATTTGCAGTTTTGTTCTGAAATAAAACTTCTTTTGCTCACTCACAAGTGAGGGGAACAAATGGTGGTAAGTTTATCAGGACAAGAGCCTTCAAGTTCACAAAAAGAAAAATGCTCTTTTCAAAGGAAATTGTCCATTTGCCATGTACGTGGGCCATTGCTTTAGTTGCTCAGTAAAGTGAGTAGGGCCTATTCTGCCTTCCCATGGTCAGTGGGAGCTATGTGCACATAGGAGATGATAGTGTTTGACCTTTTTTCTCTAGCAACACAATAGATACATGGGAAGCACATCTAGTGGCTCTGTAACTTCTAAAATGCAATGGGAAGACACAACATCAGAATGTGGTCCTGCCTCATTGAAGTTAAGGGGGGTTTGAACATAGACTTCAATGGAAGTAGGATCAGCCCCTTAGAATAGATTGGGGAAAGTAAATATGAAAATACAAGTTGGGAGAGATGGGCTCTCCCATCCATGTTAAATGTAAAGGAGAAGGATTCTGTCCTTAGTAATTTCTACCATAAATAGCGTCTTCCCAGGTATCAAGCATAGTTTAATGATTCAGTAATAATACCAGGTAATCACATCAAATACAGAAATACTGAACAGCCTTTAAAATAAAAGGGCAATTTTTTGCATTGGAAACAGCTCAGATCTCTTGCAGATTATCTCCACAGTCCTTGACAAGTATAGGATGTGACATTAAGTTGTTTCCTTAATTCTCAGTAATTGAGATATAGACTTGCCATCAATTATTCCTAGTCAGTACTGGCCCTATCATGACTGATTGCCCCAGGAAGACTTAGGATTTATGGAGATTTTGCAAGTTAACAGGCGGACGAGAAAGGTTTAAATGGAGGTAAATGTATAGTAGCATTGATGTACAAGAGGCAGCTATGGTTTTGATTATGCTGATTCTGCAAACATATTAATTGGATTGACACCGGCCTGAAATTTCACTCTCCATTCGCTTTCAGGTCAACACTACACGTTAACTGTAATGTAACAAGGAGAAGTGTTATCTTACCTATGTGCCCTGTCTTGTATATACTCTAGGTAAAATCCAAATTATCTGGATAATAAGGGATGTGAATTCACTTTTGTGTTCAGTGGACAAACTATTACAGAAAACTATCCTTTTCAGTTCTTTTAAAAAGGAAATATACCCTGACTAATTTCTCAACAAAGGATAAACTGTACTTCAACTTTAATGTTACAAGAGATTAGTGAACTAACTTAATTTTTAAATAGGATGTTGATCTTACATTTCCATCAAATAGCCATAACCACTGTGTCTTTTGGTTCAGTTCTAATGATAGGTCATTAATGGATAGCCTGGAGCCTCTAGACCACTAGGGGAAGGTTCCTTGTTTACTTAGCTTAGTCACACTTTGTCTTAAGGTTCCATTTATAAACAGTTTACAAAATATTACTAAGGGTTAATAGATGCTACAAACATAAGTAGAATTTGTTATAGATGGTTTCAAGCACATCAGCAGAAGGTGTTCTAGACAGTTATAAGTAACCTGTTGGACTCCATAACAATCTATAAGAATGGATTAACAATGTATTAAAACATCTATTGATCATTTATTAACCCTTTATCCAATGATTTATAAATGGAACCTTAAGATAAACCATGGCCCGTAAATCTCTCATGGGAACTGAAACATCCACAAATGGCTAGAATTAATTGTTTGTCATAGTAAAAATACTACATGAATGTAAAATAATGGCATAAACCCAGCAGAGGCACTATCTAGAGCTGTGGTTCTCAACCTGCAGCCCACTGGCCACACGTGGCCCAATTAGCACACAGTGCGGCCCAGCTGTGTGCTAAAGGATGGTGGGGTCAAGGGCTGGGGCTGCCATGTGGCGTGGTCTGGGTTGCCACCCAGCTCCCTGCAGCAGGGTCTGGGGTTGGCGGTGGGGTCAGGTCGGGGTTGCCGCCCAGCCCCCTACAGCAGGATCCAGGGTCAGGATTGGGGCTGCTGCATGGCCCGTTACAACAGGGTCCAGGGTCAGGGCTGCCGCCCAGCTCCAAACAGCAGGGGTTGGGGTTGGTGGTGGGGTCGGGGCTGCCGCCCAGTCCCACACAACTGGGTCTGGGGTCCCTGCTGCCCGGCCCTGCCACCGGGGCTTTGCTTCTGGCCCCACTCTGTGGAGGGGTCTCTGGGCTGGGGGCGCTGGGCATAGCAGTGGGGAGGGGGATGCTGTGGTTCTCAACCTGCGGCCCAAGTAACACATTGTGGGCTGAATATGCAGCCCACAATGATTAATATGTTGAAAACCACTGATCTAAAGAGGCTGTGTGGTCCCGTGAATGGAGCAGTAGATTAAGGCTCAAGAGAATAGAATTCTGTTGCTGACCTGCTGTGTGATCTTGGTAAGTCACTTCACCTCTTTGTGCCTCTGGTTCCCCTCCTCCTTTTACCAGTCTTCTCTATTTAGATTGTGAACTCTTCTGGATAAGGACTGTATCTTACTGTGTATAAGTATATCACCTGGTACAAAGGGGGCTGATACCATTTGGGTCCTATATGTATTATTGTGATACAGATAATTAATAGTTATATTATTGTGAGCTGTTCTATTATGGGCCGTTACCATAGTTTATTGTAGATTTACCTAATAAGGAGTGGTTTATTAAAAATTAGCCTTGACTTAACCAATCCTAAAACTACCTATTGTCGAGAGCCCTTTTGGCTAATGTATAAATGTTATTGGTATAAAAATGATTCCCTTAAACTTCTATGTTGAAATAATTAAATACTTTTGTCAGCTGCTACATCTGCAGTAATTCCCTTTGAGCGCACAGCCGTATCCCTATGTAGCAGAAGGGCATCTGAGAAGTAGTGAGCTCCAAGTTGCATGTAGAATGGATTATTATTGTTTTGGAATGGTTTTTCTACATCCCACAAGAGGCAGGGATCACCGCAGCCAAAGGAGATATATTTCTTTTAAATATTTGGAAGATTTTTTTTTTTTAAGATTAATGAAGCAAAATCAACTAAATTGGTTTTTGGCAAGGATAAAGCCCCCAGTACAGCAAATGACTTAAGCATACATGTAACGTTAAGTATCTGAGCGTTCTCATTGACTTCAGTTTTGTTTGGCTTTCAGTTTATCCAACAGTATATAATAAAATAATAATAATAGTTAATAATATGTAAAATAATTGACATAATTGGGATTACTCACATGCTTAAAGTGACCATGTGCTTAAGTGCCTTGTTGAATTGGGGCCAAGGAAATCAAATGGGATATTTCAGGCTATGTCATTTTTCCAGTTCCTCTAAGGGATCAGTTCTCCAGAACTCCATGACTGTCTTCTCTTCTTTCTTTCTGTAGCTATTTTTGATGCCTGGAGAACTCTCTCTCACCTTCAGGTGCACACACATTAGAGTTTGCTTTTTGATTCCCCATTGCAGAGCAAATAATAAACATGTTGCACTTCCTAGTGTAACAGTTGCAGAATCTTCACTTTTGTTGTACAGAAACCTTAGACATTGCCCAAGGGATCAAATTCCTCCTTGATTTTGAGAAAAACCCATCAAAGTCAATGGGGTTGCCTGGAGTCGTAGGGCAGATTTTTTCCCATTTAAATTATTAAATTAAAGTCTAGATTATTATACAGCAGATGTTGGCCTTTTATTTTGCAGCACTGTTCTCAAAAGCATCAAGTGGGTGCATGGGCATGTTGTTGTTATTGATTGTTTTGTATTGTGATAATACCTAGAGGCCCAAATTAGGCATCAGGGCTTCATTGTACTTGGCACTGCCCACACATAAAATGAAAAGATGGTCCTCGTACAGAAGAAGAGAAAATTGTTTGCTGGACTGCAGGGAATTCTTGAACTTCTTTTCCCGTTCTTCTCATTATTACTCTACCTTTCCCATTTCTCACCCACCTCTTCCCTTTTGTTTTATTGCCCTCTCAATTCTTTATGCACTCATTGGAGTTGTACATTGTTTGTAGCAATGTGAAGTTCTGTGTTTGGAGTAATGAAGCAAATGTAAGTGGCCAATGCAAAATGCTGTCCTCCAGACTCTCTTCTGATGGTTTGTCCCTTGTCTTAATGTTTGTATGTGAAAGTGAACTCTGTTCCTTTTTGTGGTGGTTGCTGTAGGGCTTGGCAAAGAGTTCGGGGCTGGACACCAGAGAAACAGCAAAACTGAAGAAAGAAAGCAGATGAGAGGTAGATGACTCTTTTGAGGTTAAGTGAGAGATGACTCTCTCTTCTAGGGACATAGGAGGGAAAGCAATGAACAGGGTTATGGCTCCTGTGGAGCACATCTATGCCCATCTTATTTATTTGGACTAGTTACATAAGAGGGGATTTGGTCCTAAGTGAGACCTTGTCCTAAGAGCCCCCAAGGCAGGGCACCTTACAAACCCTTGTTAAATACTGCAGTTCTTAAAGTAGGGTTGGGGTAGGTCATCACAGCCCCTCGGAAAAACCTCACAAGATACTATCTCTCTGGAACCATAAACCTTTAAAAAGTTTCCCAAGGCATCAATGGAAAATGATCTGTCTCAGCAGAACTGTGAAGTGCCTGTCCTCTTTAAAAAAAATAAAAAAAATAGCACATCCTGGAAGCTTCTTGTCTGCAGCCTCTTGAAAGGTCTGATCAAGGAAGCCCCTGAATAGCTTGTCACCAAGAACAAACAAGGCCAACAAATCCAGTTGATCAGGGAAATGTGCGTAACCAAATGGCTCAATACATGAATAACGCCATTGTTATTTTCCTTGTATATACTGTAAACTTGTGCCCAGTTGCATCATAGGCATGCTGGGCTTCTGTGGTAACTAACTACTGAAAACAACAGACATTTGATAGAATAAAATGAAACAAAACAAAGCAATTATTTGTCGGTGTATGTAAAGTGGAAATCCCTGGTTTTAAAGACAAAGGCACTACCCCCATATGTTTATATTAAATCACACAGGGGATGTATCAGGTCCAAAGGCTAACATGTCTCTGCTAGGCCATCAATCTCAATGTACTTGCAGTCACTAACACCAAGTAAACAATGTGTCAGTAGGTGAATACAGTCACTTTAATTACACAGCATTTTCCTCATTGCCATGCTGCAGGTCTTTCACAGCTAGTGTCCACATACATTAGCATATAGTAAAATATTTCCTTAGTAAAGGGAACCTTGTACAGGAGGATGTGCCAGCCTGGAAACAGAACCTCTGGGTGTCGTTGGTATCTCTGCCATGTTTGCAAGTAATGTTGTGCTTATTCCAAATGAATAGGGCTGCTGATATTTAGACATGGCAGGGCTATTGCCAGAAATAATATGGCAGAGTGTAAGCTCGTGGAATGAATCAGCAAGTTCAGTAACGGTAACAACCCCTCCTCCCCCCAAACTATTTTATGATTTAGTCCCAAGTGAGACCAAAATTCCTATCAGGTTTGCCACACCTGTCAGGGATGGTCTATGTCAGCGGTTCTCAAACTGTGGGTCAGGATCCCAAAGTGGATTGTGACTCTGTTTTAATGGGATCTCCAGGGCTGGCATTAGACTTGCTCGGGCCTGAAGCCAAAACCTGAGCCCCAGCACCAGGGGGCCAAACCCCTGATCTAGATAATGCTTAGTCGTGCCATGAGTGCAGGGAATGAGACTAGATGACCTCTCGAGGTCCTTTCCAGTCATACAATTCCTTGACCAAACATGAGCATAAGGGTATTATGTAACCAGGAAACAGACACTCACAACTTGGCTTGCAGTCTAGCCCTGTACCCCAATGGGTCTGGGCTTCTGCTCTCTCGCAGGCTCTCCTTTCCACTGCAGACTAGCCAGTAGCTGGCAGTAGAGAGTTTCCAGTATTCCTCTAAGAGCTTGACTGAGTCCTCAACCCCACCTCATTACGCTATCCCATACATTATACAAGGCCTAAGCAGGGAATTAACCAGAGCTGGTTGAAATTTTTCATTTGTTTTTTGATGAAAAATAGTCTTTTTGTCAAATTGGACATTTCAACCAAATTGAATTTTTCACCAAATAATGGAAAAGCAAAAATATTTGGCTGGAAGCTGAAACACTGTTGTTGTGTGTGTGTGTGTGCAGGGGTGACGTGGGGTGGAGGGGATTTTTTTTTTAATAAAACCCAAAAGATTTTAAAGAAAAACTTCAAAGAAAATGAAACATTTTTTGTTTTTGTGTAACTGTAACTTTTTCTCTGTAACACAAACCATTTCCCAGCCAGCTCTGGAATGAACTCCCTGGTTTAGGGAAAACAAATGGGCTTCCGTACCCTAACAGCATTGCCACAGTCTTCCCAGAAGCATCAATTCCAGCAGCAGTGGTTCCAGGAATGTCCAGAAACATATGGTGACATCAGCTAAGGTCATAGTCTAGGTGGTTATCAAAATACTTTTTGTCACAAATTCATCCCCGATATAACTCCATTGAAGTCAGTGAATTTGGCTTCTTGATCCTGAATGCACCCGAGTTTTGCCAAACCCCTTTGGCCTATTGTTGCTGTTTACAAATGATTTGAGAACTGATTCTCTTCTTTTCCTCTCCCAACACAGTCACTGTTGGAAGGTACAAGAGGCAGCAGAACCAGTTTGTGTAACTTGTTAGGTAGAGAGGAGCAGGAAACTTACATGGAAACACATTCTACAGTTTGATTCCTTTATGGTGTGTCTGTTGAATCCAGATGGCTTTAAGGGGAAGCTACAGCTTCAAACGTTACCTGTTTTAGTTTGTTACTTTTTTATTCCATTTGTGGCTCTCTTCTGAATTTGTCTGCATGGAGAATTCCATCAACTGTTGCCAATGCTTTCCCTGATAAGGCTGAAATCTAACAGGCAGGTGAAACCAAAACACTACAAGAGATGAATGATATAACCTCTCTTTCTCAATTTGGGATTTAAAGTTAGCTCTTAGAATATTTCTCTTGTTTAAAATAGAGAGAAAGCCTTATTCACTTCAATAAAAACCTATCTGACATGAGCTTACTCCAGACCCCAACTGAGACACAATAATCACCACCACAACTAGTGATAATTGTCAGTCTCAGAAAGAGGCCATGGACTTACTAAGCATGAGGTATGCTTGGGGTTCTTCCTTCAGGCCAGGGTTCTTCTGTTGGTATTGGAGCAGAGAGGGGAAGTTTGCACTGCTGAGGCCAATGCTGCATTATTTTATTATGAATTATTTCTATTACAGTAGTTCCTAGAGGCCTCAGTCAAGACCAAGGCCCCATTGTGCTAGGCACTGCACAAACCTGGACTATAGACAAATAAAGGAACAGAGGGGCTGATTTTCCTCTCACACCAGTGTAAACCAGGAGTAACGCCAGTGAAATTCATGCAGTTACTCCAGTCTAAAATTGGTGTGCGAACCGACTTTGTTTAATGTTGAGCCTATAAAATGCTTTTTGTTGTTCTTCATGCCACCCTGTGTCACATTAATCACTAAACAATGTAACAGTACCCTGTTGACTGGAAACTTGTATGACAATATAACATTAAATGGCCAAATAAGGCAAAGCAGAATATAAATTGCTGAGCTTTCAGTGCCCTGTCTTCAATTTTCCTTTCTTGTCTTTAGGGTATAAGTTGGTGATGAGAACTTTTGTCCTAAGGGCCCAATAGATTGTTCCATACACTCCAATCTGTATTTAGCTTTTTAAAAGAGAGCCTTCTGCCAGACAATGCAGATGTCCTTTTCCATGTGTTGCAGGAGGGTCATACATATGGTACTGGCATTTGGATGAATAATGGCTTAAATGCTTCTGGGAAAATGCAACCCCCCTTTTCCGAGGGCCAGAACTCACAGTGTGGGGTCATGTTTCTGCATTTTGTGCTGCTTTAGGTTTCCCTCACATTTATTTGTTTTTATTTTTTTGTAATGCCATACTGCATTTCTATTCTGGGTGGGGGGAATGTCATTACATCCGGTAATTATGCGGTTATCCTTATTGCATTCGTGTATTGCACTGTTGCACAGACCTCGGAAATATACATCCAGCCATCCGATCCTCCTTCTTTTCTTTTTTTTTGGTACTATACACAGTCACTTACTTTTCAGCTCCGAGGCATATAGACATACTTCCCTCTGTTTTCTGATGCTTTGTGAGGCTTAATCATATCCCAAGGAAGAGGTATAATTTTTAAACCACAGGAAAGTTGATGATTGGTGTTTGCTATTCAGCATAACGTGTTTTCGTGTCCGGAGTTTGGCATGCTATCCAATGAGAAAACCAACTCAGATGAATAATCCTCAAACCACACATGATTTTCCCAGGATTTATACATCTGCTTTTATATTCCAGATAGAACAATGACTTTGCTAGTCTTTATTAGAATAATACCTTTTTGATCAAGATTCCCTGTAGTTATTGCATAGCAGATGTAGTATATTCTACCCTAGAATTATCTCATGTGTCATATATGGAGGAAAATGGGCATTTCATCATGTGCAAATTAGATTTTTACATACAATTTGCATGGTTGTATAAACGTTGCCTACAGTACTTGTCATGACACAAATGCATAATTCAGGGTATTTTGTTAAATCAAGAGCTCCGAATGTACTTTGCTTATTATGTATAAAATTCTTAGAAAATTGGCTAACAATTGTTCAACATTTTCTTTACTGAAGAGATTACAGAGCAATCTAGCAATGGCAATTGGTCTTTAGTGGCTTCCAGTATTTTTAACAAATTCTGGTTTATTGGACATTTGTTAATCTATTTCAAATTTTGCATCAATCAATCAAAAAATAAATAAGAGATTGAAGAATCTCACGGAAGCTACTAGATCGCATGCCCTGATTCTCATGGGTGACTTTAATTTTCCTGATATCTGCTGGGAGAGCAATACAGCGGTGCATAGACAATCCAGGAAGTTTTTGGAAAGCGTAGGGGACAATTTCCTGGTGCAAGTGCTAGAGGAGCCAACTAGGGGGGGCGCTTTTCTTGACCTGCTGCTCACAAACCGGGTAGAATTAGTGGGGGAAGCAAAAGTGGATGGGAATCTGGGAGGCAGTGACCATGAGTTGGTTGAGTTCAGGATCCTGACACAGGGAAGAAAGGTAAGCAGCACGATACGGACCCTGGACTTCAGGAAAGCAGACTTCGACTCCCTCAGGGAACGGATGGCCAGGATCCCCTGGGGGACTAACTTGAAGGGGAAAGGAGTCCAGGAGAGCTGGCTGTATTTCAAGGAATCCCTGTTGAGGTTACAGGGACAAACCATCCCAATGAGTCGAAAGAATAGTAAATATGGCAGGCGACCAGCTTGGCTTAATGGTGAAATCTTAGCGGATCTTAAACATAAAAAAGAAGCTTATAAGAAGTGGAAGGTTGGACATATGACCAGGGAAGAGTATAAAAATATTGCTCGGGCATGTAGGAATGTTATCAGGAGGGCCAAATCGCACCTGGAGCTGCAGCTAGCCAGAGATGTCAAGAGTAACAAGAAGGGTTTCTTCAGGTATGTTGGCAACAAGAAGAAAGCCAAGGAATGTGTGGGCCCCTTACTGAATGAGGGAGGCAAACTAGTGACAGAGGATGTGGAAAAAGCTAATGTACTCAATGCTTTTTTTGCCTCTGTTTTCACTAACAAGGTCAGCTCCCAGACTGCTACGCTGGGCATCACAAAATGGGGAAGAGATGGCCAGCCCTCTGTGGAGATAGAGGTGGTTAGGGACTATTTAGAAAAGCTGGACGTGCACAAGTCCATGGGGCCGGACGAGTTGCATCCGAGAGTGCTGAAGGAATTGGCGGCTGTGATTGCAGAGCCATTGGCCATTATCTTTGAAAACTCGTGGCGAACGGGGGAAGTCCTGGATGACTGGAAAAAGGCTAATGTAGTGCCAATCTTTAAAAAAGGGAAGAAGGAGGATCCTGGGAACTACAGGCCAGTCAGCCTCACCTCAGTCCCTGGAAAAATCATGGAGCAGGTCCTCAAAGAATCAATCCTGAAGCACTTGCATGAGAGGAAAGTGATCAGGAACAGCCAGCATGGATTCACCAAGGGAAGGTCATGCCTGACTAATCTAATCGCCTTTTATGTTGAGATTACTGGTTCTGTGGATGAAGGGAAAGCAGTGGATGTATTGTTTCTTGACTTTAGCAAAGCTTTTGACACGGTCTCCCACAGTATTCTTGTCAGCAAGTTAAGGAAGTATGGGCTGGATGAATGCACTACAAGGTGGGTAGAAAGCTGGCTAGATTGTCGGGCTCAACGGGTAGTTATCAATGGCTCCATGTCTAGTTGGCAGCCGGTATCAAGTGGAGTGCCCCAAGGGTCGGTCCTGGGGCCGGTTTTGTTCAATATCTTCATAAATGATCTGGAGGATGGTGTGGATTGCACTCTCAGCAAATTTGCGGATGATACTAAACTGGGAGGAGTGGTAGATACACTGGAGGGGAGGGATAGGATACAGAAAGACCTAGAGAAATTGGAGGATTGGGCCAAAAGAAATCTGATGAGGTTCAATAAGGATAAGTGCAGGGTCCTGCACTTAGGACGGAAGAACCCAATGCACAGCTACAGACTAGGGACCGAATGGCTAGGCAGCAGTTCTGCGGAAAAGGACCTAGGGGTGACAGTGGACGAGAAGCTGGATATGAGTCAGCAGTGTGCCCTTGTTGCCAAGAAGGCCAATGGCATTTTGGGATGTATAAGTAGGGGCATAGTGAGCAGATCGAGGGACGTGATCGTTCCCCTCTATTCGACATTGGTGAGGCCTCATCTGGAGTACTGTGTCCAGTTTTGGGCCCCACACTTCAAGAAGGATGTGGATAAATTGGAGAGAGTCCAGCGAAGGGCAACAAAAATGATTAGGGGACTGGAACACATGAGTTATGAGGAGAGGCTGAGGGAGCTGGGATTGTTTAGCCTGCAGAAGAGAAGAATGAGGGGGGATTTGATAGCTGCTTTCAACTACCTGAAAGGGGGTTCCAAAGAGGATGGCTCTAGACTGTTCTCAATGGTAGCAGATGACAGAACGAGGAGTAATGGTCTCAAGTTGCAGTGGGGGAGGTTTAGATTGGATATTAGGAAAAACTTTTTCACTAAGAGGGTGGTGAAACACTGGAATGCATTACCTAGGGAGGTGGTAGAATCTCCTTCCTTAGAGGTTTTTAAGGTCAGGCTTGACAAAGCCCTGGCTGGGATGATTTAACTGGGAATTGGTCCTGCTTTGAGCAGGGAGTTGGACTAGATGACCTTCTGGGGTCCCTTCCAACCCTGATATTCTATGATTCTATGATTCTAAGATGAACAGTTCGGAGCGCACTACAAAGCCGTTTTCACTTTTTTGTTCAGTGCCTGAGATTTTGGCTAGCAAAGCAGGGTCTGCAGTCAGCTCCCTGTTTAGGCAATAGGTCTATATAATTCTTCTATAAAATCCGAGCAACCATTTCATTTTTGCATCTTTATATGCTTTGCCTGAATGGTGAATTTGGCCAAGTTTGGAATTTGTTTCCCTACTTTGCACCACTGTCCACTCAAACCAGGAACATTAGACAGCAGATGGAGGCTTTGGGACAGATTTGATCCCCTTACTCATGTTGAATAGTATCTTATTTCACGAATGCTCCCAATGAAATCAGTGGGTCACTTGTGGAGTAAAGTGCTACTCAGTATGAGCAGAGGCATCAGAATCTGACCCTCCAAAACTGTTTAAAGGGACCGTTGATATTTCTGAAAATACTAAAGATCTGAAAGTGGAGGATTAGCAATGGTTCCAAGAATGATAATGGCTGTGATTCACTTTCTGTTTTAATGAACTGTATAAACTCGAATTTTGCCAAGATAATGTAATATTGGACAGTTCCATGCTGACGAATCCATCCCAGGAGCCTGTAACACTTTTATTGACGTTGGGTGTAACATTCCCCTTTCTCTGTTTGGAACAGTCTATAGTTTACTTGGATTTGTTTTTAAAAACAAATCCAAGATTCAGCACTTGAATGTTAAAAGTCTGATTTTGGCCTCTCATGTACAGATTTTACGCGGGTGCTATTCTACCAGTGTGAGATCAGAAACAAGCCCTCAAGACCTGATTCTCTACTGTATCATTGACACCTGTGCAGATGGGTATAAGATCCTAGAAGACCAGGATGGTAGTATTTATACTCACTTTGCACAGGTATAAATAATTAGGCAGTAGTGCATTAGGCTTTGAGAGTGAAATTCACCCCCTGCCCCTAACACAAACACTCTCTACATTAGCTTCTGATTTGTGTGTAAGTGAAAATCCATTGACTCCATCCATGGTCTGATCCCAATGGTCACCTTCAGGTTGGTTGATTTGGAACAGCCACAGAGCCCCCTTCCCTGAGCAAAGGGTGTCCACACCCCCCATGTGCAAACATACCACATGGATGCATCCACTGTGAGGGGCCCTCCCAGAGGAGGTGTATTCCACGTTCTTGCTCTACATGGATATTTATGGGAAAGCAAGTAACTGGTCTGACAGAAGCTTGCTGTGAATTTTAAGAGTCTGTTCTGATAACATTTAACAGCTTAAGCATAAGTAGAACTGTGTGTATTTGTAAGAAATTGCAGAGTAATCATGTTTGTGAGAAAAAGATAAGTAATTAAAAGATAAGTAATTAAAAGCTAGAAAAGACAGCTTGAACTAACATTAAACCTGCACTAATGTGGGAGGAGAGTTAATGTGGAAATGAAAAACGAATACGTATGTATAAGAAGAGATAACAGGAAGTTTTATGAATAAGTTTGCATAAGAAAGGGGGGTTGAAGCTGTATTGGCTGGTGCTGGAGGCAACTGGGATGAGATAATCCTGGTGATTTTCTCACCTGTGAATAATTGATCACCACTTGCTGAGTGTTTTGCCATAATAAAGATTTGTTAGATCCCTTTGCTGAGTAAATGAATCTCCATCCAACATGGCTGAAATGCTGCAAAACTGACCAGACATTCTGATAGGGTTGTTACCTCTGAGGCAGTGGCATTGGAATAATTTTTATCCTGCTGATGCTGAAAGCCATTGAACAAAACTGGAAACCCTGTATATAATGGAAACCGCTTCAAGCTAGGGGATGCTACCACATCCCTAGTTCCAGGACTTCTTCTCTGAGGTACAAAAAATCAGGACATCCGGTATTTTAATGAGCCCATAAAACTGGGCAGCTGGCAGTGTGTCCTGAGTACCCCTGACCATTTCCCAGGACAGCTACCTCAAAAACGGGACGATTGTAGGAAAACCTGGACAGGTGGCAACCCTACATTCTGATAAGTCTGTGGCTAAGTGAACTCTTAATCCAAAGGAATCAGATGATTTTGCATGGAAATGTGTGTGGCATTAGATTCATCTCTATGTTTTGAGAGCATATGAAATCTAGGAATGTACTTTTGTTTTCTTACATTTGGGGCTTGAAATAAAAGAGTGTCACTCAGGAAGTAAGGAAACAGTTTATTCACTGACAAAGTTTGAAAGTTGTTTTTGAAGGAGAACATATTGGCTCCCCCCCCCCACTCTATAAATAACTCTTGGCAGGCAGAAACAACCTTGATTGCATGCGATGAAGTAGAGCAACCAGCAGGCTCTACAGCAGAATAAATGGCACTGTGCCAAGAGCTTCATCAAATGAATAATAGCTTCCACTTGACAATCAGTAAAGTGCCTCTTCTCCTGTGGATTTAGTTTTTTAATGATGATTAGAGAGGATGGGCCCCTAAAATTTCTCTGGTAAAAATGACCTCCTATTAATTTCTGTTACTTGAAATGCTGAATTTCAAAGCTATTTTACAGCTGCAAAACCAAAGGCACTGACATAAAGGAACTATTATCTTTGTAATTGTAGCAACAAGTACTAGATTTGTCATTGATTAACAGAGACTTTTTAACTTTATGATCCTTTTGTTGGCTAAGTCCCCTGTATACTATTCTGAGCTTTTCAGATTTACTGACTTTGAAAGTCAAATGTTTGTTATACCTACAGTGCTAAAGTACATTTGGTTAAAAAAAATTCCCTTCTAGAACACTGTCTCTCTTTTTATTTCATTCTTTCATAGCTTTTGCTGCAACATCCAGTACTGATCATTTTGGGTGGCAGGGAATCCATTTCAATATGCACAATATATTGTGCACAGCATTTACTAAAGAATTTTGTGGGGGTATGTGCATAGCATACATATGTAAAGAGGTATATCTTCTCAGTTGCATGCCTCACATACATACAATAAAAACATATGTCCTATTTGTCATTATACCTATGGGGAAAGGACCCTTTCCCATCGATCTGGGTATGGAAGCTGGGAGGTTTAATATCCAGGGGGTTTCATCATCCTGGAAAAGCTGAAACTCTAAACGTACTCTACATCTATTCACTTTCCTCATCTTTCCCAGAGCTAAGTAACAGACAGAAACTGAATGCAGTCAAGTTGCTACTTTGCTCTGATGTTAAAAGGTTCAGCTCTGATCCCACCTGTTCATCAGAATGTAGAAAAAAACTACGGTTCAAACTAGGCTTCTGTCCTTGGGCTGCTTAAACTAAAGGACTGGGATGATGCACATGGCTCAGTGGTCCAAAACATAATTTAACTTTATAAAGCTATAGGAATTCACCTCAATATCAAATTTCTTTAAGGTACATGCTTTTTTCTAATATAGGGCACATAAATGCTCAGGTACTGTGTGAATATCTAGACAGATTAGACAGGCAGTGCTTATTTCCTATGCTCTTTACCTTTTTCTGGGTACACACGGGGACCTGGGGGAAAGAAGCCAAGGTCACCTCTTTCCCCACTATTGGAACCTCTCGGCCTCAGGGCAGGATAAGTTACCAGGACTCTGAGTGCCAGGGGAAGCCCAGCGGATTCGCCCCAGGGCAGAGTGGCGTGCCGACTTCTCAGCAGGGTCACAAATCCAGCTCCACTCTCCTTATGCAGTGGTCTGCAGCTACTGTCAGTTATGGGAGCAGCCATAAATCACAGTCCTGGGCATGTTCTCTTCCAGCCTCTCTGCCCTGTGTCAGAAGGATTGCCCAGGGTTCCTGTATGGGGGCTAACACCCTTCCCTTCACGTGGCTACTCTCAAGAAGAGCAGGATTTTGCCCACAGAGTAACAAAAGTTGTGGCGGTTATTTAAACAATAATGACATTTGTAACATGGGTGAAAGTCTTCACTAAAGTACTATTAATAGAGATATTTGGCCACCTGCCTCCGCAACATTTCCCATTTCTCACAGCAAAACACGGTTATCTGCCTGTTTTGTTCTCGAATATGGAACAAGCAAACCCAAACTTATCTCCTCTACAGCAGTAGCTTTTGGCAACTGACCTGAAATGTGATGAAAGTGTTAGGCGGGGATTCTCAAAGGTGCCTATGGGAGTAAGGAGCCCCCAACTCTGTTGCCTTTCACTAAGAATTAGGCACCTCACCCTCCAAGGCTGCTTTGAAGAGACCAGCCTCAGCCTGAAAGTGTCACAAATGCATCACATTTGAGATGAATGAAAAGAACTGATTTGTCGCTCAGCACAGATGTTGCAAAGTGATTGATCTCCACAGGTAAAAGTTAAGTGAGAGGAAGGATGGTCTGGTGGTTAGGGAGTTTAGTCTGGGATGTGGGAGAGCCAGGTTCTATCCCTGCTTTGCTATAAGCTTCCTAGGCAAGAAACTTAGAGTATATCTACACTGCAATTAAAAACTGACAGCTGGCTCAGGCTAAGGGGCTGTTTAATTACAGTGTAGACATTTTGGCTCAGGTTGGAGCCTGGGAGGGTCCCAGAGATCAAGCTGCAGCCAGAGCCCAATAGCTACACTGCAATTAAACAGCCCTTTAGCCTGAACCCAAGTCAGCAGGCATGGGCCAGCCATGAGTGTACAATTGCACTGTAGACACACCCTTAGGACCAGATTTTCTATGGTCTTTAGGTGCCTAAAGATTCAGATAGAAACCTGGTGGAATTTTCAAAAGCTCTTAGGTACCTAGATGCCTTTGAAAATCACTCTGGGTGCCTAACTGCATCCTTAGGCACCTAAATACCTTTGAAGATCTGGTCCTTCATTTCTCTGATTAAACTGGGGCAAAGTGCATTCGGAGCTCTTTCCTTACTATATATAGAATCCTTAGAAAACTTAGCTAACAATTGTTCAACATTTCCTTGACTGAAGAGCTAATAGTGTGCTCTTGCAGTGGTGTTGTGTGGATAAATACAATGACGAGTAAGAGGTGCTCAGAAATTACGGGGGGAGGGCACATTTAACACCTCGGATAGATAGAACGAACTTTTTATTGTATACAAAAAATGGAGTCAGAGAGTAATACCATGTTGTGCTTCTGTGTAACATACAAGATAGAACATTCACAGTAGACAACATAAAGAAAATTTAAATAGAGAAATGTTCAGTCAATCCATCCATGCAGTTATTTTGTATCACACTCCTCACCATGGTGTCTGATATGGACATATTATATCTGACATGATTGATTTCATAGGAGGTTCTTTTCTATTGCCACATGGGTGGCTTTTTTGCACTGTGTCAATACAGTGCTTTGGTGACAGTTATTGGTAGTACTAAGAAGAATGCCCGATGAGTATCAGATTGACAAGAAAAGATTTTAGAATAATCTCTATGTCTCTGAACAGGGCTGGGATGCCGGGAGTTAAGAACTTGTGAATGTGGATGCTCTGTTCTTATTACCGCCAGTTCCTTGGTCAGGATGAATCCTCTCAAAATTACCAGTGCAAAATTATTTCAGATACTTTCCAAAAGTTTAGAAAGTTTCACAAAACAGAACCCTTTATTGATGAAAACACTTTTCCCCAATGGAAAATAAATCAGATTGCACTTAAAAATATGTTAATTAAATACATTGCATATTTAATTCATGGAAAAACAGCCAGTTCTTAGCTCTTTTTTCCTTGATGGACCTTCCAGGGTTAGCTTTCTCTCTCCAAGACTCATTGGCCTTGGTAGGCAGAATTCTATTTCCCTGCACTTGGGCGTTGTTCAAGGCTTCTGCCCTCCCTATTGGCTCTGATTCCCTGTGAGTGGCTGTTAGTGGGAGTGAAATGATGCAGCTGGACTCTGTTAGAATCTCTCCCAAACTTTTGGTCTATTAAAGTTCCCTTGCAACATGCAAAGAGCTTTTCTCTTGGGGGCTTTGGCACATACCCTCTCCTCCCTGCCCCAGAGAAACAGGCTGGCTCTTCCCTAATGATTTAAGGTGTGACATCCTGGCCCACTTGAAGTGAATGGGAACTTTGGCATTGGCTTTGCTGAGGCCAGGATTTCACGTATACTCTCCTCTGCCCCAATTAGTACACATTGCAGGGTTTCCTCCCAAGCTACGGGCCAGCTTGTGATTTCTCTTGCATGTGTGTCTAAGGGGGAAAGCAGCGAGAGGAGATGCAGAGAGCCTTGGAGATGCAGAGAGCAGGAGAAAGCAAGAATGTCAGGGCATGGGGTATGAGGTGTTTTTTATCCCAAAGGAGGTATAGCTAGACAGGTGCTAGTGTATGGAGGCCAGCTCAAGGGGCAGCTTCACCCTGTACCCTTTTGAAAGGTAATACTCCAGAGTGTGCTCCCAGCACCCTTGGAGGCGTTCTGTTTGCTTCAATATTCCTGAGGCTCAATGCTCTTGGTCAGTGCTGACTGGGAATGCACCTCCACACCCTACTGATGGGGTTGTGGCTGCCAAAGTTACAAGATAGCTTGAGATGTTCTCATTGAAATTGCATAGCCTAAACAAGATTAAGATCATTATGGCTGGATAGTGAACTTAAAGGGCCAGATTTTCTCCTTTGCCGAGATACGATCAGTGTGGGGTGAGATGTCAGGGAGCCCATTACAACATTCTCATACAACATCATTCTCAATCTACGCAGGCCCTGATGTACATTAGAGCACCCTTGGGGCTGCTTTCATTTATTACAGCTTGTTATGATCCCTAAGGGGCCATATGCCAGCTGAAAATTACCACAGGGGAGGTCTGTCCCATCCCATCCCTCTCTACTCCACAACCTCTATGATGTCAGGGCAAGGGAAAATTTAACGTAGGAGCCTCCTCTGCCTGCTTTGTACCCACTGAGAATTTCCCTGGAGGAGGGGAAATTCTCAGTTGGCCAGCGGTGGCCAGATTACATCTCTTCTGTTCTGCTCAGGTGGCTCGAAGACAGAACTGGGCTGAGATTCTGGCCCAAGAAGTTAAAATGCAAACAAACATGGAAGAGGATTAATCATCTTAGCAATGATTTTCAGTCTTACTTTCACTAAAGACAATGGCAAAGGATCAAACCTTAAATAAACAGCAAAAAGGGAGGATAGTAATAATACAAGGAAGGGTAAAGTTTTGAGGACAGTGTGTTATAATCAGCCGTTGCTCACATGGAGGGAATTAAAACACGATTTCTAAGTACACTCTACATTACCATGACACTTAACCAGCTCAGACCTGGAGGATGTAGCCCACAATGTGAGTTTATTTATTTAAGTTTTACTCATAACATTTCAAAGACTCTAGTAATACACTGCAGGCTGCAGGATACCTAAGGCCTAAGTTTATTTTATTGTTGTGCAGCAGCACGTATGAGGTTGGGCCTTGTTAGCCATGTGTTAAACAGAAATGGGTCAGCAAAAGGGTTTAAAACGAATGCTACCAGCCAAACCCTGAATAACTTACTCACACAGACAGTTCTACTGAAATCAAGTGAGTGAGGGGATCAGGATAGTACTTACAGCCAACACTGTCAGTGAGAAACTCTACAACTGGGCAAAAGAGTCCAAGCTAAAATACCAAAGGTAAACAAGGAAAAGTTTGTTTTACATTAAAAACCATATGTTCTTACTTCTTTTTTCTTTTCTTTTCTCTTTCTTTGATAACATGTTCTTCATTCAAGTTGAATTTCAAGAGCTTCCCTTGCAGATTGATAAAGAAAATATCAAACACAGCTTTATACATGGGGAGGAAGGGAGAAAAATGGATTGCATTTCTTTTGCACCATTTCATTCATGAGCCAATCCAAGGAAAATCAGATCCCATCTTGTGCTATTAATGGCAGAAACATGTGGGGTGGGGTAGGATTATACATACACTGCTTCTTGTAGGTTTGGCTTAAGTAAATTTGTTTTCATGTGTAATTTGTGAATCTAAAAACCAGAGGGCTTTTTCATGAGCTAGGACCAGTGTGATGTTGCACTGCCTTAGGAGCAGCCTTGGAAGCAGATTATGAGTTGCCTCCTGGTTTCCCCCTGTTCTGTGGGGGAAGTGCCCTGCACCAGGCCCATACGTGGTACAGAATACTGCCCCTGTCACTCGGGCTAGCTATGCTATCTAGTGCATTGGGGCGAGTCAAGGCCCCCACCCACTACTTCCCACTTGCAGGTGAGGAGAAGCCTAGCAGCATCATGTAGGCTGATCACCTTCCTATGCTGCTACCTGCAGATTTGTGCAGCTGCATAATCCGAGCCACATGTTAATAATTAGGACTGAGCAGACAAGCAAAGCAGTTAGTTGATCTGATGAATTTATCCTGTTTTTCTCTTTGCAAATTGTTCATGAGTAAATCGTGATTTTCTTCAATTTATCCATTGTTAGAAACTATTTCCCAAATAATTTCTGTCAGTAATTTGAGCTGCGCTGCCAAGTTTTGGCTGGACAAACAGATTGCACAGCATTGTTTCTGTTTTCAGAACCAACAAGATAATGCTTTAAATTAGGATTTGGGGTGTCAGTGTTCCCCTCATGAAGACAGAATGTGCTTTCTGTCTGTACTGTCCTGACACTTGCTTAAAAGCAGCTGTGCCTGTGACCATTCCCATTGGTAGACTCACAGAAAGAAAAGGAGGACTTGTGGCACCATAGAGACTAACGAATTTGTTAGTCTCTAAGGTGCCACAAGTCCTCCTTTTCTTTTTGCGAATACAGACTAACAGGGCTGCTACTCTGAAACCTGTTCATAGAAAGTGAACTGAAAAGAAGTCTGAACACAGTCAAAACAATTTCATCTTTATTGGTCTGAACATTGGCAGAACATTTCTGAGGTATTAGCTCATTTCTCTTAATAACATATGTCAAGCTGGTTTGTAACTTATACAAAGAGATGTACAGTATGCACGTTTATCAGTTACCCTCACCCCACTGCTGGGGGAATACCTCTTCTGCACAGCTTCTTTTCTCACCGGGGTGGAACCATGAGCATAAACCTCATCACAGTTGAGACCAGAGCCAATTCCTACTGACAACAATTGGAGTCTTTCCAGTGACTTCAATAGGAGCTGGGTTGGGGCCCTAAATCAGGATTGATTTGTAAGATACGATATTTTGTGTGTGAATATGTAATTTGGTTGGTTATCTTCATGTAGTTATCATGGAAGTAATGAATCTTTAGGAGGGATTTGAATGGGGAAAGCATGATGGTTTGGAGGGAATATTTCCCATGATGGGTTGGAGGGAACATAAAAATGACCTCACTTATTAAATAATGTCCTCAGCTTTCAGGTTTGTGCTTTCAAATCACAATCTGAGTGATTTCTATTCCCTTAGACAATATTGTATAGCTCTGTATCAGGCACTCTCTATCAGGCGCTATCTACAATGCACAAGCACATAACAAAAACATATGCAGTAATATTGTTTGTGATGGATCGACAAAATCAGGGAAGTGCAAACTTCCAGGGGATCACCCATTGTCAGGGCAAAATCTCTATTAATTTTGCATGCAGGATATACATGTACCTTGCCCTAGCAATGGAATAACCTCAGTCATCCAAAGAAAAGGAGTACTTGTGGCACCTTAGAGACTAACCAATTTATTTGAGCATAAGCTTTCGTGAGCTACAGCTCACTGCATCGGATGCATGAATTCAATTCAATCGGATGCCACAAGTACTCCTTTTCTTTTTGCGAATACAGACTAACACGGCTGCTACTCTGAAACCAGTCATCCAAAGGTTTGTTTTCTCATCTCTAACTGTGGTGATCTGTAATAGACATTCGCAGATTGGAAAGAGAAGCTTGATTTCTCCCACTGTGGGTAGATCTTGCCATTCATTTTGCATGTCCCTTATGGGTAATATGATAAACATTAATGGTGCACAGGTTATATTTTTGGAATCCCTTTAGAGGTGTGTGTAGGAAACTCCTTTTGAAATTAATCTGACTGCTGAACAAGACTTTGAAAATATACTTGAATGTTCACCTCTGGCAGGACCTCATTGGTTCCAGTAGATAACAGGCATTATTCAGTAGCCAGCACTTTCCAATAGATACTGCAAAGTTTCCTGCTCTAAATATATGGGGAAATGGTGGTGTCTTGGATACCACGCCGTGGCAACTGTAGGCTGTTGGCTTGCTTAGTAACAGTGGCCAGTGCATGTCCCAGAGGTCATATTTAATTAAATTACATTTTGGGATGATAAGATCATTTTAGTGTACAAACCTAGGAAAAAGAAATTTTGTGGAAAACCCCAGAACAATTGCGGGGTGGGGGGACTGTTTTCCCCTCCAAATAGGCAATGACTGTAGAATATGTCCTAGATCTGCATGGTTCAGGTTTAAAATATATGGCAGCAAACAAATCTGCTTTTACACAATCCTTCACACAGACTAATTTCCCTCTGTCACACGCTCCTGTATCTTCAAGGGAGACCAACCTTTTATTTAAATTTTGAAACAAAAAATGTCTGCAGTGCTGACTGGTCCCCAGTATACCAAGCTTCAGCACAGAATGAATTTTTAATGTTCAAAGCAAGATTTAGAACATACCATAACAAGCATGGTGGGAGACCATTGCTGCCTAGCATTTGGATGTTTCTGTGTAAAATGAAATATACCTGTGCTATCTGTAAGGCTTTGGCATTGCCTTACATGTATCTCATACCTGTATAAAACACCTAGATCTGTGGGTACTATTGCACAAGGGATGTTGCCAACATTCTGAATTGAATTCCCCTAAGAAATGTTAAAGTTTGAGTTTATTGTTTCAAGGTAATGAGTATAGCTTTAAATTCAAGGCAAAGACAAGGGCTAAAACCAGATTATGTAGCTTTAAATCACACAAGAATTTCCCTTGTGATATTTTTTGCTGTTTGAGTTTAGTTTGTATAAAATAATCAAAACAGTCTGTAGGAATTATAAATTTTAAAGTGTTTTATCCCAGCAATGCAGTTTGGATAATTTGTGGCAGCCCAGAACTCAGAATGTGGTCAAAATAATTTATTGTAAGCATTAGAAATCAAAATTAGCATCAGAAATCAACCCCTTGAGAATTTTTTCTTCTGTGATTTCAGCTTGTAGAAAACAATCATGTAGGACGCATGAGCTTCTGGAGTGCTAAATTTCTCACAGAGGTAGGGGTGTTTTGTAGAGCTCAGGTTTTACAATTTAATTGAGATTTATAATTAACTTTACAAACATACACATTTGTGTGTATGTGTATGTGCCTATATATACACAATATATATAATCTTAAAAATATTAGATAACTGTAATCTGTTATGTTAGAGGACAATTCACCAATCCTATCTTCATATTGTTACTGCTTTCAAGAAAAAAAACAATCAACCCAGTGCTCACAGGCGTTAACTCTCTGATATAAGATAACTGTGTAAGAGATTTGCTGGTTTTTCTAAAGTAAGTATGAGTTCGTCCTCAACTGGTGAACGGTGAAGTCTAACAAATAGTTATTCCAGTATTCCTGACTAGCACTGAGTAACGTGGAAACATTCAAGTTGCTTGCTTTGCAAATGTGACAGTAATAATAGATGTGCATTGGGAAAATCCTGACCAGATTTTGCTGTCTTTGTTTTTTTCCTGATAATTTACATTACTAGGCTGTTACCATCATTAATACTGATATCACAAAATCTGGAGGCATGATTCAGCTCAGTGACTCGTACAAAAGAAAACAATAGTTAATTATATGAAATAAGAGCAATATTCTTCAGGAAATCTGAGCCCGAAAACCGTCATCCGGAGGCAATCTGATACATTAATGATAAAAGCCCCATACGGGACTATGGGAGTCTAAGTGTTTGCCATGAGATGTGTGTGCATGGAATGATTGAGCAACTAACTGTTTTACATATATGGGTGGGATTTTCAAGGGAGCTCAGGGCTGGCCTACCCCTGATGTCACTGAAGTTAATGATTTTACCAGTGGCTTTGCCAATGGTTTTACCATGGATTTGAATGGGAGTGGAGTTAGTCCAACACTGAGCACTTTTGAAAACTCCACCCCATATGTACTTTGAAGCTGCAACACCTTAAAACCTGCCAACATTAGGATAATGATTTGATAATTAATTTGATGGCAGATGATCATTCTGGAAAAACCACATCTCACCATACCGAGAACTCTCACTGACTTCAAGCCCATAATGAACTGAATTTCACCCCGTATGAACATAATGAATTAATCCCTCTATATAAAGCTGGCACAAGGCTGATACACCATTTCAGTCTTACTTTAAAGGTGCATAGGACTTGAGACTGCCTTCTCCCCAATGATGAATTTCACCCATATGGTACAATGGCAGCAGTACGTAATCTTTCTTCTCACTAGACGCCCCCTGTTGAACTAGCAAAACTCAGGAGCTACTTCCTCCTACTCTCTTACCTTCCTCTGCCCCTACTCTCCGTACCTATTATTATTTGACTGTCTGGTGGGGTGGGGAATTTAATGCAAATATTACATCCCCAAGTAGCACGTTAAGGGTCACTCTAAGAGTGCACATGTACTCCAAAGGGTTAGGTTCACCGGAAACTTCACACTCAGAGTGTTCAAGCAGAAGGGGTTAGTTTTATTTTGACAGTGCCTCCTCACCCTCATCAAAGCTCTTGGGGTGCTCTGCAGTCATTCATAATAAATAAATGATGAAAGCACATCAAAAATAATGAAGCATTAAATTCATGGCCATGATGCTACACCTGGGTTTTAGCCACAGCCCTGCGTTGTGGGTGATGCACAGTCACATTGTCCCAGCAGAAGTACCAGGAGCTACTGTGTTTCCTGGAGCTCCCAGGCCCACAAAACAGAGCCTGCTTATTGCTCCATCCCTTTGAGGATAAAGCCAGCACATGTTCCTGTGTATGGCTGGCGAAAGCAGGGGTGAGCAAGAGGGACTGGCAGAAAGGGCAGGCTGATAAAATAGAAGGAGACAAAGTTATTTGTTTCCTCTCACAAATCAACCTTCCTGCTTTGGGCTGTGATTCAGTAAAGCACTTAAGTATGTGCATAACTTTACACATTCATTTCAATAGGACTTCAGCATGTGTTTAAGGTTAGGCATGAGCTTAGTTGCTGAACTGGGGCCTTTGAAAGCAGAAAGAATCAAATCTCTTTTCCTAAAGTGGGTATCCCAAAGAGCTGTCAGCAGGACAACAGCTGGAAAGGCTGGATTCTGCACAGTGCCAAAGGCAGGGAGCTGAGGAACCATTTTTCAGGTGGTGGTGATCTGGCTGCACTGTTAGTTAGATGGTAAGCTCTTTGGGGCAGAGACTGGCATTTGTTCTGTTTTTGTATTGTGTCTAGCATCATAGGGCTCTGGCTACCATAATACAAACAATAATAATAATAATAATAATAGGAGTGATGCCCTGTAGAAATCTAGGTCTATCTATCCAAACACCTGACCTGAAGACGACCTCTGTGTAGCTCAAAAGCTTATCTCTCTCACCAAGAGAAGTTGGTCCAATAAAAGATACTCTCACCCACCTTGTCTCTCTAATATCCTGGGACAAACACAGCTACAACAACGTTATAAACACCTGTCCTGGTATTCATATCTTGCTCAGAAATCTGGCATCTTAACACCTTACAAATGCAAAATGCAAACACCATAAAGGATCCTGATCTTACCCTCCGCTCAAGTCCACACAGTTTAATTTTTTTTATTTTAAAATGGTCCAAATTCAACCCTGGCTCGACCACATTGATTTCATTGCACTTGTGTCCACTTACAGCCAGTCTGAATTTGACCCTTTGTTTTGGATCATTGCTCTGTCTCTGCGCAGAATATCTACTGCAGCTCCAACAGGTTTAGAATCTTAACAGTAACCCTCTTCTTCCTCCTAAACCAAAAAGTTTACATTTCTGATTAAAATTCTGTCATGTCCAGTTTCGTTCAGTATCCCCAAAGTCATTTTTAGCAATAACATTTTTACTCTAAATGTAGATTTGATGGAAGATCATCTTCTAGAAAATCCGTTCTAGCAGAACTTGGAATAGCTTTATCTAAGTTTTAAGTTTCTTTTGCTTTGCCCCCCTCTTTAATATCCTTTACATGCATAAAAGGAATCTTTTGTCAGTTTCACTTAACAAGAAATTTTTAAGAGAGAGGAGAGCCAAGTTTGCTTTAGAGGGTGTGTCTTCAAGATAGAATTCTTGACCTGAGTATGTTCATCTCGGTGAGACTAGCAGCCGCTATCTGGATCTTCTTAGAAAGGAAATCATGCGGCTGTTTGGAGCCAGGAGAAGGAGGGAAATCCTGTGAGGATGCTATGTTATTCCTGCATGAGAGTTGCTTTTTCACAAGAGCAATGTACAAATTCTGTGTGGATGGCCCATTCTAGTAGGATTGTTTAAGGACATTCTCATGCAATTTGAACTTTCATGATACCTATTTACCAATTCTGTGGGAATATTCTGTTCTGGCGAGATCTGTGGATAGTGGCATGTAACTATCAGATATGGAGCCGGGGCTGGGGGAGGGATGGAGGAGGGTTTGAGCTAAGTCAGGGTAAATGATTTCTGGCTGGGTTCAGGTTAGGCTGGCTCTTGTTGTAAGTTAGAATTTGTAATACCTCTTGTGTATATATATTTTGTGGGTGTGTAACTGTAGAACTCATGAGTTATTTTCTTTGCTAACAGTGGGGTCCATTGTACACCATGCTGCTCTGACCCATAGCAATGAGAAGCCCTTGATTTCATAAGGAACACTGATAAATAGAGAACCCTCATGGCACTGGTAACACACATGGCATTAATATCATCATCATCATCTCTGGATGATGTTGAAAGTAACACATGTTGTAACAGTACATATAAATCATCTTGATACAGTAGAGACCATAGAAAAGGTCAGTGAACCCCTCACTCCTATAAAATGCCAACAGTTACAAGTGTGCTCTCTGGCTGTATACATGTAAATAGTTAGTCAGTAAGGTTCCAATAGATGGTGCTCAAGAATATGTAGCATAGTTCTTGTCTGACCAATACAGCTTTTGCTGGAAATGGCTTCCTTTGTGATCTGTTAACATTTGCTCCTAAATGCCAAGTGTGGAAACACAAATAAGGGGCTGGAATCTAAAACACTGAATGGATTGAATTTCTACAGATGATGCCATGACTAACAAGGGCTATGGTGACTTTGCTATGTACTGGACAGGGTATGCAGGACTGCAGTGTTTTTGAAAAATCTTTGTCATATGAGTGTTGGTGTGAGATTGTTCTTTCAGAGCATTTCACTGTCTTCCTCAGTGTGTTGCGGTTTTTCACTGCTGTAGAGCTGTGAGCAGGAAACTGATCTGCTTTCAACTGGTGGCTATAATGGTCACATATTTAGATTGTGCATATTTTTTTGGAATTGATTTATTGTGTGGGTATGGGTTTGTAGGTATGAAGTTTCAGTGCATAATTATCTTGGGTAAAGAGGAAACTCAGATGAACTGCAAAGAGGTCAGGTACCTCTGAACTTGGAGATGCTCATGGGCTATAGTTTGGGTGAGGAAACTTGGGGCCCTCCACCATTATCCTACTAGGAAAACAGCCTAGAGCACCCCATTGTCTACCTGCTAGGGCGATGTCAACTTCCAAATGAACACAGCATTTCTCGTGAGAGTGTGTAATCATTTCATACAATGTTAGAATTTATTTAAATGATTTTCTATCCCTTTTTTAATGTAATAAAAAATCCTATTTGCTTTTCTAGCCTTGGTGTGCAAGAGGAGGCAGCAGAATGTAGTGGCTATGATAATGGACAGGGAATCAGAAGACATGGGCTCTAATCCCAACTAGGTCCTTGACCTGCTGTGCAACTTTAGTCCTGTCTGTGCCTGTTTTCCCTCTGTCCATGTTGTCTCTCTAGATTGTAAACCCTTTAGGGGCAGAGCGTGTGTGTTAACACAGTGCCTAGTGCAATGCACAATGGGACCTTAAGTCAGTTGGAGCCATCTAAGGGCTATTGTAATAAAAATAATAACAATAATTGAAGAGGAAGGAGCCCAGTGGTAAAGGGGCTAGTCTGGGACTCTGGAGCTCTGACACAGACTTCCTGTGTGACCTTGGGCAATTCACTTAGGCCCAGATCCTCCAATGTACATAGGCTCCTAACTCCCATTGGGCACCTAAAACACATTTGAGAGTTTGGGCCTTAGTCTCGCTGTGCCTCCGTTCCCCATCTGTAAAATGGGGATAATAGTAATTCCCTACCTCGCAGGGGTGTTGTGGAGATAAATACGTTAAAAGTTATGAGATGTTCAGATGCTATGGTAATGGGGGCCAAATAAGTACCTAAGGAATTGGGCAGCCATCTTCTCTGAGCCCTCAGCAATGGTTCCTAGATCTTTTCCCTACAATGATTCCGCCAGCAGCTAAGTGGAGATGAAAAGTAGGGCTTAATAATTTTCATATACCTGTGTGAAAATTCAGCTGCCATCATTTGCTCAGTCCTCAGTCTGCTCATGTTATCCAGCACTTCCTCATCATTACCTTTCACTTAAGAAGAAAATGTATGGGTGACTTTTTAGCTGCACATTTCTATGCTGCAGTAGAACATGGTGCGTGTGTGTGTTTACGGACTTATTCCTTGGATGTCCGTTTATATGAGATATTGATTAATTATTTTAGTTTCATTGCCTGCAGCTTGCTTGCTTATTTTTAAAGCAGTTCAAAGGTAGTGTCTTCTGGGGATTGTTCTCATTGTGGCTATTGGGATTTTGGAGGTTGATGACAGTTTCTTTCACTGAATGCTTATTGCTCTGATTTATTTTGAAAGTGCATAGCTTTTTGGTTTATTTAACAGAGCCCTAGCCATGAATTTCCCAGTCCCAGATTTTCTCTCAAGAAATTTAAATTGAAAAGGAGAACACTGACATGGCAGCATTTTGGCTTCTACCTTTGCCAGGTAATGAGTAAAAGATGGTGTGGAAAATGAAAGCACGTGTTATTTACCTGTATATTAAATAGGAAACAACAAGAATGGTAAGAAGAATTAGGTATGCTGCCTTTGGACATCAGGAGCCTGGTTCTGTGAGATGATATGCGCCTTCTGCAAGTTACTGAGGGCCACATCGTTAAAGGTATGTAGGTGCCTAACAACACAGATAGGCATAGGTACTGGAACTATGGGTGTGGGGGGTGCTATTGCACCCCCTGGCTCAGAGCAGTTTCCATTATATACAGGGTTTACAGTTTGGTTCAATGGCTCTCAGCACTCCCACTATACAAATTGTTCTCTTGGCACCTATCTCTCAGATAGATGCCTAGTGGGATTTTCAAAAGCACATTGAAATCAATGGGAGCTATGCGCCTAACTCACCTAGCTACTTTAGTAAATCCCACTAAGCAGCTAACTGAATTTTTAGGCACCTAAATACCTTTAAAAATCTGGTCCTGTGAGCCCTTACTCCCAATGGGAGTTTCTCTGAATAAGGACAAAGTAAATACTGAGGAAGGAATTCAGGATTTAGCCCTTACTCTGTCTGTCTGTAAATATTTGTGAAGGAAGGAAGCACAATCTTTGCTGTGTTACCAGACATGGGAGGTGCTTGATCATAGGTACATAGCAATTGCTATACCAGAGCAGATCGTCGTCTGTCCAGTCCAGTATCCTGACTCTCTCAGTGGCCAGCACTAGCTTCATCACAGGAACGTGCAATAAAACCTGCAGTGGACAATTATGGAATAAGTAGCCCATTGTGGGAGTTTCTTTCTAACACCCACCAATGTTGGAATTGTGCTCTGAAGCATGAAGTTTTATATCCGTTATTTAAAAAAACCGAAAACTAAAACACACGCAAAGATTTTCCTATCTAATGGATCTCCTTATTATCCACGACCAATCCTTTGTTGAATAGCTGCTCTTGACTCAATAATATAATGTGGCAATGAAGTCCGCAGGCTAATTATGCATTGTGTAAAAGTAATATTACTTCCTTTTAGCATTTTTAATGTTTGTCTTTCAAGATCATCCCAGACACCCTCGTTTGTGTGTTGTGGAGAGGGTAAACAGGCACACCCTATGGCTGATGGGTAGGAATAATTTTTCCAATTTAGCATTTTCACCACCACCAAAGAAATAATAACAGCAGGGAAGAAGGAAGAAGACAGAGGAGGATGAATAATAAGACTTAAGAAAAGCTCCCCTACCTGCCTTAGTGGGAGGAAGGAGGAAACTAGACTCATGAGTGGACCTTTTTATACAAGTGGTGTTAGGTGCACAGATATGGTAGTGAGGAATGTGGCAGTAGTACTTAGATGAAAAATGCATGGAGGTGTGTTTTATTATTTATACTCCAAAGCAAAGTGTATTCCAGGGATCGGCAACCTTTGGCACGCAGCCCATCAGGGAAATCCACTGGCGGGCCGGGCTGGTTTGTTTACCTGCAGCATCCCCAGGTTCGGCTGATTGCAGCTCCCACTGGCCACAGTTCGCCGCTCCAGGCCAATGGGGGCTATGGGAAGCGGCGTGGGCCGAGGTATGTGCTGGCTGCTGCTTCCCGCAGCCCCCATTGGCCTGGAGCGGCGAACTGCGGCCAGTGGGAGCTGCGATCAGCCGAACCTGGGGATGCTGCAGGTAAACAAACCAGCCCGGCCCACCTGCGGATTTCCCTGATGGGCCACGTGCCAAAGGTTGCTGATCCCTGGTGTATACCAAGCAGTTTAAGTCAAGAAGAAGGGTGGTGCCTGGAAGATACTCTTTCAGATGAAGGCAGTATTAAAAAGAGGGCATGTGTCTACCATAATACAGATAAATGTTTCCAGGGAAATCTAGGAATAAACTGCAGCAGAAAAGTAATTTTCATGCCCCGCCCTCTTTTTAAGTTATTCTTAGTTGTCTAGTGCCCTGGTTCTCAAATTAGGGCAGCTGTTTGCTCAGGGCAGCCCCTGGCAGGCCGGGCTGGGTTGTTTACCTGCCACGTCTGCAGGTTCGGCCGATTGCAGCTCCCCGCTCCAGGCCAAAGGGGGCTGCAGGAAGGGCAGCCAGCACATCCCTCGCCCCGTGCTGCTTCCCGCAGCCCCCATCGGCCTGGAGCGGCAAACCGCGGCCAGTGGGAACCATGATCGGCCGAACCTGCGGACGCGGCAGGTAAACAAACCAGCCCAGCTGCCAGGGCCTTTCCCTGAGCAAGCAGCAGCCCTAGTTCGAGAACCACTGGTCCGGTGTCTTTTGAAATGTGAAACAAATGTTTAACAGGAATATTAAAAATGTGAATTGCCAGTCAATGTTTTGGTCAAAGAACTTAGTTCAGTGTTCATTAAGAAGTTCTAAGTGCCTGTGGAATTTCATTTTGAAGGGTGACACTTGTTTTAGATTAAAGTGTCACAAACTGTCTGAAAGTTCCAAAATTAAAGCTCTTTGTTTCTCCAATTAAAAACGGGTAATTGATTTTGATAATTTTAATCCAGTTTAAAACAATCAAATTATAAACTCCCTCAAATGGGATTTATAATAGTGATGACAATAGCTCCTTTTTTATGGAGTGGAAAAGAACATTAGGATATATAATTTACCACTGTGTCTTTCGTTTAATAACAAAAAGGATGAGGCACTAAACTATAAAGGTGTGGTTTTATTTTATATACTGCTAATGATCATACATTGCATTTTTATAGTCCCTCCTATAGAAGGATCTAAAAGCATATTACAAAAATTCCTTAAATTCAGGGCACAGTGTGAGGTTGGTAAATAAGATTTTGCCTGCTTTAAAGATATGGAAAATGAGGCACAAGAAAGGTAGGTGATTTAGCCAAGATCACCCAGAGAATCTATGGGAATGCAAGGGGGAGACCCTTAATCTCCAAAATCCTAGGGCTCAGCTATAATCCCAAAATCATCTGTACTCTCATTTACATGTATTGTCATCAGGAACTGATTTATTATGTTCCCAAAGGTCATAATGTTCCCTATAGGAAGAATGAGACAATGCAACAAGCTCTTGTCTGCTCCATTTGCCATAATCTGATGATATAATTGTTTGTGTTAGCATTTATGTTTATTTATACACCTAGGAAACTCTTTTTACAGTTTACTTATGTTTGCTCCAGTTGAACATTCTCATTCAAAGAACTAAACCATGATATCCCACTGGAAACCACCATCTATCCTCAATTTATTTAAACAGTTATCTAAGTGTGCAAAATGATGCAGATACAAATCCCAGATCTGTGTAAGAATACCTACTTCAGATTCCATACAGTGTTTCAGCTACAGCCTGATGGTATTTTCCAGTTGCATGCATAGATGTGTTATTCTAAGATTGCATAGTGATTGTTTGTGCAATACAGATTTATGCTGCTTAAGCAACAGAAGAATTCAGTGCCACATTCCCATGTTAACTGCAGAATGAAGATCAGTATTGTTTGTTTTGTAGATTTAAACAGTCAGAAGTTAAATATTCTCCTCTTGTTTTTGCCTTTAATTCTTGGTAAGGATGAAATCATGTTTGTACATTTAAAAGGATCTTATGCTGAAGCTAAGAATCTTGCACTGACAGAGGGGTGCCATTTTCAGTCTCTGATTCCTGTGATCCTACGTTTGCAGAAGAAGGTAGGTATTTCCCTTACAAGTGAATGAAGTGAGGATTTTTCCACTAGTATGTCTACTAAGAATAGTTATATTTAAAACTCGCAACAATAACAGCCATTATTGCTTTGACTGTGACCCCTACATGAAGAAGCACAGGGAGAAAGTTTTCTAATCTGGCAAACTTTAACATAGCAATGAAACACGAGATATTGCTAAAACACACATTATAATACACTGTTATAATGGGCTTTGTAACTTTACAGTCTTCCATGTATAAGGGGTGGCATGTAGTTGCACTGTCCCAAGAGCAGACAAATTGTGGCCCAGAGTTCCGGTCCTGCTTTCTCCTTGCTGAGGGAGGGAGTTGCTTCACCTCTTTTCATGGAGCAGATTATTCCCCACTTTGTATCCAGACAGCTACTCTGGCCAGCAAATAGGAGGGTGGGACTAGGTCTCCTTCCACTCCCCATTGTCCTCTGACCGCTCCTCATGCGGGGAACATTAGGGGAGTAGCCCTTTCTCTCTCCACTTCAGCTGAGTCAAGAGCAGGGCCAAAGAGATGAGTGAGCAGCACCTTTCTCCCCCTTACTCCCCTTGTGAAGCTGAGTAAAGGCTGTGATGATCTAGCCCTGTACAGTCAAATGCACTGATAAGTTAGTAAAGACTCTGCTCGGACATCCTTTTGATTTGTTCTGCTGCAGTTTTCACTTCCATTTACACGAGTGAGAGCTCTACATTCGACCAAGGGGCAAATAAGGACCCTCAGTTTTTGAAGAAAATGCGAGATCTGTTGCTCAGACCTGCTCTTGAGCTTTCTCCAGCTGAAGGGGGAGAACTAGCAGAGACTGCACAGGTGTAAATACTGCGCAAGGTGCAAAGAGGTGGGGAATCAGCCCCCATGTCTCTTTGGCCAGCAAACTATTCAACAGGAGCTTGTCTAGCTCATTGTATCTCTTGTTTAAAAAACATTTGATAAATATGGAACAATTACAAATTACATAGAACTCAAACACTAACAGGGAGCATTTGTAATGCACATCAAATGTAACTGAAGAATGAGGTGATACTATATAATCACAGAGTGATCCAACTAGGTTAAAGATCTGATTCTGATCTCATTTAAACCACTGTATGCCAGGAATAACTCCACTGAATAGGGTACACAGGTGCAAATCAGTGTAAGTGAGAGAGCAGAGTTTGGTTCTGAGTGCTATCCTGCAAGTAGTAATCACTGAATCATTACTTGGGCAATGGAAGCTTTACCTGAATAATGCTTAATGGGAACGTCTAAGACCTTCAGGGCACTCCTGCATCTACCGTTTGGTTCATATATAGCAGACAATATATGAAAAGCTATGAGATATCACATAGCAGAATAATCCTGCTGGCCTTTGAACCTTGCAGAATCTTAGAATCTGAGAAAAGAGCCTCAATATTTTTAAATTTGCAATCCATTTGTGGAGAGACAGTTTCTGTTTTAATTCTGTTTTAACTCCTCTGTGGTTGGAGGGCAAGAAGAGTGTTGTAGCAATGGAGAGCCTGTGCTACATTGCACCATTCTGTATCTGCAAGTGTAAGAAAGAGCAAGTCACTAAAAAATGTAAAGGCTCTCTTTGTAGCATCAAAGTGACTGTTTTGTAAAAGTGATCCCAATGGATATAATCTCAACAGAAGCATATGCCATCTTGTACCACTTGCCCCAGCAATGGCTGAGAAATGTATATAACTTGGCTTGGAAGGATTAGATATTTATTGGTAAATGTCAATTTCACCCCCCCCCCCCCACGCAACACACACAAATGAAGAAAAAAATGTTTCCATTGGTTAATAATTAAAATTTACAGAGACAAAGTTAGAAATATGCTTCTTGAGAGCTTATCTGAGTTTGATTTAAGTATATTTCTGTAGTATATTTTGACATGTGCTGTTGACAATTTGTATTTTATTGTTCCAAAGCTTTAACTTTTTGAATCTAAATGTTTACTGTCATGAAATAATTATTGTCTGGCCACCCCAGAAGTTTTGCGCAACACTGAAAAATTAATTCAATAAAATTTAAAAAGTGCTTAAAAATAAACATTGATATTATCATCGAAATTATAAAATATAAAAATCAGATTCTGCGAAGCCTATATATATATATATATATATATATAACTAGGCTTTAAAGAAATACATCACGAAAGCAGCCAGGAAAGCTCATACAGTGCACCATCTATTGGACCTGTTATGTTCAAGTAGCTGACTTCATTTATTCAGTGTGGCTCCTTATAGTAGTAAATTACTGATTCTTATGAGTGCAGAGGAACTGCACTGCTAGAATTACAATTGTAGCTGCTTTCCCTGGCTGGCTATTTTACCTGGGGCTCTCATAGTAGAAATAACATGGCTGAAGTAAATAGTGCTGTGGAGCTGCACAGGTTGTGAACCTGTTAACATGCCACTGCTACTCTCCTGATCTGCTCTTCAACCTGCCTCTTGTAGCAGTGGTTCTCAACCAGGGTACGTATACCCCTGAGGGTACTCGGAGGTCTTCCAAGGGGTACATCAACTCATCTAGATTTTTGCCTAGTTTTACAACAGGCTACATAAAAAGCACCAGCAAAGTTAGTATAAAGTAAAATGTACAGATGAAATGAAAAAGTAAGCAATGTTTCAGTAATAGGGTGCTGTGACACTTCTGTATTTTTATGTCTGATTTTGTAAGCAAGTAGTTTTAAAGTGAGGTGAAACTTGGGGTATGCAAGACAAATCAGACACCTGAAAGGGATATTGTAGTCTGGAAAGGTTGAGAACCACTGTCTTATAGAGACAGCTGCCCACGGAATGCAACGCTGCATCACTCAAAAGGCTGCACATTCCTTTCCAAATCCCCCTCTACCCCCACCTCAGTGGAAAGGTGACATATCTGCTGTAATTTGGACCTTCTCCATTTACTAAGGGGGCAGGAAGATTTAACACTAAATGACTAATGGACCACAGAGAGTTCTTGAGCTTTTCCAAGGAGAGGTTTCAATGGATCCATTCCAGTAAAGCAAATAATAAATCTGTAATGTTGACAGAACAAGTTACCTGACATTCCAGATCCTTAAGAAACATTCATGTCATTTTGTAGTGCTGGGTCAGATCAAAGAACTACATTCACTTTAAAGTCTTCAAAGTCACTTTGAGATGGAAACCCTACAACAAACATAACTGATGGAGCTCTATCCAGTGTCTGGCACACCCCCACCATAGTGAAAAACACATACATCTTTTCTACAGAAAGGTAAAGTTATTCTGTGTCTCTTATCACAGAGTTGTGTGACTTCAGCTCTTGATCATCTTATTTTCCTGTTGAATTTGTGTGCTATTGGTACTACTGTCATGCATGTTCATAACTAATTCATAATAATACCCGTGGTGGTTATCAAATGTAGGAAGAGTCTAAGAGGTATATCTGACACAAATATTGGTAATAGTACTTCCTGATTCAAAATAATGGAAAAAATCATAAATAAAATCCATTAATTTGTGTTGTTTATTGTGGGAGATGGGAACTCATAATCTCTTACAAGACTCTGCTTTATATTCATTGGGCTTTTTCATCCAACTTGCTTTCCACTGCATGTTCTTCTAGGTCCTATTGTATGCCAAAGAAGGGAGACTAGTTTTGTGGCTTTAAGATCATGCCTTCATGGACTGTAGATTTCCCCCCCTAAATTCTCATCCAGCTTCCAGACACTGTTTTTGCCTGACAAGAAGCAGCACTATCAGCAAGAGCAGCCCGGCCCTCCTTGTGTGAGTCCTGCATTACAGTGACTTTCTCTAGCCGAGAGAAAGTTATAATGGGCCCTTGGGAAAACTGCTTTCTACTTGGTAGCCTCACTTGGTTTGTACAATACAGTAGGTCATGCACTAAATAAGGGACTTCTGCTGCTCCTATCTTACATTTTGACACTTTCACCGGGAGACCTGCCTCTGAGTTTTGTCAGCACAGTTCCCAAGTGGTTTTTATGATCTGAGCAAGCACAGGCACCAGCTTCTTCCAGGCTCTGGGGGTAATCAACCCCCACTCCGTCCCTGGTCCCGACCCCTTCCCTCAAGTCCCCACCCCCTCCCCACCTTTCCCCCAAAACCCTATATCTGTCTTGCCCCCACCCCACCTTGCCTGCCTCTTCCTGCCCATTCCCACCCCCCCTTCTCCAAGCATGCCCCATTCCCACTCCTCTCCCTCCCTTCTAGCACCTCCTGCATGCCACGGAGCAGCTGATCGAGGGGGAGGAGTTGATCAGTGGGGCTGCTGGTGGATGGGAGGCTCTGTGGGGGAGAGGGGGCTGGCTGCTGGTGCTAATTAGCGTTCACTAATTTTGTTCCCTGAGTGCTTCAGCCATGGAGCACCCATGGAGTCAGCGCCTATGTGACCAAGAATGGCTAAATATTGCAATGTTGTCGATATAAGCCCATGCAAAGCCTTGCAAGCTAACATTTGATTAACGAACCTTTGAAAGGTGACTCTTGTATTAAGCCAAAAGGTGACATTCTGAACTCAGAAAGTCCCAAATCAGTAATGAAGGTGGATTTTTTCTGTGCTTCACAGTCTAACAGGATTTGCCAATATGCCTTTATTAGGTCCGGGGTAGTTAGGTATTTTACCTTGCCTAGAGTGTCCAACATACCATCAGTTCTGGGTGTAGGGCATGCATCAGGAACTATGACAGCATTCAGCTTTTTGCAATCAACACAAAGCCTTATGTTCCTATCCTTCTTGGGAACCATAATAACTGGAAACGCCCAGTGACTGTTTGACTCTTTAATTACCTTAATTTCCTATATGCTTTTTATCTCCTTATGAATTTTTTCCTTCATTTTTCCAGTGGTCTGATGTGCTCTGCTGGGGGTGGGTTGAGGCCCCACAGTGTTAATCTTATAGACTATTTTATGAGTCAAACCTGGCCTGCTGGAAAACATCTGCTGGTGCTTCTGCAGCACACTCCTAACCTTTGCCTCTTCAGCTGGGGTTAACTCTTCACCTACCTCAGTGCTCTCCAGTGAGGTCTCCCTTTGGCATTCAGCCATCAGATCAATGAGAGCTGAAGTCTGAGACTCCTTCTCTGCACGGCGTCCCACGTTTACAAGGGCTGCTGGATTGTGATGTATTTTTAACCTGTTTACAGGCAGAGTTTGTGGAGCTGCAGGGCCTTTGTACTGCGTAGGTAACCTCGTTTCTCCCACTTCAGAAGGCCTTTCCCATTAGTTCTGCATTGTGTACACTTTCACACAGGGTATCACCAGCACCAAATCCCCTACATCAAATGATCGCTCACAGGCACTGTGGTCATATCACACTTTCCGTGCAGCGTCGCTTTTGGAGTGGCTTTGCTGAATCCTTTCCATCATAGTCTTTACATTTTTCCTAAACTTTTGTACCTATTCAGCCATTGTTTGTCACCACCATGCCACCCTCCCAGAAATCCCTGAGGAAATCCAGGAGACCGCTGACCTTTCTCCATTATATGAGGTCAAATAGGGTGAACCCCATGGATTCTTGGGGGTCTGTCCCAGGAAGAAAAAACAGCCAGGGTAACAGTACATTGCTGTCACAGGCCCTCGTGGTACATACAGTCCCAGCATAGATTTTAGAGTCCCATTGAACCTTTCAGTTAAACCGTTTGTCTCTGGGTGATCTGGAGCAGATCGCAACTGTTTTACCCCACACATCATCCATAATTCACTAAATAACCAGGACATGAAATTTGACCCATGAGCTGATAAGATCTCCTCTGGAAAACCTACTCAGCTGAATCTAGTGAACTGTGCCATTGTTTCAGCCTCTGTATTAGACAGAGCAACTGCTTCTGGGTATCTGGTGTATTGGTAGTCAGCTACTACCAATGTACATTTCTGTCCCTTTTGGGTTGGCCAGGACATTGGCCCGACGATATCTATGGCCACCCTAAACAGTGCTCCCATGATTACTAGGGCTCAAGGGAGACTTGCGGGATCCTACAGGCTTTTTTTTTGCCTTTGACATACATCACCAGTCTGCAGTAATCCTTTACCTCATTCTGAATGTTCGGCCAGTACGATTTTTTCTTTAACCTTTCATCTGCCCTATCTGTTCCCAAGTTCCCTGCAAAAGGGCAGTTGTGTGCTGATAACATTAACTCCACATGATGTTTAGTGGCACAATCACTTGTTTGTAAGTCTTCCCAGGACTTCTATTTTTCCCCCACTGGGGCTTCTCTGTACATCCTTCCTTCTTCTGTAAAGAACTTCTCTCTGTTCTGTTTATCTGAGCCATTTCTGAGGATGGCTGCTTTTATCGTTTCTAAAGAGGAGTCTGCCTCCTGCTCTGAAACAAAATCTGTTTGGCTTTTGCTTGCAAGAGGGTGGTCACAGGTAAGCAGACACCCTCCCCCTGCTCTAGAGATACACTGTCTTTCTCTGCTGACAAACCTGGCTTGTACATGTTAGCTATTTTGGCAGTTGCTTCTGCTGATATTGGAATTTTCTCCCATACAGAGGTTCCCACATCCTCTCTGCAGACCTCAAAGAACTGCTTCTGAGCAATCAGATTTGCCAACTTGTAATAGGGGTCTGTCCCTTTACTCTTTATCCACTTTCTCAAATAATGCACCATCTTATGCATGTATTCTCTGTGACTTCAATTATCAACCTTTCCGAGGTTCCTGAATGTCAGGCAATATGCCTTTGGGGTAATTTGAAACCTTTTTTTACAGAGATATTTTAAAACCATCTTATTTCATAGCCTCATTTACATCCATGTCATTAAACACCTGCAAAGCTTTACCGTTAATTTGGAGAGCACAACAGTCGTTCTCCAGTCCTCTGGGATGTTTTGTACATTGCAGATCCTTTTGAAGGTGCTTAAATATTCTTCAGTGCAATCAGGCTCTCTGTAACTAGGATGCAGTTTGTCCTAGGATCCTTGGAAAGGAGAAGTACCGGAACCTATCTTTGTTTTTCCAAGGATGCTTATGGCAGGCAGCCTCTCCTTCTCTTTTTCTTGGGCTCCTGCTTCTAGGGGCTTGTACTTTTTATCTTCTTGATCCAGTGCTTACTGGTGGGCTGCTATCTTGGCTTCCATTTCGAACCTTGTGGTCCACTCAGCTATTTCTGGCCCTCCATCTCAGCCAGTTTGATTTTGTAGCCACAGAGATAATGCTTGCTTATGTTACATAGAAATTTGCTGAAATGTAACTAGAGAATAGGGTTTTGGGCCTAAATTTGGGTTTAATAATAATAAGGCCTAGTAAAATATGAATCAAGTGAGACAAGTTAGAGGCAAGTTAGAACGTAGCTCCAGGCCATGTTGTAAACTTGGTTTGATTTTAACGAGTGTTTTAGACAACATATGGATGTTTGAGAAGAATGCTATCTATATCGATAGTTATTGGAATGATATTTACACACATGTTAATTAAGATGATGTTTAATGTTAAATAGCCAATGAAAAAGTAAAAGATATTGAATTACGGTGGCAAAAACATAGGTATGGTAAAAGTTAGGCTTCATGCTAATTAATTAAGGTGTGTTGTTATAATTGATTATAAAAAGGGTAGTATGCTAATTTTACATTAGCCAGCTCATCCACCATCAAGACACCATTAGAGAAAGGCTTACATACCCATTCTTCTCCTTCAGGGACGGATTCCCCCTGGAGTACCGTTTCTTCTTGGAATGTGAGTATCAGTGCAGTGTGTGGTTATATTGTAACACCTGTTTGTGTTAACTACTTATTTTATTCTAAATAAAATCTTTGATTCCATCACTCGTGTCATTCGCAGCCCTACGCTACATTAAGTTATCTGTAACTGCCCCAGAGGCTCGAACCTTAAAGAGCTCAGTTTGCTTCTGTTCTTATTTTGAAACTCTTATTTGGGAACACATAAATCAAGGTTAGAACTTGTGTGGCTGCCTCACTGAGAACTGTGTCATGTTGGTCTTCTAAGCCTGTGCCACCCTTGCACTCAGTCCCTTTCGGCGGATCAGGCTGATCTCTTTGCTGTCTATCCTGTTTATTCATCTTATACTTTCCTTTGTTCTATTGCTCTCATCCCAAAATAACCTCCCCCCCCACCCCTGAAAATAACAAACGGTAACTTTTGCTTTGTCTTTTCCCAACCTACTCACGTGTGAATCTCTTGCAATCTAGGTTATGAATGCTTGGAGCATGATCCTTAGCCAATCAGCAAACTGGGTGTAAGATCACACTCTCTGGGGTATACAGAATTGTGATGCATCTCACCACCTTCCCTTAGCGTGAAGCAGTCTTGTCTGTGCCTGCTGCAGGTCAGCTCCCTGAAACCCCCAGCCTCTGCCAGCACTGCCTTCCAGACTTCCACAGGCCTCACTTTCTCTGTACATGTAGTGATAGGCACACACCAACACCTGAGTCCTTGGAGTGTTCCCTGCAGTGTCCAGCAAAACACTCATCCACAAAACACTCCACAAAACACTCAGAATTACCAGGCTTGCCATCTCCAAAGGAGCGGTACACACAGTTTGTAAGATTCAACTCAGGACCAGCACTTTGCTTCATCCCACACAGCACTTAGATATATTGATAGTGAAAACAAGAATAAATTTATTATAATAACAAACAAATACAGATTCAAGTGATAGTGAGTAAGAATATTGGAAACAAATGGTTTACATGTAAGACAAAATCAGAACATGCTTTCTAGAGATTAAACTCAACTAACAGGTTAACCTTCTGGTTATCTTTAACCCAAAGTTTTCTCCAGTGTTTCCATCCAAGCCTGGTTGAAATTCCTTTTTCATAAAGCAAACTCACTGTCCATTTACTTTCTCACTGAAGGGTGATAGGGTGTCTTCTTCGCCCCCCAAATATTGTAGAGCAAACCTTTGATGTGCACCTCCAGATAGCATTCTCTCCCCTCTGGCTGTTTTTCTTGTCCTATTAGTTTCTCCCTGAAGTTCTTACAAGCCTTCATTAGCATTACTTCAGACTGGTGGGACAAGACCCACTGTGAACTATACAATGCTTAATTTACATGTAAACAGCAAGCTAGATAAATGTTTCATATCTGATAGAAAACCTGGTTTACATCTTTGCTGGTGACCAGTACCTAGACCCAGACTTTAAGAACATATTTTTCAGTGCATATATGTAACTCCTTATACAACATCTATACATGTGTTTCACGATGCTATTGATGACAAGTGTGACACTGACTGTTATCTGAGATCTCACATGACACTCTCTGGAGAATTAGAATGTACATACCAAACTCAGGGGATTTCTGTATCCTTATGCTCCCTTTAGGCCCTCTGCCAGTCGGTATCAAGGTGTAAACTGCCTGTCACTCACCCTGGGCAAGACTCAAAGGAGAAGCAAGCATTCAGAGGGGCAGATGGAGCTTTAGCTGCTCCAGGAACTGAGGTGCACACCTGATTTTCATCTAAGTGTCTTATAGCCACTGGGTCCTATTGAATTCACAAGAAATGTCAATGGTCTGTATTTCTCCATCTATCGCTAGCCAGGACTCTGGAGATGGTGGCCATTCCTCTTGAATGAGACCCTTCCATTGGTCATCCATTCCTGTGTTACTGCCAGGCTTGACTATAGGAATGTGATCTACTTCCAGCTACACTTCGAAACCACCTGGAAGCTCCTGTCTGTGGTGAACACTGCTCCCCTCTTCCTGAGTGTCATGAGCCAGTGTGAACTAATAACACCTTTGACCTGTTTGGGTTTCGAAGCAATTCAAGGTATTGGTCATGATCTATAAAGACCTGAATGGTCTGGGACCCTGGTTATCTAAGAGATCAACTCTTACCCTACAATTCCTCCTGGTAGTTAAGACTGGCTGGGAGGTGCCTTTTTTTGGTACTGTACCAGGGCATGCCCAATGAATGCACTGGCCCTTTAAAGGAGACTGTGGGACAAGCATAATTCAGTCCCAGTTCAGCATGGAAAAAAGGAATTCTAGGGATGTAGTTCAGAGGGACTGATGAATGGTGTACTCCAGGATCATGTGATTAAGGAGATCATGTGATGGCAGGATTATATAATGCAAGCTGTGTGCTCAGTCTGAGAGAGATTAAGGTGGGGACAAGATTTAGGGTCTTTGGTTTGGTTCTGTAATGGCCCAGAAAAGAGTAGCAGCTTTGTGGAAGAATGCTGAGAAGAGATTGGGGATAAGGCCCAAAGACAGGGAATGAGAGCAGGAGGATTTAGCAGAGGCCACCTGGAAGGGATGGGGAGAAAGACTGAAGGGCTATTTGTTTACTTTGGATTTTTTTGGTTACCCTGGAAGTGGAAGACTTTATAGTTTGGCTGAAAGGGAAACTGAGTTATGGCCACACCTGATGTTGGTAAGGTACGAATCTGTTATAGGGGTACATAAGTTTGATACCTAATGATGGGTCTTTCTCTCTCTGCAGTTTCTTGCCCTTGCCAGTTCATTGGAATTGGTGTATCTTGACCTTCATAGTATGATACAAGTGTTAATTTGTGTTGCCTAAAATTGGAACTGTGTTTGTTCTTGGTTAGTATTTTAATTGCTGTTGCTGAACTCCTCTGTTGCCAGGATGATAGCTTAGTTCAGTTGCGCTGTGTACTAGTTTTCATAGGGTACAGCCAAAGTAACAGCATGAGGGCTGAGAGTCATAGACTCAAGGGAAAATGGGAGGACTCCAGTCTCTGCCTCTGTTTATTTTTTGTGTATGGAATGCCCATACTTCCCACTATCACAATACCGCACTGCTGCCAGGTCCACTGATTTCCTTACCATCATTCTCATCCAAGATCGAGAATACCATGCTGCTTTGTTTAAAACTGTTTGCAGAAACCTTAGTGAGCACTGGGACTTGGATCTCTGAATTACAATGTCAACAACTCCATTGTTTAAGTTTTGTTTAGCAAGCAGAGTTATCAGAACCCAGATGATTCTGTCTGCTTCTGCTTTTGTTCTGTTTTCTCCAGTGAAGCCTTTCTTGCCTGTTTGTTCATGTTCTTTTGTTTCTTCCCATGTTTATCTTGAGTCCAGTTTTGAGGCGACCATAGATATGGTTCTGTAACTTCTTCTGCAGCTTCACTGACAGTGGCTTTGGTGATGATGTCATTATGATTCTGTGATGGTGGTTCAGTTATAATACTTTATTTATTTATTTATTGTAGAGATCAGCTCAAAATGACAGGTGTTGCTTGTTTCCACTCCTTGCACTGATTAATCTGCTTCTCTTTGGTTTCTTTTTCACTTCTGACCATGGCATTTTGTTCTGTCGCAGTTATGAATCTGAAGGTTAGAGCAGATTCCTCATTATTTTTTCAGTGATAACACTAGTAGTTTTGATGTCACTCCTGGGACATCACTATGGCATTTGCTTTCTTGCTTTGATTTGCAAATCAAATCCTTGTGTGTCTTTAGATTGAATTATCTTAATTTGGTTTTAGATTTTATAAATGTGCCCATCAGGCTACTTTCTCAGCATATGGAAAACAAGCATACTAAGCATCTTCATGAAAGACCCATTCCAGCCCACCCCCAAGTTTATTGCAATATCTTCCCCACAACTGCTGCACTCTGAGAAAAGCCTCAGATAATATATGGGCCTTACTCAGTGCTCTGAAGGTCAAGAGACTTGGGTTCCCTTGGATCAATGGCAGGAGTTAATTTCAGAGTCAGGGGGTCAGGAACTTCTTGCCACCATCCCAGGATGTTCAAATCTTTGGACGATAAACCATCAGATGGCACAGAAGTTTTTAGTCACAGTTGTGTCTGCACTGCATAAGAACCTAGAAAGATCCAGAGCTCTAGCCCCTTCTGTCTCTCTTCCCCATTAACTCTGTCTGTTTTTTCCCTCCTGCCATTTACCCCCTTCCTTGTGGTTTCTCCTCCACCCTCCAGGGAACTAGCAAACCCTAGCGTATAGCTCTTTATTGTGTGTGACGGATTTGGACCTGCTCTGTAATAATTGATGAATGCAGTATGTTGTCCCGGTTATTGGGATGTTTGCTGAATGAGTATTTTGGATTAGCTCACTAAGGGGCTATCTGGAAAAACAGACAAGAAAATGGGATCTCAAGATAGCCCTTTCTCAGCAAACACTTGAGAGCTGTTGAGGGACAATGCCAGAACCAGTGGCGCTGAGGATCCTGGCTCAGTCCCTGCTGAGCCTACAGGTCTGGCTTTGACCAGGATGGCCAAAGTCTGGGAACACAGACAGAACAAAAGGTAGGGTTTACAAAAGGCTGTCTCCCTTGAGAGGGGGGTAGTTGTTTGGGGGAACCAGAGTGAGTCAGAGGGACCCCACTGGGACTGTCTGAAGAAATTAGGCCTGGCCTATGTTACCATCAGGGAAGCCTTTAGGTAAGATAGACACACATGTTTGTTGTGTTAAAATCCCCCTCCCTCCCTACTGTTCCTACTGTTAAACAGCGCTTTTGTTTTAAGAAGGCTTTTTTTGTCACTGTTTACCACTGGTGGCTGACTCCCGAAGGCAGGAACTACAGGGATCCAAATGCTGTCAGATTGCTCCTTAAGAATGGTGGATATACAAGGTAGTATAGCCCAGGGCCCAGTCTATGAGTGAGACAATGGTGTAGTTTCACTCTGGGAGAGGTAAAGGCACTCTGCGAGAGGTAAAGTCTGAGACCTGAGAGGATGCATTCAGATCCCAGAGAGGAGACAGAGGTGCAGCTAACTCTGTAACCATGACAATGCCCCTTGCACTTCATCTCTCCCTCTGACATCGCTGTTGCCAATAATGCTGGTTTTGCCGTGGCTCTTCAGGGCCTGCTTGTTCAGCTGCACTTAGGCCCCTCCACACCAGCAAATGAGAGGGAGGGAGTGGAGGGAAGGTAGTGGAAGTTCTCTTGGCTAGATTTAGCCCTAGCTATCAGTGCATTCTGAAGCTATGGCATGAAGAGTTCTGTAAGAGTTGGGTTTCTTCTGTTTATGTAGTACCTGTTGCACTGTCTATATAGAAGCTTCCTTGTTTGCCAAGGAGAGATCTTATTTGGGAGAGTTTGTATTTCCTGGCTCCCGCCATTTACAGCTGTAAGAATATTAACCATCAAATGGACAGTTTTTTACTTTTTCCTCTTTCACTCTTTATGTATAACTTGGACAGGTGCATCAAATGTGTGGGTAGTTCTTTGGCAATTTGTGCTTGTTGTTTGTGCAGTCGTGATTGTGCTGTGTCACACCCAGATCACTGCTCTGTAATCTCCTTTTTATTCAAGGGAAAACACGCTTTCCTTAAAAAGGAGTCAAAGAAAGATAAGAATGATATAAGTTTACATTAAATCATTCATTACTTACAATTAAGCTGCTTAATGAGAAGTAGGCAGCTAGGCACTCTTGCAAAACCCAGTAGGGGCCTATTTCACCCTTAGGCACCCAAATGCCTTTACAAACTGGCCCTTAGACACTCTTGAAAAATGGACTCTTGATGTTTTATTGATGCAGGATTCATTAAGATGTATAGAGATGGTTCATGAGGAAGGATGATCTCCAGTATTAGATGTTCTGATACTCATTCTTGGAAGGTGTCCCAGTTCGTGTACATAAACATCAGTATACTTTTGTATACATTCCCAGTTCATGTACATAAACATCAGTATACTTTTGACATCAGATGAGTATGTTCATCCCACCAGAGCTTGGGATTCAAACCTGCAACAAGAGAGAGGGAAAATTCCAGCCATGAAGACGAAAGCATTCCTAAAAGGGTGAAGACTCGGTGGTGATTTACTGCAGACACTTTACAATTAGTCTAAAAGAGCAGATACCGGCCCTTGGATAAAGAGAGCCAATGCCATATGGATTCCTAACGTCACATGATAATAAATTATAAAAAGAAGTTAAAATGAAATCAAGTTTATTAAACACAAATTAGAGAATGAAGCCTTGCTCCGTGTCAGCTGCCATCCACGCTTTGAGTGCAGGCTGATTACAAGATTGGGCCAAATTTTTTGCTGAGTTACTCTGGTGCAATCCCACTGGCTTCACTGAAGTGCACCAGTGTAACACAGGAAAATATTTCCGCAGGTTTTCAGTCAAATCATCTAGTCGCCAGTGAGACAAAGCTCCCATTGAAGCCAGCTATTGAAAATGGTGTGTCATAGAAATCGCTGGCTGGAGGGGATTTTAATTCATAGAGTTCTGCCTGAATGAGGACTTGCAGGCTTTGGTCCTTCACTTGCAGAGGAGGATCACACACCAAGGGAATCATCCAGAGCAGCTCTTCAGCGTGTTAGAAGAGTATGAGTGATATTCATTAGTTAATTAATTAATTGGGCAGCATTAGCAAATCTAGTTTTCTGTCAGGTTTTAGTCCATATATTTGTTTTAAGTTTGCAAGGTAAAATATCGCCGGTAACTAGGATTTGTATTTATTTAAATTATGTACACCACAGCAACTGCTGACTGATTGTGACCCACCACCAAATAACTGTCGTTGCTTTTGCAACTTAATTTGAAATACAATAGGATTATAGTGAAACATGAGGTCATCAACCTATTGGGAAGCCTTTGCATGTCAGCATACTTTAGGGAGTATATTACCTTGTCACAAAACGGTGAAACTTCAGCAATTCATTTCTATGATACACCAGTGATTTCCCTTGATAGCTGCAAGAAGTCTATTGTACACACTCGGGAGGGCTTACTTCCTGTAACTTGTTCAGTCTCCACCCTCTCACCACATAAGAAGTCCTGTTGATTTCAGTGAGGCTGTGTGCAGCTAAGGCGTGTAGATTCAGTCCTTACATTATTTCTCAGGCCCACATATACAATTGTACAAACATGTCCAGGGAGGATGTGTGATATAAACATTCCAGCTGATGCTGTGAAGGTAGAATCTTCAGAATGATGCTAGATTACCATAACCGTATCAAAGAACGCTAAGCCCTATGATTGCTTACTCTACTCATTATCTGGCCTTTGGAAGAACAGAAGCTAGCACAGATCTGCGGATTCATGCAGCATTAGCTGTAGAAGTCAACAACTGAGGTTAGAGAATGACTATCTAGAAGCAAGCCTCAAAGGTTAAGGCAAATATTCAGTTCCATTTTCCCTCCATTGTAGCCTGGTTGGTTGTTACACTTGGTATACCCTTCATATATCTGATATTCTGAACCTTGTAATTGAATCACTCTTTCTCTTTAACTTAGACTTGCGAGTTCCTGGGTTATTTTTCAAGCTAGCATTCTTTCCATCCAGTATTACCAAACCCTACTACATATTGCTCTAGACGTTTGCATGGGCTCTGTACAGATATATAGGGTACCAGGTCCCTCCTCCAAGAGTATATGGAAGTCCTCTGTTATCCAGAGTCATTTTGTTAATATGTTGCAAACCTTTGTATCAGCAGAGGTTGTGTGTCTTTTTTGTCAGGGACAGAGGATGCCAAAAAGAGAGACCCTTTGTACTGACTTGCTGGTTTACATTTCACCAACTCTGTGTGTTACCAAAATAAACCCTGTATTGGTACATTTAAAAAATAAACACAGAGAAGAAATATACTGTAATAACCAATAATATCGTATTAAATATGAAAAGATCTAAAGTTACAACTGCCCACTACAAACAAAGACATAAAGCATGGGTCTAGTATGCCGAGTTATTAAAACATTTGTTCTCTTAAAATCTGTACTGCATATTGTAATCTGTTGCAGTTGTATATGTTCTGCTTTAGGTTAATCCAAAACGAAGCCCTTGGGGCTCTGACTCATTATGTGAATGTATACTACATAGCCAAAGCCCCACATGTTAAAGGGAGAATATAATCTACCTTACAGCTTGTTTAAAATAGCACATAGTTTGATGGATGCTATCGCAACTAAACTCTCTATTGAATATATTGCAATAATCATGTCCCTAAAACTTGTGTCCATAACTGCTTTTTGGGTCCAATCCTGTGCCACAGAAATGGATAAGAGTTCTATCGTTGAGCAGGACAGGATCTCTTGTTATGGAGTCGATGGTTGCTGCCCGAGTGCTCTCTTGACCTCCCAATCAGCATGTGATTGAGCACCACCTTTGCCCCAGTCTTTTAAACTGGATGCTCAAAGGTCAACAGTTTTCCTTTGCCTTTTGGTGTGATCATCAGTGTTCCCACTCCTGCCTGTGTAAGCAGTATGTGCTGGACATTACATATACAACTGCATGCCAGGGAAGGGGCCAGGTACAATCCCAGTTACACTCTAGAGGGACAATGTTCAATGGGGGTGAAAGTAAAAAATAACTGTAGACCACCTTTATGCCTACCGATTCTGGGCTGGCTGAGGGGAAAACTGGGTCCTGGCTCAAGTTAGAGCAGCCACAGAACTGCTCTAACCTGTGGTGACTAGAATGGTCCCCTAAGGGCAATGTCACTCACTGGAGATCAGGTGAGTAGACTCCAGTCAAGCCTACTCCCTGCCATGTATCACCCCCACTTTGCTCTCAGATGTTGCAGGCCACTGTGTTTCCTTTCTCAGGAAGGTAGGGGGTAGAAGGGACAAACCTCTGCTGGCCAGGATGCAGAATGGAGAAGCCATTGGGGTAGGACACTGGCAGGAAGGGGGAAAGTGATCATATGGCATAGAACAGAGTGGGGGCCACTTTTGGGGAAAGAAGCAAAGGCTGAGCCATGTGTCGGTGGGGAGGGGGTCGGAAATGCCACATTTTTACGAAGACAACATTTTTTTACATTTCAAATAAGCTTGAAGGGAGGTATTGGAGATTGCTGATATGTTCTATGTGCGTTTGGGTGAATGGTGGGTTTTTTTCTTTTACACATTATGAAGACAATATCTTAAAAAATCACCAGGATACACATGCATAACCCTGTGGCAACTGGGGGAGCTGTGACTTTCTTGGAAAGCTGACTATGGCAAAACTTTTTGCAATGTTAGCAACTATGCTCAGCAAATATGTCCGCTGACATCACTGGGAGAATTTTGCTGATATTAGGCTTTAAACTCAAATCCTGCAGTCCTATTGGAAGACTTCCTGGGTAGAGAGTACGGGAAACAAATGTTCTCTGACCTCAGTAAATGGGAATAAGCCAATCTGGCCATCTCATAGAATATATACATACCTGCATCTCTTGCAGTTCTCTTACATACTGGGTGGGCATATGGATATCTCTGCTGTACAATTTCTTTTCAGTGTTATGAATCTCCAGTGTCTGGTTTGAATTTTATTACTGTGTATCATTTCCAGATCCAGAATTCTAAGTTTTTTGGTAACTCTCATCTTCCATAAAGTTACAATTATCAAGTATGTATGGACTACATTAGATATTTTTTCCATGTGGGTTTTAAACTCTGGAAAGCTCTGCCATTGTTTAATATTCTCATTGTTCTATGGCACATTAATCACATTGTTACAAATTATTTACGAGTAAACATTTTTCAAAGTTAACAGTCTCCAGTACAATAGAACCTTCAGAGTTCACACTAACAACTGGGAGACCAACTGTAAATATTTGTGGTAACTCCCTTTCCCATCCATTCCTCAAAGATAATTAAGACAAGCATTAGAGAGTAATTCGCAATAAACACAAGGAACAAACCAAGGCTAATGGGTCACAATAGTACTCTGCTCACATACTTAGCAAGTGTGGTTGATTTTATTATTTGGTATTCATTCTTGTGACAGGGTGCCATCAGCAGTACCCTGATCACTGACATTGTGACAGCCTGGAGAAGGCTGCAGGCCCAGCTGAGGGCAGTTGTACACTTTCTGTGGGGGATTGTGAGCACCTGGGTGACGATCCCTGTGCTAACAAGGTAGTTGAGGGAAAATATAAGGGGAGAAAACAGGACATGATGGGCTTGGCAGGAAGCTGAGAGGGGGAGTGAGGACTGCAGGGAAGCCTACCCTTGCTGAAAGTCTGCATTGTAGGGTATTACTGTGTAAGAGGGGAATAAACGCACACTTTGATAAAAGACAAAAGAGCTTGTCGTGCGTTTGTGACTGTGAAGCTGCCTGAACTAGCCAGGCAGCGAGGTTCACTGGGTAGCGATGGAGGTACATTGTGACAGTGCTCCACAATGTTCCTTGGTATATTCTATAAAATAAGCAAGTCTTCAGGTCCCCTGTTCAGCACTCAGCTATTAAACCTGTGCTGAGAAATGGTGAGCAAAGTGCAAACTCATGAAACGCCACTATCTGCTTCTAATAAGCCTGGGAGCAACTCCAAGGCTACGGCAGATTGCTAGGATTTCATAGAGGTAGTTTGGGCGACCATATGAAGCCCTAAAGTTTAAGGGAATGGGAGAGTCCCCAGAAGTGAAGACCTTGTTTACTTATAGATCAAATAGATAACCCTGCCTCCCTGACCCCGATACCTCTTCCCTGTATATGTGTGTGTGTGTACACTAATTTCAGGACTGATCCTGTAGCTACTCAATGGGATTTTTACATGTGTGCCTGCTGCAAGATCATGGCCTTGGTTTTCCCCTTCTGCCAGGCATTTCAATGCTTTGTATTAAAAATGGTCGGGGACCAGAACTTCAATTCCATGGGAAATTCCAACTGTTCAAATTTTGCTTTTGTTCCAAATCAAAATGTTTTGACATGAAAGTAGACATGTTCCTGCAAAACACTTGTTTGAAAAAACTGCATTTTTCTGTGGAAGAACTATTATTCCATCTAAAATGTTGTCAGCTAGCTCTACTGATCTTTGTCAGTGAAAAGATAGAAAGAGAGGATGATGGTGGATTTGGCAAACAGGATTGTTTTATAAATATACTTAATTAAAAGGGCAAAAGTAGTTCAATAAGAACTCTTTTTAACTGGGTTACACAAAGAAAAGTGTTGTCCTAAATAAGACCCCAGACGAGGGGTAAAGACAGTCAATGCAGAGACATTCTGCACTAACTCCCATTACTCAAATGCTCTGGTCACATAACGGTATGTCTACACTGCACTAGTAGTGAGCCTCCCAGCCTGGATAGACCGACTTGTGCTAGTTGGGCTCGAACCCGGTGTGCTAAAAGTAGCAGTGTGGATGTTGAGGCTTGGATTGCAACACAGGCTCTGAAGCCCACCTGTCCCCTAGCTGTACTGTAGACATACCCTAATGACCTAGGGTATGAGATGTAAATTTTCCACTTCCTGGTGGGGGAAGTCTGATTCTGCTCTGTTACAGTGAGGTAAATTTAGAGTAATTCTGTTGACTCATTGGAGTCCTGCTGAGATAGAACTGTTGTAATCGTCAGTGGGACCAGGCCGCACTCTGCTTGGAGTCTCTCTGCAATACCTCATTACGGGAGGGTCTGTGTTATGTGCCAAACTGTACAAGTATCTGCGTGATGTGAGTCACTCCACTAGAAATAGACCTCAAACTACCAAAAGCTCATTGTACTGTGTTAGGAATAAAAATTGGACAGGAAACAGAATCCTTGGCTTTAAGCATCTAAAGTGAACCCCTTGTGAGAAGAATTTTCAATTTCAAGTGGGATGTGTGGAGGGAGGGATATACAAATAATGCCAGAAAACAGACTCACTCTTTTTGGCACAAAGAGTAAAGAGCCTTCTCAATTGATGATAGGGGATGTAGAAACAATGTGGTGGGGGTGGTCAAAATTTCAATAAATGGAGTTGCCTGTCTGTTCCGGTCAACAGGGTTTTCAAACAGATCTTGGACAGCCTGCAGTATGTTGCAAAATCCTTTTGCATGACTACAGCAAAACGAAAAGCAGAGTCTGAGTTTCTGTCAACCACCATATATTCGTATTTCACTGGTGAAAACAAACAGAACAGCTAGGCTGCTTTTTGAACTTGGTTGTAGGTGTATACAATGAGCTCATGTGGGTCCAGGTGCAGTCATTAAGGAAACATTCGATATTGCTCAAAAGTTCCTTGAACTTTGAATTTTGGTACTATTGAAAATGTTTTAGTTAATGAAAATATAAATACCAGGAATGGAAGGAAGCTGCTTTTATAGCTTCTGGAGGTTTCATATATTCCTAACAATGCGCTTGAACTTGTAAAGCTTCCAGTATGTCTGTCTGTGGCCCATTACTACTCTCATTGTTTCTCTCCGGCACAGCAGGGCCCCTCTCAGACTATCACAATGGCACATGGATAGATCTGGATCTTCCTAAGCATAGGCCCCCTCCACATAAGCTAAAGGAGAATCTTTGCGAGTAACGCTGATTCCATCCCACGCAAGGGCAATGGCATGCATGCACATTAACCCATTCATTGCCATTTCATCCACTTGTCCTACAAATGATGAATTTTAATCAGCCAAAAAGTGCAGAATTTGTCAGATTATTCCTCTAGAATCAGTTGCTAAATAAGACTATGCTGCTACTGCTCTCTTGTGACATCACCAAAACTGACACCTTCTCTTCTTTTCGTCCCCCATTTACTACTTTAAACCCAAACCTTCTACTCTGATAAAAGTAAGCTTATCCATTCTCTTGTGAAACACCAATGCCTCCGGAGGGGTGGGTGGGAGCCAGTTTTCTCTTTTTTTTTTTCTCTCTGTCTCTGCCCTCTTCAATCTCTGTATCTTGATCTCTGAGCTTTCTTTTCAGAACCGATTTAGAAAAATGTTAAATACATTACATTTAACCTGCCAACCTTCTTGTCAGTTTCAGCTGACAGGTTTTCAGCACTGTTCTGTTTTGCAGCGGTCACAGATGCTATGGGTGGTCTTTGAGCCACATGGTGAATTCAGTGCTAGGGAGCAGTGAAGCAAGAGGAGGTTATATACTTTGAGGCAAATTCTTCCCTCCAATCAGTGAAGCTGCACCAGGGATGAACTTGGTCCATTTTATTCCCCAGGTTTCTAAATCCTGGGCACACAGGAGGGGAACAAAGTGAGGTAGGAAGGGGGACCCACTCTACTGACTGAAGGGCAATAGGATTTAAAGAAGGAACAGGCCTGAGATGGTATGGGGAAGCGGGAAGATTAATGATAACATAACTTTTGTTTCTCTTGTAATGAAGAAAGGGCAGCCGCCTTGTTACCCATTTTTTCTCAGCAGTTATCTAGTTATTTTCTGAACTATGAAGACTCTTAAAATGGAGCAGCCTTTCTGCTCCCTTTCAAAAGAAAGGATGGATAATAGTCACTCTATTCTATGTTCAGTGCCTGTCACTGATGGGGAAGTGATCTTGGTTAGATCTTAACAAATAAAAAGAACTGGAATATTATTAAGCAGACTGCAAACATCCATTGATTTCAAAGCAGTAAGTCAGGAATTGTTTTTTCTCTTTCAGTGTTTTAGTTCTCTCCCTTTTTAAATAGCTTCCAGTTCTTAATAGCCTCTTAACATTATGCCCTTTCCCCAGTAAAGAATCAAAGCAGTAAAAATGTTTGCCTTTACCACAGTATTCGATGTTCAGTTGACCAGTGTATTCTAAAGGCACTTATTGTGGGGCAGAGATGGGAAATGAAAGGCCAAATATTTATCAACAAAAGCATAGTTTGAATTAAGCCATCCACAGATACTTACACTGTGAAACTATGAGCACAAGATCCCTTCAAGTCTAAACACTCCAGTATTCCATTTTTTAACAAAACTCTTCAGTTCTCAGGTCCTAATATCAAAGACAATCACTCAGAAATAACAGTAAGGTTCTTTCCCATTTGTATTGACAGGGTTAGATCCCAACATTTATCAGTTGTATCTCTTAAGTCTCATTATAAAGAGCCAGAAATAAATTATCTTAGGTCAAGTTTTGTTTATACAGTGGACGGTTCTTCCAGAATTACCTTCTTGACTTAATAGCTTCCTTTTGGGTGACATTTCTCCCAGAGAGAAGACAAATTGTCTAAGGTCAACCTGCAGATCAACTCAGAGTGTAGGAGGAAATTGTAGGGGATCAGTTAAATTGCGCTATGTCTACCAACCAGCATTAGGCAGCACGCCACTAGTCAGAGGCACACTGAAGGAATACAGCCTCCCTTCCAGGATGGCCTAACATGCAGCTAAGCATATGAAGGGCTCTTGAATTACACTTTGAAATAGAGTAGTACTTTAGTTTTCCCAGTGCAGGCTGTCCTTGAATCTGATGAACTAACCTAGCACAGTGACAGAGAAATTAGGTCACCAAGGTATCACACCAGCCTAATAGTGAAGTGTGCATTTTTTCTAGATTTCTCATATAAAACATAGCAATTACTTGCCTATACTTGAAGCAGTTAGATTTCTCTGAAGATGTTACACAGTGCAATTTTCTCTGCATCTTCTCTCCCATCACTTCTGCTGCTTTTTGTGGGAACTGTTGTCTTTTGGATCAGATTGGAAGCAGAGATCTTAGGCCTGATTCGGATCCAAGTTAGTGAACTGCAGTGACTTCAGTGGAGTTTCTCCAAACATATACCCAGGATAGGAAGAAAACCAAGGGCATGATCTGAAGTCCACTGTCCTTTATCTTTCTATTGGCCAGGCACTGCTCCTGTTGAAGTCAATGACAGTAAATGTATGGGCTTGATTCTCCAGTTATTTAGATTGGTCAATCAAGAGTAATTCAGTTGAAGTCAGTGGCCTAAAACTTGGGTTAAGAGAAGACAATCAGGATGGCCAATTTCAGTGTGACCAGTAAAAGGCCATGTCTAATTTCTAGCACTAAATAAATTTGTATTAGCAGAACTAAGATAAAACAAAATGCTGTGCCGATTTGGAAATATTTTAATCCTGTTAAATAAACAGCAACATATCCACTTCTGGTGTTGAAGGTGTAGAAATAAACAATGCATTATATTCTAAATGGCACCCCAAGATCCCAAATATGAACTAACACAAAGGAACAACTTCTCCATATTTATAAAATCATGAAGGGATTATAAGGATTTGCCAAGGGGAAAAGGTATTTTTCCTGCCTTCTAGAAAAACAAAAACAAAACCAAAACCCCACAAAAAAGTCCAAGTCTCTTTTTAATTAAGTTTTTCATCCTTTGAAGTTATTTCTGATTTCTTTTCACATTGATGATGTAATTTATGTAAATAATCATCTATCTATGAAAGGAGTGTGTCTGTCAAAAGCTAAAATAAAAAACATCCGTCATTTTGAAGTGATTAACATTCTCCAGATGTTTAAATCATCAGATTTCAGGAGTTTCTCTTTGTTGTGATAATGATATAGTATCCAGAACAAGAATGTTTACTTTTTTGTATGGGTCAAACACAGATTTTTCACAATCCTATTAAAGCATGCAGTTCATTGTAATTGTATGTACAGATGAAAGCGTATGCAGTTATTATTATTCCCCTTAATTGTAAACTGCTGCTGGTAATTTTACTGTAAAGCTGAAACAAAAGGAGCATACTTGAAAGGACCACCACTGCCCACTTATGTAATCAATTTATAGATGTCAAGTTTGTACAAAGATGGTTATCCCTTTCTGTTACCAGACATGTGACATGCTACCTCCCTGCAGCACTGGGAAACATACACTTGGTCCATCGCTTTATTTCATGTTGCTTAAAAATACAGTAGATGTAGCTGATAATGTTAAATGGCAGCTCAGAACTGTTACATCCAAGTGGGTTTGACCTTTGACTCGAAGGAGTCAACAAAACACATATTCCTCCATAAAGTGGTAGACTTAACTTTACAGGATGTGGGGTAGACTAAGAAAGCTTATCCCATTTTCTTACTGCCAACTTGCTATGGTAATACGATCTGCAGAAACCTTATTGAAAATTAGGTTTTTCCATTTGTGAAAAATGGCTAAGCACATATAATATTGCCTTACTCTCATTCCTTTCTATAATCCATGCACAGTTGCATATTTTAATGAGTAGCTAAAGCTGTTCTATTGACTTAAAAGGTGAATGCGCTTTTATTGTACATTATTGATACATTGATTAATGATAAGCTAAATACTTCTAATTTAAACTCGCATTTGCTTGTGCTATATACAGGTAATAGCTGGTTGAAGTTATTTGAATTTAAATTTTTGATGTAACTTCTTCAGAACTGAATTTTGACCCAAAACCCCCCCAGAAAAATGGCAACTTTTAATTTTTTTCAGTTTTATGACCAGCTATAGAACTGATCAAAAAGTAATATATAATATAAAAGGAAAAATTTCCCCTTTCTCCTACCATCTCTAAAATATGAATAAATTACCCCCTCTGGAGGTTTGATATTATATGATAAAGGCAGACCAATTTATGTATATATTTAATTAGCATGAAAATTTGACCACCCCACCAGTTTTTGATCCATCAAAGTATCTCTCCCAGGGTTTAGTCTAGCATTCTGACTCCCCTGTCCCATTCAATAGCTTCAAAGAGAGACTATTAAAAATAAAAATCTTCAAGGGAAATATTTCTTCCACTTTCCTCCCAAAACATGGAATTTTTAAAATTATACCTGCATGAAGTCCTTGAGCGGAAAGGTTCAGCTCTGTGCCCATGACACATTTTCTATATTCCTTGTATAAAAAATGTCATGGCTTTAAAGTCTATTATCCCATGCCCCTCTTTGTCTTGTATTGGAGAAGGAGATTTATTGTTTCCCAGTAAGATCCGGCATTTCCTTGTCACTGTGGATGGGCCTGAAATAACAGATATTGAAACGTCTATTTACCACAAAGGTATTGTAAATAATTTTTAGAAGTTTCTAAAAAAAATTTTAATCTGCCTCTTCAATTAATCTAAAGTTAACTGAGACAACATGGGGATACAGCTACTCCTAATACAAGTTCTAAAGTTGGTTTTCTGTAACATCTGACCTATAGAGTACAGGACTATGTGGTTCAGCATAAAGGTTTTAACACACTTGTTTGGAATGACTGGCATAGTTTACCCATGGTCTACAAATGTGTGAGTAATATACCCAACCTCATTCTGATAAAACCTATAACATATACTATAGTATATTCCAGGGTATGGATGTAATGTCCGTTGGGATAGTGTGGTATAAACATATATACCATGTATTATAGGCAGGGCTGGTACTGTTGCCTATTATTAAAATTGCCTGATATTTCCCATTATAGCATTCTGGCTTTAGTTGCTTATAACTTTGTCAAATTTAACTGTTTAGGCTGAAATTTTCCATACTGAGTGTCTGTCTCAGGTTGAATTTTTCTTTGGAAACTTTTAGCCCAAATGGGTCAGCTGTTTCTGAGAACAAGGCTAGGGGAAAACACACTGATTTGTCCATTAGAAAAAATTCTGACCTCTTCTTGGAAGAGCTCTAGTTCCCTCATGCTTTGGAGCAGGGACTTCAAATTTGATGGATCGGTGGCCTCTGTCTCTCAAATGTGTCCTTTGCCATCCCCGAGCAAATCCATTCAAATGTGGCTGAACCGTAAGCCTTTGAAAAATCACCTTTCTCCACCTCTGTGAGGGAGAGATTCCACAGGCAACCTTAAACATGAGGAAATGTCAGTTCTGAGTGCTCCAATTTAAACTTTAAACAAACATGTAATGTACAGAGTTTAACACACAGGTACATTCTGATTACTATTTAAAAACACACACTAGTAGTTTGTTAGTAGACTACTTGAGAGACTCCTGATCTGAAAAGTGCTTCTTTTTATCGCTGGTGAATTCTGTGCCAACAGTGTTTTGATAGACCAGCTGTCTCAGGTGTTCCCAAGACAAGGTGGGTGAGGTAATCTTTCACTGGACCAACTTCTGTTGGTGAGAGAGACAAGCTTTTGAGCTTACACAGAGCTCTTCTTCAGGTCTGGGAAACTTAGAGTGTCACAGCTAAATACCATGTGGAACAGATTGCTTAGCCTAAGGAGTTAACACATATTTCAAGGGACTGTGTAAGGTGAAGTTGTTTCTGACAGCTAGGGTATAAGGCTGGCACCTTTGTAGTCCATCAGATGTCCTTGCTCACCTCTTGCAAATGAGGCGATAACAGTATTGCACTTTTAAAATGATTCCTGTTGCACCCCAGATGTATTTGGCACTGTATGACATGTAAAATGTGCCAGAGAAATAGCAGAGCCACTGCCCTGAAAGCCTCACAGCCTAAAGGGACATGCTGAAGCCATACAGAACAATGTAAAACAGTAAACCAAAGGAAGCGGTGCAGCTTCTTCCACTTGAGTGCTTCTCAGAGTGGCTGGATTTTCAGGAGGATTTTGGAGGAGAAGGAAGGGTAGCTGGTGAACACGAATTGGAAGACTGTTCCAAACATAAGCAGCAACATGAATCAAGGTCTGGAGTCAGGAGTGAGCAAAGGAGAAAAAGGGAGACCACAAGAGACAAGGGCAGAGTGTATGGAGCAAATGGGAGTGTAGGAGATTAGGAAAGGTTTAGGTGAAACTAGAGCTGGACAGAGCCTTGAAAGTGAGCGTGAATAACTTGAACACCTTCTCTCTCATCCCTACTGTGACAAACCATGTCCATCCTAGTACTCAGCTCCATCTATCCCTTGTTAGATGGATGGCAGTACTACCTTCCCCCTTACTTTTATTGGATGTTGCCCCATTCACTTTCCTTTGCCGTAGTTCTGTACGTCCATGGGACATTTTTCCTTGCTTCTTACACAAAACACAATTGTGTCTTTTACTTCATAGGCCAAGTCCTACTTGCCTTACTCATGTGAGCATGACACCCAGCAGGACTACTCATGTCAGTAAGGTGAACTGGATTTGGCTCAACATACTGTATATTGTATCAACAGAATGATACTTCCTGACCACCTCTCTCTACTACTCTCCCAGGGTTGCTGTTAGTAGAGCACATAGGTTGGTGCTCTGAAAGAAAATGTCTTTGTGTGTTGTAGCTGTTAAGAAAGTGAATCTTGCTTATCATTCACCACATTTTGGCTTTGCTGTGCTTGCCCTATGTGTCTGCATAGTAACAACTTTTACAAGCTTGTCCCTGGATAATGCTGAAACAGAGTCTTCACTCCTTTTCAGCAATTTCTTTTAATAAGTCTCCCATTACCTCATTCAAATATGCTGCCTAACTGGGCAGAAATATGACCCAGTTGTGAGGCTAGCTCCCCCCTACCCCCAAAGGGACTCTCAGAAATGACAGCTTTGGACAGTAAGTGTAAGCCAAAGGGAAGACAAACTACAAACTGGAAAACTAAAAGATCCTTATTCCTGTCTTAGTTCATGTTTAACTTACAGTATTAAATATTACCGTTCTAATATCGCATTACACTACATGGCACAGTTTGGCTTGTGTATTCGAGTGGTGCCTGTCACACCATTATAATCAAGGTTTTGGTAACATTTCAATTCTAAACTGCTAGCCTTTTAGGGGTTATGCCTAGGCCATGAAAATTCATTTCAGGCTGCTCCTTGATTCCAAGTCTCTGCCTGTAAATGAACTTTTTTTAAAATCAAATTTGAAGCAAAATACATTCAGCCATTTCTAAGCAACAGGGATAGAAGAAAAAAGTAAGTATTTGTGGCTTCCGATGCATTTATATGCTCATATAACTCAAAAGTGGTTGCGGGTTTAGCTAAATTGGCTTCAGAGTTCATATGGGCCCTAACAAGAATAGATTATAATGTCCTTGGTTGGGTCAGGTATGGGAGCATTTGTAATATGGGTTTACACTTACAATATGAAAGCTTCCAGATCACTGAAGAGTGAGTGCCTGCATATGGTTTGGGTCTGATTCTGCCTTTCTTAATCAAGCAAACCTCTTGAGATCTCGATCCAACAAACGCTTATGTGCATGGGTAACTTCACACACGAGAAGTCCTTTCAACTTAACTGGACTACTCACATGTGTAAAGTGTTTTGCAGGCTCAGGCCCTTTGTTCCTACTCCTGGTGTTGCAGGCCATTTATCCACAGCAGTGTGAGTTTAGAACTGGAATGTCAGCATTATATTTTACAAAGTCTATAACCCAACCTTATTTAAACTTTACACTTGGAATTAAAGTCCACATTAAATATTTTCATGGTTTTTTTTAACAAGCAAACACAAAAAGCAGTTCTCTTAAAAATACATTCTGCTTGATGGAGGCTAAAAGGTGGCAGCTGTGCAAAAGTAGTGGACCCTAAATCGTAGAGCAAAAATGAGTGGGGAAAGCTCTGATTGCTCCTAGAACAGTAGTGAATATGCGCTCTCAACCACAAATCAAGAAAGCTTAAAAAAAAAAAAAAAGAAAGACTCAATCAAGGCAATAATGGCCTCCACTTCACAATCAGACAAGTGCTTCTACTTCAGAAATCCTACCATTTCTGGTTGATTGCTAACCCTGGCCTCACTTCTAATCTAAAGGGCGAGTAATAATTTGGAAAAGGAATTATAACAACTTCCCAACAATTTGGCAAATTGTTATTATTTTAAGGGGGTGTTGTGAAGCAGTTGCTGTTTGTCAGATATTTTTTCCCTAGTGCTTTACCCTTTCCACCAGATTGATTACCATTGAAGTCATACTAGAAGGAAAAATAATGTTTGATGAAAATATATAAAAAGACAATGAGCTTTAGCATGTTAAATGAGCTTCAGCATGTTAAAAGTTTCTAGGAAGGCCCAGAAAGAGATCTGTTGCAAGAACTGAACATTCATACTGTTACTTATTAATTATTGGTGTTTATTTATACTGTAGCAGCATGCTAGGAACTTTCCAAACAAAAAGTATGGTCTGTGCTCCAAGAAGCTTGTGCAAGGACAGTTCTTTCTTTTGTGGAAATATCCTCTAAAGCGTTTAATTTGGGGATACATTCTGCTCCTTTGAGTGAAAGTTTTTATACATTCTTTATATTCTGAAAATTGATATAGTTAGTTCTGGCTGTGAGTGGGGTTTCTGTAATCAGCTATCTGCCTAGCCTGCTTAAATATGATTGTGTTTCGAATCTATTCTTTCTTTATGACCTAGGCTGCCTGGTATTTTCTTTACCTGGAATGGTATTGATCATTTTACTGATAATGTGTCCCTATAGGAAATACATTATGTATTTGTCTGAGTTTCTAATATCCTCATGACACCTGTTTGAGTCACAAATAAATATACTCAAGCCATACAACATACTCGGTATATATTCAAAAATTCTCTGCAAATCATTTCCATTGTGATTTGTGCAGACACTTTCTGGATTTTTGTGTGTGTAGAAAACAGGCTCAAGATTATGAAAAAAAATGTCATCCAATCATTGATCCGAGTGCTTCAGGGAGTGTCACAGTCTCTCAGGATATCAGTGTAAGATTTTTGCAATTTAGAATTCTGACTCCCAGTTGAAAATATTTTAAAACTCACGCAGTTGGTCACTGAACAAAGATAAGTTGTGACTTGTGGCAAATCTACCTGGGCTAGATAGTAATGTACAAAACATGTCAGTGTTTTGGTAATAGCAGGCATTTCTGCTCAAATCACCACTTATTTTAGTGATCCGTGGACAAAATGAGAGTCCATAATTTCCCTTGGATAAAAGAGAATTCCATGATAGGGCAATGATGGAACTTCTTCAGAGAAAGAAAGAGCAGAGAGTACATATTGGAGGATGGCAAAATTTCAGTGATTGATGAGATAAACATGGCAGCTTTCATATGACCTTAAATAACTTACCTTTACAACACAAACCAGAGATGCAGGATCTAAACCTGACTATTTATCTGTAAACAATAAATACAATTTGGAAAGAGAGCTTCCCGCTATATTTCATTGGGTGATTGAATATATGAGTTAGCTTATGGAAGACAGAAAAATAACACTCAAATCAAAATAACTACTTGGAATGTGTTTTATTAAATAAAGAGTTCATCTAATATTACCATAGATTACTATGGATTTTGAAAGCGCATTCTTGAATTTGAACATTCATATCCAGATAACAAGGAATAATGAAATGAAAATAGCCATATATAACTGTGAATGTATTAGGTTGGATCACACTGTGATTCCATATGCCACTAACCATAACATGTATGAACATACATTGCAGAAGTGTTAATATGCTCTCAAATTCTGGTCTACTATTCCTGTCACTAACATGGCTAATATGGGTACAGGAAACGTGCAAAAACTATCACTGTACAAGAAATTCTACAGTGTCACATTATTTGTCTCACCAGTGCTAACATGTAACACCCTTCTAGAAGATTAGAATTTTTGCAGTAGTGAAGAGCAAAATACATTTCAATCTCTATGAAAGAGAAGAAAATTTGGTCCAAAATATGCAACTGAGAGACTTTGTGCTTCGGAGGATAATAATCAGATATACAAACTCTGGTATCACTTCATTTGTAAGTGTCTCTTGATTTTTGCCAGTGCAGTTATGCAAGAAATATTTAAATGAGCAGATTAAAATACAAGTAATACTCTTTTATAACACTCAGATATCTAATTGATCACAGACAGAAAAACTTTGTATAAAGTAATGGGATCCATTTACAGCTCTATTAGTGGAAAATTAGTGGTCAGGTCAGTTTTTCCAGTACAGCTGTTTTCTAGGAAATGTTTAATGTTTAGTATTTCACAGCATGACTGCAAGCTTAAATGACCCCTAGTGTCAGAAAACAGCATGCTTAAGACAAATCACAAGAACTGTTTTTCTCTTTTGAACATAGTAGTGTGAGTAAAAATTACTCTGAACCGCATTAACAGTCAGGAATAAGAGTAACCTGCTAACTGCTTCATTGTTGTTGGGTTTTTTAAGGGAAAAAATGGAAGGAGAAAAAAACCTCTTTGGTTGTTATAATGAAAGAAAACAGTCATCCATTTGTCTGTCTTGAGACATCACTATCTCTTTTGGGTAAAAGGTGCCCTTTCTTTAAATTATCTTAAATATGTAATCGCTTTACAAATCCATATGGTACACATACATTTTGTAGCAGATTGAGACAAGGGATATCATACTATTAGAATTGTCAAGGTTGGGAGCTCTGTAAGGGATAGTAGGAAATTGAAAACTATCTCATGGTAAACCCGCTTACAGAATTAAAGTAATTCTAGTGTAAGGTACCAAATGAGTAAAAATTCCTGTTGGTGAGCTGCAAATTCTAAATGGCTCAATTTAAAGTTCCAGTATAGTTTATGGAATGAAATAATTATGTACGAGATTTGGGTTTTATATTTTTTGTATTAAAATTACATGGAAAATAAATATCTTTTAAATTTTCTTAACTGGACATGTGTTTCTGTATTTTACCCAAGGAACTCTGAGACATGAAATAAAATGAATGTCCTAGATTGTAATGTGCAAACTGCAGGCTAGAACACATCCTTCAGCAGACTATCCCAAAAACTCAGAGCTCACACTTTGTCGAGTTTCTGAGGAATTGTGCTAGTGAGACATCAGGCTTTTTGTCCCCTTGGAAAGGAAGCAGTGGGCTTGACCTAAAGAAATTATTGAATATACAGCAAAAGTGTAGAACGTTCCCAAGGAAACCACTTCTTGTGGGAAAAGTCCCATGAAATTTAATAGCAAACATTAAGCTTTCTATGGGTATTTGACTATTAAAAATAAGTTTTTTTCTAGATATCAATTGTGGAAAGACTAAAATAAATAGGACAGTTGAGCCCCTCTCAGTGCCGATTAGAGCAGTCCTGTGGGTTCCTTACTGTATGCCCAGCTACCTATGGTCCTGTGGGAATCGCAGTAGTTTGCGAATCCTTAGGAGACAGGATCACTTCAGCCACACCCCCTCCTATTCCAGAATGCCTGACAACATCCTGTGTCTTGTGGCTGTTTTGTGGTCACTTTGTACTGGCATAGCTGCCACAAAGTTGCCTTGTTTAGGGTGACCAGATGTCCCGGTTTTTATGGGACAGTCCCGATATTTGAGGCTTTTTCTTATATAGGCTCCTATTACCCCCCCCCCCCACACACACACACACACTTTCTGTCCCAATTTTTCACACTTGCTATCTGGTCACCCTACCACAAGGTAGCCATGAATTGGGCCCTTGGAAAGGTTTTAAGACTTTTTCGAGAAATGTCTATATAACACTATGGGATTGAAATTCTATAGGATTTTTTCATAAGGGAGAGGATGGAGGGAGAAGGGAATGACTGTGAGTCTATTGACCTCACACTAGTGTAGAACAGAGAAGGAGGCTGCTTATATTATTGGGGTACATAGGGTACACAGAGTCAACATTAAGTCACATACATATTTGTAGCATATTTTCTGTTTTCTTTTGGAGATGCTGCTGCATAGAATGGCTGTCTTTCTATTCCAGTCCCAAAGCCTATGGAGCCCTGACCAGTTAAGAGTTTCTGGCGACAGGCTCCTGTGGCTAGAGATAGGAAAGGACAAAACCTTTTAGTCTTTTCTTCCATCCTTATGTGCTTAGAGGACCATTTTTAGTTTGTCACTGTGCGCCTTTCATTCCCTCACTCTCAAAGCCATAAGATGACTGTTGTATTGCAGGTATAAAGGGTGTAATTTTTAGTGGGTCATAACTCAGTCAAATAAAAAAATCATTTTCACTCAAAGGTACTTTTCAATGGAGAGCTATTTCCAGGACAGATTTTCAACTCTATCCAAAGCCATTTCACTACTGAAAGGTCATTATTTTATAAAATGGGGAAAGTGTATTTTTGTTATTCACCTCCTACTCAAAATACAGCAGAACCATTTTTGGTCAAACTTTCCAAAAATTTGCCTTTGGGGAGAGACAAAGGCCTTTATGCACTTTCTTAAATTTATAACATTAATAATTCTGAATTTTCGCTTGAAAGGTGAAATTTTGTTAAGTCCTGAGTGACTAAAATAAATTAGAATAAAAACAGTAATCCGACCTTCCTTATACTGGTGACTACAGCTCCTATATACTTATTAAAAAGTAGACTTTAGATTTCTATTTGAATGCCATATATGTAAAGAATAAAAAAGCCTATTCTCACTATATGCTTATAGGGATGGAACCTCATTGGTGTAAATTGTCACAAAACTATTGACTTCAATCGAAGGATCTGTAATGGAAAAGTACATTATACATTGATGATCTACTAATATTGCAACACAGCTTCTTTCATGTAAATCTTTCAGATATTTTTCCATTCTTCAACTGGCACATTTGTATGTTCATGTGATGAAGTGCTGGAATTGGAATGTCAGTTACCAACAGTTAAACTGTCTTAATTTTTAGTCTTCAGGACTTAGTTAAAAAAAAGCATAATTATAATAGTTATAAAAATATAATTACTGTCACTTTTTGATGAAAAGATCTATGTTCATGTCAGTAGAAACTCAATCAGCTGTCAGGAAAATACACTTTTTTCCCCATTGGATGATGCAGAAACTAACAGCAAAGCAAGTATTTACAGTACAAAATAGTGTCAGAAGTAGCATATTTTGTGTATCTGTCCCAATCACTTACAGTAAGTAAACAGCACCAGAATGAAATTATGCATCTGATTTTATTCTGCATATTGGGATTTGCTTTTCTTCGCTCTGCTTTGAAAACTGAATATACTATTACTTTAACTTACAGGAATTTGTGTGTTGATATCCCACTAGAGTTAGTGCAGTTGAGACAGTAATTCCTATAGGGTTTTTTGTTAAAATGTATTTAAACAGATGGAATGGGTATCTGGGAGAATTTTTCAACATTTTGCAAGCCAAAAATTGTTCACTTTTCTGCTTGAGTCTGATGTTTTATTTTTGTAATCAAATACCCTTTCAACTAATACCCTTTAAAAAGGTACAAGAAGCTGCACTGGAATTATTTTCAGCTCCTGGAAAACAAGACAAAAGTTAGACTCTTCTTCTTTAATATCATGTTATATAAAACTAAATTTTGCATTACATCAGTGATTGTATATTTCCAGCAGCAAACCCTACTGGAGACCTTCCAAAAATATAATGTATGATATATTTAATAGCAGTAAATAATTTTTATGATCAAGACTAAATTTTAAATGATTATCGCAGTGCTAAGAAATACATAAATCCTGACAGAAACCCAAGCCAAAAATGCTTAATGCTTTATTAGGAGTGAAAATTGAGAACTGCTAAGATATCCTATAATTATTAGTATTTTAACCTCATTTAAAAATATTTATTTCACTTTAAATTAATTGCAATTAGCTTTTCAATTTCAGTAAACTGATTTACTTTTAATATTAAGACTAAAGTAGTAGAGGGGAGAGGAAACTGTCTTACTTATGTAAGGAAAACATTTGCACATGTGAGTACTTTTATTCACATGAAAAGTTCCTTTGGTGTTTATAACATTAATGAAGTTACTTGCATACATAAGGATTTGCAGGATTGGGCTCATATCATGCAATGTATTTTCAGGCAGAACTGGCAAGTGCTTTGGTTCTGATTGAAAATTGATGGCATGATGTGACTTTTGGTATGTGGGCTTAAAAGTTTCAGGCAACAAGCAGAAAATAAACTAGAGGAGGGGATAAATATATCAACTCCTGCAAAACATATGTAAGTCATAAAGCAAATGCAACACTCATAGAAAACATTTATTTATTTTAACTAATCAACTATGCAAACTGGAAAGTACAAGATATTAGGCTGAAATTGTCCTTTGACTAAAAATTAGCTAGAAGTTTTTAAAAATATTAAAAATTTACCAATTTTAGGACTCTTTAGTTGCACATCAAGGACTTCCCTTCCTCCCCAGGGACCCTCAGATGATTTTCCTCCATAATCTATTCAGTTGCCTCAAACTACTCGTAAGTCTGTTCACAGGGGTGTGTACGCAGAAGCTGGACAAACTGCATTCGAAATACAGCAGAAATTACTATACAAGTTGTCAATAAAATACAGCTCATCAAACCTCAACCTATTAATGGAACTCCACTGAGGTTTGGGGTAACAGAATCCATTCCCCAATATACAAGCAAACTATAGGCCTATAGTGCAGCCCTCCCAGACAGCAATTAGAATAGTGACCTCCGCCCCTCTCTGTCCCCTATGTGGTGGCAGATCTCCCAATATCCCCTCCTTTAGCTTGCCTCCATTCAAGCCCTCTGTGTTGGTGGGGGGGGTTGCCCAAATCCCCTGACTAGATGCTCCATATGCATAACTGTATCAGGACTATAAATCATTCGGAGAGGTTTTTATGGGCCCTGTACATGGGGTAAATGTCATCTCAAGAGAATTTGTAAAGACAAAAGAGCTCTGTAAAAATAGTGCAAGATTTTGGACAACGGCTAACATACCAACCCAAATCCTGCTCTCATTCACAACCCTGCACCCTGCTTTAAACTAGCTATCTTTGTAGGGTCTTCTTATAGGATGTTTCCAACAGACTGGAATAATTGGGTTCCAGACATGTACACTTGAGAGGGTAAAATATGGCTAAACCTCACCAAGCTCTGGGCAGTGATATAGATTTTTCAGAAGAGCTTATTTGAGAGGAATGTAGATTGTGCCACACTGATCTCTGAACACCAATCACTTTTTGTAAAAGCCTTCAAAGCACCGTACTAACTACACTAAAGTGTTGCGGTTGTGCTGTTACTGGCAGTGCCTATACCATTTAAAAATGAAAGTCATGAAAACAGTATTTTTCTCAGCAATAAAATAGTTGTGGGGAATACTTCATTGCTATAAAAGCATTTACCTTCCTCCTCTCAACACGTGCACAGGCTGAAGTACTTTTAATGTACAACATATAACATGAAAACCCTTTTAAGTGTATGTTTCTAATACAAACACACTGCATGACTGCGCAGTTATGAGCAAAGACTTGTAACTCACAAGATACACTGCGTTCTGCAAATAGCCCCCCAAGGATTCTCAGGTGTATACAAATCTTTGGGCTAGGGATGAAAGTCTGATATGGGTTAGTTGTATCCCATCTTTTTCAGTTCTTTATTTTGTCTTTCAAATAGTCCTGCAAGAAGGTGATATTTGTACAAAATGTCTGTTTTAAAGCACGTGGAAACTCTGCATGTTCACTGACTGGATACACCCAAACTGACTAGATGGCATTTTAGGTTTTTCATTTTAGAAATTTCATTTAATTCAGAAAGTGGTCATGGTTTTCACAACATTCTGAATAAACCGAGTGCAAATCCATTTTCCAAAGACCTTTTTTTTAAAAAAAAAAAAGGAAAAAAACCAAACATGTTTAGGCACAAATTAGCCACATAAGCAAATAAAACTTCATCTAAATCCTAAAGCTGAAACACTGTTCACTGTGTTGACTGGGTGTAGCACCCTACCACCTAGTGGCCTGTTGTATAAATCTAAACGTGGTGGTACGCAGTTTACCTAATCTCTCTACTGCAGATTTCTCTCCAGTCACCAGCTATGTGAATTCATGAACATATCCCATCTTATTGAAGCAGCTGTTTCTGCTAATTGCTAGAACATGCTGGACTGCATTTACCTCACTTCAAAGAAGAAATGCAGTTGTGCTGCAGCATGGAAACAAAGATTTGTATAAATATTAGCATGTTGAATGCCTGAGGCAGAAGACAACTGATGCATAACTACTACATGGATAGAAGTGGCTTATCTAGCGAAAGAGTACTCTGTCCCCAGCACAGAGGATGCTGTAGGGGTGCTGTCCTACCCTTTCTCTGTGGAGCTGCCGCCACCTCGCCCCTGCCTCAACCCCCCAGCTGCAGTGATCTCTTGGGCTTTTGCCACCATTTCCACTCACACACAATATCCACTGTGGGGCTGTTGCCACTCTTTTCCAGTGCAGTGGGATTTGTGGGGCTGCCACTCTTCTCCACATCCCTCCCTGGGGCAGTGGGGATGCCACTGCCCCTACCTCACTAGCAGCTCTCCCTCCCCACAGAAAAGAACAGGAGTACTTGTAGCACCTTAGAGACTAACAAATTTAGTTTTCTGGGACATACACTGCCCCACCCCCCTGCCACAATTGGCTCATGGAGCTGCTAGAACACACATCCATTCCCATCCAGGTAAAGTTTGAGGTGAACTGGAGCTGCCTGCTGAAGTCTGTACAGCTGCTAATAAATGAATATCAGTCCGGGTATACTTCTATGAACTTCAGTCTCTGGTGCTATTTTTCTGGGACCTCTCATAATTATGCAATGACTTAAAGCAGTGGTTTTCAAACTGGGGTACATGAGCTCTTGTCGGGAAGTAGGCAAGAAAAATCCTGTAATGGTAGACAACACATTTTATTTAGCAAGACTTGGAAATCTACTCATAGGTATATTATGACCCTAGCTCAGATGAGGGTATGCGGTAGACTACGTTATGTGGAAAGGGGTACACAGCCTAAAACATGTGATAACCACTGCCTTAAAGAAATAATAAAAGCGATGCTCTGGGTCCTGTGAAATCTCTGATATCAAAATCCTACCTGCCTAGTTTTCCCCCCAGAGGGGATGAAAACAGCAAAAAAGCTATAGACCTTGCCAAAAAGGAGGTGCTATTTCTGCATGCAATCAACTTCTAAGGACAGCACTAAGCCAACTGACATCTCATCTGGTAGCCCCAAAGAATGATCAAGGGCAGTCCTCTTACAAGAAGGCTGGTAACTGGCTGGTTCGTCTTTTCCCCACTCCAGAAGCAGGTGGTGGATCAGCATTATTTTTAGTGACTGGACATTGGGTTTATATAATGCACAGCTGTGGAGCTGAGTAAAGTTTAGTTAGAGAAGCACAAACATAGATACAAAGGCCCATAGCTATGTCATAAATATAAAGGGAAGGGTAAACCCCTTTAAAATCCCTCCTGGCCAGAGGAAAACTCCTCTCACCTGTAAAGGGTTAAGAAGCTAAAGGTAACCTCGCTGGCACCTGACCAAAATGACCAATGAGGAGACTAGATACTTTCAAAAGCTGGGAGGAGGGAGAGAAACAGAGGATCTTTGTCTATATGCTGCTTTTGTCGGGGATAGACCAGGAATAGAGTCTTAGAACTTTTAGTAAGTAATCTAGCTAGGTATGCGTTAGATTATGATTTCTTTAAATGGCTGAGAAAAGAATTGTGCTGAATAGAATAACTATTTCTGTCTGTGTATCTTTTTTGTAACTTAAGGTTTTGCCTAGAGGGATTCTCTATGTTTTGAATCTAATTACCCTGTAAGGTATCTACCATCCTGATTTTACAGATGGGATTTCTTTACTTCTATTTACTCCTATTTCTATTAAAAGTCTCCTTGTAAGAAAACTGAATGCTTTTTCATTGTTCTCAGATCCAAGGGTTTGGGTCTGTAGTCACCTATGCAAATTGGTGAGGCTTTTTATCCAACATTTCCCAGGAAAGAGGGGGGTGCAAGTGTTGGGAGGATTGTTCATTGTTCTTAAGATCCAAGGGTCTGGGTTTGTAGTCACCTAGGCAAATTGGTGAGGCTTTTTACCAAACCTTGTCCAGGAAGTGGGGTGCAAGGTTTTGGGAAGTATTTTGGGGGGAAAGATTTTTCCAAACAGCTCTTCCCCAGTAACCAGTATTTGTTTGGTGGTGGTAGCGGCCAATCCAAGGACAAAGGGTGGAATATTTTGTACCTTGGGGAAGTTTTTGACCTAAGCTGGTAAAGACAAGCTTAGGAGGTTTTCATGCAAGTCCCCACATCTGTACCCTACCGTTCAGAGTGGGGGAGGAACCCTGACAAGCTATTTTTCTTGGCATTCCTGATACTGGAAACACACCCCAACCGACTTATTTTTAAATCTATAAAAGATCCCCTACATTTCCCCCCAGACCAATCCTTCATATAACAAATTTCAGTTAGCACACTTTTCCAGTAGAATTAAAATTCCCTGAAGACCCAGATTTATGTAACGCAAACGAGAACTCCTTAACTAGAGCACTACTATCAGAGCACTACTATCCCCAAAATAAACAATTTCCTTAGCACAGCTCTCCTGACATGGTAGTTAGAAACCATTGACTAAGTTTCATAACAGAAGAAATAACTCAGAATTCATTGTTTCTTCAATTATCAACTAATTCACTATAGCTTCATGAAAAACAAACCACTACTTTTTCCCCCCGTGGTCAAACGTATGAGCATGTGAATTGTAGTAGCCCAAGAATCTCTATATTTTTATTTAAATATATTTATTTAAATTAATTAACATATAATATTATTATATGTTAATAGCCTACATATAACTCAGAAAGTTCATTACTGTCTATTACAGCAGCCCCCAGGTTGCTTTAACTTGTGCCAAGGCCAACGCAGATCAGGAACTGCAAGACTCCCTGATAGCATCCTGCTTTGCTGCACCCAGCACTAAATCTGCTCCAATGGATTAAATTAATCTCTGGTGCTACTGGATTGATTTTAGTAATATACAAAAGCTTTTTCTCCAAGAAGAAACCTCCGGGAGAGTACTTATATCAATAGGAAGTGAAGAGGGAAGTACAAAAAACAAACACTTTAGTAGAGGTAGTGTTTTCAAATGCATAGACTTAATCTTGTGTTTGGTTTCAGAGTAACAGCCGTGTTAGTCTGTATTCGCAAAAAGAAAAGGAGTACTTGTGGCATTCTCTAAGGTGCCACAAGTACTCCTTTTCTTTTTGCGAATCTTGTGTTTGGTATTTTAAATAAGGAAAATACATACAGTAAATCAATCTTTTATTATAGAGACGTATCAAACACGGTTTGAGGTATACCTATGTACACATTAAAACTGTTAGCTGTTCTGTCCACTGTTAATAAATATTTCATAATTTTTAAGAAGTCCATGTACTTCTGTTCTCCATGCTTCTGTGGTGTTTTTATGCAAATTAAAGGACATTTCATAATTCTGTTACACTGAAATGCTTGGTTAAGTGAACACTGTCTCCAGCGTAAACTTTCAAGACAGCATAACTTCCTTGAGCACAGCAGTGTAAATAGCTCTTATAAAGAGCAGTACAAGAGAAGTATCACTAAAGCTGTGTTAACTACACCTATATTAGAAAGTAGGTATCCTGTATCAATAGATTTCAGAAAAAAAAACTGAGAGTGGTTTCTGGGTCATCTTCTGTTTTTGACTCTTCCTTATTCTCTGAAGAGGTGCACAAGCCAGGCTCTTTATCTTGTTTTCTTTTTCTTCTGTGAGTGTACACAGAATGAATCTTCTGTATCATCCCATGAGGTGAGTTACTCATGCTGAGTTCACTTTTCAAAGCTAACTGTAGGCACTTGTAAAACCTGGAAAGGAGCAAATACGTTTGCTTAAGTTCTGCAAACAGAACATTAACACTTTGGCAACATAAAATGTCGTGTATAACGTTTCATAGAATTTTAATAAAATCCAAAGGCAGACCTGATCGGTATTGTGAGGGGGACTCAGGGATACCAGCACGTATGTTCTGGGCATGCTCTGTCAGTTCTCTAATCTCTGACCTTCTAGGAATCTAATTGACAGTTATGCCCTATGTATAATGAAAGTCCCATTCATACTGCTAAAACTACACAACAGATGATCTCAAACACTTTTACGGTTTTGCATCACATCTTAATAGTGTCTAATAGTCAATCCTATTCATAATCAGATGCACCATCACCACTCCTATTTGCAATTACTTTAACATCCCTGTGGCAACTACAGCAATTAATTCAGAAAAATATTAAGAAAATATCTATATACGTTTAACTGTCCTTGGTGCAATTAAGTATTTTGTCCTGTATCCTTTTGCTCTTTATTTCTTCTGTCCACCCTCTCTGTTCTGTTTCTCACAACTGGAAATGAGTAGAAAAGCCAGTACTATGTAACTAGTCACCAGTAAGTGTTCCAAAGACCACAGTTTGGGAACCGTAGTCTGAACTTTGTACAGCAACGTTAAAGGGTGCATTCTAATCTGAATACTCAGGAAATTATGTGTAATTCCGGTAGATTAAAATGAGATATTCCTGGCTTCATCAAAAGGTGAATCTCCTGTCCTTAAACATGCTAAAATCTAATCAAACACAAACCCCACATGAAGATGCAGCAGTGGAAGTTAATAATGTGAGACTAGAACTCAATGTGCTATTCATGCCATATATCTGGAGCAACAATTGGAAGTCCTGTATGGACTTTTTTTAAAAGCTCTGTAACAAATCTACTCTCCACTACCTGATACTGTTGTTTATATATGGTTAAATGATCCTCTAGGGTCATCCATAATTTAAAAAACCCCAAACCCTCTGAGGTCAGATTTTCAATCTGTTTTACTATTATTTTTTTAGGCTGATCTTCCTGGTCTACTGTTTAGCAGAAAAAGTTTACACTTCTCTGGATTTAGATGTAGTGACATAGGATGCATATAATCTAACAAACCTGTCAATCCTCTTCATGTTTTCTTCCATCTTCCGATTAGCTATCTGTACCAGAAAGTCAACATATTCTTCAGTGACCATCAATTGCCCCATGTGACTTAATGGAACTTCTAAGCAATGAGTACTCCGGACAGCCTAGAGGTACACATAGATGTATTCATTTGAATTACATTAGGAGATACTAGCTCTAAAAAGTAGGTGCATTCATTACAGGAAAACCACCTGAAAAGATCTGGTTGTATTTCTTTGTGAGCAGAGTGATATGCCATGTCAGGAAAGTGTCATTTAAAAATTATTATTCAAATCTCCCACATACTTAAAAATGTGCTCATGTTAATGAATAATTGCTAAATTCTATAGCAGAGTAGAAAAATAGTGCATACCATCATAATTTTACCTCTTCTGCCAACTGTAATACCAGAGTTCCTGAATCCAGAATCTATAGCCACCGAGTGCTGTGAAACAAAAACATTTTAAATAGCAGTTCATACATATTTTGTCAGATTGAAAGCTTACTGTGGATTATATTGCAAGTTAAGGTCCCAATTTTGCAAAACCGTAAAGGCATAGTCCCAACTGACTGCATTAAGAGCCACAATCACTAGTAAGTGTTTACAGGATCAGATGCTAATACTGTAACAAAATACTTTTAAATTAAATTTCAGTGACAAAGACAGATGGTGGTTTCAGCCCTGACCCATTCCATCAAGACAAAGGGGGAAGTTCATACCTCTTTTGGCACTATATTTTTCCAGTTCAAATAGCTGCTAGTCAAAGAAGACAATCGTGGGATGGATATGTTCTTAGATATAGATTCTGCAGAACTCAGCAAAGTTTGTAGAAAGAAAAGATTTCCTTCTCTATATGAACCAAGGCAGGGTGAAGATGAGGAACAAAATTATCCTGTACCGGCCTACAAAGCCCCTTTTGAAAGGCAGAGAAGGCACAGCATTATCCACTTACCTGAGGTCTGGGAGCAAATGGTCCCAGTCTGTAGTGAACTAATTTCTAAAGAACACTGCCATGGGCCAGGGAAAGCAACACAGATAATTCAGGCTCTCTCAAGCCAATCTGCCTCAGCTAGAAGACTGAAGTGCATTTAAGTGACTTTATTTTCTAGAAAGCACAGCAAAATCTGCAGAAAGAATCTTAATCCTTATTTTCTCCATCAACATACTTTTACTACTTCAGTTACTAAACATACATTGCTCCTGAGACTATTTCTGAGTGTTAAGATATTCAGGTGCCAACATTTTTACTTATGCAGCAACAAATGTAAACAAAACAATACAACATTGTTGATCTAATTTTACCAGAAGCTGTGCATCCTGCAACTCTTGACACTGCACATGAAGAATGAATGGTTCAAATTTGAATACAGTGTCACCAGTGGCTTTCTGCAACGCTGTCATCTGGAAAATGCAATGAACATTAATATATTAATACTACAAAGGCGAACTGTTACTATTAACATTTCATAATAAAATAGCTAGTTTATGAAATGTTTAAAAACACCAGGAATGATTTGGCTTAAACAATCATGTTTGTTACTATTTAATTGCTTTAAATTTCCCATTGCTCATAATGTTCAGGATCTCTGCTGATTTGTAAGTATTAAACTGATTCTCTTGCCATGAATTTCTACTGGACCTAGACTTTTAAAAAAAAATTATTTGCTTCCCTGTTTGATCATTTTGGACATAAAAAACCCCAATGATGTCAGCACAGCACAGAGAGTACTGTTTTACTGCAGTCAGCAGAGGAACCTTGAGAGCACAAAATATTACTACTATTCAGTTATAGTTTGTTTTTGATTTCTTACATGATTGGATATGATCAGGGACATGTTGATATTGAAGTACATTCCTCTTAAAAAGGTAAAATAGGTTGAACTTGTGGCCTGAACTACTTGACCTTATTTTAATCTATGTTTCAAAAATGACTCATTATACTACTTCTATGATAATGTTAAAATAAGATAAAATAAAAGGATTTATAAACTGAAGTTAAACTCATAAGGCACACCAAGGGCAAAAAATAGGTAACAAACAGTTATATAGCTTTAATACTCAAAAACAGTGTTTCCCAAACTTGGGCTTCTTGTTCAGGGAAAGCCTCTGACGGGCCGGGCCGGTTTGTTTACCTGCCCGTCCGCAGGTTCGGCCGATCACGGCTCCTAGTGGCCACGGTTCGCTGCTGCAGGCCAATGGGGGCTGCGGGAAGTGGTGGCCGGTACGTCCCTCGACCCGCGCCGCTTCCCGCAGCCCCCATTGGCCTGCAGCAGCGAACCGCAGCCAGTGGGAACCACGATCGGCGGAACCTGCGGACGCGGCATAGTACACAGTTATGATTGTATGCTATGTTTATGTAAAATAAACGTAAGGAGTGAGATTATTGGTTTTAGTTTATAAAGGCTGCACTGAAACAGTTACATGATTCATTGCAGTTTACACCATAGTTTACTACTATATAATGTTCTAACTTTTTTGTTCTTATCGAGTGTTCTTATATCTAATTGACTTGCCTCCCCCACATCCCATGAGCATCTTTAATGAAAATACTAGAAGCTACCAATTTGCTATACTTATATTTAGGGGAAAAAATTGAGCTGCTGCACCATGCTTAATTTTTTTTTGGCTAGCATCCTAGCCCAGTGATTCCTCTGAATTGAAAATATTTCTTTAATCCTTTTTTAAAATTGAGAACTGTGAAAATTTCAACGATTATCTGAAAACATCCATTCAATGTGCAGCGGCAGCCAAAAAAGTGAACAGAATGCTGGGAATAATTAAGAAAGGGATAAATCATAGGACAAAAAATATCATGTTGCCAATATATAAATCCATGGTATGCCCACATCTTGAATACTGTGTGCAGATGTGGTCACCCCATCTCAAAAAAGATAAAATGGAATTGGAAAAGGTTCAGAAAAGGGCAACAAAATTATTAGGGGTACAGAATGGCTTCCATATGAGGAGAGATTAATAAGACTGGGACTTTTCAGCTTGGAAAAGAGACGGCTAAGGGGAGATATAATTGAGGTCTATAAAATCATGACTGGTGTAGAGAAAGTAGATAAGGAAGTGCTGTTTACTACTTCTCATAACACAAAAACCAGGGGTCACCAAATGAAATTAATAGGCAGCAGGTTTAAAACAAATAAAAGAAGTATTTCTTCACACAGCGCACGATCAACCTGTGGAACTCCTTGACGGAGGATGTTGTGAAGGCCAAGACCATAACAGGGTTCAAAAAAGAACGAGATAAATTTATGGAGGATAGGTCCATCAATGGCTATTAGTCAGGATGGGCAGGAATGGTGTCCCTAGCCTCTGTTTGCCAGAAGCTGGGAATGAGTGACAGGGGATAGATCACTTGATGATTACCTGTTCTATTCATTCCTTCTGGGGCATCTGGCACTGGCCACTGTTGGAAGACAGGATTCTGGGCTAGACGGACCTTTGGTCTGACCCAGCAGGGCCATTCTTATGTTCTAATTTATTCAAGATACCAGTAATAGTGGTGTAAAATAAAACTGCTGAGAACCCTATCTTCCCCCTTAGAATATTGAACAAGATTTAAATGTTCTTGTGTAGCATGCTCTTTCTGTAACTATCCTTGCTATTAAGGTATAAATCTTACAAATATAGGTGCCTAAAGTTAGGCCCCTAAATAAATGACCTCATTTTTAGATGTGCTAAGCACCCACTGCTACTAGTGGAGCCAATGGGAACTGGGGATACTCAAGAATTCTTAAAAACCAGATGCCATTGGCCCCGATCCTGCATTATGTCGCATACAGGTTACCTGCTGTGCCTGCATGAGCCCCACTGGTTTCCACAGGGCTTCAAATGGGCACAGCAGTCTTATTGGGCTTATACATGGATTTTTCAGTGCCTGAAAATTCTGTTCTACCCACCTGAGTTATATAAACAATAGGCTGCTTCAGCACAGTAGACTAGTGTTCAATGTATTAGGAAGCCAAGGTAGACAGACTTGTCTCAGAGACAAGTATTACAACAGAATTTAATATTGACTGTGATCAGACGAAGCGACGTTGGTGTGTGTACTTTTTTAAAGGGTTTCACTGACAAGGCTAAGTAATTTTGCAGACACTCTAAGGACAGTTTTTTCAGTGACAGTAAACGGGCAAGAAAGTCATACTGACTGAAATGGTCTGTGTATGCTAGGATGCCCCAAGGCCGCAGTGACTTATATTGCCTGTTGCACTGAAATGCTCACTAAATGAAATAATTGTGACCAAAGGATTTTACCCTATTGCTTGTAGACCACCAATTTCCTGTAAAAGGCTCAGAATTTAATAAGAAAATACTGAAAGTAATTTCCTATTAAGCCTACAAAGTCTGAGGCCCAGCCCTGCTCCCAACAGAGTCAATGGCTAAACCCCCAGTGGGAGCTGGATGAGACCCTTAGTCAGTAAACAGTGAAAGCGTAACTGCTGTAACTAACTGATAAAGAATGACTATCACTGATAAGGTATGCAAGTGACAAAGAAAGAAGTTCCCTTATTTCAAATACAGTAATGTTTAATAAAGAATTACATAGAAAAGTTTTGCCATGTGTTGATTTAATGACCATGGACAGTGTGCTCACTGTCTCATAGAACACTACACAATCCTGCTCCAAGAAACTTGCATTCAAGGGTACGTCTTCACTACCCGCCGATCCGGCAGGTGTGAGCAATCTATCGGGCACTGATTTATCATGTCTCCTCTAGACGCAATAAAACGATCACCGAATGGACACCCGTACTCCACCTCGGCAGGAGGAGTAAGCGGAATCGACAGGGGAGCCACCATGGTCGACTCGCCGCCATGAGGACGGCCAGGTAAGTCGAACTAAGGTACTTTGACTTCAGCTATGCGAATAGTGTAGCTGAAGTTGCGTATCTTAGTTCGAACACTCCCCCCTCAAACAGCAGTTTTATAAATGAGGAACATAACTACTAATATTCTTCTGTATATTCTTCAAAGAATAGGGTTGACAAATCAACGCAGGTTTACTTTCAGAATCCAGTAGGAAAAACTGTACACCACTTTGACATTGTTATATAATACTTTGCGCAATTTTAAAATTTTACCATTTAATTACATTTTAATTGTTTTCTTCCTGTTGAATAAGGCCCAGAAATCTTTTGTGAAGGGATGTTTTATAAAGAAAAAACCCCACACCTTTCCTCAAAGGATCTTAAAGATAGCTATAAAAATTAATTACTCCTCAAATTTCCTATTCCCATTTTAAAGTGGTAGATACACATCGAGGCACAATGGGATTAAGTAGCTTGCCTGCTGAAAACTCAGCACAAAATCCAAGAGTCCTGACTTCCAGCCCAATTTTCCACACTTTGTTTGTATTCTATGAAAATATAACAATTTAAGAAGTAGTCAGGGAAAGATTTTTCACACCTTTAATGGACGCATGAACATTTTTACCATATCTACCAACTAGACGTCAATACAAAAATTGAGAAGGTACCCACTAGCAAAAGCCAATGGCAACACTCTAGTAGCTCAGACCCTACTCCTAGTATATGGCAAATCAGAGGCTGCTGAGATTTCTATGAAGGTGATATCAAGTAAACTAAGAAAAAATAAGATAGAGGGGCTTTTAAAGTTTAAATGTATGTATATTACTGTTATGCAGTCTTTACAGTTTATTTTTTTTTACAGAATAACTAGTTTCATTTTATGGGGTACAATGTAAAGAGGAGCATTTAGAGAGCAAAAGGCAGTTTTGGAAGCACAAAGTAGTTCATAAATATTCAAACTGTTCAACAGTTTCTTAAAGTGATTTGATTTTAAGTTTCAAAACATTTTTTTAGGATATAATTTTAATTAAAAAAAGCTCCATAAGAGAGCCATTGTCTTTTTGCATTAGTTCAGATTTGTAGTTGTAAGACATGGCTGTTTCAATCTTCAACTGAAAGTTGATAAAATTAAATCATAATGGAGTTTCTGCTGCATACAAAATAACAAATATGCTTTTTCAGGAAGCATGCGTGTCTTTTAATGAAGAGGACAGAGGTCCATTTGTGTTTGCTTCCTTATCTGCTCCCCCCAGATAATCAATCATGCATGACAGAATATCCACAGCTCAGAATATTTAACTTTTGCAAGGATTAGGAAGGGTAACAAGATTATTATATGGATAACATGAATATCCAGTTATAATTAATGATAAATTGTAAGGGACATTAAAGTTCATGCTTCAGACAATCTCTAACTATTAGAAACTAGGATAAAACCTAATGCAAAAGGCAGATCATCTTGCATTTGCATACTGTGAGGTTCTTGCACCTTCCTCTGTAGCATCTGATGCTGGCCATTATCTGAGATAGAATACTGAGCAGACATACCTTAGGTATGATTCAGTCTGGCAATTCCTGTTTCTATTAGAAGGAAGTTTTGTTTCATTACTACCATTAATTCAATTTAAACTGCTAGCGACAAAGACATTACCATCTGAAGACTGTCTGGTCTATGGAAAGTGAGTTTACAGTGTCAGACTATTTTCTATTGGAGGTGTCTACATCAGTCACTCTACAGCTGACATCTGTGTTGCTTGCCTCAGTGGAGACAGCCAGAATTAAATGAATGGTCATGGATGCAAAAATACATTCTTACCAAAGAAGTGATCCTTCAATACAGAATTGAGGCACACCTGCCAGAAACTTGACTGTACTTATTCTATGGATAAGAAAAGGGCTTCACAAGCACTAAATTAATATTTTAGGAGAAAAAAAATCTGATGTAGAATCGCTGGTCTTCTGCAAGCCATGCAAAATGTCTAACTAAAAACCACTGAAAGTGGTGGATTTTATAACCTGCTGACATTGTACTCTCGTTCACTATTTTAAGAAAGAGACAAATTTTGACCCTAGCCCTGTTTACACTGAGCAAGGTAGCCACATTACTGACTTAAACCATGCTCTTGCTAGAAAGGTGCTAACAGTTTCGCCAGCTAATGTAGACAGAATTTTATCCTAATAACAAAACTGTGCTCTTAAATGAACATATTCATTCTAGTAATATGAAGGAAAAATGTAAATTATTTTCTAGTTGCTATTTGAAATTGTGTTTTTTGGAGGGTTGGGATGAGGAGAGGGTAAGTATTTATGCATAAACATTGTACATTATTGACATCTTACCACATCCTCTTTTGCACAGAGTTGATGCGTTACCATGAGCCAAGAACAGTTTTTCTTCTGTACCTCATAGCCATTGAAACCCTAATGAAAAACAAAGTATTAAAATAGCACTGCAGTTATAAAAACAAATGTCCTTTGCGTTCTTGGCTTGGTACACAAGGATGTACAGAAATATTTTCTGATCAGTAACCATAACTATATCAACAATCTTAATGTTATTTATTTATGTAACTTTCATGTGTTTTTTTTTTTAACTATCAAATCTAGGTAGGATTTACAACACCTAGATAACAGTAGCTAAGCAGGTAGTTTAATTTAATCCCAAAAATTAATGGAGAAGTGTTCTGATTTCACCCACATTCAGCTATAGCAATGTGATCTAGTATTTGCAGAAAAAAACGACAAGGACACTAAACACTGGAAACACTGGAATGCGTTACCTAGGGAGGTGGTGGAATCTCCTTCCCTAGAAGTTTTTAAGGTCAGGTTTGACAAAGCCCTGGCTGGGATGATTTAGTCGGGGATTGGTCCTGCTTTGAGCAGGGGGTTGGACTAGATGACCTCCTGAGGTCCCTTCCAACCCTGATATTCTATGATTCTAAGTTCTTTGGAAGAACTTTTGTGGTATCGCACTTATTAATACGAAAAATCCACTTAGATGTATCTAAACGTGAATCTCATGATTGGAAGCAACAAAATGCAGTCATATATGCTTTCCCCGTACTACCTTACCCTGGGAATGTTCTCTATTAAAATGTATTTACGTTTTGGAGACAACTAATCTGAGGACCTGTTTACAGTTGGGATATTTGTACTGATGTACACCACAACAAAACTGTAGATGTGCTGCACTGGTGTATTATGGGATCTTAAAATTCTACATCTCTAACATTTAAAATAAGAAACTAGCATGTTCTCCTGTGTAATCTAATCAGCACTTTGCATATAAAACTTGTGGTTTTGATAAATTTGTGGAGAGTTCAGGATGAAAATTAAGTTCATGAAAAGTCATGTAGTATAATTTGTTAAAGGAGATTGGTTGTAATTATCGTTACTACAAATCAGTGTGTCAAGACTTAACTATCAGTGGCTTGGCAATGGCTAAAGAATATTAGGATCTGGATAGAACTGCCAATTTAAAACTCTGTCCTCTGGGAGGAACACTCTGACTACACTGTATTTTTGGTGTTGCTCAGATCTCAAAATGATGGTTTGTTGCCAGATTAAAAACCTAGACAGATCATGTGATTCAAATGTCAGATGCTGGTGCTGTCTCAGTTCTACTTACTTTTGTATACCTTAGTGTTCTGTGCTCTTAGTTTACATCACGTAGACAACAACAATGAAAAAGAGATCATCATATGAAACTGAGTAAGGACTGATGCCAAGTCTTCCTACAGCATAAAGTGGAGGAAGAACTGGACCACATACTTTCAGTAAAATTATCTTCTACTCTAGTGCTGCTATAAACACCATGTTGATTTTGCTATAAACACCAATAACTTTAACTGTAGTATTCCCCAAACTATTCATAAGCTGGATAAGAGACAAAGGTGGGGTGGGACATGATATAACATCTCCACTTATCTGCAGAACAGAAAAGATTACAGCAGCCATGCATGTAACTAGGGGTAACCTGGGCCAGGACAGCCACAAGCCTCATGCCACTTGTGGGTTGTAAGGGCCATGCCTCCTGCCCGGGGGCACTTGACCTTGGGGCAGTGGTGAGCTGGAGCCGGTTCGCACCGGGTTGTTAGAATCAGTTGTTAAATTTAGAAGCCCTTTTAGAACCGGTTGTCCCTCTAAATTTAACAACCGGCCAAAAGTGGTGCCTTAGGCGCCGACTCTGTGGGTCCTCGGGGACTGGAGCACCCATGGGGAAAATTTGACGGGTGCAGAGCACCCACCGGCAGCTTCCCGCCACAGCTCACCTCCGCTCCGCCTCCTCCCCTGAACGTGCCGCCCCGCTCTGCTTCTCCGCACCTCCCCCCCCCCGGCTTCCCGCGAATTAGCTGTTTGCGCGGGAAGCCTGGGAGGACTGAGAAGCAAGCGGCGGCTTCGCGCTCAAGCCCAGGAAGGTAGAGTTGAGCTGGGGTAGGGGGGCACGAGGAGGGCCGCCCGCACCGCAGAAGGTAATCTGGGGGGGGGGGTGGCGCAGGGGAACTGCTCCCTGCCCCAGCTCACCTTCGCCTCCCTGGGCCTGAGTGCGAAGCTGCCGTCTGCTTCTCAGCCCTCAGGCTTTCTGCGCGAACAGCTGATTTGCAGGAAGCCAGGGGAGGGGGGCGGAGAAGCAGAGCAGCATGGTCCGTTCAGGGGAAGAGGCGGAGGGGAGGTGAGCTGCTGGTAGGTGCTCTGCAGCCACCAAATTTTCCCTGTGGGTGCTCCAGGCCCGGAGCACCCATGGAGTTGGTGCCTAAGGCACCACGTTTGATGCGATCAGTGTGGGCAGCGGCTGCTCCCCTGCCCCTAGGAGCCAGAGGGACCTGCTGGATGCTTCCTGGGAGCTGCTCCAGGTAAGCAATGCCAGGACTCCCCACCTTGCCCCCTGGCAGATGCCTCTGGCTCTTAGGGGCGGGGTGGGCACCCGCTACAGTGGCCCAGGAGACCCTCTTGCCCAGTTCTGGGGGCAGACGGGGTGGATGGGGCAGGGATGAGGGTGGGGGGGCATCAAGGAACGCAGGAAGTTGGATGGGGCAGGAGTCCCCGGCGGGCGGGGGTGGGCCACGACACCCTCGTGGGGTGAGGAGAGAACTGGTTAAGATTTTGGCAGCTCATCATTGCCTTGCAATATGTGTATGGGGGTTATTACGGGGTGGACTCCTGGCCCTGTAACCTCACGGGAGCCCCAGCTGGAGAACAGTAGGCGCCAGGAGGGAATCCCAGTGCTGCCCTGGTGCCCGCGGGGGGTGGGTGGGGGGGATCTGCGGAGGTGCAGCGCGGAACCTGCTTGGCAGCACTGACAGCCCCGGCGCTTCAAAGGGGGGCTGGGAGGTCGGTGTCTTGGCTCCAGAGCGGGGTCGCGGAGGCGCGCTCGGCGCTGTCTCCCCACCATGACACCCCCCTTTCCTCGGACCGCTGCCGGGGAGCCACTCGCCCCACGCGGGCTTGAGCGGGAGGCGGCCCCACGGGCGTGCCGGGGTCTGTGGTGCGGCCCCGGGCCCGAGGGAGAGGTTCGGGGGTGGGCAGCTGGACTCACTGGGGCGGGGGCCTGCGCGAGCAGGAGGCGGCCGGCGCAGGAGCTGGTGGTGCAGAATCGCTCCTGCCCGTTGAGGAGCTGCACTAGCTCCGCGATGGCCTCGTCCACGCTGCCCTTCCTGCTCTCATCCGCCCGGGCCAGGCGCTGCTCCTTCCAGCGCCGGAAGGCGGCCATCGGCCCGCGGGGATGGGGATGGAGAGCCGGGGCGGGCGAGCCAGCCACGGGCCGCACAACCGCCCTATTGGCTGACGGCAGCCGGGTTAGGCCAAATCTACCGGCGCGCTTCCACAGCGCGCGGGGCGCTTCCGGGCCGGGGGAGGGGCTCGATGTGCCGCGTCTGAGAGTCGATGCCGGAAGAGGCGGGGTGGGCTGGGGGAGGGTCTAACAGCCCGGCCCGCGGGGGTGGGCGGGGCCGGGGACGTTGCCCTGAGCTGGGGTGCTGCTGCTGCTAGCTGAGGAGGTCGGCCCGCTCGCCCGCGAGAGGTGAGGCGGCCGCGGGAGGTGGGGGCTGGGAAGCGGGGCGGCTAGAGGGCCGAGAACTGAGGGGGCCTGAGGGCAGGGCCGGTTCCCAGCGGGAGGGCGCGGAGACCCCGCCGCCTCTGGGAAGCCCCAGGGGGACCCCTGCTCCTGCGCCCCCCCGGGGCCTCATCCCCGTGTCCGGGCCGAGCCCCCCTCGGTAGCTGGCTCCAGCGCCCCGTGCTCGGGCAGATCCCAGGCAGCGCCTCACGGGGGGGGCCGCGGCTCAGGCACGGGGGCTCCCCTCGCTCTTCCCTCTCTGGGCGCGGCCTGTCCGCACGCCGCTGGCGGCCGGGGGCCGCGGAGCGCAGGGCCGGGATCCCCGGGACGGCTATTCCGTGTTCGGGCTGGTGTCTGAAGCGTCGGGGCAATGGCAGGAAAGCCTGGGGGGGAACAGCTGTGTAACGTGGGCCGGTGGGTTGGGTAGACCAAGTCATCGGATCTAGCGCTTTCGGCTCTAGCATCGGCTCCGTGGGCAAGTCGCGTAGGTAAAATTTGAGTACTTAAAACTAGGCACCGGAATGTGGGTTTAGACACCACGAGGAAACTATGAAAAAGCCTTTGAAACTAACCCACTGCTCCGCTATGAGATAGGAATTGATACCATTGTGGAGATGGAGCAACGGAGGCACACAGGTGTTAAGGTCAGAACCTTCTAATGTGAGCACTTACTTTGCTGCCTGACTGAGTGGCTTCTAAATCCACTAAAAGAAAAGGAGCTCCTGTGGCACCTTAGAGACTAACAAATTTATTTGAGCCTAAGCTTTTGTGAGCTACAGCTCACTTGCTGTAACTCACAAAAGCTTAGGCTCAAATAAATTTGTTAGTCTCTAAGGTGCCACAGGTGCTCCTTTTCTTTTTGGGGATACAGACTCACACGGCTGCTACTCTGAAACCTCTAAATTCACTGTAATGCCTTACTTTTATAATGTTTAAAATGACTATCATTTAAAATCTATTTTGCTGGACCTGCCTCAGAAAGGCCAACTGTACAATTTGAGAACCAGTTTTCTAGAAGGACTTAATATCTTAATATGAGGATCCAATCCTTCTGAAAACTCTTTGGGTGGTTTTAGAGACAACAGCTTATATGTTATCAGGTGTAACTGGAGACAGTCTCTCTTCTCTTAATTGGGAGACACAGTACTTTAGCAAATATAAAAAACCTTCAAATATTTTATGGAATATGAAACATCCAGGCTTTTTCAACTGGGATGTTTGGATCTGAAACAATAAGCCAGTTTGGAATAATGTTTAATAATCTACAGGGACACCATTTAGTTGTTTGAGTGTGGTGTTTCTTAAATCAATCCTAGTTTTCAATGTAGGTCTGAAAATTAGACAGGAGTAATTCTGAACCTTGCACCTGGGAATTAACTTTGGTTTGAAAGTATAACAAATACACTTTCAACGGGGTATAAATAAAATCTAGGTACAGTCTTGGAGCCCTATGTTTCCATCTCCCTTATGTGGACCCCTGTTATTCAATTAGAACTTTTAGGCCCTAGGCTGCAAGTGAAATTGCAGTTATGATTAAGAGTATATGTACAAAATTTCTACACAGAAAATATAAAATTTGTAGTGTTCTCACAGTGTGCGGAAGAGACATTTAGTGAGCACACAGGTAATACTTTAAGAACTCTGTGAAGTCTGCTAGGGAACTTACTGCAGATTTAATTTATCTGGGAAAAGTGTAAATAGGCACTATAGAAAATTCTTAAATTTGGGTTTGTCTACACATGAAAATTATTCCAGATTAATGTAGGCTGTGAATGTAAAGACCAATAGCTATTCCTGAATAACATTATGCATTGGTATCAGAGGGGTAGCTGTGTTAGTCTGGATCTGTAAAAGCAGCAAAGAGTCCTGCGGCACCTTATAGATTAACAGACGTATTGGAGCATAGGCTTTTGTGGGTGAATACCCACTTCATCGGATGCATGTAGTATTCACCAACGGAAGCTTATGCTCCAATACGTCTGTTAGTCTATAAGGTGCCACAGGACATTATGTATTAGTGTTTCTTAATCCAGTTCCAAATAAGATAATTTGGAAAAAGACACTCTTATTCCAGAATAACTACTGCATGTATAGATAAACCCTGAGACGAGAGAGAACTAATGAGAATTAGAGGTTCTCCAACTCCCAAACTGATAAATACATTTTGCAGTGCCTATGGAAGCAAAACAGGGTCTCCAATGTCCTGGACTATGCTAAAATAAAATAATTTGCAAATAACAAAGCACGCGGGGCACTTCCAGGCTGGGGGAGAGGCTCAATGTTCATACTTCTAAGTTTAGAGGATTAAAAGGCAAAAAGAGGAGCTTGTGATTCAAGAAAATATAGTAGAACCTCAGAGTTATGAACACCAGTTGAGCTGACAGGTGAATTATATACATACCTCATGTGGAACTGGAAGTACCCAGGCAGGCAGCAGAGACAAAACAAACAAATACTTGTACAGTATAGAACTCTGTTAAACGTAAAATTCTAAAAAAAGGGAAAGTTTAAAAAAAAAAAGTTTGACAAGGTAAGGAAACTGTTTCTGTGCTTATTTCATTTAAATTAAGATACAGTAGTTAAAAGCAGCATTTTTCTTATGTACTGTAAAGTTTTAATGCTGTATTAAGTCAGTGTTCAGTTGTAAAGTTGTTTTGAAAGAACAAGCATAACATTTTGTTCAGAGTTACAAACACCTCGAGAATGGAAGTTGTTCATATCACAGGTTGTAGTGTATCTATCTTGAACTACTACATTTAGCTTCTGTTTATCACCAGAGTTTGTGTGTGTGTTGTAGAACCGTGGCGAGGGTTTTTGCTATGTGGACAGAGGAAAGTTTAGATTTTAGAGGCAGTATGGAGGAAGAAGTAGCAGTGTACCATGACGGCAGTTCACTCTGCAAGGTAGTGAATGCTTCATAGCTGAAGGCATCCGTGAGCCTTTCGGTTTTGAGATGATCAGCATATGGAGAAGCAGGCCCAATATTTCTGTGGTCACTTTTTTTAAAGATTTTTTTTATCCAATTTTTTTTCTGTTCCCATGCTCATAACTTCAAAATTTCCTTTGAGAATATCGTGGTGCAGTGTATATATTAAAGCAGGTTTCAGAGTAACAGCCGTGTTAGTCTGTATTCGCAAAAAGAAAAGGAGTACTTGTGGCACCTTAGAGACTAACCAATTTATTTGAGCATGAGCTTTCGTGAGCTACAGCTCACTTCATCGGATGCATAGTCTGCTGCAGTTTCCACGGTATGCATCCGATGAAGTGAGCTGTAGCTCACGAAAGCTCATGCTCAAATAAATTGGTTAGTCTCTAAGGTGCCACAAGTACTCCTTTTCTTTATATTAAAGCAGTTACATCTTTATTATACTGGAAATTTTAATGTAAACCAATATGATGAGACAATGTTTGGAAAAGATCACTGCTTCAGAGAGAAATTTTAATTTCATATTTTCTATGCTGTGTGATGAGACGTCAAAACAGTAATGAAGCTGAGACAGCTCCAGTAAAATAACCTTTTATTTACCAAATATGTGCTATTTCTTACATACAAATACTATAATAGGATTGCTTAAGTAGTACCATGTATATAATAACTAGAGCTGGCTGAATTTTTTCAGCAGAGTTGTTTTCAGTCAGTAGTACAGTATTGTCTAACTCAAAACGTTTAGCGGGAATATGTCAATTTTTGACAACTTTTGATGTGGAAAATGTCAATGTTTCACTTCTATAATGCTGAAATGTTTTATATAGTCTTTGTTATTTTAAAACATTAATATAAACATTACATAATATTTATGTGTATTTGATATAAGCTAAAAGAAAAAATGTTGACAATTTGAACCATTTTTTTTATTTTGGAATTTCCCACAGAACAGAAATTCCCATTTGTAGCTAGCGCTAAACCATGCCTGTCTACTGGGCTGTGCTCAGTACAGAGCTAGCACTTCTAGCTTGGGCCCTGATTCTACGTTCAAATTCCAGTAGATGGATCGTGGGCCTCCATGCAGCTGCAAGAGTTTGCCATTGTAGCTCCAGTTACAAAACTGGGGCCTTGGTTATTCTGTTTTGTGGCTTAACTTGTCCTTTCTGATTAGTGTAGAAACAGGGCGTTTAGGCGTTGCTGTATTTTATCCATTTGTATAGTAAACCAAATATATGGTGGTGTAAATTACCCTTTGGAAAATTGATGTAATGTATATGTTGAGGAGGAGGGCTTGGGAAAGTGTAAGATTGAGTACCCCTCTAAGACTTGGACCTTTGTCATGGTCCAAAGGAAGAATTATCTGTCTGACTAATGTACCTTTGCCTTGTTTTTCCCACATTCTTGTCAGTGTATGCTTTCCTTGATGATCTTAAAATACTTCACAGACATGCATAGTCAAGCTAGCTTTTAGATACATTAACTGTACTCCTCAGGATACATATGTATTCAATTTTTCTGGTTTCCTTGAATATATTTTAATTCCCCATTGTATCTTTTATTTTTGAGGGCTTATGAGCAAGGAGCTTTTTGTTGTCTTAAATAACAAGCAGAAAGAGAAGCTGGAAATCTACTTTTTAGACCCTGGCTGAATACTCACTATATGACCTGTTTTTTTTTTTTTTAATAAGTGAAATTGGAAATTCATTTTGTAAAATGCAACCATGGGTCCCAAAGTATAATGTATTTCCCTCAAGATGTGATGGCATGATATCTAATATAGGAACTACTGCACTCATATTTTTAAAGTAGTTATTTACATGTTTGATTCACTTTAAAGCCCACAGATTCCCACAGGAGATGGTGGTAACGCTCTTCGTTTGCAAGATGAAAGACCATCTTTTCTTTGAAAAGAAATCAGTAGTGAGCCCCTGATTTAAACGGTTGTCTAAAAGTAGGGGGTGTGTTCTCCTCCCTCTGAGGTGAAAACTGGATTGTGAAGTTAATGCAATATTTTCTTATCTTCTGACATTCAGATCACTATGGCAACTGGAAGAAACGTGCTGAGAGCTGTCAAAGTTTCTGAATTTGGTGGACCTGAAGTGCTTAAGCTCCTGTCAGATGTCTTATTGCCGAATCCGAAAGAAAATCAGGTGGAAATGATAGCTGTAAACTAAGATAATTGCACTGAATGGTAATGACTTGAATATGAACTGAGTGA